>NC_133125.1:148685969-149379094 GCF_048418815.1 Hemitrygon akajei
CAGAACCGATTACGGTTCGTGAAGACCCATTTTTAATTCCATCTCTATCGAACACCAAGCGTCAGCCGTCGAACTAATGCATGAAATGCTGCAAAAATCTATTATTGCGATGGATTGGCAACTTACTACACTAACGCTGTGCCACAATTGTCCAATATTTTTCTTTACTTACTACAGGATGTATTCTTATGAATTCTTTAAAAAATGACAAATTGTATAGTAAAATTTATCATCCGATTACATATATTTCACTACATATAATTCTGACATTCTTTATTTATGCTGGCATACTGAACAAATGGATAGAAAAGTAACTGTAACCAGGATCAATAAAAGAGAAACTGTGCAAATGCTAATATAAATAAAGAGAAATAATTAATGAGTATGAAATGACGTGAAATGAATTCGCATCAAATATCAGGATATAGAGTCTTTAAAGTGAGATCGTCGGTTGTGGGAACATCAGAAGCAGACAAAGTATAGATATTCCCTTTTGTTCAAGGTCATGGTAGCTGAAGGTTTGTAACAGTTTTTGAACATTTTGGTGCGAATCCTGAAGCATTTGTACATTCTTCCCCTGGCAGCAGAGAGAAAAGTGTATAACCTGGATTGTGAGGACGTTTGAAGTTGGATGTTGACCTTCTATGGCAACGTTTCATGTAGATGTGCTCAGTGGTTGGGAGGGTTTGATGTATGATGTACCGGGCCAAATGCAATACCTTTAGTGGGATTTTCCTCTTCAAGGCGTCGGTGTTCATATACCAGGCTGTAATACAGCCAGTCTACACAATTTCCATCACATATCTGCAGAGGTTTCCCAAGGTTTTCCTTGACATGCCGAATCTCCGCAAAGTCCTGAAGAAGTCGCGGCACTGACGTGTTTTATGTGCAATTGTATGTATGAAATATTCTGGTTCTGTTCTTTGCGTAAGTATAAGGAAGTCAGTCTCTGACTCCTCCAAACGTATGAGGTGGAGATGCGAGCCCACCCCTAAACTCCTGTGTGATTTGTTACCCTCTTAATAATCAGTACCACGAAATTACAGACAGTACACCGCATACAATATGACGATTTAGCTTTATACTTAATTTGACTTACAGGGTTAGTGAAGAAAAAGCAAAAAATAAAAGGGCCCATTTTAATGAAACAGTCTAATGTGCACTAGTTGGAGCGCACGGTTTCGCCTTCGCCGATCCTCTTTCAATCTCCCCGGCCTTTGTTAGATCATTGCTCCGTTTCAGTTCCAGTCCGACAACCTCTTCTCCCCGGCGTCCTCTACAACATCCGACAAACAAAAAACCCAGATCACACCGGTGTCAGGGAAACGGCACAAAATCACACTTCCGCCGTTGGACGGCTTACATTCCAAATCACCAGTTATCTCTAATCATAACGTAAACACTGCTTCTACAGAAAGATCATTAAATTGGCACTGAAAGGGTTGGTAAGTTGATGGAGAGGCTCCTAGGAGGCAAGACTTATGAATATTTGGTGAGGTATAACATGATTAGGAATAGGCAGCATGGCTTTGTCAAATGCAGGTCGTATATTACGAACCTGGTTGAATTTCTTGAGGATGTGTCTAAACACATTGACAAAGCTAGAGCAGTAAATGTAGTTTATATGGATTTCAGCAAGGCATTTGATACGGTACTCCTTGCAAAGCTTATTGAGAAAGTAAGGAGGCATGGGATTGAAGGGAACATTGCTTTGTGGATACAGAACTGGCTTGCCATGGTGGGTCTCATCAGCAAGAACGACGAGTCAGCTTACAGAAAGGAGGTGCAGTGGCTAACGGACTGGTGCAGACCCAACAACTTGTCTCTTAATGTAAACAAAACAAAAGAGATGGTTGTTGATTTCAGGTGGGCACGGAGAGACCACTCCCCGCTTAACATCGACGGCTCCTCGGTAGAGATCTAAAGAACACCAAATTTCTTGGTGTTCACCTGACGGAGAATCTCACCTGGTCCCTCAACACTAACTCCATAGCAAAGAAAGCCCAGCAGCGTCTCTACTTTCTGTGAAGTCTGAGGAAAGTCCATCTCCCGCCCCCCATCCTCATCACATTCTACAGGGGTTGTATTGCGAGCATCCTGAGCAACTGCATTGCTGCCTGGTTCAGAAATTGCACCATCTTGGATCGCAAGACCCTGCAGCGGATAGTGAGGTCAGCTGAGAAGATCATCGGGGTCTCTCTTCCCGCCAGCACGGACATTTACACTAAACGCTGCATCTGCAAAGGAAACAGCATTATGACGGGCCCCATGCACCCTTCATGCAATCTCTTCTTCCTCCTGCCGTCTGAGAAAAGGCTCCGAAGCATTCGGGCTCTCACTTCCAGACTATTTAACAGTTTCTTCCCCCAAGCTATCAGATTCCTCAATACATGAAGCCTGGACTGATACCTTGCCCTATTGTCCTGTTTATTATTTATTGTAATACCTGCACTGCTTTGTGCACTTAATACGGTCCTGTGTATGTCTGTAGTCTAGTGTGGCTTTGTGTGTGTGTGTGTGTGTGTGTGTGTGTGTGTGTGTGTGTGTGTGTGTGTGTGTGTGTGTGTGTGTGTGTGTGTGTGTGTGTGTGTGTGTGTGTGTGTGTGTGTGTGTGTGTTTTACGTAGTTCAGTCTATCGTTTATACTGTGTCTTGTAACACCATGGTGCTGATAAACGTTATATCATTTCTACTATGCACTGTACCAGCAGTTAGGGTCGAAATGACAATAAAAGTGACTTGACTTGTCTTGACTTGATTTGACTTGCCCACAGAAGGCAAAGGGTGGTTGTAGACCGGTTATATTCTGCATGGAGTTCGTGGCCAGCGGAGTGTCTCAGGGATCTGTTCTGGGACCCCTTCACTTGATTTTTATAAACAGCCTAGATGAGGAAGTGGAGGGACGGGTTACTAAATTTACTGATGATCGAAAATTTGGGGTTATTGTGGACAGAGTCGAGGGTAGTCAGTGTCATAAGGAGGCGATGTAAGCGGACCCACGTGCAAGACACAGGCACTGAAGTTCTAGACACTGGACTATGTATATGAAGAATGCTAAGGAAGCCAAGGAGTGAGAACAAAATGATAACACGAAGGTAGTCGAAGAGTGACAAACCGGAAAACTTGGACTGAGACTAGGGACTAGAACTAGACAGGGAACACAGGTCATGACTCGGGACTCCAGTCTTGGCGGCGAGTCGGTACCTGGGTTTAGACTTGGCTCTTGACTATGATCCGGAGATGAATTGGTCTTAACTCATCCTAGACTAGGGACGAGGATCTTGACTCTTGGCTTGCTCTTGGGCTGTTCGTGGCTCCTGGACTGGAAACTAGGCTGCCACTTCGATCTTCTAGAATACGGAGTCTGGACTTGGAATTTAGTCTTGTACCACAGAGCGAGGAACTTGGTGTTCGAACAAGGAACAGAGATCCGGGACCCCTCCTTGGGTACACGGCATGGCGCCGGGACTCTTCTTATACACAGAACACTGAAGACGAAGAGACGGTTCTCAATTCAAGGTAGAGGCAAACGGCCGGACCTAC
Organism: Hemitrygon akajei; assembly: GCF_048418815.1. Classification (NCBI taxonomy): domain Eukaryota; kingdom Metazoa; phylum Chordata; class Chondrichthyes; order Myliobatiformes; family Dasyatidae; genus Hemitrygon; species Hemitrygon akajei. The sequence continues at coordinate 148,689,512 of NC_133125.1, forward strand.
CTAGCGAAGGCGAGGACACATAGAGACAGTTCCCGACTCAAGGTAGCGGCATACTCCAGACGTAGCCCTGGAACTACAGACAGCTGCTCTAGTCTCACTCCAGTGGGTTAAAGTGACGGGGTTTCTGACGAGGTAGTAGGCGAGGTTGCAGGCGAGGGTACTGACAAGGACGATCCAGCAACCATCACTAGACTCCAGAGCTATTTATGTTTCCTGCCGGAAACGAGAGTCAGGTGCCTCATTTAAGGCACCAAATGAAGCAAGGGAAAAATGGAATAACTGGAATACTGAATCCATGGACCGGAAGTGAACCGGAATGCGTTCTTCACGGACTGGACCGTGGCAGTCAGAAGGTACAGCAGCACACTGATAGGATGTAAAACTGGGTTGAGAAGTAGCAGAAGTGTGGCCGGAGGCGGACCCAAGAACAGGATACAGGCACGTAGAACCGACACGGAGACGGTCTGGGACATGACTTGGAGACAAAGACGGACTTGGACATGACATGGACTTGGACTTGACTGGAACGCAGAGCCTGGACGTGGACTCGAAGTCTTGATTGGACTCAAAGCCTTGACTTGGACTGGAAGTCAAAGCATTGACTTGGACTGGTACTCGACGCATTAACTTGGACTGGGTCTCAACGCCTTGACTTGCACTGTGACTCGACACTTTGACTTGCACTGGGACTCGACTCCTTGACTTGGACTAGGACTCGACACCTTGACTTGCACTGGGACTTGACGCCTTAAACTTCAACACAGAGCCTGGAACTGGAACACGGAGACGCCAACACAAAAACAAAGACAGACGATTCGTATCTTGCTTGGAGGAGCGACAAACGACCAGCAATCTCTAGCTACACATGAAATGACAGAATTCTCAACTCTGAGTAGCGGCAAACGGCCGGACCTACTCAGCTGGGAACGAGACAACAAAAACAATCAACGACAGGCAATTCGTATCGCGGTTCGGAACAGCGGCAAACGGCCAGCAAAACTCAGCCAGACACAAGACAACAAAAACAAACAGCGAGTAACAATTCTTAATCGTGGCTCGGAGCAATGGCAAATGGCCTGCAATGCGCAGCCGAACACAAGACGACAAAAACAAACGACAGTCCATTTGTATCTCGACTCCTGGTAGTACATGAAGCGACAAACAGCTGGCAATCCGGAGGATCGCGGAAGGCAGACCCTTCTTCTTGGTGGCTCGGAAGACGGTCCCTTAATCTTGGTAGCTCGGAAGATGGTCTCTTATTCTTGGCGTCTCAGAAGATGGTCTCTTATTCTTGGTGGCTCAGAAGATGCATTACCGCCCCAGCTACAGTGATGTACCAGCCGCAGTGCTGACGGGATGAGCCAGAAGTAAGCCGGAGTTTTACTCCGGCCGGTTCGAATGAGGATCAGGTGCCCTAATCAAGAACCCCACTGGAATACGGGGAAAAGGGAATTTACTGATATCAATAGACAACGGAACGGAGCATGACAATATAGGACCCTGGAGAGAGCCCACTTCGAGTTCTGTGTTCGGTTCTGGTCGCCTAACTAAAGGAAGGACACGGAAACCATAGAAAGGGTGCAGCGGAAATTTACAAGGATGTTGCCTGAATTGAGGAGCATGCCTTCATAGGTTGAGTGAACTCGGCATGGAGAGATGAGGCTGAGAGGTGAACTGAAAGAGGTGTGTACGATGATAAGAGTGGATGATCGTGTGGTTAGTCAGAGACCTGGACTGGGACCCAACGGCTTGACATCAGTGATTGGGAAGTTGTTGGAATCGATTGTTAGGGATAGTATTACCAAATACCTGGAGGCAAATGACACAATAGGCGAAACCCAGCATGGGTTCCTGAAAGGAAACCCCTGCCTAACTGACCTACTACAATTTTTTTTTCAGGATAGAAACAAGCAGGGTAGACAAAAGTGATGCAGTAGATGCGATGAACTTGAATTTTCAGAAGTTTTTGACAAGGTGCCGCACGTGAGCCTGCTTAACAAGTTAAGTGCCCATGAAATTATTTGTAAGTCACGAGCATGGGTGGAGCATTGGCTGATCGGCAAAAAGAAAAGAGTGGGAATAAAGGGATCCTATTCTGGCAGGCTGGTGGTTACCTGTGATGTTCCACATGGATTGGTGTTTTGTCCACAGTTTTTTATGATGTATGTTAGTGACTTGTCAAGTCAAGTCACTTTTATTGTAATTTCTAACATAACTGCTTGTACAGTACATAGTAAAAATGAAACAAAGATTTTTTTCAGGGTGATGGTGTTACATGACACAGTACAAAAAGGAGACTGAACTACATAAAAAACAACACAGAAAAGAAACTACAAAAGAGTCTACAGACCTAGGATTTAATTGAATCCGTTGCAATTTGCCTGAAGCCACAATAGGTCCAGATCAGATGCCGTTTTTGATTTGTTTTTTAATCAGCCTTACAACAAATGCATGAGGGGGAAAGAGAGAGAGAGAGAGAGAGACAGAGAGAGAGAGAGAGAGAGAGAGAGAGAGAGAGAGAGAGAGAGAGAGAGAGAGAGAGAGAGAGAGAGAGAGAGAGAAACAGAGAGAGAGAGAGAGAGAGAGAGAGAGAGAGAGAGAGGAGAGAGAGAGAGAGAGAGAGAGAGAGAGAGAGAGAGAGAGAGAGAGAGAGAGACTTAATTGCACGTAAGTAGGTCAATTCTACCTATTTTCCCAGAAAAGTCCAGAAACGCGAAGGGCCATCCAGTATAAAGACTGTAGTGGTTTCTAACCCTATGACATGTGTGGTATATGTGCCCCCTTTGCTGGCCTGGGGTTGTGGGACAAGGATCCTGCCATTCGGGGACTTACTGACTCCAGTTGCGTAGATAAATATTTATCTAAAGCTCGCCAGACAGTTGTGAGTCCCACTCTCGAATCAGATCATCATTTTGCAGCCACTGCTCTTGATGAGAGACCAGTTGAGCTAGGAAAGGTGTGTTATATTTCAGAGTCACAATGCTGATGGAACGTATTCGTCAGGGTTGAGAGCCGAAATGCTGAATGTACTTCTTCCTATAGATGCTGCTTGGCCTGCTGCACTCCACCAGCATTTTGTGTGTGTTGCTTGAATTTTCAGCATCTGCAGATTTTGTCATGTTCTTATTTCAGAGCCCCCACGCTACTGCATATGTGGTCTCTATGAAATATTGAGATTTCACCACACATATTTACCTGTGATTCATCTCATCTTTAGGTACACGTGTATGTCACAGCATAACCTTGTTAGCCGCAGGTGTAACCACAAAATCATAGGGTTTGCTTCCAGCCATCATAGTGCTTCCACCCCGAAGGTACCCTGGTTACGGACCCTCCCAGCATATTACCAAGTTCTTCTCAAACATATTGGAGTTTGTGGCCTTTGATGATCTCAGAAAATGTCTCCTCGAGTATTCCCAGCTCCTTGCGGTTTTTAATAAATAGATGGCAACCACACTGGTGTCCCATCAGGTACATGACAGAATTATTGCCAGAGAATTATCCAGCAAGAGCAAAACCCTTTTCCCTTTCTGGACGCGAAAGGCTCGCACTCGCCGGTAAATCAGGCGACACTCGCCTCGGAGTATATCAGGTCCTACACCTCTCCTGAGGCGCAGGGTTCTTTATTTATGGAATCAATAAAGATAAGAGCCTGAGACCTCACGTAGTTACAGTTGCTGAAACAAAAGTCCTGTTAAGAGTCGTTACCTCTCGCCCCTAATTAAAACTGCATTTGAATTGTTGCACGAGGCAAATATTTTCACGAGAAACGCATATAATTTAATCCGCATTCATGGAGGAGACGATTAGGCGACACCTTTTAATATCATCGACAGGTCATTATGTATACTTAGTGATGTGCTTGGGCCTGTTCACCGCTGCAGCCCACATTCATGCGTTTATAAAAACCACAAGACCATGAGTTAGAAAAGCAAAATTAGACAATTTGTCCCATGTCTATTCACCCATTTCATCACGGCTGATCCAATTGTCCTTTCATCCTTCTCCCCGTATCCTTTCATGCTCTGACCAATAACCTATCAAACTCTCTCTTAAATATACATAAAAATTGAGCCCCACATCTGCCTGTGCCAAAGAACTCTGGAGATTCAAAACTCTCTAGCTAAACGAATTTCTCCACAACTTCGCTCTGAAAGGAATCCACTTTATTCTGAGTCTGTGTCATTAATTCCTTCTAACAAAGTTCATGACCGTACACTTCTCAACACTCTATTCCCTCTGTCATTACTTTTCCAAATACCCCTAATAGGTCTGTCCTTCTGTAGCCTCTCTACTTCTTCAAAACAACTTACCCCTCCACCTGTCCAGAGAGTCTCTGAACAAAAGCCATCTTAAACATCATCCAGACAGAGACTTCATGCGGAACACCACTACTCACCGTCAGCAGCCAGAAAGAAAGCTTCCTTTATTCCTACACTTTGTCTCCTGCCAGTCATCCACTGGTTTCTCCATGCTAGCATATTTCCTGTAACACTATGGATTCGTACTATGTTAAGCAGCATTTTGTGTGGCACCTTGTCAGAGGCCTTCTTAAAGTCAAGTACACATAATCAACCAATTCTCGTTTGTCTATCCTGTTTGGTATTTTTCAAATCCACCACTTTTGTCATAGAAGTGTCTTCCTTGAGGAGACCTTCATGAATCGGCACTATTTAATCATGTGCATCCAAGTACCCTGATGCCACTTCGGTATTAATCGACGTCAACACCTTCCCCACTACTGAGGTCAAACTAACTCGTTTTTCTTCTGTTTCTCCCCTTCCAGAAGTGTGGGGTGACTGTTACAGTTTTCTGGTGTAACTCTCTGGGGAAGTTTTCACTGCCAACGTCATGGTCTTCCTGTAGAAGCAGTGCTTTGGTTATGATTGGAGATAACGGGTTCTTTGTAATGTGAGCCGTCTAATGAAGAAAGTGTGTATTCATGTTGTGTGCCTGGCATTGGTGTGAGCTGGGTCCTTCGTTTGGCGGGACATGCACAGAGAAGACGACGAAGAGAAGAAGTCATAGGACTCTGCCCGGAGCGGAGCCATGATTCGACCAAGCCTGAGGGGATGGAAGGAGATTCGGCGAAGGGGTAAATGTGCAGTTCAAATTGTGCACATTAGGTTGTTTCTTTGAAATGGGCCTTTTCCGTCTTTTTTAAATTTTCTTTACTAACACTTTAGTCAAATTAAGAACAATCGTTTAATTGTATGTGATGTCTGTTATTTCGGGATACTTACTTGTGTAACCCCCTGGCACGCCTCAGGCTCGCTCAGCTCTCTTCCGTCTAGGGGGAGCAGACTTCGGCCCCGCCAAACTGGATAATCAGCTTGTGTGGATGCTATGTGATGCCCCCAACCCCGCCAATTAACAGACAGTTCACCGTGTGCGATTAAATGATTACACTTTATAGATGTTACTGGAACTAAGTGATTAATAACGATACAGTATATATGAAGGAAAAGAAAATAAAGAAAAGACGCCACTTATCAAAGTCCAAACCACTTCGTGCACAACCGTTGGAGCTCAGTTAACGAAGTTTCTGATTCGATTCGATTCCCTCAGACCTCCTCGGTTCGGAGCTCAAGACCACCCGCAGTGATCAACCAAGCACCCCCGGCACGTCTGTCTTTGTCTCCTCTCCTCGCCGAACCTCCTAGCCTCGGACCCCCGCTCGAGGTCCATTCCGTCGCCCAGCTTACAGCATCGGGTCCTCTTTTTCACACACCCTCGCGCCGACTACCCAATTCCCCGCCAACAATAGTTTACGGACTCAGAAGAGAAATAATAACATTAATCCTAATTGGTTAACAAACGAATACAATTCACGATATCATTAACTTTAACCCAAACAAACTGCGAGAGAAAGCGCTTATCATACCGAAGAAGCATTCGTACTTCTAACAAAACAAAGAAGCCATTTTGATTTACATACGCAATAACGTAAAGAAGAAACCCCAATACACAAAGAAAACACCCACAAAAGAAGAAACCCCCTTACACTTGTAACAAGGTAACGAATCACGCAGCATCCAAACATAAACAGGGGTTTTCGGGATGGGCTTGCACTTCAATCTCACACGTTTGGCGGTGTCAGAGATGGTCTTCCCTAGACTTATGCAGCCGACGGAACCAGAGTGTTTCAATTCTGGAGATATCATCCGGAATCCATTTGGTTGGATGCTGTGGGACAGCCCTGAGCATTGCTCTAGTGGGTTGTGTATTTCAGTCTGTTTTAAACTATTGTTTGGTAAAGTGATTACGGTACCTGGTTATTGATGCTGCCGGGTTTACTAGTTTGTTAGTGCTATTGGGGGGTGGTGGGGGGTAAACTAGATTTGCAGGCGGATGGAAACCAATGTGCCAGAGTAGATAGTGGAGAGGGGCTGAAATTAAATGATGCTAAAATCTCATGCAAAGTCACATATAGAAGGATTGTGTGAGGTGGTAATGATCTTCTGAGGTGTGTCTATTTCAATGCGATGACTATTGCGGGGTAGGCTGACGAGCTAAGGGCGTGGATTGACACGTGGAATTATGACATTGCAGCCGTTAGTGAAACTTGGCTACAGGAAGGGTAGGACTGGCAGCTTAATGTTCCAGGGTTCTGATGTTTCAGACGTGACAGAGGCAGAGGGGTGAAGTGTGGGTGTTGGCATTGCTAGTCAGGGAAAATATTACAGCATTGATCAGGCAGGACCGATCAGAGGGCTTGTCCACTGAGGCCATATGGGTGGAGCTGAGAAACAGGAAAGGTATGACCACAATAATGGGGTTGTATTATAGACGACCCAATAGTCAGCGAGAATTGGAGGAGCAAATCTGCAGAGAGATAGCAGACAACTGCAGGAAAGATAAAGTTGTGATAGTAGGGGATTTTAATTTTCCAAGTATTGATTGGGACAGATTCTGTTAAAGGTCTGGACGGGTTAGAGTTTGTAAAATGTGTTCAGGAAACTTTTCTAATTCAAGATATAGAGTTACCAACTAGAGGGAATGGTAATATTCCATCTCCTATTAGGAAACGAGCCAGGACAAGTGACGGAAGTGTGTGTAGGGGAACACTTTGGTTCCAGTGAACATAACGCAATTAGTTTCAACTTGATGGTGGATAAAGATGAATCTATTCCTCGGGTTGAGGCTCTAAACTGGAAAAAGGCCAATTTTAAAGAAATGAGGAGGGATCTAAAAAACGTGAATTGGGACAGGTTGTTCTCTGGCAAGGATGTCGTTGTTAAGTAGAAGGCCTTCAAAGGTGAAATTCTGAGAGTGTGGAGTTTGTATGTTCCTGTTAGGATTAAAGGCAAAGTGAATAAGAATAAGGAACCTTGGTTCTCTAGGGATAATGGAACTCTGATAAAGAAGAAGAGAGAGATGTAAGGCATGTAAAGGAAACAGCGAGCAAATAAGGTACTCGAGGAGTATTAAAAGTGCAAAAAAGTACTTAAGAAAGAAATCAGGAGGGCTAAAAGAAGACATGAGCTAGCTTTGGCAGTCAAGGTGAAGGATAATCCAAAGAGCTTCTACAGGTATATTAACTGCAAAAGGATAGTAAGGTATAAATTTGGTCCTCTTAAAGATCAGAGTGGTTGGCTATGTATGGCACCAAAAGAAATGGGGAAGATCTTAAATGGGTTTTTTGTGTCTTTATTTACTAAGGAAACTGGCATGAAGTCAATGGAAATAAGGCAAACAGTTAATGATGTAATGGAACCTATGCAGATTAAAGAGGAGGAGATGCTTGCTATCTTGAGGCAGATCAGAGTAGATAAATCCCCAGGACCAGATGGGGTATTCCCTCGGACCTTGAAGGAGACTAGTGTTGAAATTGCAGGGGTTCTGGCAGATATATTTAAAATGCCGGTATCTATGGCTGAGGTGTTGGAGGATTGGAGGATAGCTCATATTGTTCCATTGTTTAACAAAGGCTCTAAAAGTAATCCTGGAAATTATAGGCCAGCAAGTTTTATGTCAGTAGCAGGTAAATTATTGGAAGGAGTACTAAGAGATAGGATCTACAAGTATTTAGATAGACAGGGACTTATTAGGGAGAGTCAACATGGCTTTGTACGTGGTAGGACATTTTTGTCCAAACTTTCACACTTTTTCGAGGAGGTTACCAGGAAAATGGATGAAGGGAAGGCAGTGGATTTTGTCTACATGGACTTCAGTAAGGCCTTTAACAAGGTCCTGCATGGGAGGTTAGCTAGGAAGATTCAGTCGCCCGGTATACATGGTGAGGTAGTAAATTGGATTAGACATTAGCTCAATGGGAGAAATCAGACAGTGGTAGTGAAGGATTTATTCTCTGAGTGGAGGCCTGTGACTAGTGGTGTGCCACGGGGATCAGTGCCGGTTCCATTGTTAGTTGTCGTCTATATCAATGATCTGGATGGTAATGTGGTAAATCGGATCAGCAGACTTGCTGACGATACAAAGGTGGAGGTGTAATAGACAGTGAGGAAGGTTTTCAAAGCTTGCAGGGCGATCTGGACCAGCTGGAAAAATGGGCTGAAAATGGCCGATGGAATTTAATACAGACAATGTGAGGTATTGCACGTTGGAAGGAAAACCAAGGTAGAACATTCAAGGTAAATGGTAGGGCACAGAGGAGTGCAGTAGAACAGTGGGATCTGAGAATACAGACGCAAAATTCCCCAAAAGCGGCGTCACAGGTAGTTAGGGTAGTAAAGAGAGCTTTTGGCACATTGGCCTTTATAAATCAAAGTATTGAGTATTAAAGTTGAAGTGTTATAATGAGGTTGTATAAGGCATTGGTGATGCCCAATTTGGAGTATTCTGTGCAGTTTTGGTCACCGAATTACAGGAAGGATATTAATAAGGTTGAAAATGTGTAGCGAAGGATTCACTAAGGATGTTGCCAGGACTTGAGAAACTGAGTTACATAGAAAGGTTGAATAGTTTAGTAATTTATTCCCTGGAGTGTAGAATAATCCGGAGAGACTTAATAGAGGTATATAAAATTATGATGGATTTAGATAGAGTGAATGCAAGCAGGCTTTTTCTACTGAGGATAGGGGAGAGATAAAAAAAAATGTCATGGGTTAAGGCTGAAGGGAGAAAGGTTTAAAGGGAACATTGGGGGGTTGCTTCTTTACACAGAGAGTGGTGGGAGTGTGGAATGAGCTGCAAGATAAAGTGGTAAATGCGGACAAGCATTTAAGAAAAGCTTGGACATGTGCATGGATGAGAGGTTTATGGAGGTGTATGGGCCGAGTGCAGGTCAGTGGGCAGAAAATTGGTTCGGCACAGCCACGAAGGGCCAGAAGTCCTGTTTCTGTGCTGCAATGTTCTATGATTCTATGGTTGTAAATAGTCCGATTGTAAGGAGGCTAAAGGGGCCTGCAAGGAGAACGCTGGAGAGAGCTTTCTGATGACATTGTCCACTCACCTGATGTTTCGAGCTGCTTTCGGGGAAGTGCGTGGCCACACTGGGCTGGAGAAATTAGTTAAGACGAGGGACTTTGTGGCTCACCCAATCAAAGCCAATCGTGTTAAGGCCTGGGGAAGTAGTGAAAGTGACGGAAAACCCAAACGTTCCCGGAATGCCTGAGTTCTGCACCCTTTTGGTGGATGTTCCAGAAGTCCACAAACAGCAGTCGGGCGTGCCTGTCAGCGTACTGGTGAGATACGAACTGCAGAAGCCCTCGGATGTGCAGACAAACAATATGGCAGTGATTGTCAGGAATACTACATGGAGGGCTGAAACCTTCAAGCGGGGATACTCCTGGCGCATCTCTTTCCGGTGACGGTATTATCTCGAGTCTTTGTGATAAAAGAAGGGGACAAACTATCTGCGAAAGAGGGGAAGTTGGCTTCCGACTCATTCAATTTTGGAGACTCTCCGGTACCTACAGATTGTAAGAGGAAGTTGATAGAGAAGACGTTGAAATTGGAAGGTGTCTCATCCTCTGACGAGTTTGATGTGGGTTTTTCCAAGAGCACTCGCCACACTAACCGGGTGACCGAGGAAACCCAGTTCAGACTGGCCCCTGCAGAGGTAGAAGACTTTCGGCAGCATGTGTGTAAGTTGAAGAAAACTGAGATCATCAGAGTCCTGAAGTGCCAATGAGTCCCCAGTAGTATTGGCCAGGAAGAAAACTGGGAAAATACGGATGTGTGTCGAATATAGGACTCTGAACAGGTGGACCGTCCCAGACTATTATGCAGTTCCAAGGATCGAAGATGAGCTTTCCTGTCTGAGTGGTGAGAAACGGTTCAGTGTGCTGGATTTGAGGACTGCATATTACCAGATCCCCATGTGTGAGGCTGACAAAGAGAAGACAGCATTTATATGTCCCCTGGGATTCTTCAAGTTTGAAAGGATGCTCCAGGGAATATCGGGAGACCCTGCGACATTCCAGCGTGTCGTGGAGCAAACAGTGGGGGATTTCAATTTGCTTGAAGTATTAGTGTATCTGGATGACCTCAAAGTGTTTGGATCCCCCTTGGAGGAACATGAAGCGAGGCTACTGAACGTGCCAGTGCGCCTGAAAGCTGAAGGGTTAAAATTTCCCTGGACAAATGTCAGTTCTCCAAGACGTGTGATAGCAATGTTTCACGCGATGGAGTAGCTACCAATCCGGTTAAGATGGAGGCAGTGACCACATGGCCAAGGCCCCAGACTCTGACCGCTTTGAGCACATTCCTTGCATTCTGTGGGTACTATAGCAGATTTGTCTAGGGCTCCTCCAAAGTGAGTCCCCCTTTCAATCAGCTTCTGTGTTTTAACCTCCACTGGGGAGGAAAGGGAGGAGAACAAAATGAGAGGAGGGTAAAGAGTATCTTAACACTTCAGAACCTTTTAGTGCGAGGTGGGATGCGAAATGTAAAGAGGATTTCCAGTCACTGAAAGAGCTGCTAACACAGGCACCGATACTGGCTTTTGCACACCCTCGATTGCCAAGTGTATTGCAGACCGATGCCAGCAGAGGGAGCCTGGGGAGTATCCTGTATCTGGATCAGGGCACCGGGTTGAGATCTATTGCCTTTGTCAGCCGGAGTCTGTCACACTCTGAGAAAAACTCTCCTATGCGCAAGTTGGAATTTCTGGCATTGAAGTGAGCCGTCGTGGATAGGTTCAGTGACTACCTCTATGGTGCCAATGTTGTGGTAAGGACGGACAGCAATCCCCTAACTTATACCTGGACCTCAGCAAAATTCAATGCCACAGGCATCGGTGGTTGGCAGCGTTTTCTGCCTATGATTTCAGCCTGAACTACAGGCAGGAAAGTAGGAACATTGATACTGATGCTGAAGGGCTAGAGAGGGACGAAGAGTGGGAGAGCGTCCCTGCCCCCAGAAGGAAAGCCATGTGCCAGTTTTCCATCACGGTAACGTAGAGAGAAGACAAGGGCAGGATCAAGCGGCCGATCAATTGGGAGCTTCTGATGACGCGATTCCTCAAGCTTACTGTAACCTGACTGTTCTGAAGACGAGCCAGTTACCGAAATTTGAGTCTTGGGGAAAGGGCAGCTGCTCAGGGAGGTGACCCGGTCATCGTAACCATTTGCTCAGTGGTCGAAAAGGGAGACATGCCCCAAGCGGAAAGGACGAAAAACGCTGAGGTGCTTCCATTACTGAGAAGTGGGCCCGATTCGAGTTGCGGAACCAGCGCTTATGCCGGGTCGCGTGGCTTCCGGACCGGCATCGGCATTCCCAGCTGCTCCTGCCTGAGAGGTACCGGAGGATTGTGTTGAAGTCACTTCACGATGATTCTGTACATTTAGGGTTGTGAAGACCTATGGATTGCTCACAGATCAGTTCTACTGAACTCGATTGAAGCCAGAGCTGGAAGAATACTGCAAGTCCTGCATTCGATGTTTGCGGATGAAGAAGCCGCCTGCGAGGGCCGCTACGTTGCCCAACGTGCAAGCTGCGGGGCTCTTTGACCTGTTTTGTATGGATTTCCTGTTAATAGTGCCAGATGCCAGCACCATGGCCAATGTCATGGTCTTCATGGATTACTACACCAGATATGTGCAAACTTTCCCTACCAAGAATCAGAGGGCGTCTACTGCGGCCAAAATGTTATTGGAGAAGTATTTCACTTATTTCGGCCTCCCCAGGCAGATAAATAGTGATCAGAAGCGGGATTCAGACAGTAGACTCAGACGTGAGGATGCCTGGAGTCGGCAAGTCGAGGACTACGCCTTATCACGCGCAGGGTGCTCCCCAGCCCGGAATGATCATCAGACATTGCTAGACATGCTCAAAACCTTGGCAATCAGTGAGAAGAACAAGTGGAATCGGCATATTGGACATCTGGTCCACCGCTGCACCTGTACACGAAATGAAGCTACCAGGTATTCGACGTATTCCCTGATGTTTGGGTGTGAGGCGAGGATGCCAATCGACCGCTGTTTTGGGACTGCCGAGGAAGAGCTTATCCCCGAAGACTTATCTGAAGTGTGTGTCGGATATGAAAAGGGAGCTGAAAAAGGCGAATTTATTAGGTGAGGTCGCGTCTGCAAGCAGAATCAAGGAAATGAGAGCAGGTATGATCTAAAGGTTAGATTCTCCCGACTCATGTCGGGAGACCGAGTCCTCATAAGGAATTTGGGTCTACGTGGGAAGCATCAGTTGGCTGCTCGCTGCGCTGCTACGCCCTATGTAGTGGAAAGTCAGCAGCAAAGCGTACCAGATTTCCTGGTGAAAGTGAATGATAGGAATCGGCCTGTTAAGATTCTCCATCCGAAACAATTTCTGCCTCTCAGACAAGAGGTGCGTGTTGACCCAGAGCTCGGACTGGAATCTAAATTTAGTAAGAGGTCTCTGCAGCTACACCGAGGGACTGAAGGATCAACAGCAGGAGTGATTAGACCGGCTCCCGTTCCTGAATGGGATACGCACTCGGAGAATGAGGAAATGGGCGTGGTACACGCCGCCTTTTGCTAGTTCTCCACGGATTGAGGAAGGGATTAACAACCTTTCTCACGCTTAGCCAGGTGAAATCGGGAGCCAATTATTGGACGGGCTGGGTTTCAGCCGGACCATGAAAGGGATGAAACGGGACTCAGCCAGGTGTCAGATGGGTCTGAGATGCAGAAGGGCACTGGTAACAGTCTTTGGGAGGCATCACAATGTAGACCAGAAGTATACCAAGCAGTGTCCGAAACTGAAGAAGCAGATGACGGCGCAAGGAAGTCTCAAAGAATCGGGAGACCACCTGGTGGGCTGGACTATGTAGCACCTAGGTTTGGACTTTGTGCTTTGTATGAAGGGGTGGAAAATTATTTCAATGTCATGAAGACCTGACTAATTTTGGTGGGGGAAGGGTGTAATATCCGGGGAAAATTTTCACTGCTGTCATAATGGCCATTCTGTAGAAATAGTGTTTGGGATATGTTTAGAGTTAACGAGTACTTTGTAATTTGAGCCGTCCATTGAAGGAAGTGTGTTTCCTGTTTTCTGCCTTGCACTGGTGTGAGCTGTGTCCTTTCTTCAGCGGAACATGAGGAACGACGGAGAGAAGAGGTCATAGGACTCGACTCGGAGCTGTCCCATAATTCAGGAAAGCCTGGTGAGATCGAAGGAGGTTTGGCGAAAGTGAAATCATGAGCTCCAACCTGGACTTTTCTTTACTAACCCTTTTGAAAAATTATGAATTATAAAGATAAATTGTGTAATTGTATAGAAACATAGAAAACCTACAGCACAATACAGACCCTTCTGCTCACAAAGTTGTGCCGAACATGTCCCTGCTTTAGAAATTGCTAGCCTTACCCAACGCCCTCTAATTTTGGAAGCTCCATGTACCTATTCAGAAGTCTCTTAAAAGACCTTATTTTAATCTGCCTCCACCACCGTTACAGGCAGCCCATTCCACGCGCTCACTGCGTAAAAATCTTACCCCTGTACATACTTTCCAACACCGTAAACCTGTGCGCTCTTGTGGCAGCCGTTTCAGCCCTGGCAAAAAAGCCTCTGACTATCCGCACGATCAATGCCTCTCATCATCTTGTACACCCTTATCGTGTCATGTCTCATCTGCCGTCGCTACAAGTAGAAAAGGCCAAGGTGAATCACCCTGTTTCATAAGTCATGCTCCCCAATCCAAGCAACATACTTGTAAATCTCCTCTACATCCTTTCAGTAGTGAGGCGAACAGAACTGAGCACAGTACTCCAAGTGGGGTCTGATCAGGGTCCTGTTTAGCTTCAACATTACCTCCTGGCTCCTAAATTCGATTCCACCATTCATGAAGGTCAATACACTATATGCCTGCTTAACCACAGAGTCAATTTGCGCAGCAGGTTTGAGTCTGCAAATTCCTGCAAATTCATCTACCTTATTCATCTTGGTGATTGAACTTTTGCCCTATCAACAGCTTCTCTTCAATATACATTATTCCTGTTTTTAAACCAGATAGTTTTGTTGACTGATGAATGAGATTCTGATACTAGTGAATAAAGAAACAGGGCCGTCATAGGCTCTTCGTATGACAAGCCATAAAATCTTAATCATTTTCGTGCATCTTCTTTGAACCCTCTCTAGTTTCAGCGCACCGTCTCAAAGATAACGATCACAAACATGCACAGAATACTACAACTGAGGTCTCACGACTGCTCTAATCCCTGTTTTTATATTCTAGGCCTCTTGAAATTAATGCAACTGTTGCATTAGTCTTCCTTATCATAGACTCAAACTTGAAATTAACCATAATAGAACCCTGCACAGGGACTGCCGGGTCCCTTTCTACCTCAGGTTTTGTATTTTCCCTCCATATTTAAAATAGTCAACCCCTTTATTTCCTCTACCAAGTTGCATGGCCCTGCATTTCACCACATTGTATTCCATCATTGTATTTGCCGAATCTTCGATAATGTATACCATCTGGTCCAGGTGATTTGTCTACCTTGGAATTTTTAAATTTCCCAAGATCCTTCTTTCTACTTGTGGGAACGTTACAAACTTCATGCCGCCTGAAAATTCTACTATACATCCAGCGTCTTCCACAGTGAAGACTCATGCAAAATACAAAGTTAGTTCGTCCGCCATTTCGCTGTCCCCCATTACTACGTCTACATTTTCCAGCAGTCTGAATCCACTCTCGACTCTCTAACACTTTTTGTATATCGGAAGAAATTATTTGTATCCTATTTAACATTATTGACTAGCTTAATTGCGTAATTCATCTTTACCTTCTTAGTGACTTTTTAGTTGCAATGTCGTTTTTAAATGGTCTCCTAATCCTGTAACTTCCCTCTAATTTTTTTTTTGCTTTATTATATGCTCTGTCGTTGGCTTTTGTGTGGCTTTAACCTTTCTTGTTAGCCACGGGGTGTGGTTAATCTTTCCTTTGGAATACTTCTTCTTTGGGGCGTATATACACTGTGTCTTCCAGGAGTTCCAACTATTGTTGCTCTGACGTCATCCCTGCTACTGTTCTCTTCAATGAATTCTGAATCAACCGTTCCTTCATGCCTCTGTAATTCCCCTTACTCCACTATTATTCTAATAGTTAAACACAGAGAAAATCTACAGCACAATACAGGCCTTTCGGCCCACAAATCTGTCCCGAACATGTCCTTACCATAGAAATTACCTATGTTACCCATAGCCCTCTATTTTTCTAATCTCCATGTACCTATCCAGGAGACTCTTAGAAGACACTATCGTATCCGTCGCCGCAGCGTATTCCACACACTCACCATTCTCTCCTTACAAAACTTACCCCTGACATCTATTCTGCACCTAACGCGATCACATTAAATCTGTGCCCTCTCGTGTTAGCCACTTCAGCCCGGGGAAAAGGCATCTTATTGTCCACACGGTCTCATAATTTTGTACATCTCTGTCAGGTCACCTCTCATCCTCCGTCGCTGCGAGGAGAAAAGGCTGAGTTCTTTCAACCTATTCTCATAAGCCCTGCTCCCCAATCCAGGCAACATCCTTGTAAGTCCTATGTACACCCTTTCTACGGGTTCCACATCATTCCTGTAGTGAGGAGACCAGAACTGAGCACGGTACTCCAACTGGTGTCTGACCAGGGTCTTACACAGCTGTAATATTACCTCTCGTCTCTTAAACTCAATCCCAATATTGATGAAGGCCAATGCACCACATAACCTCTTAACTACAGAGTCAACCTGCACAGCAGCTTTAAGTGTTCTATAGACTCGGACCCCAAGATCCCTCTGATCCTCTGGATCTACCTTTAGCTTCGCCATCTCAAATCTCAGGGGTGAATCCGAGAATGTGGTGATCACTCCCCTCCCCCCAATGATTCACTTACCTTACAAACTCTTATCTTTACGTCTGCTCAGCAATGGCCTGATGACCAGCAAAGTCAGTGTCGTGAATGGTTATCCAAGATGAGAGAAGGAAGGTTTCGTGGTGTTCTCCGATGGTCCAATGCATAGGCCTTATGTGTGCTCTGACCAATCCGTCAAAGGAACGTCCGTCAATGTCCATGATGCAGAAGAGGAGAGAGAAAGGTTCGGTAGAGAGTTCATGCTACCACGGAATCCTATCTAGAAAGTTGTCTGCTGCGCCGGAATCCACAAGAGCTTCTTGTCTGTAGATTCTTCGAGGTCTGGAGGAGGGCAGAGAGCGTTCAGTCAGGTTATTGTGCTATGACGAGAGGCCGGGTGATTTGCAAGACGGGAGGCCCTTCTTCTCTATCTGTTGTTGCATTTTCCGGGACGCAACAGGCATTCGATGCGTCGGTGATTGGCAACTCCACAGAGAGCGCACAAGCAGCTTTTTTCCACCCGCCCTCACACTCTGAGTGGGGTGTGAGGGGTGGCTAAAAAAGATTTTCCTAAATGCATGGGTCCTGGAGGCGTTGATGATACGTTTCCTGCAGTCTGGATAGTCTGTTAGCGGAACTCGCTTCCAGTGATGATCCGGAATGCCTACCATAACACATTTGTCAATTCGCAGACCAGGCATCGAGGTTAGATCTTAACATAAGTGCAGATTTAGGCCAACTGGCACATTGACTCTGCTTCTCATCTCTGTTCTAAATGGGTGTCCCTGTATTCCGAGTCTCTACCCTCTGGGCCTAGACTCGCCCTGTATAGGAAATATCCTCTCTACTACACACTCTGTCCAGACCGTCCACACAGGGACATGTCCAAGATAGAGCAGCTGGTCTTTGAAGCACTTCAAAAGGCCATGATACTAATTGATCAGCATCGTATCGACATTCAACTGCTTTCGCCGGTGAGTGTCCCGCTTGATTCTTGTTACCTGAGTTGAGATTGAGGGGAGCGTGCATGCACATGCCTGACCTTCTCTTCCTCTGTTAATACAATTGTTCGTGTCTCACTGCTTTATGTGAAGACTCTGAGCCATAGTTCTAGAAAACCATGGCAGGCGCAAAGACTTACGTGTTTAATGTGTAAAAATCGATGGAATTTATATATCCTTCTGTTGGAATTGGGAAAGAAGTATTTCTGCTCAAGTAATTCCTTACCAGTATTTTCATTATTAAAGCTAACTCCTTTACCTGATCACGAGTGCTCTTACAGCAAGGGACACAATTCGAGGCATATAAAATATATGCTCAAGGACCACATTTAATAATAGTATTGTATTCAAAAGTATTCAAAAATACTTTGAAAGTTGGCAAGTCATTGTGAAGTACGGTGCTGTTCTGGGATGTAAGTAACTCTCCTTCATTCTATCGTTCATTTAACTGAATGGAGGCTGAATAATGTGAACTGGACTTGATGAAACTGAAACACTTGAAACCTATTCAGCTCATTAGCTCTAGAGGTATATAATGGGAAAGAAGTCATGGTTTATTTCACTACTACTAGCAGATCAGGTATGAACTTCCTCCTGGCCCTTTTTTCCCCTAGTTCTTCTTGCGCCAGTGTTTCAGACATAGATAGGGATAACTGGTTCTTTGCCCTCCGAATTCAATTCCTTGCTCATGCCTGATGAAATGTCCCGATACCGGACACCAGGCAGACAGCATTGTTTACAAGACTTTAGATCCAGATGACGGAGTATTTTGTCTATTCCCTTGTTTGCAATATCTCTATAGACATCTCTACATTTCTCTACCTTTTTCCCCTGGTCCCCTGAACCAGAGACGCAATCTTTATTATTTTGTGAACCTCCCACTCTTGTCCACACAGTGAGAAACAATCCCGGATCTGTTGTGTAAGCTCTGGCGCTGAAACTCCTATGCGCACTAACGCTTGCATGACTCACCTTGCTCACTCGCAGTCACCACTCTTTTTCCCGGGGCAAGTAAGTGTGTGTGGTGTGTGTGTGTGTGTGTGTGTGTGTGTGTGTGTGTGTGTGTGTTGTGTGTGTGTGTGTGTGTGTGTGTGTGTGTGGTGTGTGTGTGTGTGTGTGTGTGTGTGTGTGTGTGGTGTGTGTGTGTGTGTGTATAAGAATCGGCCACTATTATCTGCTACTCACCTGTGCTTGGAAGGCAGAGTGGGGATATTGCAGATAGGTCTTTCCCAAACATCTTGTAAGTCTAACCTGCTGATCACACTTAAGCAAGTTGTAGAACCTGTCTATTTCCCTGATGAAGGTGATGTGAAAGGTTTTGCACACTTCCTCTCATAAGACCATAATACCAGCAGATATAGGATCAAAAGTAGGCCATTCGGCCAAATCGAGTCTATCATGCCTCCTCTTATTTTACGTCTACTTATGTTAATCAGATTTTATATTTTTCAGTCATTCTTCATAGCTCATACACTGCAGACCTTCACATGTCTCACAAAATAAGAACACAAAACTTGTATACAGTATTCAAAAGCACATTAACTGCGAAAGTAGAGTATCTCTTGATGTGAACTCCACTGAGCGCATTATATAACCCAACTTTATCAGTCTTCTAATCACTTCTGCGAATTGCCTAGATTTTGGTACAGATGAGTCTGCCAGGCGCACCAAATCCTTCTCATACAATGCAATTTTGAACTCAATCCCCAACCTATGTATACTTATATCTAATATTTCTACTCCCTATATGCAATAATTTACATACTCTTACATTAAATTTCTTCTGCCATTTATCTGCCCACATCTGGATTTTGTTTAGACGTAACTGTATTGATTCTGAAGTCTAAATATCATCAGCCCACAGCTCTTTCTATACATGTCAGCACCCAACTATTATTCATAAGCCACTTAACTTTTTTCTTTGGTTTTTCTTTTACTACCAAGTATTGAAAAATAACTCTTAGCATCAAGCTGAGCATTATCAGCGGTACGGTTCTCAAAGGTTCAATATAATCAGTGTCCGAGCAATGTATATTATATACATACTGAAATGGAACGACAGTTTAAACGTGGGCAATCCCAAAATCCCCACCTTTCTTGCTCCACCCTCCCGCGCGTAAGCGGCGACGAGCAACAAAACCCTCCCACTCCCACCGGTAAAACAAACAGCACACTGGCTACCGAGCACAAGCGTGGGCTAAGCGATAGCAAAGACACAGACCTTGCAGTTATCCCAAGACTATCGCAATGCATTCGGCATTCAGCAGCCACAGGTTCTCTCTCTCTCCCTAATAAAGGAGGTGTCCCCCATTTTCACAGTGAGCAGCAGACATAAGGAAACGACGTTGTTAAAGTCAGTTCGTCGCTTTTTACGAGCACTATGCCCGAAGATCGCAAGGACCTCGGGTCTTCGGGCCCACAGCGCAAGATATTCCTGCCTCTCCAAAGACACACAAGTCTTCTGACGTGACACAGATCCTCGATCTGCCCGTCTCCAGAGCTCCGAGATCATAGCCATCCAAACAAAAAGCCGCCTCTCAGCCGACCCCTGGGCGTGCCGAACATTACCCGGTCCTGGAACTCCGAGAATGTGTCCGATTCCCATAAAAGAACCGACGTCATCGTGTAACTCCAGGTCAGGATCTTCAAAACAACCCCTGACAGGGTAAAATAAAAATATCAGAGATGGAAATAGAGCGGTTTCCCAAGATGGGAAGCAAAGGAGTCGCCTTTTAGCGCCATCTTAACTCCGCCTCCGCCTCAAACTGCTTTTTGAAATTCCGAATTTCCCTACGATTCAATAGATAACATAGGTGCATTTAACGTCTGACTAATGTACACAATATACAGCTGAAATTATTTTTCTTCGTAAACATCCACGAAAATACAAGAGTGTGTGATTCTTCCTGTAGATGCTGCCTGGCCTGCTGCGTTCCACCAGCATTTTGTGTGTGTTGCTTGAATTTCCAGCATCTTCAGATTTCCTCAAGGGTGCGCCATTACTTTTTTTTCTGTTCTTCTTATAAACCTAGGCATGAACATTTCGGCACGAGGAGTATTATCTCTTTAAATCGATCCCATTCATCCTCAACTGACTCAACGTTAAGTAGTTCCCTCCAGTTTACTTTCTGAAATGCAGTAGCTATTATTGCAGTGTGTTCAACATCGGACTAAAACGAATATATTACACTGTATAAAAGAATTTTGTTGTCTTGCGATCATGGATATACCCTCAATCCAACAAAGTCAAATTCATGATTAACCGGGTAGTGACTTTTTGCTCAAGATTACCGCTTGTGTGTATATCATTTTTACCATGATGAAGTGGAAAAGACCCATCTGTCGGAAATCAGAGGAACAAGAACTGTAAGATACACTAAGGAGGAAATCAACTGGACTAATTAAAAAATCATGAAGCTCCTCTAGCAGGCAAGACGGAGAACACCAACTGCTTCTTCAAGTAATAGTAGAAACAGGAACAGAGCCGACGACAGCATTGTTCTACTGAAAGATCAGAGTAGTCACGTATGGAGGGAGATTTAAAAACAAGATATGGAGGAGATCGGAAATGTATTTTTGGCATCTGTATGTACTCGGGTGACGGACAAAATATCTACCGAGCTGAGGCAGAACAGCCACGGAAGTTACAGAGGTGAAGAAATTTGTTGTCCTGGCGAAAAATACGGTGTAAATCTCTCGGGCCTGACAATATTTTCGCTCGAATTCTATAGGAAGCTAGTACAGATATTGCAGAGGCCCTAGCCAAGACATTTAAAACGTCATTCACAACAGATACAGTGCAGGAATTTGGAAAATAACTGATCTTTTTCTGTTGTTTAGGTAAGGCTATAAGAGTAAACAGAGAAATCATAGGTCGATGAGCCTGACATTATTAGTGGGAATGTTAAATGTTATCTATTATTAGAATCTATCAATTCTAAGGGCCGGTAGATATAAGTATTCAGATAGGCAAATTGATTAGGGATAGTAAACATTGCTGTGTTCCTGATAGTTCGTGCATAACCAACCTTAAAGAGATTTTCAAGGAAGTTGCAAAGAATATCTACGAAGACAAAGCAGTGGTTGCCATCCACATAAACGTTCGAATGGCCTTTGACAAGATATCGCAAGAGAGTTTGGTCAAAGAGATTAATTCGCATCGCATTAAAGATGAGCTAGTAAATTGACTTAGGCAATGGCCTCATGATATAAGACAGAGAGTGGTAATGGATGGTTGTATCTCTGACTGAAGGCCTGTGGCTACTGCTGTGTCGCAGGGATTAACGATAATATGGTAAACAACGGATGATGCAAGATTGGGTGGCAATTGACAGTGAGAAATATAGTTAGAACTTGCACCTGATAAAGTAGGCTGAAAATGGAAGATAGAATTGAATGTGACAAGTATGAGTGTTACTTGTCGCAGGGTAGGTCATACACGGTGAGCAGTACGGCACTCAAGAGTGCGGTAGGATAGAAGATCTGGGAATATAGATGCAGAATTTCTTGAAAACAACATCTCTGGTAAACGTGTCACAACGAAAGCTTTGGATACATTTCAATATATGAAACAATATATTCAGTACAGGCTGAAGTTGCATAAGACGTTGTTGGGACATAATTTGGAATATTGTATGCACGTTTTTTCAGCTACCTGCAGGAAAGCTGTCAATAAGTTTTGAAGGAGTGCATAGAAAATTTACGAGCATATAGCCAGGAATTGTGGTTCTGAGTTATTGTGAATCCAGTAAACAGGATTGATCGCAAGTGTGGCAATACAAACAGATAGGCAATATGTGGGAAAGTGTAACTATTTCTAATTTACCAGCAACCCACAATCAGTACAATGTAAATGTCATTTTCCCCAATCTGTAGTACTGCATACAATGATTATTTTTGTTTTTACTGACGTACATATGAGTAGGATCATATATGGATGATATGATTTGCAATGACGACACGTCTGTGCGGGAAATTATGCATGATGAAATGCGATCAGGCAATAATTGATATTATCATGGCTGATTGAACAAATAAACGGAGCAGCTATTTTCATTCAAATCCGCAGGGAAAATGGAACCTTGCCTTCCTCATTTCCATCTGGTTACGAGGAAAGACGTAAAAAATGCAATTCTGCTCGTCTTTTTTCTTGTTATTTTTAAGGTAATCATGGACAGTCCTTTGTCTTTACACGGTGCTGACAAAATCGAATTCAGGTTGTTGTCATATGTACAATATGATTATTGCACATATGCAATCTGAAACGCACTGTACCTTTCAGCAGCATCACAGGCAGTAGAAGTAATAGAAAATAAGTTAAACAATACTTCTCCGCAGGTTTATTAAAATACATTATCAGAACAGTCCACCCCCTTTTTCCTCTCCTTTTTTTCTCACTCTGCCCCTCTCACAATCACTCCTTGCCTGTTCTCCATCTCCTTCTGGTGCTCCCTCCTCCTTTCTTTCTCCCTAGGCCTCCCGTCCCATGATCCGTTCCCTTCTCCAGCTGTGTATCCCTTTTGCCAATCAACTTTCCAGCTCTTAGCTTTATCCCACCCCAACCCCTGTCTTCTCCTATCATTTCGGATACCCCCCTTCCCCTCCCACTCTCATATATCTTACTATATTTTCTTTCAGTTAGTCCTGGTGAAGGGTCTCGGCCCGAATCGTCGACTGTGCTTCTTCCTATAGATACTGCCTGGCCTGCTGTGGTCCACCAGCATGTTGTGTGTGTTGCTAGAATTTCCAGCATCTGCAGATTTCCGCGTGTTTGCGTCATCAGAAGAATGTCCATTTCAGTGCAAAGTAAACAAAATGATATTTAGAGATTAGACGTTTGTCCTTTGATTCATGAACCGTATAGTTAATAGGTCCGTCCATGCAGTTAAGCACTTTTAAACGACAAAACAAAGTGTTCAATGGGGCTGGTGGCCCAGTGTTGCACCGAACAATAGCGGACGCTTAACATACAAATTCTAGAAAACCTGCTTTTTAAATGTAAATTCTAATCCTTTAACTTCATTTTGCATTGTTTGGCCTACACCGGTGACACACATATTTACCACGGCCACTGTTATTTACTTCCACCTGTGGAATGTCCCATTTTCACAACGAGACACACTTGAAATTAGATCAAATGAGACAACGTTTCATTGTGGTATCTCTGTTGCAGGTACATTGTGCTGCAGGTACATTATAAGTGAATATCTGATCATGGAAACATAGAAAAACCTACAGCAAAATAAAGGCCCTTCGGCCCTAAAACTTGTGACGAACATATCTCCACCTTAGAAATTACCGTCAGCCCTCTATTTTTCTAAGCTCCACGTACCTATTCCAAAGTCTCTTAAAAAGACCTTATTGTATTCGCCTGCAGCACCTTTGCCGGCAGCCCAAATCACGCAATCACCACTCACTGCGCAAAAAACCTAACCCTGATATCTCCTCAGTACCTATTCCACAGCACTTTAAACCTACGTCCTGTTGTGGCAACCATTTCAGCCCTGGGAAAAAGCCTCTGACTATCCACATGATCAATACCTCTCATCATCTGATACACCTCTATCAGGTCACCTCTCATCCTCCGACTCTCCAAGGAATAAAGAACCTTCATAAGACATTCATTATGCCTTCATAAGACATGGTCCCGAATTCAGCCAGCATCCTTGTAAATCTCCTCTGTACCCTTTCTATGACTTCCTCATCCTTCCTGTAGTGAGGCGACCTGAACTGAGCACAGTACTCCAAGTGGGGTCTGAACAGGATCCAATATAGCTGTAACATTACCTCTCGACTCCTAAATTCTATTCCACGATTGATGAACCATAGAATCATAGAACACTATAGCACAGTACAGGCCCTTCAGCCCTTCATGTTGTGCCGACCCATATAATCCTTTAAAAAAAAGTACTAAACCCACACTACCCCATAGCCCTCCATTTTTCTTTCATCTATGTGCCTGTCCAAGAGGCTCTTAAATACCCCTAAAGTTTTAGCCTCCACCACCATCCCTGGCAAGTCATTCCAGGCACTCACAACCCTCTGTGTAAAAAACTTACCCCTGATGTCTCCCCTAAACTTCCCTCCCTTAATTTTGTACATATGCCCTCTGGTATTTGCTATTGGTGCCCTGAGAAACAGGTACTGACTATCCACCCTATATATGCCTCTCATAATCTTGTAGACCTCTACCAATCCCCTCTCATTCTTCTACGCTCCAAAGAGAAAAGTCCCAGCTCTGCTAAACTTGCTTCATATGACTTGTTCTCCAAACCAGGCAACATCCTGGTAAATCTCCTTTGCACCCTCTCCATAGCTTCTACATCCTGTCATACGTGGACGATAGAGAAGAACCCATGTGCAGGACACTGGCACTTCGACTCAGTTGGAGAGGCTGGCGGAGACTTGAACGTAGAGCAGGAAACCAGGGGGATCTTGACAAGGAGACGGGATTCACAGGGATTCTCTAGAACTAGAGCTGGACTTAGAATTACCGGTTCTAATCAGAATACGGAATGAAGTATCACACAAGGATTGACCAACGAACTGGAAACCTGTGGTAGGGTCATCCTCGTTTTTATTTCCCAGTCTCTGATTGAAAGCCAGATGTACGGTAATTGGGTAACTAGCAGCAATTAACTGAAACTGGGGCATGATCAGGGAGAAAGAATTTTTAAAGGGAAACGGCCGACCGGAACCATGCCACATCCTTCCAAAAATGAGGTGACCAGAATTAAACACAATACTCTAAATGCGGTCTCATTGGAGATTTGTATAGTTGCAACATGACCTCGCTACTCTTGAACTCAATCCCCCTGTTAATGAAGTCTAGCATCCCATAGGCATTCTTAACTACGTTATCAACCTGTGCAGCGACCTTGAGGGATGTATGGATTTGAACCCCAAGGTCCCTTTCTTCATCCACACTCTTAAGTAACTGACTATTAATCCTGTACTCAGTCTTCTGGTTTTTCCTTCCAAAATGCATCTCCCCACACTTGTGCGGACTGAACTCCATCTGCCATTTTTCTGCTCAATTCTGCAGCCTGTCTATATCCTCTTGTAACCTTCGACAAACTACAGCTCCATCCACAACTAATCCAATCTTCGTGTCATCGGCAAACCTGCTCACCCATCCTTCCGCCTCTACATCCAGTTAATTTATAAGAATCACAAAGAGCAGGGGTCCCAGGACAGATCCCTTGCGGCACACCAATTGCAACCGACCTCCATGCAGAATACTTACCTTCCACAACTACCCTCTGCTATCTTCCTTTAAGCCAATTTTTTATCCAAACAGCCAAGGTTCTACGTACCCATGCCTCATGGTTTTCTGGAAGAGTCTCTCATGAGGGACCCTTGTCAACTGCTTTGCAAAAGTCGATGTAGACCACATCCACTGCCCTACTCTCATCAATTTCTTTTGTTACCTCTTCAAATAAACTCAGTCACGCTCGTGAGGCACGATCTTCCCTTCACAAAGCCATGTTGACTGTCAATGAGTAGACTGTACTTCTCCAAATTCTGGTAGATCCTATCCTTAAGAATCATTTCCAGTAGTTTGCATACCACCGACGTAAGACTCGCCGGTTGTATAGTTCCCAGGTTTCCTCCCTATTACCTTTTTTAAACGAGAGAACTACATTTGCCATTATCCAGTCCTCCAGCACTTCCCCTACAGCCAAAGAGGATTCAAAGATCATAGCTAATGTTCCAGCGATCTCTTCTCTTAATTCCCACAACAACCTGGGGTGTTGCATATCGTCCCTGGGGATTTATCAATCTTAATGTTTTTTCAGAAGATCCATCACTTCTTCTTCCTTAATCTCCGCATTGTCCAGCACACAGGCCCGCTCTACTTCGACCTCATCCTGATCAAGATCCTTTCCACTTGGGAATACTGAAGCAATGTATTCATTTAGGACCTCCCCAACCTCTTACGTTTCCAGACACATGTTGCCCTCTTTATCCTTTAGTGGTCCCACCTTCGTTTTCGTCATCCTCCTATTCTTCATATACGCATAGAACGCCTTGGGTTTCTCCTTATTTCTACATGCCAAGGCCTTCTCATGCCCGCTTCGAGCTCTCCTAAGTCCTTTCTTTAGTTCCTTCCTGGCTACGCTATATGTCTCATAAGCCCCTCGGACTTCCTGCATCTTATATCTAACATAAGCTTCCTTTTTCCTTTTGACGAGTTGCCTCACATGGTTTCGTCAGCCACGGTTCCCTTTTCCTACCATTTATCCTTGCCTCAGTGGGATAAACCTATCCTAAACCCAGTTCAAGTGGTCCCTAGACTTCTCCCACTTTACTTCAATGCTTTCCCCTTTGAACGTCTGTTTCCAGTTTACTCTTGCTAGTTCCTGCTTCATCCCTTCAAAGTTAGCCCTTCCCCAGTTAGGCACTTTACCATTTCGTCTGATTTTATCCCTTTCCATAGCTATGCTGAAGCTAATGGAGTTGTGGTCACTCTCACCAAAATGCTCCCCCACCAAGAGGTCTGTCACCTGACCAAGTTCATTACCCAAAACTAGATCCAGTATAGCCTCTGCTCTCGTCCGCCGGTCCACATACTCTGTCAGGAATCCTTCTTGAACACACCTGACAAATTCAGCCCCATCTATCCCCCTTGCACTCAGGAGGTGCCAGTCAATATGAGGGAAATTGAAATCACCCATAACTACTACCCTGTATTTCCTACACCATTGTAAATCTGCCTGTTTATCTGTTCCTCGGTGTCCGGAGGGCTATTTGGGGGCCTATTGGCTTCTCCAGCACAGTGATTGATCCCTTCCTATTTCTGGCTTCCACCCAGCCTGATTCCGTGGACACTCCTTCCGCAGCGTCCTCCCTTTCTATAGCCGTGATACTATCCTTGACCAGCAATGACAATCCCCCCCCCAACCCCTTTTCTACCTCCCATCCTATTCCTTTTAAAACACCTGAACCCCGGGACCTGCATCATCCAACCCTGCCCTTCCTCCAACCATGTTTCAGTAACGGCCACAACATCGTAGTTCCACGTACTAATCCATGCTCTAACTTCACCCCCCTTGCTCCTAATACTCCTAAGCATTGAAATAGACACATTTCAACCACTTTAACTGGATACAATTATGTTCTGTCCCCTGCCTGTCCTTCTTCATCAACTCAGAACTCTTAGCGTCAAGCCTTTGTCCTTCTACCTTAATCCCTGCACTCACATTCTGATCCCTACGCCCTGCCAAACCAGTTTAAACCCTCCCCAACAAGCTCTATCAAACCTGCCCGCCAGGATATCGGCGCCCTGGGATTCAAGTGCAACCCGTCCTTTTTCTACAGGTCACACTCGGCCCAAAAGAGGTCCTAGTGATCCAGAAATCTGAATCCCTGCCCCCTGCTCCAATTCCTGAAGGTCAGTACACCGTATACCTTCTTAACGACAGAGTCAACCTGCTCAGCGGCTTTCAGCGTCCTGTGGACTTGGACCCCAAGATCCCTCTGATCCTCCACACTGCCAAGAGTCTTACCATTAATACTATATTCTGCCATCATATTTAACCTACCAAAATGATCCACCTCACAGTTATCTGGGTTGAACTCAATCTGCCACTTCTCAGCCCAGTTTTGCATTCTATCAATGTCCCATTGTGACCTCTGACAGCCCTCCACACTATCCACAACACCTCAAACCTTTATGTCATCGTCCAATTTACTAACCCAACCCTCCACTTTCTAATCCAGGTCATTTATAACAATTACAAAGACTAAGGGTCCCAGAACAGATCTCTGAGACACACCACTGGTCACCGACCTCCTCGCAGAATATGACCCCTCTTCACCCACTCTTGGCCTTCTGTTGAAAGCCTGTTGTGGATCCACAAAACAATGCCCCTTGGATCCCAAGGCTCCTTACTTTCTCAGTAAGGTTTGCATGGGGTACACTCCATAAACGGAACAATCAGTATCTGTGCAATAATCAGACAACACCCACCCCTCATAATTCACTCGACTGTTCAAAACGACATAAAAAATACGAGCAGATAGAAACATAGAAACATAGAAAATAGGTGCAGGAGTAGGCCATTCGGCCCTTCGAGCCTGCACCTCCATACAGTATGATCATGGCTGATCATCCAACTCAGAACCCTGTACCTGCTTTCCCTCCATATCCCCTGATCCCTTTAGCCACAAGGGCCATATCTAACTTCCTCTTAAATATAGCCAATGAACTGGCCTCACTGTTTCCTGTGGCAGAGAATTCCACAGATTCACCACTCTCTATGTAAACAGTTTTTCCTCATCCCGGTCCTAAAAGGTTTCCCCTTTATCCTTACACTGTGACCCCTCGTTCTGGACTTCCCCAACATCGGAAACAATCTTCCTGCATCTAGCCTGTACAATCCCTTTAGAACTTTATACTTTTCAGTAAGATCCCCCCTCAATCTTCTAAGTTCCACCGAGTATAAGCCTAGTCGATCCAGTCTTTCTTCATATAGTGAATCAATCTGGTGAACCTTCTTTGTACTCCCTCTATGGCAAGAATGCCTCTACTCAGATTAGACCATTTGATTTGCGCCATTCTGCCCATTAAGTCTGCTCTGGCATTCCATTCTCAATATTCCCCGTCATCTATCTTCTAAAGTGTGTCCTCCCCTCCTAGACTTTTACACTATTTGAAAGTGCTCGTCTATCTCGACGGTTCATTTTACGGTACTTTTCAGAGGTTCCGCATCATTTATCTTAACTATTGCCAGTAACATGAATCGCTCCTCTCCATTAAACCCTTTAGTGACCGGGATTATTCCAGCAAAACTTCTCGATACCCTTTCTAATGGCATTCCATTCTTTCATAGATAAGAAACTCAATGCTGCTCACAATACTCGGCTTGTGGCCTGACCAATCCCTTATGACGACTCAGCATTACATCTTAGCTTTTGTATTCTAGCCCTCTCGAAATGTATGCTTACATGGCAGTTGCCTTCCTTATTACCGACCCATCTTGCAAGTTAACTTGTAGGTAATCTTGCATCAGAATTCTTAAGATCCTCTGCGACTCCAATTTCCATATTCACTATTATTCACTCTCGCAAAAGGTACATAACCGTACATTTTCAAATGATATGTTCTATTTGGCAGTTCTTTGATCATTTTTCTAATCTGTCTAAATCCTTCTTTAGCCTTCGTGGATACCCAAAGCTGCCCGCTTTCGGCCATCCTTTCTACCGTAGGCAAACGTGGCCACAAGTTCGTCATCCAATTCAATGCGATATAAAGAAAAAAGTAGCGCACCTAGCATTGACCCCTGCAAGACATCACTAATCAGAGACAAGCAAACAGGAGAGGCTCCTTTCATCTTACTCATCGCCAATCGTGTCAATCGTGTGTCCATGCAAGTATCTTTCCTGCAATTCCGCGACTCTTATATTGTTTAGCAGTCTTGGGTGAAGCGCCTTCTGACAGTCCAATTTTCACTGCCTTCATTGTCTACCCTGCCTGGCGTTTCTTTCAGAAAATTCCGAAATAATTATTTATATAGTAAGCGAGAAAGCAAGTTAACAGGCCGTTCGTCTCTGGAATGTCGGAGGAAGCCGTAGCAATAGTAGGAAAACCATGCAGTCAGTTGGCGAGCGGATACGCAGCTTACAGAGAGTAACGGATCGCTGAGACTATAATAATGTTACATTAAAGGCTGCGAGATCGTGCTTTATTCTGCCCATCCAGTTGTGTTCCTCCAAATAATCTGAACCTCATCCTGATGAGTTGAGTCTAACGTCTTTCCAAACACTGAAGACACAACAACTGTCCTATAATTTCACGCCTTTTGCGGGATTTGTTGTTGTTTCATGAAGTGTTGAATGACATTTGCAATTTCCCCGTCCTTACCAGCTATTCCATGTCATGATATTTGAAGGATGACAATCAATTCTTCCCCAACCTCTTCAGCTACCTCTTTCAGAACGCTGGACTATAGTCTAACTTATCTACATTTAACCCTTTCAGCTTCCGAAGTACATTCTCTATTTTAAAATAGATTGAAATAACCTTTGCTCACACCACTGCGCCTACTCAACACTCTGTCACCAATTTCTGATATTCTTCTGGTATCTTGCTCAGAGAGTACTGACGCAGCAACTTACTTACTTCATCCACCATTTTTGTTCCCCATTATTACCAATGCAACTTCACTCGCACGCAGTCTGATCTGAATTTATGCCTATCCTTTACTCTTCCAATAACTGAAAAATCTGATTTGGTATCATCTTTTATAATAAATACGTTGCCAATTTGGTATCTATTTTTTTTAAGTTGCCTTCTGTTCGCCCATAAATAACTCCAAAATTGCCTAGTTTTCTGCCGATTTTTGCTATATTGCACACACTCAGTTAGAAACAAGGAAACATAGAAAATAGGTGCAGGAGTAGGCCATTCGGCCCTTCGAGCCTGCACCGCCATTCAGTATGATCATGGCTGATCATCCAACTCAGAACCTAGTACCTGCTTTCTGTCCATACCCCCTGATCCCTTTAGCCACAAGGGTCATATCTAACTTCCTCTTAAATATAGCCAATAAACCGGCCTCAACTGTTTACTGTGGCAGAGAATTCCACAGATTCACCACTCTCTGTGTGAAGAAGTTTTTCCTCATCTCGGTCCTAAAAGGCTTCCCGTTTATCCTTAAACTGTGACCCGTCGTTCTGGACTTCCCCAACATCGGAAACAATCTTCCTGCATCTAGCCTGTCCAATCCCTTTAAAATTGTATACGTTTCAATAAGATCCGCCCTCAATCTTCTAAATTCCAGTGAGTATAAGCCTAGTCGATCCAATCTTTCTTCATATGAAAGTCCTGCCATCCCAGGAATCAATCTGGTGAACCTTCTCTGTACTCCCTCTATGGCAAGAATGTCTTTCCTCAGATTAGGGGACCAAAACTGCACACAATATTCTAGGTGCGGTCTCACCAAGGCTTTGTACAACTGCAGTAGAACCTCCCTGCTCCTGTACTCAAATCCTTTTGCTATGAATGCCAACATACCATATGCCTTTTTCACCACCTGCTGTACCTGCATGCCCACCTTCAATGACTGGTGTACAATTACAACCAGGTCTCGTTGCAAAATCTAATTTGGTATCATCTTTTATATTAATAAATACGTTGTCAATTTTGTATCTATTGTTTTTAAGTTGCCTTCTGTTCGCCAATAAAGAACTCCGAAATTGTCTCGTTTTCTGCTAGTCTTCTAGTTAGAAGACAAGTGATTTTTTGTTAACTTGGTGAATATTGAATCTGTATTTTCATTGAGCTGCACGGCTATGGAGGCCGTCTTTGCATAAATAGAGGTTGATAGATTTTTGCCTTATATGGATGTCGAACTTTAGGGTAGAGGCAGGAGAATAAGAGTGAGAGAGAAAATAAATCATTCATGATCAAATGGCAGAGCAGGCGCGATAGGCTGAACGGCCTAATTTTCCAATGTTTTGTGTTTATTATTCATCCTTCTGTATTTTTGCTCAATTAGTACAATATAGATGCCAGGCGAAATAATGGAATGCTCCTCTCGCGGGAAGGCAGGGAGACGGTCCAGTACTACCTCTGCGAGATGTACACCCAGCTCTAGCTCCTAACACTCGACCTTCTAACACTGGAGTTCGAACTGGAACTGGATAAACTGCGGATCCTTTATGATGCTGAATGGGTGATTGATAAGGCATATAGAGAGGTCCTTATGGACAAGGAGCAGGACACAGAAAACTAACCGACATTCAGAAGGAAATCTGGCCTGTTGAGACTGCTCCGCCGTTCAATAGGTGCATGTCTCATCTGTCCGTGGACTCCTCTCTAGCTAGGTGACTTTTACCCATAACCCTTAATTCACTGAGCTAGCACCCACTGCTTCATTGTGCAGAGAATTCCACAGATTCATCACTCTCTGGGAAAATCAGCTACTCTTCATCTCCGTCCTAAGTCTACTCCCCAGAATCTTAAGGCTCTGTCCCTTAGTTCTAGTCTCACCTACCAGTCGAAATAACTCTCCTGCCTCTATCTCATCTATCTCTTTTATAACTCTATTTGAGTTTCTATAAGACCTCCTTTCATTCCTCTGAATTCCACCGAGAAAAGTCGCAGGCCACTCCATCGCTCCTTATAGTTCAATCTCTTCAGGTCTGCAATCAACCTGGTGAACCTCTTCTGCAACGCCTCCAAAGCCAATATATACTTCTTCAAGTAAGGATTTCAGAATTGGACGCATTAATCCAGATACGTCTCACCGGTACCTTGTACAGTTGCAGCATAATCTGCCTGCTTTTTAATTCAGTCTCTCTTGCACTGAAGCCTTCTTGATAGCCTGCTGCATTTGCAAACCAACCTTTTGTTCTGTGATTCATGCACAAGCACTCCCAAGTCCGTCTGCACAGCAGAAGACTACAGTTTTTTTTTTACAATTTACATATTCATCTGACCTTTCATTTTATCCTACCAAAGTGAATGACCTCGCATTTACCACCATTGTACTACTTTTGACAGACCCTTGCCCTCTCTCTCTTTGCAGTCTCTCCGTGTCTTCTGCACAATTTTCTTTTCCACTCTATTTAGTATCATCAGAAAAAGTGGACACACTACACTCGGTCCCCTCTTCCAGATTGTTGATATATATCGTGAGCATCTGCAGGCCCAGCATCAACCCCCGCAACACACCGCGCACCACTGATTGCGGATCAGAATAATACCCATGTATCCCAACTCTCTGATTTCTATTAGTTAACCTATCCTCCATCCAACTGTGTGCACCCTTATCTTTGGTTGTCTTTTTATGTGGTACCTTATCAAACACCTTCCGGAAATCCAAATACAGTAGCCGTCCATCTATTCCTCTCTATACTCTGAGCTCGCTATATCCTCAAAAAAAGTCCAGTAAGTTTTGCATCCAGGACTTCCCCTTTCTGAATCCATGCTGCGTCTGTCTGATTGATAAATTTATTTCCAGATACCTCGATATTTTTTCGTTAATAATAACTTCAAGCATTTTCCCAACTACAGATGTTAAACTAACTGGTCTATAGTTGCCTGCCTTTTGCCTACATCCTATTTTGAAATGTGGTGTGAGATACGCCGTCTTCATCAGATGGGACCTGTCCAAAGTCCAGAGAAATTGGGTAAATTATCGCTAAAAGCCTCTACTATAACTTTTGTTATTTCCTTCAGTACTCTGGGTTGCATTCTGTCATGTTCAGGGGAATTAACTATCTTCAGAACCACAAGTTTCCTCAGCACTACCTCTTTAATGATAACTATTGTATCGGGGCTTTCATCTCCCATTGTATCCATAGCATCTCTCTTTGGCATGTTAGACATGTCCTCCACCGCGAAGACCTATAAAAATAGTCACTCAAAGCCTTTATCATTTCCTTATTACCCAATATGAATTTCCCCTTTTCGACCTCCAAGGGACCTCCGTTCACTTTAGCCTCAGTTTTCTGCTTCATATAATTATAAGAACTGTTACTGTCCGTTATTACTTTTGGGGTAGTTTATTTTCATAACCTAGCTTCCCTTTCCTTACTTGATTGCTTGCTTAGTAGTTCTTTGGTGCCTTTTAAAGTTTTCGTATTGTTCTTGGCAACTTTGTATGCACAATCTTTTACATCGATGCCTTCTTTTATTTCCTTAGTTATCCAAGGCTGTCTCTCTCCACCCTTGTTGTCCTTACTTTTAATTGGAATATACTTTTATTGAGCACCGTGAAAAATCTTATTGAAAGTTTTCCACTGTTCCACAAACGTCCCACCATATAGACCTTATACACAGTCTACACTAGTCAAATCCTCCCTCATCCCATTTTAGTCTCCATTGTTTAAGCATAATATACTTGGATTACATCGAACTATTGCACCCTCCATTTGTATGAGAAACTAGGGTTACACTTTCTAAGAAGATCACTAATTTTACCTGTCTCTTTGCACAGGACTAGATCTAAGTTAGCACGTGTAGGTCAATAACATGCTGTTCAAGAAAGCCATCACGAATGAAGTCTTTGAGGTCCTCCTCAAGATTGCTTCGTCCAACTTGATTCACGCAATCTATGTTCAAGTTAACGTCCCCATGATAGCTATAGTTTCATTCTTGTAATGTTTTACTCTTCTGCACTTTACTTTTCTTCACTCCACTCCTACTTTTCTCCTTTGTCGTCTTTTCCCTTTTCTTTATCTTTATCCAGATATAACACCCTGGGAAAGGTTTCACTGCTAACGTAGGGTTTTTTTTTCTGTGAAAGCAATGTTGGGGTTAGAGCTGGAGATAACGGGTGCTTTGGCATATGAGCCGTACAATGAAGGGAGTGTTGTTTCGTGTTGTGTGCCTGGCACCGATGTGAACTGCTTTTTTTTTGTGTTCGAAGGGAGATGAAGGGAGAAGACACTTGAGAGGAGTGGTCATAGGATTCGACCCAGAGTGGGGCCATGAAACGATGAACCCCGGGAAGAACGAAGGAGGATCGGCGAAGTGAATGCCGTGATCTCCAACTTGTTTATATTAGACATGTTCATTAAAAATGGGCCGTTTTCTCTTCTTTGTTGTTGCTTTTTTTTTCTTTACTAATCTTTCAGTCGACATAAAAATTATAAAGCTAAATCGTTATATGCGGAGTACTGTCTGTTATTCCATGGTACTTATTTGTAACAGGTAACGATTTACGCAGCATCCACACAAGCAGGGGTATCGGGGTCGGCTTCCAGCTCAATCTCACACATATACTGGGACCGGAGGTTGTCTTCCTTAGACTTACGCAGCCGACGGATTCAGAGCTTAGCACCCTTTTTTTTTTTACTTTATCCATACTCCTCCAATCTGTTGCACACACACCAATACTATACAGTTTAAAGCCCTATCAACAGCCTTAGTTATGCGATTTGCATAAGGAAGGGGGAGGGATTAAAGATCCAGTGCAGAGTATCCCTGTGACCTTCACCGAAAACTTTGGATTTTGTTGAGGGAGGTTGACCTTGCAGACGACA
Organism: Hemitrygon akajei; assembly: GCF_048418815.1. Taxonomy (NCBI): domain Eukaryota; kingdom Metazoa; phylum Chordata; class Chondrichthyes; order Myliobatiformes; family Dasyatidae; genus Hemitrygon; species Hemitrygon akajei. The sequence continues at coordinate 148,724,726 of NC_133125.1, forward strand.
GCAACCGTGGCCAGGTCTCGAGTACTGAGTCTGACAGTGACTCACATGGAAAGTGGGAGAAGACGCGAGCGGTGATGATAGAGGATTAATTCGTAATGAGAACAGAAATCTAGTTTTGAGGGCGAGAACGAAAGATTATACAGTTTGACACGTTGTTAAAGAGTTAAAGAGGACACGGTTTGCAGCTGATCTGGAAGGGGCCTAATATTCTAGCAGAAAGGTTTGCTAGTGCTGTACTGTGTAGTTGAAACTACAGTTGCGGGGAAGTGAAACGGAGTTTCGGAACAGATTGTAGAAAGATTGTGGAGACCGATGTAGTTACGACTTGAGACAAATTCATGAAGTCAGGAATCAATGTTGAACATGGTGTGACTAGCGTCCTGCGCAGCGTATATTTCAATGCAAAAAGTACCGTAATAAAGGTAAACGAGCTCAGGTCATGGAGTAACAAATAGAATTATAATATTGTGGCCATGAATGACACTTGGATGCAGGAGGGGCATGATAGCAGCACCATATTTCGGGGTTCTGAGTTTTTAGACGCACAGTGTGATAGGGATTAAAAGAGGGCGTGTTACTGGTCGGAAAATTGCCTTAGCGGAGCATCGTCAGGACCGACTGAAAAATTCATCCAGTGGAGCGGAATAAAAGAGGTGACCACGCCAATGGTCAGGTCCGCGTGCTGACATTCTAAATTGAAGAAAGGCCAATTGTAACGGTATCAAAAATTATATGGAAAGTGTCGATTGAGGCAGGCTGATATTTGCCAAGGGTGTACTTTGTAAGTGGGAAGCCTTCAAGACAACAGGTGTAAGGACACTTGGTTTTTAAGAGATATTGAGGCCCCGGTTACGAAAAAAATACATGAAGTGCATAGTAAGTATGTGAATGAAGTACAGATGGAATATAAGGGAGGCAAGAAAATGCTTAAGAAAAAATCAGGGGAGATCAAAAGTTAATAAAAATATATCCGAATGGACAAAATCTTTAAATTATTTGGATAGATATGGAATGATTAAGTATAGTTAGCATGCCGCTGTGCCTGTTAAGTCATATCAAACCTTATAGTTTTGTAGTATAGAGAATTTTCCAGGAAGGGGGATGAAGGCAAGGCAGTGGATGCTCTCTCTATGGATTTTAGCAAGGCAGTTGACAAGATACCGAATAGGAGGCATGAAAAAATGAGGATATTTGATAGAGGTATAATATTATTATGGCAAGTATAGATAGGATTAAGGCAAATGTTCTTTTTCCATTGACTTTGGGTGGGATTGCTACCTGAAGCAATGGGTTAAAAGTGAAAGGTTAAAAAAATTAAAGGAGAATACTTCTTCACTCAGAGAGTATTAAGAGAATGAATTGGCTGCCAACATAAGTGGTGCATGCGAGCTCGATTTCAATATTTAAGATGTATTTGTATAGGTGCAGGGATGGTAGGCCTATGGAGAGCTATGATCCCGGTTCAGGTTGATGGGAGTAGGCAGCTTAAAGGTTAGGCAAGGACTAATATGCTAAATGGCCTGCTTCTCAGCTATACTTTTCTATGACTATATGATTCCCAAAACAGTAATGCAATAGATGTAATTTTTATGAAAGGATTACTGTAATTTAAAAATGATAAATGAATCAATGGAAGTCGATAGACAGCTGTGAGACAGCAGATTGCTGGCGAAGTTTATGAAACACAAAATACAACTCATTGCATCATTATTTAAGCTTGTACTGTGGAATAACTCTCAAGTTGTACAACTGCTTTGCAAAAGCACTTTCAAAGATATCTTTCATGTACATTGGGAGCTGTGGACAAATTTCCTGCAGATTATGTAAAGATAGAACTAATTGTTCCGAACACTGAATATTAACTCCAAAGTACAATGCAGTCAAAGTATTGTCGTACAGCAACAAATCATATAAGGACCGAAAGAAATGAAGGACGAGCACACTTCGAAAGACGATGATATTTAGTTTTTAGCAAAGATCTCAAATCAGCAATTCATGCCCCGTGGCTAAGTAAAGAAATGAACGACCATTCTGTGGCTATCACTGTTGCAAGCAGATACGCCACGCTGCATGTTGTTGAGTGGGTGGCGTTATGACAGAAATCAGCAATGGCCAGGTTCATTCCACAGGTAGAAAATGAAAATGACTGGAAGAGTGCAGTGATCGGTGAGTCATTTCTAAGAGGTTCACGGTATACCCCAAGAGAGATTCCACAACGACTTTTTATTTTTCTCTCTGATCTAGATTCAAACTTATCTCAGGGTGACTCTAGGATATGCCACATCGTGAACTAACCAACTTACGGTCATGGTGAATGTCTGTGTCACCGATGTACCGTAGATCAAGTAATGGTTAAGATGTTGAAAATTAATTTGAAGGATAGGGATTTCCATTTACAATGAATGTTCTTATGTGTCGAGGTCTCAGGTTTGCTTCATCCACAATGAATTTGTCCAGTCAGAAAGAGGAGAACAGCCCGGATGAATATGTGACAAAATATATACCAATATTAATGCTTTCAGCACATCCTGGTGATGCCAACCATTGCCTGCCGATTAGCACTATGATCAGTTACCAATACATGGTGTGTCGTCCGTGTTTCAAATGCTCGTCCGGGTACTTAAGTTTCGTGAAAGTACGTGTCTCCTCAGCAATCACAAAATTCAGCACCATGCCGAGTGGAATTTTTGTCTTTCTCAGATCTCATCTGAACCTGTTACATCTCGTCTGACATCCTTGTCATCTGGTCTCAGATATCACTGAGGCGTCTTACTGCCCCCTCAAATTTATGTATGTTACGATTAGATACCCATTTCGACTCATTTGCTCCAAGAAAAAAACAATCCAGCCTCGTGTACTTCTGCTCATAACGAACATGTTCCATGTCAGGCTAAGCATTTTTCAGAACTAACATATTCTATCTCTGCAGTGATCGACCTCTGCAGGTATAACGACCAAGACAGTACATAATGTATCAGCTGCGGCTGAAAAGCCGTTTTATGAATTCGGACAAAAATGTTCCTGTTAACTCTTTTGATGTTTTTGCTCATGTTGTTGTCTGTCCCACATGGCTTGCTCACTGTCTTGACCATATGCGTTGCTATCGTGGAAAATCTCCCAACTTGTACATACGTGATCCGTTGTTCTTCCGTGAATCCCGGCGCACCAGTACCATTGAAAGGTTTGTTTTTGAGTTTCAAAATATCAAGAACGATGCCAAACCTATCGAACATGCATTTCTTCAACCAAAAGGCGAAACTCTAGTCACTACCATTTCGAAACACTGCTCCATTTTGACCTCGTTGCACTTAAATGAACTTTATATTCCTTTTGTTCCGATGGTGCATTTTTAAGAATAGGACATGCCCAAGATATATGTTCAGCTTTTGTTTTTTGTATGTTACTTATCTGATATTCTGTGCATATGATACTGCTACAAGCACTAGTGCACGTGTGCAATCATGAATTTGGAATTGAGTCAACTTTGGCTTCGTCTTTCAAATCGTGCGAAAATAAGGGACTGATTTTCTTAGAAATCAATGAAGAATCCAAAATTAGATTGATTCTCACTGTATTCACAACCGTATGGAAATCACAAATAAAAGATGCTGTTTTCTCTGAAGATTTGAATGAAAATAGCTGCTCCGTTGTTTGTTCAACCAGTTGTGCTTAATTTCAGCTGTTGTCTGATCGCATTACATCACACATTAGTGTTCAAACAGGCAAAACGTTTTTTTTTACAAATCATCTCACCAATATGTAATCACACTGAAACGTTTGCCACTAAAACGGCTCAATCTACAAATTTAAAGGTTGGGAGAATTCACTTTTTCAATGTTACATTGATTGTAGTTCCTGGAAAATTCGAAACTGTTCCTCATTCCCAAATATTGCATAACTGTCTTTATTGCAACAATTACTATGAATCCATTTAAAAATTTATTTTAACAATTATGTAGAATTTTAGTAAATGTACATTTGAAATTTTGTGTTCATTTTTTGGTCACATTTGATGATGGATATGCTGTCACAATCACCGATTCGGCAGTGCAGTAGATACGGCATTTGCGCTTGTGAATTTGCACGTGTCAGGTAATTATCATTTGATCGCAATGGTATTTAACTACATTCTTGTCGTAGTGCTTGTTGAAACTTGGAGAGAGCATAGCAAAGCGTCGCTGCTGTTTTGCATTCGGCCTTCCCTAAGCCATTGGACTTTCAAAATCAACTGACTCTGAAGACTAGCCGTATTTGTGTAATGTTTAGATGGTCTTTTCTGCCACGGTGTAGGCTTCGTATCCCTTTTGAGTGTCTTAGTTAGAGACCCTGTTTGGCCTAGCGTTTGTTGTTTCATTTTCCCTTTTTCGAATTAAAGTCTGTGAACTATCGACCTGCTTCAGTGTCTCTCACTCTGCATTTGGGCCATACCAAATCGCGGTGACAGCAGGTCTCGACCATAAAAATGGGAGAGGGAGAGAGGGAGAGGGAGAGGGAGAGGGAGAGGGAGAGGGGGAGAGAGAGAGAGAGAGAGAGAGAGAGAGAGAGAGAGAGAGAGAGAGAGAGAGAGAGAGAGAGAGAGAGAGAGAGAGAGAGAGAGAGAGAGAGAGAGAGAGAGGAGAGAGAGAGAGAGAGAGAGAGAGAGAGAGAGAGAGAGAAAAGCAGGACGTTGCCGTGAGATTCATGGGTCAGGTAGGTGATAGGTTGCAGGCAATGGAAACTGTTCTCAGTGAAGTTACAGAGCCAATAAGGGAGTTTGCCTTGTGCCCACAAGCCCACTCTCACTTGGAGGAACAGGTATTGTCTCCAGCTGCAGCTGTTCAACATCTCACCACGGACAATCGGACTCAGGTGTCTGCGATTTCCGCTCTCATGGCCGCTGTTCGCGAACTTACTGTGAACAGCCAGCATCAACTTACAACCATTAACGTTCTCGCCAGCTCAATTCAGCAGCTTCACGCCGCCTCTGTCCCACTCCAGCATCTCGCAGATTCTCCTTTGGTGCTGCCCCAACAATCACTGTTACTAATGTGCCCGCGCCGGGACCAGAGCCGACTCCCACGACCGTTAGGGAATCGAGTATTCCACCACCGGGCAGATATTCTAGTGATCCAGATGATTGCAGGAATTTTCTTACCCAATGCGAGCTGACATTCCAAGCCCAGCCTGGTCGTTTTGGTGATAATGCGCGAAAATTGACGTACATGGTCAAGCTTCTTGACGGACCTCCGCTCAGACTGTTCACGGGAGCAAGTGTACCCCGCAGCCCAGACATTCTGACATCTCGTGGCAGAGTTAAGGAGGGTTTTTGACCTTCCGGTACGCGGTCAGGAGGCTGCCCAGATACTCTTGGACCTGCGCCAAGGTAGCGGAACGATGAGATCCTATGCAGTCAAATTCCGCACCCTTGCTGTAGAGACAGGATGGAATGAAATATCCCTCAGCACTGTATTCCACCGTGGACTGAACTTGCTGTCCGGGACGAGCAAGATAATTTGGATGACCTGATTAATCTGGCTATTCGAGTTGACAGCCGGTTTTCTGAGTGGCGCAGGTAAAAATGTTCCAAACTTGCTATTCTCCGTCATATTACTGTCTTACCTCGCCCTCTCCCACTTCCTCACCACTCAGCACGCAAGTGGGACGGACGCGCCTATCACAGGAGGAACGAGAGCGGCGCCGGGGAACAGTTGCCTGCCTTTACTGTGGTGATCCAGGACACTTCCCGGAGGCATGTTCCAAGCGTTTAGTAAAAGAGACTACCCGTCAGCCGGGAGGGAAATCCTGACGGACTGGTTCTCTTCAGTCAGCTTCCCCTAATTGTATAATGCTGACAGCTTCATTGACTTGTAGGTTTCAGACCCATGATCTTAAGACTTTTATTGATTCCGGTGCAGCCATGAATCTTATGGACATTTCTCTCGTTCAGAGATGAGGTGTTGCAACTCAGGAATTAAAAGAAAATATCACGTCAAGAGGCTGGAAGGTGGACCTTTGGGAACCGGCCAGATCCGCCTTTCCAAACAACCCCTCCAACTGATGCTCGAAGGCAACCACCATGAAGAAATATCTTTCTATCTGGTTAATTCAACTGAACAGCCACTGGTACTTGATCTCCCCTGGTTACCCCGACATAACCCACGATCGAATGGTCTCTCCAGGTACTCCAAGAGTAGAGACCGGCATGCCTGTCTGCCTGTTTGGGTCCAGCTCGATCTCCATCCCATGAATCCCCTCTGTGCCAGATAATGATGAGGGCCTTTCTGCGATTCCAGCTAACTATGCGGATCTCCTTGATGTTTTATATAAAAGTAAGGCCACAACTCTGCCGCACACCGGCCATACGACTGTGCCACCTCCTACTTGGCACTTGTCCTCCACAGGGTCGCCTCTTTTCCCTCTCTCGTCCAGAAACGGTGGCCGTGGAGGAATACATTAAGGAGGTATTGAGCATGGGGTTTATCCGTCCGTCAATCTCGCCGGCAGGAGTGGACTTCGTTTTTTGTGAGAAAGAAATATTGCAAGCTCCGTCCCTACATCGTTTATCGGCCACTGAACAACATCACTGTGAAGAACGGCTACCCTCTTCCATTGTTGTCGTCTCCGTTTGAACAACTCCAGGGAGCAACAATATTTTCCAAAATTAACCTGCGCACTGCTTACAATCTGATTCGCATAAGAGAAGGTGGATGAGTGGAAACCGGTTTTCAGCACCCCTAATGTCCACTACGAATATCCAGTGATTCCTTTTGGTCTGGCCAACGCCCCCGCTGTATTCCAGGCCTTGGTTAACGATGTGCTCTGGGACATGTTGAACCAATTTGTGTTTGTGTATTTAGATGACATCCTTATCTATTTCCGTTCACATCAGTAGCACGTCCAGTATGTCCGGAGAGTACTCAGACCCCTTCTTGAAAATAACCTGTACGCCAAGCCTGAAAAATATGATTTCCCTAAAGACCAGATGTCGTATTTGGGATATATACTTACCCCATCCAGTGTTCAAATGGACCAGACTAAAATTTAGGCAGTTGCAGAGTGGCCCAAACTGTCTACAGTCAAACAGGTACTGTGCTTTATGGAGTTTGCTAACTTCTATCGCCGCTTCGTTCGGAATTTCAGCTCTATCGCGGCTCCAAATAATGCACTCTCCAAGAGGACTTCGGAAGGATTCCATTGGATGGACGGTGCCGACCAAGAATTGATGAAGGAAGAGCAGTAGATATAGTGTATATGGATTTCAGCATGGCATTTGATAAGGTACCCCATTGAAGGCTTATTGAGAAAGTAAGGCGCCATGGGATCCAAAGGGATATTGTTTTGTGGATCCAGAACTGGCTTTCCCACAGAAGGCAAAGAGTGGTTATAGTCTGGTCATATTCTGCACGGAGGTCGGTGACCAGTGGTGTGCCTCAGGGATCTGTTCTGGGACCCTTGCTTTTTTCACCCTCATGATTTTTATAAATGACCTGAATGAGGAAGTGGAGGGATGGGTTAGTAAGTTTTCTGATGACAGCAAGGTTGGAGGTGTTGTGGATAGTATGGAGGGCTGCCAGATATTACAACAGGACATTGAGAGGATGCAAAACTGGGCTGAGAAGTGGCAGATGGAGGTCAACCCAGGTAAGTGTGAAGTGGTTCATTTTGGTAGGGCAAATATGATGGCAGAATATAGTATTAACGGTAAGACTCTTGGCAGTGTGGAAGATCGGGGGATCTTGGGGTCCGGGTCCATAGGACACTCAAAGCTGCTGCGCAGGTTGACCCTGTGGTTAAGAGGGTATACGGTGTATTGGCCTTCATTAATCGTGGAATTGAATTTAGGAGCCGATAGGAAATGTTATAGAAATGTTAGAGGAATTACGATGTTGGGAACAAGGAGCTTCTGGCTGTCAAGGAGGCCCTGGAGGAATGGCCACACTGGCTGGAGGGGTAGAGCATATTTCTGGACAGATCACAGCCTCTGAGCATCTGAACAGATCAGAAGAACATCTCATATATTCAGGATGCTAAGAGACTCAAATCTCGTCAAGTCCGATGGGCTCTCTTCTTCACCCGCATCAATTTCATCCTCACATACCTTCCCGGCAGCAAGAATACAAAGGCCGGCGCTCTCCCCGGACAGTTCGACGGATCTGAGGAAAACGCCGATCCAGAGCCCATTGTTCCACCCTCGTGTATCGCTGGTCCGGTAATCTGGGAAAGAGGTAGAGTTGAGGGCCGCCCGACAATCATATCCAGGCCCGGATGGGGGACCTCCCAACCCGCTGCTTGTGCCTTACACGATGCGTTCCAAAGTGTTCGAATGGGGTCACTCCTCCCTTCCGACTGGACATCCGGGAATTCAACGTACTCAGGAGTTTATAAAGAAACAACTTTTTTGGCCATCTAAGTCCCAGTATGTCCACGACTTTGTATCTGCCTGTCCCACCTGCGCTAGGAACAAGATATTACGGCAGGTACTTAATGTCCGCTGCCTGTGCCCCACCACCCCAGTTCACATCTCTCAGTAGTTTTCATCACTGGTCTGCCCCCGTCTAATGGAAACACCACCACTTTGGTCGTTGTGGATCGATTTTCAAAGGCTGTCCAATTAATTGCACTCCCCATGCACTTATCGACTCGTGAGACTGGCACACTCATGGTTCAACATGTGTTCAGGCTCCAAGGCTTTCCTTAAGATGTAGTGTCTGATTACAGTTCACTTCCCGGTTTTGGAAGGCTTTCGGCTCTCTTGCAGGCCCAGGGCCAGCCTCTCGTCTGGCCTCCACCCACAGTCTAAAGACCAGACTAAGAAAGTGAATCCGAAGTTGGAGCCAACACTGCGCTGTCTTGCATTTTCCAACCCCACGTCCTGGATGTCCCCATTGGATGGGCAGAGTTCGCCCACAATAACCTCCAGTCGTCCTCCACCGGTATGTCTCCCTTTTCATGTCAGAAGTGATACCAGCTCCCGTTCTTCCCTGATCAGTAGATCGACGTAGGAGTTCCAGCTGCTGAACAGCTGATCCCAGGGCTTCTATGCTGCGCTCACAAAAACATCAATCCCGGCAGGCTGATCGACTCCGTTTACAGGTAAGGCCATTCAAGCCAGGAGAGGATGTCTGGTTAGCGTCAAGGGATCCTCCCTTGAAAGTCGAGAATGAACAATTGGCACCGCGCTACGTGGGACCGTCCGTAGTGGAAAAGACGCCGGTATCCTATAGATTGCGTCTGCCAGTATCACTGATGATCCACCCAGTATTCCATGTTTCGCAGCTCAAGCCGGTTACCATCCCTCCCTTGGCCCCAGTAAACCCACCTACCCCTTATCCCCGCATGATAGATCGTTCTCTTGTCTGTGCTGTGCGGCGCCTCCTGGCATCTCGCCGGGTACCTGGTTAGGTCCAGTGCACTTTGCACTGGGAAGAGTATGGTCCCGAAGAGCGTACTTGGATCCCAGCGAAGGACATCTTGGACAAGTCGCTGATCCAGGACTTCCAACGGACACAGGTCTGTGGCGCCTCAGGGGCTGCGCCTAGAGAGAGGTCCCTATCACATCCACGAATTCCGTAGCGCAGTAGATACGGCATTTGCTCTTGTGAATTTGCACGTGCCATGTAATTATATTTAATCTTGATAGTATTTAACTACATTCTTGTCGCCGTAGTCCTTGTCGAGACTTGGACAGAGCATAGCAAAGCTTCGATGCTGCTTTGCATTCGGCCGTCCCTGAGCCACTGGACTTTCAATGTCAATTGACTCTGACGACTAGCGGTATTCGTTTAATGTTTAGATATTCTTTTCGGCCGCAGTGTAGGCTTCGTTTCTCTTTTGAGAGTTTTAGTTGGCGGCGCTGTTTGGCTGAGCGTTTATTGTTTTATTTTCCCTTTTTGGAATTAAAGTCTGTGAACTATCGACCTGCTTCAGTGTCTCTCATTCCGCACTTTGGCCATATCCCAACCGCAGTGACATATGCTGGTCCTTGAATAAAGGGTATTCCATCATGAATTGCGAAATAAATCGAATCCATCTTCTTTCGTTTTATTAAAATGTGCCAAAGTCCAGAGGGGAGGGGTATGACTGGGTATATGTTGAACTGTTGCAACTTGGTGAATTTCTTCAAAGTGGAGTCATCGTCACGAGGTAAACAGGCAATCGTTCAAAACTTAAGTGGGTTAGAAATTCAGTCAGTAGTAAAAAATGTCATGTTTACCTCTGCTACATTTCAATAAGAACATTAGACATCGGTGTATCGAGTTTTCTTCGCCATTTTATAACTGCTGTTTTATCGTCACTCTTAACCCTCTCTCCTGTATTCTCCCCATAACATTTAATGACCTTACTAATAAAGATCAATGCATTTCCGCATTAAATATACTAAGTGCCTCGACATCGACTGCCAACTGCGGCAACAGAATTCCGCAGATCCACTGGCCCTGGTCTAAAGAAGTTACTCCTCAACTCGGTTCTAAATGAACGGCCATGTATCTTGAGACTTTGCACTCTGGCTCTCGACAACCGTCTAGAGGGAAAAAGCATTTTCGCCTCAACTCTATCTAGGCCGTTCCTACATCTATGCCTAGGTGCATAGATCTTTCCTTTGAATCTTGAATTATTCCAGATTGTAGACCTCAAGATGAAGTTCATTTCTGATCAGTGAGTTGCAGCGGAATAAAACCCGATTTCATTCCTGCTATATCCTCCACAGTTAATGAGCTACAATGGTATACAACAGCTTTAGTTTCATTAAAACCAGTTCATATTATCCAGCCTCCAATCAATTAAATTAATGATAGATATGAGGGAGACGTACTTGCATCCGAGAATAGCAGGGTACTTCACAATGACTTGACAAATCTCAAAATATAACTTTCACATTTATTGACATTTTAAACTAGACATTCAGCATCCACTTCATACCCTACATATTGGGTCCTTGCTGTAAGAGCTCTCGTGATCAGGTAAAACGGTTAACTTCAACAATGATAATAGTTTTAAGAATTCACCTAATCAGAATGGTTGCTTCCCAATTTAGTCGGTAATATGCAATAACAAATTACTGATCATTATCTCTCAGGAACATTAACACCTCCCAGGGGGTTTGACATATTAGACATAAGTATGCCATTGCCACTGCCAGGGTTGTCTAGAAGTCGGTCTCAGTGTCCTTAAATACACTTAAATTCCCCTAGAATGCGGAAGCGCTGCATGGCTTCTCGAAGCGCTTGACAGACAAGGTGTCTATCAGGGAGATGCCCAGCAAACACGAGTAAAATACTTCGACAGCGTATCTGTGTACAGGATATTTCCTATACTGGGTAAGTCTAGGGCTAGCATTAGAGTCTCCGAATTGTGAGAAGCCTATTTATAACAAAGATGAGAAGATATGTCTTTAGCTAGACGTTGTTCAATAAGTGGAATGCGTTGCCATCGGCGGCTGCGCCAGCCAAGTGTTCGAGTGTATTTAAAGCAGAGATTGAAAGGCTTTTGCTCAGTCAGAGCGACACAGGTTACAAGGAGAAGGCTTCAGAATGGGTTTGAGCGCAAAATGAATCATCCATGACTGAATTGCGGAGCTGGTTCGATAGGCCAAGAAACTACCCCTATGTTTTAATGCTTTATTGACTTATGGCCTAAAGTCGTATGCCTCCTTACTCTTGTTCTCGGAATTGATCAGTATCATGGAAAAACTCTACAGATCATCATGCAGAAACTTAGTTCCTCACCCAAAACATCTCAGGCTGCACGAAATTCATCATTAACGCCTGAAAGTACGTGCAGATGGAGAAAATTCCTTTAATCACCCTCAAATCCACTATAAAAAAAGCATCATTGGGCTCTTTGGGGAAAAACATATTGTGCTCTCTTTGTGGAGTCGCCAATCGCCATAATAAAATGTCCATTTCGTGCAAGATAAGTCACCACGAGTAGAGAACAAGGGCATTCTATCTAGCAGACTGTCCCTGCCTCACGTTCCAGCACCATACCCCGATTTACCCTGTCTGCCCTCTACCAAACGTCGACGGCTCTACACACACAGGAGGCTTTGGTGGATTCCGACGCAGAGGACAACGTACGTAAATCAAGTTACTGTAAGTCCTATATTTGCCCTCTAGCAGAGTGCATGTGTGCACTTATAAATTCATACATCCACACTATGTTCTTTCTTGCTTCTACTTAAATTGACAGCAAATATAACTAGGAAATACGAAGCCGATGAACATTTTACGTGAGATTATAATTAGCTAAACCGCAACAATGCCTATTTAACCGCCAAAATTACAACCCAGAAAAGAACAATTTATCTCCATTCACGTTCTTCCAATAAGCTAGTCATCTATTCAAAGAGCGTACATATGATTTTTCTCATTCCTCCGCAGCCACTGCCTGAACTGTTAATTAAATTTGTGTTTTGAAATTTAACCTTAAGGCATCCGTAGTCCCTTGCTTCCGATTAGCAAAGTTGTTATTTCAGGGTCATCCCTACTGCCAGATAGGCATGGGGGATAAAGGGAATAAACAGTAAGATATATCACGTCTAAATTCTCCTCTGCTGTACATGCTTGCAGAATGTCAACTCTCATGCTTAGATTACCATCATTTGTCACCTAATTTACTGTGCAAGTCCTTTCTGCTGCTCAACAGGTTAAAATCAATTTACCAGAAAACATCTTTCAGTATCCCGTGCATGGAGCACTTCGAGTAAAGCTGTTGCTTCACAAATAATCATGAACCACTTTTAAACCAGATCGGTAGTGTTTCATTTTTCATTGCAGTACTAATGAGACTTTCCCCCTTCTTCAAAGAAAGGGGCATTCCTTAATCCGCCATCAACGCTGCCCTCACGCGCACCTCTTCCACTTCACGCAGGTCTGCCTCCGCCTCATCTTCCCGTCACCCCACCAAGGATAGTGTTCCTCTTGTCCTCACCTACCATCCTAACAGACTCTATATCAACTACATAATTCTGTAACTCCTGCAACCTCCAACGGGATCGCACCACCAAGCAGAGCTCTCCCATTTACACACACAGGCTTTCTGCTTTTAGAAGGGTTTGCTGCCTACACGGTTCCCTTGCCCATTCATTTCTTACCACTGATATCACTCTTGGCACTTAACCTTGCAAGCGGAACAAGTGCTTCACTTGTCAGTACATCTCCTCCCTCGCTTCCATTCTAGGCTCTAAACAGTCCTTCCAGACGAGGCGACACTTCACCTGTGAGTCTATTGATGGTCATCTATTCTTTCTGATACTCCAATGCTCTAGGTGTAGCCTCTTGCACATTGGTGAAACCCGACATAGATTGGGAGATCACTTTGCCGAGACCAAAAACTCCGTCAGTCAGAAAAAAAAGGATCACCCAGTGACCACCCATTTTAATTCCACTACCCATTTCCATTCCCACATGTCAATCCATGGTCCCCTCTACTGTCGCGATGAGGTCATACTCAGGTTGGAGGAGCAATACTTTTATAGCCTACAAGCTGATGGTATGAACAGCGATTTCTCGAAATTCCGGTAATGCTCCTCTTCCCCCTCTCTACTCCCCCATCCCCCTTTCACTCTCTCACCTTATCTCCTTGCCTGTTCATCGCCTCCCTCTGGTGCTCCTACCCTTTTTTCTTCCTTCCGTGGCATTCTGCCCTGTCCTATTAGATTCCCCATTCTTCAGCACGACCTCTCTTTTACCAATCAGCTTCCCAGCTCTTTGCTTCACCATTCCCCACTCCCAGTTTCATCTATCACCGTATGCTTCTCCCTCTCCTCCCCACCTTCTAACTCTGACTCCTCGTCTTTTTTTCTGCAATCCTGTTGAAGGGTACTCTTTTCCATGGCTGCTGACTGGCCTGCTGAATTCCTCCAGCATTTTGTGTGTGCTGACTAAATTAATTCTGTTCCGTTGTATCTATCATTTCTTCCTTTTATCTACTGTGGGGTTTTTTTTAAGTTGCTGTTTTACAACACCTTATCAAGTTCAAATTCAAGTCTGTTGTCATTCAAACGTATGCTGATAAACGAAACAATGTTCCTCTGGGACCAAGGTGCAAAACACTGAACATGTATTAAATCAAACTCATAAATAATATTAACCCAAGAATACTTACAGATAATTTAAAAAAGTATTCTGCATATACTCAAGTTATCATAAAGTACATATCCGGAATACAGTTAAATAAACAACGGTATAATGCTACTCACGTTATCATAAATAATGTGTACCGTGCAGGATGTTCAGAGGTCCACAGCCTTTTGGAAAATGGTATTGCCCTCAGCGACCGAAAACATTAGGAGAGAGACAAAAAGCTGAATTGAACTGGGAATTTGAAATAAGTTCAAGTTGTTAACCTTCATCAATTAACAAGGAAAAGCTTGTTTAGCATACTGTTCAATCAGATTAATTCATTACATTTTGTGTTGCGTTCGTACAATGTAAAGTAACGGAATGCATATAAAGTGTAGCTTGTTACAGAGGAAGTGCAGCACAGATAGAAGTTGAGGTACACGATCATAACGAGGTCCAATTTGAGGTCAAGGATAAATCATATCGTACTGAGTAACCATTACTTACTACACCAGAATACAAGCTGCTCTTGATTGAATTGAATTGAATTTATTACTTTACTGTTCACCACTGTTATCATATTTGTATTAGCATCACTACCTGGATGTTAATTTCTCTTTCAGTTACTGGTATAATTCGCCTTCTTGGAGATCAGATTCTTATCTCCAAGATGCAAAGAGAAGCACCTGATATGTGCACTAATTAGAATCCGGAAGGTGGATCATGAATGCATTTGATGCACCTCGCCAACGTTGCAGACTAAGTGAAATGCTTGAATTCCGCAATAACCTTACTTTCTGTACTTTCAGTCTCGATACAACGTCAGGACTGAGGTCTGGAATTGACTGCCCCACGTTGTCAGACAGTGGTAGTGAATTTGTTAGAAGCATTTACATTTCGAAATTCAGAGGAGAATATGATGTGATATTAATTTTCTGTACGTTAACTACCGCACTCCTGAAACGGGATGGACAATGTGAGCAGGGACTGGTTAGAAAGAGGTTATTTAGTTAACTGTGCACGTCTCTCTCTCTCTCTCTCTCTCTCCTCTCTCTCTCTCTCTCTCCTCTCTCTCTCTCTCCTCTCTCTCTCTCTCGTCTCTCTCTCCTCTCTCTCTCTCTCTCTCTCTCTCTCTCTCTCTCTCTCTCTCTCTCTCTCTCTCTCTCCCTCTCCCTCCTCTTAAGGGTTCTTGCAGTAGGTGGTCACTTTGGGAGATGTTTTGTCGAAATCTGCATGCTACTGTTGAGGTCAAAGTGCAGGCTTTCATGACCACTGGGTTTCGGTGGCTAAGTGTTTTTGCATCTTGGCCCCACTGTTGTGTGTTCGTCAGGACTCGGCCCAAAACGTCGACAGCGCCTCTCCCTATAGATGCTGCCTGACCTGCTGCGTTCCACCAGCATTTTGTGTGTGTTGCTTGAATTTCCAGCATCTGCAGATTTCCTCGTGTTTACCAGTGTATGAATCTCAGTTAGTGTCCACAGTAGGTGCATGTAACAAACGCGTAACAAGGAGAGAGATGATGGTAGGGATTATATCACAGCAGGAGCAAATAAGGGTTTCTCTGGCCATGGAGGCTCTAGGTTGGTATGTTACTTCAGTGGTGCTTAAGTCAAGGATATCTCGGAGTGACCACAAGGCTTTCTGAAGACGGAAGTTGAACAGACAGCTGTAGTGGTGGTGCATGTAGGTATCAATGACGTAGGTTGAAGAGACAAAATCGTGCAAGCTAAGTTTGGGAAGCTCTGTAGTCGTTTAAGGAACAGGATTTCAAATGTGCTAATCTCTGCATTACAGTTGGAACCGCGTGCTAGTGTAATGGATGATTGATCACGGACTGAATGACTAAATAGATGGGAGAGGAAGGCTGACTTTGAGTTCTTGGATCGTTGTCAACTTTTTTTGCAGCAAATGAAACTTGGGCAAGCACGACGGCTTGTGCCTTAATGAGATTGAAATCGATATTTATGCTTAGAGTCGGGGACTGCAGAGGATTTAGAAAGAATTCCTGGTCCCAATATATCGATGCAGTTATAAAGAAGACAAGACAATGACTATACTTTGTTAGGAGTTTGAAGAGATTTGGTATGTCAACAAATACACTCAAAAATTTCGATTGATGTACCGTGGAGACCATTCTGACAGGCTGCATCACTGTCTGATATTGGGGGGATGGTTACTGCACAATACCAAAAGAAGCTGGATAGCTTTGTAAATTTAGTCTGCTCCATCTTGCGTACTACCCTACAAAGTACCCAGGGCATCTTCAAGGAGCGGGGTCTCAGAAAGGCAACGTCCATTACTAAGGACATCCAGCACCAAGGACATGTCGCTTACTTACTGTTACCATCAGGTAAGAGGTACACACAGCGATTCAGGACAGCTTCTTCCCCTCTGCCATCTGATTCCTAAATGGACATTGAACTCTTGGACACGACCTCACTTTGTTAATATATAGTATTTCTGTTTTGGCACGATTTTTAATCTATTCAATATTAGTGTATTGTAATAGATTTATTATTATTATTATTATTATTATTATTATTATTATTATTATTATTATTATTATTTTGGTTTTTTCTTCTAGATGATGTATTGCATTGAACTGCTGCTGTTAAGTTAACAAATTTCACGTCATATACCGGTGATAATAAACCTGACTCTGATTCTCATTCCGATTCTGAGTGTGCGCAGAATGGTATGTTACTCTTCAGAATAATTGCTCAGATGTACATAAATCCATAGTTAGGAGGTCTATCTTGTTGACCAAACCAGTGAGGATATTTGAAGGTTTCCATCTAATTTACGGCAAAATATAGGACTGTCCAACGCAAATGGGGGAAAAAATCTGACCAAGGAGAGTTTGATAACCTGATTGTGACATTCATTGTTACTACCATTACCACGAGGACAACGTTTCGCAGTTCATCACACCGCTTTCATCATCTGCAGGTCAGTAGATGGGGACAAGATTCAGGAGTTTCCACATCCCTAGATTGGTGCTGCACCAATAAACTCAAGAGGTAAACACGGACAGGATAAAGTCCTCTATAATAGGGCCCGTTAGATCTCTAGCACCCCCAAACCCCTGAACTCCAGCAGATAACAAGGGAAATTGTCTCCATTTACTGTGAACGCCAACATTATCTGGATTTCTTTTCAGGTTCACATCATCTTGTGGAAACATGACTCCTTTCCGTTAATACGGCTGGGTCCAAATCTATGAAATCGTCATCTAAAAAAGAAGTATTTCACAGTGATTCCAGAAGGTGAAGAAATGGTGATAAGAGATGAATAATAAATTCCAGCCTTGACAACATTCCAAGAATGAATTATAAAATGAGGCTAGAACCATCAGTCATCTTCATATGTCAAGCCATTCAAAACTTGAATCATCCTATTGAACCTCCTCTAAGCCCACTTTAGTTTTAGCTCATCCTTTATAAGACAAGGAGCCCAAACCAGCCCCCAATACTTCATCTGAGGTATAATCAGTGCTTTATAAAGTTTTAACATTATATTGTTACTTTTATATTCTAGTCCTCTTCAAATGAATACTAACATTGCATTTGCATTCCTCACCACAGCCTCAGCCTGCATGTTAACTTTGGTGAATCGTGTCTCCCAAGTATCTTTGCTTTTCAGTTTCTTGTATTTTCTCTCCATTTAGAAAATAGTCAAGGCCTTCATGTCTTATGCCAAAGTTCAAAACTATACACTTCCTAATACTGTATTCGATCCGCCATTTGTTTGCCCGTTCTCCTGACATAACAAGGTCCTTCTGTAACCTCTCTACATCCACAAAACTACCTGCCCCTCCAGTTATCTTCACACCTTCTAATAAGTTTGCAACATGCCCATCAATTTCATCATCCATGTCATTAGCAGAATACATAAAATGTATCGGTTCCAACACAGACCCCTATGGAACACCACTTATCAATGGCAGCCAGTCAAAAAGGATTATTCCTCCTGCCAGGCAACTACGTATTTATCCATACTGGAATCTTTCCGTAGCAGTATGAGCTCGTAGTTTATGATGCAACCTCCTGTGTGGCACCTTGTCAAAGTAGACAACCTCAACCGATTCTCCTTTCACCATCCTGTTTGTTACGTAATCAAATAATTCCAAAGGTTTGACAGGCAGGATTTTCCCTTGAGGAAATCATGTTATAATGAGACTCCAGGTACGCTGAGACCTCATCAGTAATAATCAACTCCACCATCTTCCTAAAAAACGATGTCAGACTAACTGGCCTATAGTATTTTAGTATAGTTAAGTAGTTTAGTATAGTTTTTTTTTCTGTCTCTCTCAATTCTTGTAGTAACATTTGCAATTTTCCAGTCTTCCAAAACCATTCCCAAATCCAGTGACTCTTGAAAGATCATTACTGTTGCCTCCACGATCTCTTTAGCCACATTGTTCTGAACTCAGGAGTGTACACCATCTGGTCCAGTTGACTTCCGACCTTTCAGTTTTCCAAGAATCTTCTCTCTAGTTATGCTAAATTCATAGAGTTTATCCCCCGCCAACTGGAACTTCCAGCATACTACTACTGTCTTCCACAGTGAAGACTGATGTAAAATACAGATTAGTTTCGTCCCCTATTTCGTTGTCCACCATGACTGTATCTCCAGCATCGTTTTCCAGTGATCCAATCTTCATTTTCGCCTCTCCTTTACATTTTATGTACCTGAAGAAACTTTTGCTATCCCCTTTAATATTATCGGCTAAGCTTACTTTCGTATTCCATCTTTGCATTCTTAATGACCTTTCATTTGCCTTCTGTTAGTTTTCACGTTTCTGAATCCTCTAACTTCCCATTAATTTGTGCTCTATTTTATGCCCTATCTTTGGCTCTTATGTTGGTTTTGTCTTCCCTTGCTAACCATGGTTGTGTCATCTTTCAATTAGAAAAGTTCTTTCCCTTTGAAATGTATATAGCGTGTGCCTTCCAAAGTGCTTCCAGAAATTCCAGCCGTCATCCCTGCTAATGTTTTTTTTTCTCAATCAACTCATTCGTAAGGCCAGTGATGTTGTAGGGATGGAACTGGACTCTCTGACGGTGGTGTCTGAAAAGAGGATGCTGTCCAAGTTGCATGCCATCTTGGACAATGACTCCCATCCACTCTATAATGTACTGGTTAGGCACAGGGGTACATCCAGCCAGAGACTCATTCCAACGAGATGTAACACTGAGCGTCATAGGAAGTCATTCCTAACTATGGCCATCAAACTTTACAACTCCTCCCTCGGAGCGTCAGACACCCTGAGCCAATAGGCTGGTCCTGGACTTATTTCCACTTGGCATGATTAACATTATTATTTAATTATTTATGTTTTTATATTACTATATTTCTTCACTATTCTTGGTGCGGCTGTAATGAAACCCAATTTACCTCGGGATTAATAAAGTATGTCTGTCTGTCTGTCTGTCTGTCTCCCTCATGCCTCGGTAATTCGCTTCACTTCACAGTAATATTGATACATCCGATTTTAGCTTCTCCTACTTAAAATAGACAAAGGGTGTATTCCGGCATATTATTCCCACTCTCCCCTGAGCGTTTTATTACCTGAAGCTGTCTAATCAATTTTCTGGTTCATTGCACAACACCCAATCTAGAATAACTGATACTCTAGCGGGTTCAACGACAGGCTGTCCTGAAAAGCCAGTTATAGGCAGTTTAGGTATACCCACTTCTGTAATCCAGCACCAGCTTGATTTTCCCAATCTACCTGCATATTGAGCTCCTCCATGACCATTGTCATATTGCCCCTTTGGCATCCATTTTCAATCTCCCGTTGTATTTTGTGAAAAACACGCTTAGTACAGGTTGGTGGTCTGTGTACAACTCATCTTTTGATCATGCTCACCTTTCTGATTACTAACATTGCCTGAGGTCTTACAAATATCTGCCTCCACAACCTCTCCAATAACAGCTCTGGGACTCTGGTTCCCATTCCCCTTCAACTCTGGATTAAATCCCACCGTGCAGCATAAACGAATCTTCCCGCTAGGATATTAGTTCGCCTCCAGTTCAAATGCAAACGGTCCATTCTATACAGGTCGCACCCTCTCTGAAGGAGACCCAATAATCCAACAAAAATCGTATTCCCTCTTTCCTACACCAATTCCATAGCCAAGTATTAAACAGTATAATCTTCTTAGATCAAGACTCACTAGCACGTGCTATGGGTAGTAACCCTGAGGTCACAACCCTACAGCTCCTACGGTTGAACTTAGTATCTAACTAAGTTACTGGCATCTGGATACTAGACTTCCTGACTGGGAGACCTCAGTCAGTCCGGATTGGGAGCAGCATCTCCAGCACCATCACACCGAGCACGAAGGGTCCCCAGGGCTCTGTAGTCAGTCCACTGCTGTTCACTCTGCTGACCCATGACTGTGCTGCAACACACAGCTCGAACCACATCATCAAGTTTGCCGATGACTCGATCGTGGTGGGTCTCATCAGCAAGAAGGATGAGTCAGCATACAGAGGGGAGGTGCAGAGGCTAACATACTGGTGCAAAGCCAACAACCTATCTCTGAATGTGAACAAAACAAAATAGATGGTTGTTGATTTCAGGAGGGCATAGAACGATCACTCCCCGTTGAACATCAAAGGCTCCTTGGTAGAGATCGTTAAAAGCACCATTTTTTTTGGTATTCGCCTGGCGGAGAATCTCGCCTGGTCCCTCAACACCAGCTCAATAGCAAAGAAAGCCCAGCAGCGTCTCTACTTTCTGCGAAGGCTGAGGATAGTCCATCTCCCACGCCTTGTCCTCATCACATTCTACAGGGTTTGTATTGAGAGCATCCTAAGCAGCTGCATTACTGTCTGGTACGGAAGTTGCATCATCTCGGATCGCAAGACCCTGAACCAGATAGTGAGGTCAGCTGAAAAGATCATCGGGGTCTCTCTTCCCGCCATTACGGACATTTACACTACACGCTGCATCCGCAAGGCAAACAGCGTTATGAAGGACACCACGCACCCCTCATACAAACTCTTCTCCTTCCTACCATCTGGGAAAAGGCACCGGAGCATTCGGGCTGTCACGACCAGACTATGTAACAGTTTCTTCCCGCAAGCTATCGGACTCATCAATACCCAGATACTGGTCTGACACCAATTTACTGCCCTCTACTGTGCCTATTGTCTTGTCTACTATTTATTTTAATGCCTGCACTGTTTTGTGTACCGTCTGAAGTCCTAGGTAGGTCTGTAGTTTAGTGTAGTTTTTTCTCTGCTGTTTTCACGTAGTTCAGTGTACTTTTTGTACTGTTTCATCTAGCACCATGGTCCTGAAAAACGTTGTCTCCTTTTTACTGTGTACTGTACTAGCAGTTATGGTCGAAGTGACACTAAAAAGTGACTTGACTTGACTAACTCCCTGAACTCCCTATGCAGAACTTCGTCACTCGTCCTACCTATGCCATTGGAATCTACATGGACCATATCTTCTGGCTGCTCACACTCCCACTTTGACTGGTGAGAACTCGATCAGAGATTTCGCAGACCCTGGTACGAGGAAGGCAACAGAGCTTCCAGGAAACTTGACCTTGCCCTCAAAACTCCCTGTCCGTTCCCATAACTAACGAATTCCCTATCACGATAGGGTGCCTCTCCTTAACAATTCCCATCTGAGTTACAGAGGTGGAGTCTGTGCCAGAAATGCGACCACTGTGACTTTGCTCTGATGGTCATCGCCCCGCCCCAGGACAGTATTGAAAGCGACATACCTGTTATAACATAGAAATCTATAGCACATTACAGGCACTTCGGCCCTTAATATAGTGCCGACCACATAACCTACTCCAGAAACTTCCTAGAATCACCCTCCCACAGAGCCTCTATTTTGCTAAGCTCCATGTACCTATCTAAGAGCCTCTTTAAGGACCCTTTTGTATCCAACTCAACCACCGTCGCCGGCAGTGTATTTCACGCAGCCACCACTCTCTGTGTGAAAAACTTACCCCTAACATCTCCTCTGTACCTACTTCCAAGGAACTTACAACTATGCCCCTCCTGTTATCCATTTCAGCCCGAGAAAAGGCATCTGACTACCCACAAGATCAATCCTTCTCATCGTCCTATACACTTCTAACAGGTCACCTGTCATCCTTCGTTGTTCCAAGGTTAAAAGGCCAGGTTCACTCAACCTGTTCTCATAAGGTACGCTCTCCAATCCAGGTAACATTCTCGTAAATTTTCTATGCACTCTCTCTGTAATATCTATATCCTTCCTTTAATGAACACAGGGTTAATGATGGATTAATCCAAGATGGTGGCATGACGCAGCTTGCCGCGGCCACTCTGGAGCTGATGTCTGTTATTTGTTAAGCGGCGTGCCATGCACAATCCTAATCTGATGAGAAACGGAAGTGGGAGCACGGAGGAACATCTGGAAATCTCCAGGAAGACCATCTTCATTGCTGCTGCTGTTGTGAGGTCCGGGTCTCTGCTGAGAAGAACAAGCCCCTAGTCCCCGGGGTTGATTTACCGGTGGCCGTTGGCGGGGTCGTCTTAATGCGCTCGGCAGAGGATGGTGCTCGGAGAGGCTGTGCCGGAGCGGATGGTTGGAGGCTCGGACGTTCGACGCACTCGGAGTCCGCTGCGGTCGGGGCGCTTTCACTGCGTGCTGCGTCTGCGAGGCTGAGTCCGACGGAGCTTTCATTGTATGGAGGCGCCTTGGAAGTCTTGGAAGTCCATAGCAGTCTGCCGCCGGCGTGGGATGATGAGTCTATCGGGACCCTGAGAACTTGTGGAAACAGTGTAGTGGTTTCTTTCGAAATTACAGTCTTTTAACATCTTTGGACTATTTTTTACTGTGCCCTTGGTCTGTTTTTTTTTTAATCAATTATGGTATTGTCTGCACTGTTGTAACTATATGTTAACTATAACTATATGTAACTATGTGGTTTTGTGTAGGTCTTGTGGCTTTCGTTTTTGGTTTGTTGGGTGGTAGAGATGGTCTCTTGACTTGGTGTGTCTGGAGAGTCTTGTTTTGTCTGGTGGATTTAGAACTCCTTTCCAGGGAACGTGATAAGACGGTAGCACAATATTAATACGCAGCAGCCTCTCCGGACTCTGGATTGGGGATTGCCAAACGTTATGCTGATTTTCTGGTGTAGTCTGTTTTGTCATGTGCTTTTGTGACATCATTATGGAGGAACGTTGTCTCATTATTTAACGGCATTGAATTTGTTGTTTCTAAGTGACAATAAACTGAAATTCAAATTCAATTCCACGTGGGCTCTGACCAAGGTCTTATATAGCGGTAACATAACCTCACACCTCTTGAGCTCAGCCCCACGGTTGATGAATGCCAACACACCATACAACTTATTAACAACTCTGTCAATCTGGGCAGCAGCTTTGAGAGTCCTATGAACATCGACCCCATGATCTTTCTGATCTCCCCCCCCCTCCACACTGCTGAGGGTCTCTTCTTTAACATTATATTCTGCCTTTGACCACACAGCCATATGTGCAATCCACGTAAGATTCTCGGTGATGTGTATGCTGAGGAATTAAAAGCTACTCATCCTCTCAAACCCAGATCCATTGACGTCAACAGGGGTTAGCCTGTCACCATTCCTGCTGTAGGCCGCAACCATCTCCTCTGTTTTTGCGACATTGAGGAAGAGATTGTTTTCTTGACACCACTGTGTCAGGGTGATGACTTCTTCTCTTTAGGCTGCCTCGTTATTATTTGAGATAAGGCCAATCAATGTAGTATCGTCAGCAAATTTAATTAGCATATTGGAGCAATGGGTGCACACAGTCATGGGTATACACGGAGTAAAGGAGGGGGCTTAGGATTCAGCCCTGAGGGGCTTCTGTTTTGAGGGTCAGAGAGGAAGTGGTGAGGGGGCCCACGCTTACCAACTGCTGGCGATCTGATAGAAAGTCCAGGATCCGGACGCAAATAGCCAGTTGATGGCCCAGGTCTGTGAGCTTGTTGTCAAGCCTGGAGGGAATTGTAATGTTGAATGCTGGTATGTAGTCCAAGAACAGCATTCTCACATAAGCATCTTTCTCCAGGTGTGAAAGGACAGTGTGTAGAGCTGTTGCCATCACGTCGTCTGTCAATCAGTTGTGTGGGTAGAGAATTGTAGCGGCTCCAGTATGGGTGGTAGCATGCAGCAGATATAGTTGTTGACCAGCGTCTCAAAGCCTTTGCTTATTATTGAGGTGAGTGCAACAGGACGCCAGTCGTTCAGACACGGATGTCGCAGGGGCAGGAATGGCTGCTGAGTGTGCCATGCTTTATATGTTCCAAAATGAACTCAGAGGGAGGCAAAAGTGTTTGGGGCGTGGCACTGCTAATTGGGCATAGTGTCACGGGTGCAGAAAAGAAGGAAGTCATGAAGGGATTGTCTACTGAGTCAGCGTGGGTGGAAGTCAGAGAAAGGAAAGAGGCAACAACTCTACGGGTGTTCTTTATAGACCCCCCAATAGTAACAGGGATATCGGTGAGCAGAATGGGAGGCAGATTCAGGAACGGGCGATAATTGTGGGTTTGTTGTGATGGCAGATTTCAGCTTTCCTAATATTGATTGGCATCTCCATGGCACAAGGGATTTAGATTGGGTTGAGTTTGTTACGTGTGTTCAGTATGGTTTCCTCACGCAATATGCAGATAAACCAACTATAAGAGAGGCTGTACTTGATCTGGTATTGGGAAATTAATCTGGTCAGGTGTCAAATCTCCTCGTATGAGAGCGCTTTGGAGGTACTGACCACAACTCTACACCATAGTGCTGGAGAGGGACAAGAGATGACAATTTGGGAAAACATTCTATTGGGGTAGCGGGTAATATGATTCTTTAAGACAGGAACCGATGTTCTCAGGGAACGCTTGGAAGAAATGGCTCACCAAGGCCTTCTCGAGGAATATTTGCACGGAGTTCTGCATAGATATGTTCGATTAGTCCAGGGAAAGGACTGTAGAGTTAAAGAACCATGGTGTACAAAGGATGTATAAAAACTACTGAAGAAGGAAAGAAAAGCTTACGAAAGGTTCAAGAAACTACGTACTGTTAGAGTTACAGATAATTATAAGGTTGCTAGGAAGGAACTTATGAATGGAATTCGGAGAGCCAGAGGGGAACATGAGAAGGCCTTGGTGAGCAGGATTAAGGAAAACCCCAAGGCATTCTACAGGTATGTGAAGAGCAAGAGAATATGACCAAGCAGTTACCATAGTGGAAACGTGTTCATGGAGTTGGAGGAGATCGCGGAGGTATTTAATGAATACTTTGCTGCAGTATTCACCTGGGAAAAAAGATCTTTACAATTGTGGGAATGACTTACAGCGGACTGAAATGCTTCAGAGTATAGACATTCAGAATGATGATGTGTTGGAGCTTTTGAAAAGCATTAAGTTATATATGTGACTGGGACCGGATTGGATAAACCCGGGGCTACTGTGGGGAACGGGGGAGGAGATTTCTGAGCCTCTTGCGATTATCTTTGTTTCATCAATATTGACGTGAGAAGTACCGGAGGATGGGAGGGTTGCAAATGTTGTTCACTTTTTCCAGAAAGGTAGTAAAGATAACCCAGAAAATTATAGACCAGTGAGTTTGACTTCAGTGGTGGGCAATTTGATGGAGAAGAACCTGAGAGGCAGGATTTATCAGCATTTGGATTAGGGGTAGTCAGCATGGCTCTGTCGAGAGTTGGTTGGGCGTTACGAGTCGGATTGAATTATTTGAGGAAGTAACAAAACATATTGATGAAGGTAGAGCAGTAGATACACTGTATCTGGTCTTCAGTAATGCATTTGATAAGGTTCCCTATGCAAGGCTCCTTCAGGAAATAAGGAGGCATGGGATCCAAGTAGACTTTGCTTTGTGGATCTAGAATTGGCTCGCCCGCAGAAGGTGAAGGGTGGTTGTAGTTGATTCGTATTCAGCATGGAGGTTGGTGACCAGTGGTGTTCTGCAGTTATCTGTTCTGGGACATTTCCTCTTAGTGATTTTTTTTTATAAATGACCTGGATGAAGAAGTAGAAAGGTGGTTTACTAAGTTTACTGATGACAAAAATGTTGAGGATGTTGTGGATAGTCTGTAGGATTGTCAGAGATTACAGTGGGACATTAATAGGATGTAGAACTGGACTGAGAAGTGGTAAAGTGACCAACCCAGATAGGTGTGAAGTGGTTCATTTTGGTTGATCCAATTTGAAGACAAAATATAATATAAATGATTGAACTCTTGGCGGTGTGGAGGATCTGAGAGATCTTCGGGTCGGTGTCTATAGGACACTCCAACCCGCTGCGCGGGTTGACGGTGTTGTTAAGAAGGCTTATGGTGTGTTGGCACTCATCCACCGTGGGAATGAGTTCAGTAGCCAAAATGTGATATTACAGCTATATAAGATCTTGGTCTCACTACACTTGGAGTACTGTGTTCATTTATGTTCACCTCACTACAGAGAGGATGTGGATACTATAGAGAGTGCAGAGATTTACTTGGATGTTGCCTGGATTTGAGGGCGTACCTTATGAGAATAGGTTAAGTGTACTTGCCTTTTCTGCTTGGAGCGACAGAGAATATGAGCTGACCTGATAGGGGTCTATAAGTGATGAATGGAATTGATCGTATGGGTGGCCAGAGGCTTTGTTCCAGGGCTGAAATGGATAACACGAGGAGGCATAGTTCTGAGGTGCTTAGAAATAGATACCGAGGGGATATCAGAAGTAGATTTTTCACACAGAGAATGTTGATTGCGTGGAATGCACTGCCGACGGTGGTAGTGGAAACGGATACTATAGGGTCTTTTAAGGACCTCTTACATAGATACGCAGAGCTTAGGAAAACAGAGGACTATGCGCTAGGGAAATTCTAGGCAGTCTCTAGAATAGGTTACATGGTCGACACAACATTGTGGGCCGAGGGGCCTGTAATGTGCTGAAAATTTCTATGATCTGCCTTCTATATTGCATGTCACCTTGGTCTTTATAGGTACAGGGATAATGGTGGATGTTTTGAAGCAGGACACTCTACACTGGGAGAGGGAGAGATTAAGAATACCTGTAAACATACCTGCCAATTGTGCCGTGCGCATCCTGAGTACCCGCCCTGCGATGCCATCTCGTCAGGCAGCCTAACGACTGCCAATATTGCGTTTGATTAAATAGTAAATAGAAACATAATATTTTGGACGAGCGTACCGGCGATGCCCATAGGGAAATTGTCGCTGCCTTAATCGAACTCTGCACTCTCACTCGTCATTTTGTTTTTCCCTTCCGATCGTTAGTTCAACACACAAGTGGTGACTGTGTCAGGGGGAAGGCTTCAAGAGGTGATATTTGTAACGAAAATGACAGATATTCACGTCCGTATTAAATATTGAATGGTCAATAGGACAGACTACATTCAATATTTTCCCTGTTATCTTTCTAGTGCGTTACTATTCATGGAACGTACCTTACTAGCTTATGCAGTACATCGCAGATGAGAATGAAGCTACCATTGTTAAATAGGACTCGTATTTTAAGATACTTTGAGAAACTTAATATATCATTGAAACCGAGGTCAGTTCAAGCATAAAGTTACTGATTCACAATTCATATTCTACAAAGTTAAAAGAAAAATAATCAGTGCAATTCTGCGTACAACTATTGAAGTAGGAACCTGGAGCAACTTTCACTCCAACGTCATAGTCTCTTTATCAATAAAAATATATTATTAATTTTGATCATCTGTGCAGCGCCAGACATTTTAGATAAAATCAGTCCTACCGATGCTCGAAGCTGACTTCGTGTACGAATTTATTCTACAAGGTTTCCTCGCGTGAAATAAAGCATAAGCACCCTGAATGAATTTCTCCTTTCGCATTCCTATGATTCAATTTCGTATCTTGGTGGGCTAGCTGCCTTTATCTTTTCTCACCTATGTTGACTGTCCGGATGGGAAGGTCGTTAACCTCCTTACTTACTGGGCGAAGCATGTTAAATTATCGCTCTTCAGATTCCTTGCTCCTGAGCGGGTCAAACTTGTGAGTGGGAGGTGAAACTAGTTCTGCTTAACTGATACAGTTATAACATAATTATTTAGAGCCTCAACAGAAGTAGACCCCGAATCGCTTGATCTCATTTCCATTAACACAAGGCTCCTTGCATGCGATTGATGGAGTATATATAGCTCGAGTCTATTCATTGAATTGTGACACGATAGAAAAATTCAAAAATTCCTCCGTGCTCCAGACCGCAAATGAAGGTAGGAAAAATAAAAATGGAGTAAATGTTCCAAGCTGATCAACAGAGATACTCGGGAAAAGATTTCAAACATAAATGTCAGCCCTGTTTCTTTTCCCTGGGATGTGGTCATACAGGCAGAGGAATCCCACCTTTTTAATATTATTTTTACTTTGATTTCCAACATCTGCAGGTTTCTTCCTGTTTGGCTTGGATCCCGGAGATAGGGTGTTTCTTAGATATCTTCAATGTACCTGACTTTATCACCTTTATTAAAAAAAGAGCAATCTTCGGGATGACAAAAAAAAAGGTATTCTGCGGTTCCCACCTGAGCCTCTTACTCCTCACCAGTAACATTTGTCCACCGCTATGTCGATATCTCTGCTCGGAGAATATTTCCTACTAACTAATCTAACTACACCCTTCATTATTCAGCATTTCTATACTACTAGCCCGTCCACCTTTTCTCCTCCAAGGAGAAACACCCCTGCCCATGAGTCCTTCGGAACATTAAAATGTTCCATCCCAAGCAATAACTGCTCCAATGCAATCATATGGACCAGGAGTCTATATGATATTCCAGATATGGTCTCACTAAGGTCTTATAGAATTAGAGGAAAACCCACTCATTTCATGCCTTGCTGATGAAGCCAGGAATCCTTCATGAGTTGTTTACTATCCTCTCTGAAGTTGCTGCCACCTTCAGGGTCTATTAAACATACACAAAACGTCTATTGTTGTTCAGTTCAACCCGGGATTTAAATTCATAATGAAATCAAGAACATTCCCAGTAAGGAAAATGACAGCTTTCACAATATTAACAGAAACAATGAATCCGCCACAGAGAGAAGTTGAGAAGGAATCAAGAACGGCGAAACGCATAGTCAGCAATAATTCAATAATTGCATTTTGAGTCGCATAAGGCGTATGCCAAACCAATTGTAGGTGACAAATTTCTGTTTAAAAGTACAATAAAATGGAGAAGTCATCACTCAGTTGCATGTGAGTCCCGAAGATGTAATGTAAAACGCTTTTTTAACTGCTGGTTATGTTATTCGGGCTGTAGCTAAGCATGGAGCTATACTCTGTTTAATGTTGACCGAGATATATGTTTAACTAAAAATAAAACAAGTAGTCCAAAATCACTAAAACACTATAGGTCGCATGTTCAAAGGAACTGCATGAAGATTTGGCGGAAATAAAACTTCCATCATCTGGTTCTGGGATTAATCTTGTGAACGAGGAAACATTTCCGAGAGGACTTCACATTTACTCGGGATGCTGCGGTGCTACTGTTTCTTTTTTCCAACAAGCGTGGAAAGATTCGGGTATATCGATCTTCTGCATGTGGAATGCTAGTTTTGTAATTTCTTTGTAACATAGTTATTTTTAAAATGTATTTATGTATGAACGTTTGCATCAGTACTTATACGGAACTGTTGTGTTATTATAATTGATCCCCTGTGCAAAATTGTGATTCTGTTTTGTACTTTTTTTATGATAAAAGAAGCGAAAACAAAATTATCTGTGCATGTTGGTCATCTATATTAGGAAATCTGTATTGGGCAATGTTCAGTTCTTGTTTGCATGTTTTTTCTTCAGTAACATAAAACCAAAAATACAGGAGCAGGAATGTCATTCAGCTCGAGTCTTCTCTGCCAGTGTATCATAGCTGATTAAGTTCAAGTTCAAGAATAATTGTCCTTCAACCATACATGAATGCATATATGAGGATCATGTGGAATGTTAGTTTAGAAATTTGCAATGAGGAATAGATACTGTATGTAATCAGATTAATGAGATATGTAAAAAAAAAACACGGTTGTTGTCAGAGGGGATTTCAAATGTGGTACTTTAAGTTCTTAATGTCCAGCAGTGTTTGTTAAATTGCGTTTAACAAAGACATATTATTTAATAAAGACGTTTGGCTACTGCGTCCAAGCGCACAGTCATCTTACCGGATGATTATTGTCCCTCTCAAACCCATTCTCCTACTTTTTCTATTTAGCATTTGACGCTCTTACTATTCATGAAACTATCAATCTCCGCTTTCAGTATATCCATCGACTTGCCCTTCACAGACTTTGTGTGAATGAATTCCACGGTTTTCTCCTTTTCCGGCTAAATAAATTTCTCTTTATTTTAGTTCTAAGTGGATGTTCCTCTATTCTCGGGCTGCAACCGGTGGTCTGAAGACTACTGCACTGTAAGAATCATTCTCTCACCATCCTCTCAATCACCAATCGATAGGTATCAATCAGATTGCCCACCTCCATTCTTCTGAGGAGGCCCAAAGTCCTAAAAAGGTCCTCATACGTTAACCCATTCATTCCCGCAATCATTCTCATAAACTACAGTAGGCACTTTCCTATGCCAGCACATTTTTCTTAACAAATTTAAGTGACCATTCTCCTAATCTGTCCATGTGTGTATGCAGAATTTCTACTTTCTCGACACTACCTGATGTCTTCGAATCATCGGGAAATTTGGCAATAAAACCATCAAATCCATCATCCATATTATTACATATTACGTGAAAAGAAGCGATCTGAACACCAGGCTCAGTGGAATATAAGTCGTCACAGTCAGGCAACCAGAGAACTCGGTCACAGTGTTGCCTTCTTGATTCAATGGAAGTTTTAAAGCTCGGTTTTTGCGCGTTTTGAACCATCTGGGCAGTTGTTTTCCTCGGACTAAGGTACTGAACAAGAGGGTTTGCAACAAGAAGAGTATTTAATTTCGAGAAAAATAACAGGCAGTTTTGTAATTAAACCGAGTGATGTTCGGGAAGTGTACCAGACAAGCTGGTGTTAACATTGCCATACTTAACACTTTTAAAAAGTCGTGAATATAAATTAGCAGCAGGTCCTCAATAAGATAGCAGATCATCGAATCACCTGCGAGAATGTCGATTATTTGGTAATATTGCCTGAATTTGATACAAGGATTTATTTTCGTGCAAATTAGAGTGACCGCCATGTGAAATCGGCCACTGTCAATCGGTGAATCCGATTTCGACACATATGAATTTCTTCCCTTATACAAATAAAAGACTGTTAAACGAAGTATGAAAGGCTTGGCATAAAAGCTTTAAATGAAGGGTTTTTTTTGAGGTATTTATTCTTGTGCATTCAAACATCCAATTTATGCTTTTTCCGCGTTTACAGATAGCCTACGGTGATTGTTATTCTATTTCGTGGGAAGTGCACTCATTCAAAATGTATCACTTGTTATATGGCTGTGAAACACTGTGGTTCTGTCGGCTGTGTAAGTCTAGGGAAGGCAGTCTCCGGCCCTGCCAAACCTGTGAGATTGAGGCGCCAGCCCATCCTAAAACCCCCTGTTCGTGTGGATGATGCGTAATTCGTTACCCTGTTACAAATAAGAACCCTACGACCTCTTCTCCCCGGCGTCTTCTCTCTTCATTTCCATAACAAAAGTCCCAAGCCCAACCTTAGTGTCCCTCATCAGAGAAACCTCCCCCTAATTCGGCCATCCTAATTGGATGGCACACAATTCTCCTATCTCTTATCTTCAACAGTAGCCCAAACAAGCAGCTTGTACCGAATAGCACAAATAAAATACAGAGTAGCATAATATAATAGCAACAAAATATGGACTAGAACATTACAATTGCAATGGCTGTAGAAGATCAACTGGTGATAACATTTGATGTAATATTATATGAGATGAATTATGTTATGTTTTGTAAGTTCTAAATATTAAACTAATTCAAAGGAAGACAAAGGAGTACGAAAAGAAAAGGGTGTACCTTCATCTTTAAGCGATTTTCTCGCGTATCCCCTAATAGCGTGATGAGTACGCAATGAATGAATTTATTCATATAATCCGTAGTGAAGTACTTAAACGAACAGGGAAGCTTAATCAACTGTGATATACTCCAGATTACTCAAAAATAACTAAAATATTAAATACACAACAACTGGCGTGTGTTTTCCATGTGCAGCCTCAAGATCACCTTTTTTCCAGCCTTGGACTGTTCTATGTGATCGATTCATTGCCATTTGTTGGCAGAACCTGAGAGCACACTACAATATTACGCTGTGAAACTGCAGCTATGATTATAATGATTAAAGTTGGATTTCGTTTTGTACAGAAGATGCCAATTAACTTTGGAAATGAACAGTTGGGAATTTATTTGCAATGTTCTCTGGTTTTGTAAAATGGTCTCATCCGTATAGTTTGCCAACCTAGATTGGATACTTCCATTTAGACATAGCCTTAACAACTTTGGCGCCATTTTCATTGCTTGGGCTCTTTCATGCTCTGACCATCCAGCATATATTACGTGTCAAAAAGGTAAGGAAGTGACACCGGGAGACGGAATTGGGGAAGTTTGCAATTGTCCACAGCTTATAAGTCGCCAGAATTCGATCATAATAATTCTCTCTATCACAAGCTGTAGTGCTCTGCATTGGATGATAACATCTATGCAGTACATATGTGCACAATTTCCAGGCATTTAGTTTACGCTCACAGATTGTAATAATTCAATCAATATCATGGAACACACTGGGTATACGTTCGTGTACGCGTTTACTTTTGTGGTGCCTTGGGTGAAGTTCAGTGAAACATTAATGAAAGCTATTAAAAATTCCTTCAATTTATTATTTTAAATCGTGGGACGTGAAGGTGAAGTAGAACGTAATCCATCTTCAAATTTGAGATCGAATCTCGTTAATTATGATACGTTAGTACAAATTCTTTCTCACGTGTTTATAATGAAATTGTGTCAACATAGCTAATACAGATATTGAGACATTTCAAAATTGCTGAATAAACCATGTGGTCATTTCATAAGTAGTTATCAGTGCGTTATTTCATGTTGAAATACTATCCATAGGAACTATAGCAATGGGCACCGCAAATTTGATGGTGTCATAATTGATCCTATTTAAACGATGTTAATATTTTCACTATGCTTACTCTTTTGTTACTGACATCACGCACTTAAAATAGTCAAACACAACTGAAAAACATTTTGTCTATACTGTCACAAACGAGAAAATCTGCAGATGCTGGAAATCCAAACAACATGCACAAAATGCTAGAGGAATTCAGCAGGCCAAGCAGCATCTGTGGGGGGGGGGGGGTGAAGTACAGAACCCTGTCGAAGGGTTTCGGTCCAAAACGTCGACTGCATTTTCCTGCTTAGCTCTTCCAGTATTGCCATGTATCCGGTTCCCACTCCTGTTCTATTTATCTTCTCAACTAAAACCATCGTGATAAAGTGTTATACAAGTTAAATGGTGAACACAGTTACAACCTCAAGCTGGTGCCAATGCAGTTTATAAAATATCTATGTACAAACCATAGGAAATCAATCTTCCATCTTCTTATTTAAATAAAACAGCTGTCAGTTTATTTTGTCAGTGTTATTTTAATCCTGAGTTTATTTGAAACATAGAAAATCGGTTTATTGGTTAATTTCACAGTGCAAGCTGTTTACTTTCAATACACAGAACTATTTCCAGAACCATGTTAATTGTTAGCACACCTTCTGTAACAAAATACATTAAAAGTTGTAACCATGGATAAATCAATAGATCACTTCACGAGTTCCCCTTAGGCCTGGAGCTATGAACGAATTGATATCCACCTTTGCTTTTGCCTTCACCTGTGCTGATACTCTTTGTTTACTATACCAGGCCCAGGCATTGCCTGACTTCCTGGCTTATCTAAGTAATCTAAATAGTTGCATAAGTGATTGGTCTCTACAGAAAGCAGATTTATTTTGTTTTGCATAAAGTGTACAATGATATATTGCCCATTCCCTGGTGGCCTTAATAAAGGGATCACAGGCTTTATGCTTGAACCTCAGAAAAGTTCTGGTGAAGAAACTCAAGAACTTTCTTACAAAATAGGATGACCAATCTTTCTCTAAATCAGGTTGTCAATTTGGAGGAAATCGAACAGGTGAGATTGTTCAGAGTGGTAAATTTCAATGAAAATGGCTAAAGTTCATCGCATGTAAAGGAAGCTATTTTCATCAGCCAGAAAATGAACAGACTTAGGTCATTTATTTGTGATTCTAGTGGACATTGGTTCCACACAAAATTACTCTACACATCACTGGAATTCATGAACAATTTGCATTTGACTTATACAAATCCTGCTAATGCAGCATTTAGAGGAGAAACAAAAATAGCAGAGACTGAGCATGTATGTGACACAGGCTACTCTGATATTTTTGTACTCCAGGACGTATATGGAGCAACACAGATTGTCTAAACCACAGCATACATTTTTTTCATGATTTTACATCATATTATAATAAATGTTCCAGTGTATTATAATAAATTTTCCAACAAACCAGAGGAGAGTAGGGGCTGGTTTAAAGAAAGAATAGGAAATGAGGCAATGTTGAAATCATGATAGCACAGGAATATGGATCATACAGAGTTCAAAGAAAGTGGATTAAGAGAAATCTGTGAATTTAAAGTATATTCAAGAAACAAACTACTGCGCAAAAGCCAAATAACTGAGATTTCCAGATGTATGTATATTAGATTATTGGTGTGTTGCTGTATTTCTTTAGCTAATTATTTCTCTTTTAACCCTTGCCTACTGTTTTGATCAAATTTGACCCGTTTTGACATTTGACAACAGTAAAAAATCCCTAAATGTCATTTTAACCGAAATTTGATGACTGTTCCTAAAGTGACCCAAAATACTCAAAAATTACCATATTTTAAAATGTTATACTTCTGTACAGGTGCTGCAAGATTTTCTACATTGAGGCTGTTCCAGGACAAATTTGACCCGTATCTATTGAAATGGATTTTAAATCTCCACAACATTAAAGATTAATCATCCATTTGTTAATGTCAGGTAGGCTATTTATACATTCTAAATTAAACTGTGGTTCAAAATTTGGTATAGACACTTGTTACGAGGGGATTCTTGGGCCAGCATACAAATTTTTGTACATTGAGTCTCTTCTGGGTCAAATTTGACCAGTATCTATTGGAATGGATTTTAGATCTCTTCAACATTAAATGAGAAATAATTAGCCATTTATTACTGTCAGATAGGCTATTTATACATTCTAAATAGAACTGAAGTACAAAAGTTGGTATTTATGAGGGGATTCAGGGACCAGGTCAAAATTGACCCGGACCATACTGTGAAGGTATAGAATATGAACAGTATGTAAGGGTTAAGTGCAACCGCAGGAAAACATTGTATAGCATAATGTAAGCAAGAATTCTCTGGTCATTTCTTGCTTCAACCATAATGTTATTCCATTGTGGTGAAACAAATACTACTCACTGCTTCTCATGCTCTAACTCCATGAAGTAAAATTTCCATTCCAATGTTACTAAATTGCATTTCAATCTTTGCATTGTCACTTCTACAACTGAAAATCTGATTATTCATGTATCTTTGTCCTTTTATCACCAAAATACCACTCTGAACATGCAGCTTACATGATAAAATGGTCCAGACTCTCTGGTTCATGAATTTTTCATACATTTATCTAAACAGATTGTCTTGTATGTCTGTTAAGAAATCAGTAACACAATGTTTGGCATTAACTTTGCCCAAGATAATATGAAGCTGAAATCCCCAACAACCATTTATTCTGAAGCATTTTTGAGCTGTAACAATGTACAAGTATTTCTGCTTCAATTTATCTTTGATTATAAATTATGATGAATCCCAGGCACTAAATAATAATAACAGGACTCTTATGACACAAAAAGAGGCCATTCAACCTAACAATCCTCGGCCTACTCTCTGCCCTAGTATCTCACCAATTCCACCACTTGGCCCATCAGCATAATCCTGCATTTCTTTTCTTACAATATATTCATCTAATTATCCTTTAAAGAGCACGATGAAACCCCATCCACCACAAGTACAAACAGTACATTCCAAGTTACCATAACACACTGCATGGAAAAGATGTTCCTCATTATTATTGTTTTGTTATTCTTTATCTTCATGACTATTAACCCTCACTCTCTCAACAAAAGGGAAGAGTTTTCTCCTTTTCAAAAACCATCAATTTTGTAGATGCTAGAAATCAAGAGCAAAACCCATAATATGCTGGAGGTACTCAGCAAGTCAGACAGCATCTATGGATAGGAATTAACAGACAATGTTTCAGGCTGTGACCCTTCAATAACCCATGTGGAATTTCATTGCATAAACATTCAGTGATCCACTAAGTAAAACTATTTCCCTCTAATTCATCATTAACTATACTGATCATTTAATTTTTTTCTTTGAAATTCTATATTGTATTTGCATCTTCCAATAATGAAGCAACCAGAATTACAAACTCTTTCACAATAGTGAACACAACCTCCCAGAAATACTAGTAAGAAGAGGGGACTCATTGAAACTAGAACTATAGGAACATAATAAGGTGGAATATCATATGAAATATTATTGGTGATTTGTCCAGGCTCCAGAGTGATTAATCTAGTTTTAGAAATGAAGGCTACATTGTTCCCATTTTCTAACATTTGTTTTACTTTGGAAAAATGACAGTTAACATCATGCCACTATATTTAAAAACATTCAGTGGCGAGACAGCAGAGACTTTTAGATCGATGACCTTGAAAGAATTATAAATCATATGGCAGGCAAGCACTTGGGGAAAAGTGGCACAGTCAGACAAAGTCAAGTAGAATTTGTGGCATATTGGTTCAGTTATTAGCAGAGCTGGCTCATTGCTCAAGATATCTGAGCTCATTCCAAAGTTTGGGGTTGCCTGTGAGCAGTTTCTATGTCCCCCATTTGATATTGTGAAGTTCTCTGGGAGTGCTATTTTGCATTCACACATCAAGTTAATACTAATTGTTAGGATGATTGTCTACAGTAATTTGAAGATGCATGGAAGGGCAGAGGTTACAAGAGGGATGCAAGCCTAAAATGATTTAAGCAGATGCATATAATCACTAACACATACAAATGCTTGAAAAACTCAGCAGGTAGCAGGACAGTGAAAATGCTGTATAACATGGAAAAGTATGAAACTATCCAGTTTAGTTTTACACAGCTGCTAAATGAAATACCGACAACATAACAGTAAAGATGTGAACCAGGGCACTACACAAGAGTACTGTTTTAAACAAGAGCAGAACATATTTGATTAAAAAGCCTGCCATGTTCAGGGAGTTTACTATAATTCATTCCATATTCTTCAATTCCTGCATTCCAACTTGTGAGATGTAGCTTGTTCAGCACCTGGTCAGCAGTTCACACGCCGGTGTGCTCGAATGCTTTCATAATCTGAGGAGTGAAGCCAAATATTAGACAAGCCAGAAATGTTAGAGTAGAGCAAAACACTGAGAAAGATGACAGTTGCTGATCTCTTCTGATTTTCCTTCATCTCACGTCACTATTAAAGTATTCATCTTCTTTTTATACTCTTAATACAATTTAACTTAAATATTCAACAAACTTCTGTTTTTCTCCAACACAAGACGAAAGGCCTAATGCCATTAACATTAGATAAATTGTTTGAAATGATTTACAATCTACATTATTGTAAACATATTAGAACAGCACAAGCACACAGCCAGACATAAAGAATAGACAGTTCTATGAAATATGGAGAACTTAACTGAGTGTCCACCTGTAATGATCTTCATCAGATCTCAATATCTCATTCCATTTGTTTGTGGGTTGTGCTTGAAAACTATCTTCACTCCTATACATTTTTGTCAGCTTCACTATTTTAGCAATATCTGGTTTAAAACCATCAATAAAAGTTGACTTCAAGGATCCATGTAGTTGTCCTCTATGTTTTTTTTTAAATCATCTTTCTTGTAATGTAGAAAATCACTTGCAGTCACTTTGCTCAAACATGAATTTTTCAGCTGATGCAAAAGTATTTCAATAAAATTTGCACTTCGCACATTCTATTTTATACTGCAATATTCAGTAGGGTGAAAAGTGAGAACAAATTCCTTGCCAATTTTGATTCCTACAAATTTCAATCCTGCAAATAACAAAATGTTCATAGGCAGGAAATCATTGAGAGAATTTACTGTTCCATAAGCATTAAATCTCTAACAATCTGACATGCTCAAGACTTTAGCTACACTGGAGCAACTGATTTTCCAGACTATTGAATGCAAATTCAAACCCACATTTAATTCTCATTTTTAACATATTTTGCAGTAGCATAATAAATCAGACAATGAAATCAATGAAAGATCTTGGCACAAAACATTGTTGCTTTATTCACTTCCATGGATTCTACCAGATTGGCTGAGATCCTCCACCACATTGTGTGTGTTGGTCAATGAACTCAATGAGTTCAAAAGGCAGTAGGAAATATCAAGACACTCCTAACTCCTGACACAAGTGAAGAATTTATGAGTGAGCCAAATTACAGGCTAACAAGATTTCTGAACAACCATATGCCAAATTTTCAGAGCTCTAAGACAAAACTTTTCAGAACCAACATGTAACTTGGCTCTCAGTCCAATCTGCCATGAATACAATTCATAGTAGAGCTGAGTCATAGATTACTGTAAATTAATTTCTGTCAGTAATAAAACTGCTGTTGGATTAAGGACTTTGTAGGTTTAACTTTATTTGTCTTCTTTTATGTATTATAATCACTTGTTTGTTGTGAACCTCTAGTAAATTGTAGTATATTCTTCTGTAGGCCCTGTCTCCAAAGCTGAGGTGTGATACAATCAGTACCTACAAAAGCAGTTTTCTTATCTAAACTGGCCCAAAGCAGTTGCAGGATTTAAAAAGGATGTCTGCTCATGCTCCGTTATTGCAGCTGGATGGAATTACAGTGAAATGGGTTTAAAACCAGGCAGCTACAGCTAAATTCACCTTATTACAATTACAGTTCCTTTGTGATTTATCGGCCTTGCTTACTGATGCATTTGATTCTATCTGACCTGCACCATGATGAATTTTTAATAAGCCAGCTACAACCATAAGATTTACATCTCATTCCTGATTTCCAAGGAATTTTCCAGATCCAACAATGCCAACTTGATATCTGTTGCATCTCTCAAATAAATTAGCAAACACAAAGTTTATAATTCTGCAACTAATGAGACTGATATTTCATTAAGATTTTAAACTCTTACAAGCTGCACAGCATCTTCTTTGCACCCCCCACCTTTTAATTCTGGAGGATTTCCCCTTCTTTCCAGTCCAGAAGATAGGTCTCTGCCCAAAATGTTGACTATTTATTCACTTCATAGACACTACCTGACTTGTTGAGCTCCTCCAGAATTTTGTGTGTTGCCTTGGATTTCCAGCATCTGCACCCATCAAGATCTAGCTAGCCTACTTCCACTCTACCCACCCTTTTTACTTGGGCATCTTCCCCTTTCCTTTCCAGTCACATCTGATCTCCAAGCTGGGCTCAGCAAAGCCTACTAGATTTACATGTTACCACATACAATTCTGAGATTCTTCCCCTGTGGACATACTGAGCAAATAAGTAGAACAGTAAATGTAAACATTAGGAACTGTAAAGTGCAAACTATGAAAGGACCCTAATGGCAGTTGTATACAGTCCTCTAAACAGCAGCCAGAATGTGGATTACAAATTACAGCAGGGGATAGAAAAGGCATATCAAAGAGAGAATTTGTAAAATGTCTAAGGGATGTTTTTTTAGAACAGCAATGTTTTTTTAGACCCCACCAATGGCTGTGCTGGATTGGGTGTTGTACAATGACCTTCAGGTGATAAAAGAGCTCAAAGTTACAAAAAACTGAGGGAACAGTGATCACAATATGATTGATTTCACTTAGGCACTTGAGAAAGAGAAGCGAAATTCCAATGTGTCAGTATTTCAGCGGAATAAAGGAAATTACAATACCATGAGAGGGGAACTGACAAAAGTTGACTGGAAATGGACACTAGCAGGAGGGACAGCAGAGCAGCAATGGCTGGAGATTCATTGAAAAGTGAGGGAAGTGAAAGACAGATATATTCCCAATAAGAAGAATTTTTTTAATGGAAGAAGGACAATACTGTGGCTGACAAGTGATGTCAGACCCAAAGTAAAAGCAAAAGAGAGGGAATACAAGGAAGCCAATGTTACTGGGAAGATGGAGGATTGGGAAGCTTTTAAAAAACTTGTAGAAAATAAGTCAGAAAGTCATTAGGAAGGAAAAGATGAATTATGAAAGGAAGTTGGCAACTATTATCAAAGAAAATACTAAAAGGATTTGATAAATATATAAAGGGTAAAAAAGAGTTTAGGGTAGATACAAGACCAATAGAAAAAGACACGGGAGATATTGTAATGTGAGATGCAGAGATGGCAGAGGAACTGAATGCATAGTTTGCAACAGCGTGCTGTCTGCGGTATACCAGACATACACAAGCCTGACATCAGTGGTAGGAATTGATTGTTAGGCATGAGCTTACAGAGTACCTGGAGGCACATGACAAGATAAGCCAAATCCAGCATGGCTTCCTGAAAGGAAAGTCTTCCCTGACTAACCTATTTCAATTTTTTGAGGAAATTACAAGCAGGATCAAGAAAGGAAATGTAGTATTTGTGTTGTACTTTGATTTTCAAAAAGCCTTTGAAAAGGTGCCACACATGAGGCTGCTTGGCAAGATAAGAATGCATGGGTGGAGCATTGGCTGATCAGTAGAAGACAGAGAGTGGGAATAAAAGGATGCTATTCTGGCTGGCAGCTGGCTACCAGTGGAGTTCTAAGTGGGTCGGTGTTGGGAGCATTGCTTTTTACGATGTATGTCAATGATTTGGACTATGAAATTAATGGATTTGTGGCTAAAGTTTCCAATGATACAGACAGGTGGAGGAACAGGTAGTGTTGAGGTAACAGAAACAGAGATCCCACAGAGAGACTTAGATAGATTAGGAGCATGGGCAGAAGTGGCAAATGAAATACAATGTTGGAAAGTGTATGGTCATAAACTTCAGTGGAGGAAACAAATGGGCTGACCATTATTTAGATGGGGAAAGAATTCAAAATGCAGAGATATTGGTGGTGAGGAAGGCAAATGTAATATTCACATTTCATTTATAGAGATATGGAAGTTAAGAGCAGGAATGTGATGTTGAGGCTCTATGAGGAACCCATGAGACTGCACTTGGAGTATTGTGTGCAGATTTGGGCTCCTTATTTTAGAAAGGATGTACTGACATTGGAGAAGGTTCAGTAAAGGTTCACAAGAATGATTCCAGGAATGAAAGGGTTACCATATGAGGAACATATGGCAGCTCAAGGGCTGTATTCCCTGGAGTTCAGGAGAATTGGTGGGGGGGGGGGGTGGAATTTCATAGAAACATTCCAAATGTTAAAAGGCCTGAACAGATTAGATATGTTATATATTGTTATTTCCTTTGGTAGGGGAGTCTAGGACAAAAGGGCCCGACTTCAGGACTGAAGGATGTCCATTTAGAACAGAGATGCGGAGAAATTGCATTAGACAGAGGGTGGTAAAACTGTGGAATTTGTTGCCATGAGCAGCTGTGAAGACCATGTCTCTGAGTGCATCTAAGACAGAGATAGATAGGTTATTGATTAGCCAGGGCATTAAAGGGTATGGCGGGAAGACAGAGGGGTGGGGATGACTGGAAGAATTGGATCAGCCCATGATTAAATTGCGGAGCAGACTCGATGGGCTGTAAGAACTAATTCTGCTCCTATATTTTATGGTCTAAATTATGAAAATGCAAATATGAATAATAGCAATATAGAAGCATAAACTAACAATATAACATCAATCAATATAACACAATAACAGAGTCCTTAAATGAGTGCAGCTATCCACTTTTGTTCAAGAGTCTGGTGGTTGAGGGGTGGTAACTGCTCTTGAATTAGGGTGGTGTGAGTTCTGAGGCACCTGTACCTTCTACCTCATGGTAGCAGCGGAAAAGAGCATGACCTGCATGGTGAGAATCTTTGATGATGGATGCTGCATTTCTATGGCAATGTTTCATGCAGGTATGCTCAGTGGTTGGGAGGAATTTACCCATGATGTACTGGGCTGAATCCATTAGCTTTGTAAGATATTCTGCTCAAAGGCATTTGTGTTCCCATACAGGACCATAATACAGCCAGTCATCACACTTTCCACCACACATCTATAGAATTTTACCAATTACATGCCAAACCTCCACAAACTCCTGAGGAAGTAGAAGTGTTGTTGTACTTTCTTGACAATAACAGTTATATGATAGGTCCAGGGCAGATCATCTGAGATAATAGCAACCAGGAATTTAAAGTTACTGATCTTCCAATGATTACTGGTTCATGGACCTCTGGTTACCCTCTCCTGGAGTCTACAACCAGTTCCTCGGTCTTATTCATATTCAATGAGAGTTTGTTATTTTTACACCACTCAGCCAATTTTTCAATCTCTCTATTCTGTATACAAATTCTCTACCCCCTTTGATACTATAGTAAGGCTATAAGATATAGGGGCAGGACTAGGACATTTGGTCCATCAATTTTACTCCACCAATTCATCATGGTTGATCCAATTTTTTTCCTCAGTCACATCCTCCATCCTTCCATCATATCCCTTCCTGCCCTGACCACTCAAGATCATCAGCCTCAGCCTTAAATATACATACAGCCTTGGACTCAACAGCTGCCTGTGGCAATGAATTCCACACATTCAGCACTCGCTGGCTAAAGAAATTCCTCCACATCTCCATTCTAAAAAGACAACTGTCTATTTTGAGGCAGTGTCCTCTGGTCTTAGTCACTCCAAACATGGGAAACATTCTTTCCACATCCATGCTATCAAGGCCTTTCCTCATTCATTAGTTTTCAATTAGGTCACCCCTCATTATTCTAAATTCCAGTGAATAAAGGCCCCAAGCCTTCAATACTCCTCATATGACAAGCTGTTTAATCTTTGAATCATTTTCATTTATTCCAGTTTCAGCACATCCTTTCCAAGTTGAGGGACCCAAAACTGCACACAGTGCTGCAAGTGAGGCCTCACCAGTGTTTTACATCTCAAGATTACATCCTTGCTTTTATATTCCAGAATAAATGATAAAACTAAAGAGAACCTCTTACACTCTGGAATACAGAAATACTTCAGCATGATATGATTAATTACAAAGAATTTCAGGCAGTTTTCACATTAACAGGTGTGGTAAATTTCAACATTTGTTTATCGACACCGACATATCACATATCAAACTATGTCAATGTACATGCAATTAATAAACTTAAATCTGAAATCTGCTCTATAGATCCTTGTGCTAGGAAAGAATGATTTGCCTCAACACTACAAATCTTGTTATGAAATTACATTAGCAAATTTACTTCCTGACAATATAATCATTCATAGATAATATGAAATTACTGGTCATAGCACTACTGTGGAGAATCTCAGATGGAAACATGGAGTGAGATGGATTGTCTAGTTCAGTGGTTTTGCAACATCCTTTCAGTGAGCAACAGAAAGACCAGAGAACTGATTGCAGACTTATGGAAGTGAAAGTCGGGTGTACATACTCTAGCCCTTGCATTACCCTTTCACTGACGGTAAGGGTGAGCAACAGCGCTTCAGTGTCAACATCTCAGTGGATCTATACTTTGATGATTATATTGATGCAGCCTTGAAGAAAGCATGCATCCAGCCCATTAGCAACCTGAAGAGTTTTGGTATGCTACTAAAGCCTTGTGTAACTTTCTACATGTCTGTGATTAATAGCACACACGCTGATCCTCCTCGCTGATGATCAACACCAGCACACTTCTGGGGTCTGTGCTTAGCCCACTGCTCTACTTTCAGTATACACATGACTGTGTGGCTAGGCATAATTCAAATAACATCTATAAATTTGATGCAACCATTGTTGGTAGAATCTCAGGTGGTGACAAGAGGGTGTAGAGGAGTGAGATATGCCAACTGGTGGAGTGGCACCACAGTAACAACCTGGAACTCAATGTCAGTAAGACAAAAGAGCTGATTGTGGATTTCAGGAAAGGTTAGATGAACAAATACATATTGATGCTCTTAGAGGGATCAGAAGTGCGGAGA
The DNA here is from genome assembly GCF_048418815.1 of Hemitrygon akajei. Lineage (NCBI taxonomy): Eukaryota > Metazoa > Chordata > Chondrichthyes > Myliobatiformes > Dasyatidae > Hemitrygon > Hemitrygon akajei. The sequence goes on from NC_133125.1 coordinate 148,768,981, forward strand.
GTGAGCAGCTTCAAGTTTCTGGGTGTCAAGATCTCTGAGCATCTAACCTGGTCCAAATGTATCGATGTAGTTATAAAGAAAACAAGACAGTGGGTATACTTTATTAGGAGTCTGAAGAGATTTGGCATGTCAACCAATACACTCAAAAACTTCTATAGTTGCATTGTGGAGAGCATTCTGACAGGGTGCATCGCTATCTGGTATGGAGGGGCTACTGCACAGGACTGAAAGAAGCTGCTGAAGGTTGTAAATCTAGTGAGCTCCATCTTAGGCACTAGCCTACAAAGTACCCAGGACATCTTTAGGGGGAGGTGTCTGAGAAAGGCAGTGTCCATTATTAAGGACCTCCAGCACCCAGATCATGCCCTTTTCTCACTGTTACCATCAGGTAGGAGGTACAGAAGCCTGAAGGCACACACTCACCAATTCAGGAACAGCTTCTTCCCCTCTGCCATCCGATTCCTAAATAGATATTGAAGCTATGGACACTATCTTACTTTTTTTAATATACAGTATTTCTGTTTTGCACATTCTTTTAAATCTATTCAATATATGTGATTGATTTACTTATTTATTATGTTTTATTTTATTTATTATTATTTTTCTCTCTCTACTAGAATATGCATTGCATTGAACTGCTGTTGCTAAGTTAGCCAATTTCACGTCACACGCCAGTGATAAAAAACCTGACTCTGATTCATCATTAAAGAAACTCACCATCCATACATGCCCTATTCATGCTTTTGCATTTTAAAAGCCTATGTCTTAAACAGCAGCATACCTGCAAAATGACAGATTTCACAATATGTGCATGTGATAATAAACATTCAGATTCTGTAAGGCTTTTTTGAATCCTCTCTTCCAAACCAGTAACATTCATAAGTAAAAATGTTTTTTATTTGACTTTCACAGTGATTGGAAACTTCCTCATCAGCACAGACCTCAGATTTATGTCAAATCGAATTCCTACTGGAAGCAAAACCCTAAACCTGCTTATGTATTCATAAAATCAGTTGATATCTTGATGGTAACTAAAGTACTGTTATACCATAGAATCCAATGCCTCATTGCATCATTACTCTCTTCATGTGCAAATACTCATCAACATTCTCAAGTTTGTTCATATTTCACTGTATTTTTCCTTCTTAAATGGTGAGATTTAAGCCTCTTTCTATTTGTAATTGTCCACTAAACAAAACCACAAACTTCTGAAAAGTTTGCCTACACCTTCATGCAAGCCTCTCACACTTATTCTGGTATGTATAACGAGCAAATATTTTAAGCTATTCGTCCTATTGTGAAAACTTTTGGTTAGAGCATGCGAGAGACAGGCTGGTGGAACACCTTGTCAGTCCAGATGTAGAGTACAAGTGCCAATTCCCAGTTCTGATGGAGTCATATAGACCTTCAGCAGAGAAACAGAGGTCCTCTATCTGTCTAGTCCTTACTATGCAATCCTATCTTACTATGTGGATAAACTTTGTGGTCTTGGATACCTCTGTGATGTTAATGGGCTCTTAACATTTGCTTTGAGTTTGAGCCTTATAAGTTTGTACATCTGATCCACCTGCAATCCCCTGTGCTCCAAGTAAAATGAAGTTCAGTCTGTCCTCATAACTGAGACAGTCCATGTCCAACAAATTATTTTGGAATCTCCTCAGTTCAATCTAGAATACCAGCAACCAATAGGGTAAACCTTTACTGTACATTCTCTAACAAGCCCACCTTTCCAGTATAGATAGGTCAGTAGTAAACCTCAATATTCCCTCTTTATACTCTCAGCACTGATGTTGTGTCTTGACCCTAAATGTGAACTAAATTATATCAAATATGAGCCAACACTCTGCCTCCACAGATGCTGCCTAACTCTGCATTTCCCCAGCAGTTCTTTCTGGCGCCTTTATGGAATTACATAGTTTTCAGATTGGCTTTTGGGATATCATGCAAGTGAATTCATCATGTTTCTAGAAATGCGCAGAACAGTATGGGCCCTAGAATGCAATATAAATATATAAAATTCCACTCCACATCAATATAACCCATTCCTCCTACACAACCTCTAGACCTCCATTTTATATTATTTGCATATCCAAGGATCCTTCAAATATATTAATGTACTGTATTATTTTCAAACACTCTACATCTACATAAATAGCTTTCACATATCTGATTACAGGAAAAATACACAAACAGTACAAAGGCTGCATGAGAGCAGTGTACAGTTTGGGCATTTCAGTAACAGGATCTCTCCATCTACTCCCTTATTCTACTTGGGACTGATCATTTTCTTCAAAGTCATTGTTTTCATTAGCAATTTCATCTTACCTCCTCTCTTCTTTGTCCAGCAATAAATTCCAGCAAGCACAGCACTCAACAACATAAGTACACAGACACCGATCAGCCCAATGTGCCTGTCTTCCTTCCCACTGCCTTCTGAAAAATAATAATGTTTTGTAATTATACTAATATAATGATAAGCTTTGCAGATATTGCATTGTTCCAAATATATAGGTCATATGTATTTTTGTAAGTCTGGCATCCTCTTGAACTATGCATACAGTGCATTATTTTATAAGGTGTAACTTCTCTCCTCCATAGACTTTGCAGAACAGGTCTGTGTGAAAAATACATTGCAGAGCAAAGCATGAAGCAGACAGCAAAGGGTTTATAATCAGAGAGGATCAATCAAATGTTTGATATAATTGCATGATTTGAAGAACAATGATCAAAAACTTAATTTTGTGAACAGTTTGAAAGGAATCTGGGTCTGAAACAATGTATTAAAGTAATACATTAGATATGGTGTATATTGACAAGTTGAACTGAAATAAAAGTAACTTCATAGTAGAATGCAAAAGTTTGGATGTAAAATCAGAATGAATTTTCATCATGGTGTGCTAACATGGACTTTGTTTTCTTATTTGTTCTATTGCACTTCTCCTTACAAATGAGGATAAATTATGATTAATCTATGTTTGGAAGGAGGTTCTTAATGAATCCTTTGTTTCTGCATTCACCAGTGAGAGGCAACTTGATGATTGTGAGGGTAGAGCAAGGACATGACAATATGTCTGACCATATTCATATTAAGAGAAATCACTTGAACTTATGAAGAACATTGGGATAGATAAGTCCCTGGGCCTGAATGGCGTTATAGGCTACTGCAGGAAATGAAATAGGAGATTGATGCACCTTTTGTGATGTTCTTTGCATCCTCACTGGATGCAGCAATAGGACTAGATGACTGAAGCTTGGCAAATATTCTTTTGTTCAAGAAAGGGAGTACAGATAACCCTGGAAATTATAGACTAGTGAGTTTGACATCTGTTGGGACAGGTCTTTGGAAAATATTCTGAGATATAGGATGAGTATTTGGAGACACAAGGGTTTATGAGGAGCAGGTCATGCTTCACAAAGTTGATTGAACATTTTGAAGATGTGACAAAGCACAGTAAGAAGGCAGAGCAGTAGACAGGATACATATGGATTTTAGTAAGGCATTTAGTAAGGTTCCCTATTGTAGGCTTGTTCAGAAAATCCGGAGTCATGGGATACAGGGAAGCTTATCTGTTTGGATACAAAATTGGCTTGCCAATAGATGGCAATAGGTCACTGTAGATGAAGCATTTTCTGTCCAGAGGTTGGTGACCAATGATTTCTTGCAGGAATCTGTTTTAGGATCCCTGCTGTTTGTGATCTTTATAAAGGAGTTGTTGATTACAAGGAATATGCTGTCATGAGTGTTGCTAGAGTTAGATACATTAAGGAAAATAGCAGGTCTCCTAGATAGACACATGCGATAGGAAAATACGTGGCTATGTTGGAGGGAAGGGCAAGGTTGATCGTGGGCTAGGTTAAAGATGGGGTGTAACATCATTTGCTATAGAGCCCGTACTCTACTGTAACATGCTATATTCTATGCCTTCATCATTCTTTGTTGTCTGGTCATATATTTGCTTCATGTTGCTAGAGTAGCCTAGGCAAATAACTGCAGTGCATTTTATAGACAGTGCACAATACATATGGGGAAGCAACAATTTTGCGGCTTCACACACACAGTAGAAATCAGGCCTCCTGATTTCTGCTGTTTGAACCGTGAAGACAGTGGAGAGGCTTTTGCATATCAGGTGATGTATGTCATTGGCCACTGACTGGGTAAGATAACCACAGTTTTAAACATTTAATCCAGTTTAGGTTTTGCACTGTTGTTAATGCAAGAGGCCAACTATTGGGCAGTATTTAATAGCAATAGCATTTTATAACAAAAGCTAGCCAAATTACTACTTGTTGGGCATGAACATGCCCAGCATTTGTGATAAAAAATATTATTAGCCACAACTATCCAGTTGAACTTTTTATCCAAGGCTTTATAAATACATGTCAATTACATTTTGGTGGCTAAATTAGTTGATTACTGTTAATTTTCTAACATTTAATTAAAATCTCAATAATTACAAAATATAACAAGTCTTCTCTCTCCATTTTCACAGCATACTTGGTTCAATATATTTGATAAAACTTCTTCCAATTTCAGACTGGTAACAATTGGAGCAAGTTGCATTTGTGGTACCAATGCCAGATGTATAAATAAATTATGTGTAAGGCAACGGACAAAATTTAAAATTGTGATGAACATTAGAAGATGGGAATTATAAATTGTTACAGTTCTTGCTTTCATTCTTCAGCAAAATGGAAGGCTACACAATATATTAGTATTAACAAAGTTCAAAGGAATTAGAAAACAGGATGCAGTCTGAGGGATTAAAAGGAAACAGGAAATGATAATGATAAACTTTGTTATTAATAGTGCCAAAACATATTCCACCTGCTCAGATATGAATGTCCTTACCCCAGATGACTGTCTTCCCATCCGGCATGCTGCTATGATTAATATGGCAGGAATACTCTTTGCCATCAGATGGATCAAAACCAAGGTTAGACCGCAATTGATATGATCCATCTTCATTTGGTAATACTCCAGTAGATTTTGTCTCAGAGACATGTTGCCCATTCTGGAACCAGCTCACCCTGATGGCTGTTGGATAAAATCCAAACACGCTGCATCGGAGAAACCAGGAATTGTCCTTGTGAGCATCAAGAAAGACCTCGGGAACAACTACATGATAGAACATAGAACACAGAAAAATAGTAAAAATAGTATACAATATATGCCCTTTTGACATAACGTCATTTTAATATTTTAATCTACCGAAGATTAATCTAAGGGTTCCCACCCATATATCTCTCCATTTGTATTTTGTGCCTATGAGCATCTTAAATGTCCCAAATGTATCTGTACCTATCGCAACTTCTGGCGACACATTCCATGCACCCACTGATCCCAGTGTAAAAAAAAAACTACCTCTGACCTCCCTACTATAATATCCTCCAATCATATTTAAATTATCAGCATCCATATTAACTATTACCCCTTAGGAAAAAGGGGCTGCTTTCCCACTCTGTCATCTTATTAAGACACCTTTCATTCTCCCTTGCAACAAAGTGAAAAGATCAAACAACATTTTTCATGAGACATTATCTGTAATCCAGGCAGCATCCCAGTAAATATCCTGTTTGAAATCAGTTCCTCAACCAATTAAGACCAACATACTACATGCCTTCTTATACACCCCATCAAATTCTATGGTGAATTTGAGTGATCTATGATTGTAGACCCCAAGATTCCTCTGCTGCTTTAACAAGTGAAAAATCCTGCCATTAACCCTATAGTCTGCATTCAAGTCTGTCCTTTCAAAGTGTATTGCCTCATACTTTTCCAGCTTGAATTCCATCTGCCACTTCTCAGCACAGTCTGCATCCTGACAAAGTACAGCTGCAAAATGTTGGTTATTTTCAGCTTCAGCAAGATTTGTACTGCAGCCATCATGCATCCATTCACACTAATCCTATTTTTCCTCTTTCATTTCCATCATCCAATCGGTCCTTAATTATTCTCCCATATTCACATACGTTATTAACTACATACAACAACCAGCATAGTAGCATAGTTGATAACAGTGCAAGCAACCTGGGTTCAATTCCCACTGCTTCCTGTAAGGAGATTATACATTCTCCCTGTGAGCACATGGGTTTCCTCCAGGTGCTCCGGTTTCCTCCCACACTCCAAAGACCTACTTATTTGTTATAGATTAAATAGCTATATTTAATATATAGTCCCATGATTATTTTAGGATTAAATGGGGGGGGGTTGCTGTGTGGTGTGGCTTGAAGGGCTAGCAGGGCCTGTTCTGCACTATATCTCAAGAAATAATACATAAATTAACAAGTAAATAACATCTCAATCAACTCATCTTTGTCGTGTACAGGAAGTGATAACACATCATCGAAACAGACATGATTTCAGGCACAACATACAGTCTCCAAACAGTCAGCACATAAAATGCTTTCACTAGGGCATGTAATTGACTATAGTAAATAAATGACAAGTTATTAACTGAAGGGCGTGGTTGGGAAACAGAAACTTCTGTTGAGAGCATTTTCATCGGGTGGGGGGGGGGTGGGAGGAGTGGAACAACCTTACAAGCAAAGGGGCAGATTATTTACAAACAAAATGTATAAGTACCAGTATTTCTATCCACAGAAGTTGATCAATTTCAGCCACTCCCTATGCCTGATATTTGTGGAAGCTAGGCCTCTTAATACACGGAAAACAAATATGGTTGTATTGCCGAAAGATGGAAGAATTGACATTCTTAGAAACCTGGCAAAAAGCCTAGTTAAGGGCTTGGGCAGATCAGCCATAATGACTCTAAATGGCAGTCCAGGTTTGATGACCAAATGGCTGACACCTGCTCCTCAGCTTTTGTATCTTTAAATCCAGGCCTCTGGAACAGAGAGGTAGCCGTGATTAATTGTTGTATTACTGGGTTGAATCTTTCATGTAAATAAATCAATGAAAAAGTAAACAATTCCACCGTGTCATATTTAGAAAAATATAGTAGAGACTGATACACACTGGAGTGACACTGTAGCACAGCAGGTAGAGCAAGTCTCACATTTCCCGTAACCAGGCTTCAATCTTCTACAAGAAATCTGAAAATACTTAAGAATTTACTGAATCATGCAGGATTGATGAAAACAGAAACAGTTTTAATTTTTCAGACTGCAAAGCTTTTACCAAAATAGAGAAGAAGAAAATAGTAGTTTTCAGTTGCAGGAGAGGAAGAGGAGAGATTACAGGATAGAGTGAAACCAGCTTCCTCTTGGGAAATGGTGTCAAAGTCTCCCATTAATCCATTCCAATCTCTTTAACTTCCTGCACTAATCCATTGATACGGCAAAGTTATAGAGGAGGTCACCAATTCAGAGGGTTTGGGAGAGCAAGAGCAAGAGAGATAAAGGAACCAGAATTGTAAAGACAATAAGATATAGGAGCAGAGGTAGGTCATTTGGCCCATCAAGTCTGCTCCGCAATTCAATCATGGGCTGATCCAACTCTTCCAGTCATCCCCACTCCCCTGCATTCACCCCATACCCTTTGATGCCCTGGCTAATCAAGAACGTATCTATCTCTGCCTTAAATAAACCCGATGACTTGACCTCCACAGCCACTCACGGCAACAAATTCTACAGATTTACCACCCTCTGACTAAAGTAATTTCTCTGCATCTCAGTTCTGAAAAGATATCCTTCAATCCTGAAGTTGTGCCCTCTTTTCCTAGAATCTCCTACCATGGGAAATAACTCTTCCATATCTAACCTGTTCAGGCCTTTTAACATTCGGAATGTTTCTATGATATCCCCCATAATTCTCCTGAACGCCAGGGAATACAGCCCAAGAGCTGTCAGAAGTTCATCATACAGTAACCCTTTCACTCCTGGAATCATTCTTGTGAATCTTCTCTGAACCCTCTACAAAGTCAGTATATCCTCCAGGTACTCCATAAACTCATCCCTAATAATCGATTAAAATGCTTCCCAACCACTGATATCAGGCTAACAGGTCTATCGTTTCTTTTCTGCTGCCATCCACCCATCTTAAATAGCAGAGTAACATCTACAAATTTCCAGTCATCTTGTACAATGCCATAATCTATCATTTCCTGAAAGATCATTGTTAATGCTTCCACAATCTCTGCAGCTACTTCCTTCAGAACGCGAGGGAGCATTCTATCATATCCCAGAGATATATCCACCCTCCCATTAAGTTTCCTGAGCACCTTCTTAGTCATAATTTTCACTACACAAACTTCACTTTCCTGACATTCTTGAATGTCTGGTATACGACTGATGTCTTCCACTGTGAAGACTGATACAAAATACACATACATTTCCTCTTCCATCTCTTATTGCAATAGTTCCAGTGTCATTTTGTATTGGTCCTATATCTTCCCTCAACTCTCTTTTATCTTTTATACAGTAGACACAAAAAAGCTTTTAATATGTTCTTTGACTATTAGTCCTAGCTTTCTCTCATAATTCATCTTTTCCATCCAAATGTCCTTCTTTCCTTCTGCATTTTTTTTAAAAAGCTCCGCAATCCTTTATCTTCCCACTAGCTCTGGCTTCCTTGTATGCCCTCTCTTTTACTTTTACTTCAGCTCTGACTTCACTTGTCAGCGAAGGTATTGTCCATCCTCCCCTTTGAAAATTTATTCTTATATTTGGAATATAAAAGAATATATCTGTCTTGCACTCCCATCATTTTTCACAGAAGTTCCAGTCATTGCTACTCTGCTGTCTTTCCTGCAAATGTCCTTTCCCAATCAACTTCGGCCAGTTCCCCTCCCATGCCATTGTAATTTCCTTTATTCCACTGGGATACTGACACATTGGATTTTATCTGTTCTCTCTCAAATTTCAATGTGAACTCGATCATATTTTGATCACTGTTCCCCAAGTGTTCCATGCTGCTCTATAGGACTTGAGCATTCAGTCTGGTACAGGTCAATAACTTTCAGTAGGAATGGCCAATTTGGATACAGGCAGAGAAAGTAAACCACCTTAAAATTGTGCGTCCGATATAGAGTTTGGAAACTACAACATGCACAGAAGGAAAATGAGCAGCTGCTCCACAAGTTTACATTGTCCTTGTGGTCACAGTGCAAGAGGTCATACAATGGACCATTGTAGAATGGAGAATCTCAATGCAAGTGCAAACCAGAAACAGAAAAGTAGCAATGACTCTAATAGGGGTAATCTATAGTTACCCCATAGAAATAAATCAGAATCAAAATTAATATCATCAGCATATGTTGTGAAATTTTATAACTATATGACAGCAGTACAATAAAATATATGATAAATATAGAGAAAAATCTGAGTTACATTAATTACATACAGTGCCTATAAAAAGTATTCATACCCACAGAACCATAGAACATTACAGCACAGAAACAGGCCTTTTGGCCCTTCTTGGCTGTGCCGAACCATTATTCTGCCTAGTCCCACTGACCTGCACCTGGGCCATATCCCTCCAAACCCCTCTCATTCATATACATGTACAGGTTTTTCTTAAATGTCAAAAGTGAGCCCACATTCACCGCTTCATCTGGCAGCTTATTCCACACTCCCACTACTCTCTGCATGAAGAAGCCCCCCCCAACCCAATATAACCATATAACAATTACAGCACAGAAACAGGCCATCTCAGCCCTTCTAGTCCATGCCGACGCTTACTCTCACCTAGTCCCACTGGCCCACACTCAGCCCATAACCCTCCATTCCTTTCCTGTCCACATACCTCTCCAATTTTACTTTAAAGGACAATATCGAACCTGCCTCTACCATTTCTACTGGAAGCTCATTCTACACAGCTACCACTCTCTGAGTAAAGAAATTCCCCATCATGTTACCCTTAAACATTTGCCCCCTAACTCTCAAATCATGTTCTCTTGTTTGAATCTCCCATACTCTCAATGGAAAAAGCCTATCTACGTCAACTCGATCTATCCCTCTCATTATTTTAAATACCTTTATCAAGTCCCCCCTCAACCTTCTACACTCCAAAGAATAAAGACCTAACTTGTTCAACCTTTCCCTGTAACTTAGGTGTTGAAACCCAGGTAACATTCTAGTAAATCTTCTCTGTACTCTCTCTATTTTGTGGATATGTTTCCTATAATTTGTTGACCAGAACTGTACACAAAATTCCAAATTCGGCTTTACCAATGCCTTGTACAATTCTAGCATTACATTCCAACTCCTATAACTCAATGATCTGATTTATAAAGGCCAGCATACCAAAAGTTTTCTTTACCACCCTATTCACTTGAGGTTCCACCTTCAGGGAACTATGCACCATTATTCCTAGATCACTCTGTTCTACTGCATTCTTCAATGCCCTACCATTTACCATGTATGTCCCATTTGGATTATTCCTACCAAAATGTAGCACCTCACACTAATCAGCATTAAACTCCATCTGCCATCGTTCAGCCCACTCTTCTAACTGACCTAAATCTCTCTGCAAACTTCGAAAACCCACTTCATTACCCACAACGCCACCTACCTTAGTATCATCTGCATACTTACTAATCCAATTTACCACCCCATCATCCAGATCATTAATGTATATGACAAACAACATTGGACCCAATACAGATCCCTGAGGCACACCACCAGTCACCGGCCTCCAACCTGACCAACAGTTATCCACCACTACTCTCTGGCATCTCCCATCTAGCCACTGTTGAATCCATTTTACTACTTCAATATTAATACCTGACGATTGAACCTTCCTAACTAACCTTCCATGCAGAACCTTGTCAAAGGCCTTACTGAAGGCCATATGGACAACATCTACTGCTTTACCCTCGTCAACTTTCCTCATAACCTCTTCAAAAAATTCAATAAGGTTTGTCAAACATGACCTTCCACGCACAAATCCCTGCTGGCTATTCCTAATCAGACCCTGTCTATCCAGATAATTATATATACCATCTCTAAAAATACTTTCCATTAATTTACCCACCACTGACATCAAACTGACCGGCCTATAATTGCTAGGTTTACTCTCACAACCCTTTTTAAACAATGGAACCACATGAGCAAATTTGTAAGGAGATAGCAGATATTTGTACTAAGCACAAGGTTGTGATTGTGGAAAATTTTAATTTTTCACACATAGAATGGGAAGCCAATTCTGTAAAAGTTCTGGATGGTTTGGAATTTGTAAAATGTGTGCAGGATAGTTTTTTTGCAGCAATACATAGAGGTACCAACTAGAGAATGGGCAGTGGTGGATCTCCTGTTAGGAAATGAGATAGGTCAGGTGACGGACGTATGCTATTTCTATTTCTATGCTATTGCTATTTCTACACCAACTTCCCTCAAGGTCCTAGGGAATATCCTGTCAGGATCAGGAGATTTATCCATTTTTATATTCCTTAAAAGTGCCAGTACTTCCTCCTCTTTAATTGTCATAGATTCCATAACTTCACTACTTGTTTCCCTTACCTTACACCATTCAATATCCTTCTCCAATTTTATCCCTCACTATCCGTTTGCTATTAATATAACTGCAGAAACCCTTCAGATTTATTTTCACTTTACTTGCCAAAGCAACCTCATATCTTCTTTTAGCTTTTCTAATTTCCTTCTTAAGATTCTTTTTACATTCTTTATATTGCTCGAGCACCTCATTTACTCCATGCTGCCTCTATTTATTGTAGATCTCTTTCTTTCTCTGAACCAAGTTTCCAATATCCCTTGAAAACCATGGCGCTCTCAAACTTTTAACCTTTCCTTTCAACCTAACAGGAACTTAAAGATTCTGTACCCTCAAAATCTCACCTTTAAATTACCTCCATTTCTCTATTACATCCTTCCCATAAAACAATTTATCCCAATTCACTCCTTCTAAATCCTTTCGCATCTCCTCAAAGTTAGCTTTTCTCCAATCAAAGATCTCAACCCTGGGTCCAGTCCTATGCTTCTCCATAATTATATTGAAACTAATGATATTGTGATCACTGGACCCGAAGTGCTCCCCAACACATACTTCCATCACCTGACCTATCTCATTCCCTAACAGGAGATCCAACACTGCCCCTTCTCTAGTCAGTTCCTCTATGTATTGCTGCAAAAAACTATCCTGCACACATTTTACAAACTCCAAACCATCCAGCCCTTTTACAGAATTGGCTTCCCAGTCTATGTGTGGAAAATTAAAATCTTCCACAATCACAACCTTGTGCTTACTACAAATATCTGCTATCTCCTTACAAATTTGCTCCTCCAATTCTCGCTCCCCATTAGGTGGTCGATAATACACCCCTATAAGTGTTACTACACCTTGCCCTTTCCTCAATTTCACCCACCTAGATGAGCCCTCCAATCTATTCTGCCAAAGCACCATTGTAATATTTTCTCGGACAAGCAATGCAACACTTCCTCCTCTTGCCCCTCCAATTCCATCACACCTGAAGCAACGAAATCCAGGAATATTTAGTTGCCAATCATACCCCTCTTGCAACCATGTTTCACTAATAGCTACAACATCATATTTCCAGATATCAATCCATGCTCTAAGCTCATCCACCTTTCTTACAATGCTCCTAGCATCAAAACAGATGCATTCAAGAAACTCTCCAACTCTTCCTCTCTGTTCATCTCTAACGATGCGATCAACTTTATTATTGTTTTCTTCCTTCTCCCCTACATCTTCGGTCTGAGCGCTCCCCTTCTCTATCACCTGCCTATCCTCCCTCACACACTGTCTACTAGCTTTCTCTATTTGTGAACTAACCTCCTCTCCCCTAGTCTCTTCAAACTTATTCCCACCCCCCCAACCATTCTAGTTTAAAGTCTCCCCAGTAGCCTTAGGATATCTCCCCGCCAGGATATTGGTCACCCTAGGATTCAAGTGTAACCCGTTCTTTTTGTACAGGTCACACCTACCCCAAAAGAGGTGCCAATGATCTAGAAACTTGAATCCCTGCCCCCTGCTCCAATCCCTCAGCCATGCATTTATCCTCCACCTCATTCCATTCCTACTCTCACTGTCGTGTGGCACAGGCAGTAATCCCGAGATTACTACCTTTGTGGTCCTTCTTCTCAACTGCATTCCTAACTCCCTATATTCTCCTTTCAGGACCTCTTCCCTTTTCCTACCTATGTCATTGGTACCTATATGTACAACGCCCTCTGGCTCCTCACCGTCCCACTTCAGGATATCTTGGACACGATCAGAAACATCCCGAACCCTGGAAACTGATCACTTGGATAAGTGCTAGGAGGGAGATCAGTGGGCAGGGATAAATGTTCATTGCCCCCATAATCTCAATTTACTGTGGATATCCAGTCTAAATACACCTCCAAACTGCACCAGAAACGCCTCAAAACTCTGTTTCTTTCTGGACATCAGACTCAACCGATTCCCCTCCACTATCAATCTCCTCCATCTAATGTTCTTCCTAGTACTTATCCATGTAAGCAGAACAAGTGCTACACCTGCCACAACAAGTCCTCCCTCACTGCCATTCAGGGCCCCAAACAGTTCTTCCAGGTAAGTCAACTCTTCACCTGTGAGCCTGTTGAGATCATATAGTGTGTTCAGTGTTCCTGGGTGGCCTCCTCTATATCAGGGAGACCCAACGAAGATTGAGAACACCTTTACTCCATTCACCAGAAGAAGCGGGACTTCTCAGTGAAGATCCATTTTCATTTCAGTTCCCATTCCAATATGTCAATCCATCACTTCCTTTACTGTCATAATGAGCCCACACTCAGGTTGGAGGAACAACACATTATACACAATTTGGGTAGCCTCCAACCTGATGGCGTGAACATCTATTTCTTGAACTTCCAGTGATGCACTACTGCCTTTCCTTAATGATTCCCCATCCCCGTTTCCCTCTCTTACCTTATCTCCGTGCTTGCCCATCACCTCCCTCTGGTGTTCCTCCCCTTTTCTTTCCCTCCTATCAGACTCCTCCTTCTCCAGACTTGCTTCTCTTTCACCAATCAACTTCCCAGCTCTTAACTTCATCACTTCCCCTCCAAGTTTCACCTATCACCTTGTGTATATCCCTCCCCCTACTCCACCTTCTACTCCTCATCAATTTTTCTCCAGTACTGCTGAAGGGTCTTGGCCCAAAATGTCAACTGCACTTTTTTTTATATTCCATAGACGCTGACTGCCTGCTGAGTTCCTCCAGCATCTTGTGTATGTTCTTTGGATTTCCAGAATTTGCAGATGTTCTTTTGTCAATGATGTAGGTGAGGTAGTAATTGGGGACAAAGAAATGACAGACAAATTTCTGCATCTGTCTTCACTGTGGAAGACACTAGCAGTATGCTGATGGTCCAGGGTGCAGAAGTGAGTGCCATTGCTGTTACAAAGGAAAAAAGTGCCAGGTAAACTCCGAAGTCTTAAGGTGGATAAGTCACCCGGACCAGATGGACGACATACCAGAGATGTGCAAGAGGTTGATGAAGAGTTAACAGATGCATTGGTCATGATCTTTCAAGAATCACTTGATTTTGGTATGGCCCTGGAGGGCAGGAAGATTGTGAATGTCATTCCACTCTTTAAGAACAGAGGAAGGCAAAAGAAAGATAACTATAGGCCAATTAGTCTAACCTCAGGGGTTGGGAAAGCGTTGGAGTCTATTACCAAGGATGAGGTTTCAGGGAACTTGGAGAGTGATGATAAAATAAGTCAAAGTCAGCATCAGTTCTGTGAATGGAAACCTTGGCTGACAAATCTGTTAGACTCTTTGAGCAGGTTACAAGGAAGTTGGTCAAATAAGAGGCAGTGGATGTCACTTGAATACGTACATGACACTGGAAGAACTCAGCAGGTCAGGCAGCATCCATGAGAAAAGTGTAGCCAACGTTTCGGGCCGAGACCCTTCATCAGGAATGGTGGTGGGGGGGGGGGGAAGAGATGGCCGAAGCCCTGTAATAGAGATAGGGGAGGGGGAAGGGCTAGAGGCGCCAGGTGGAGAACCAATCAGAGGAAGGATAAAGGGGGGGAGGGGATAAGCATGAAAGAACTGTAGAGATAAAGGAGCAGAAAGTTGAAAGGGGAGAGAGGCAGACAGAGACCTAGGATAGGGGGAGGGAATTACTGGAAATTGGAGAATTCAATGTTCATGCCACCAGGCTGGAGGTGCTCGACGAAGCGGTCCCCCAATCTGCGTCGGGTCTCGCCGACGTAGAGGAGGCCGCACCGGGAGCTCCGGTTGGCGGAGCTTGTTCTAACTCTCAATAACTTCTCCTTTGGTTCTTCCCACTTTCTCCAGATCAAGGGTGTAGCCATGGGCACTCGCATGGGCCCCAGCTATGCCTGCCTCTTTGTGGGTTATGTGGAACAGTCTATGCTCCAAATCTATACTGGCACCACTCCCCAACTTTTCCCAAATTAGCATCTCTATGAATGTTATCTATTACTGGCAGTGACAATGCAGTGACTATACTTTACATAAGATATACTTGTTTTCATGTGCTGTTTCACATTTATAACTTGTATTTCACCATTTACGCATACATTTATATCAACTTTGCAGCAGGTGCTTTTTTCACCAGCAATGTTAATGTGATTTTTTTTTCTGTTTCAGCTACTGTGGTGGTGGGGTAGTCTTGCACAATAGAGTAGAGAGAAGAGTAGAGTTTATTTAGATCTGGAGTAGCTGAATTAGCTTCAGAATGGATAGCCATAAGCACAAATAATCTATTAAGAAGCAGTGTATCATACACCGGAAAATATCAAAAGAAGATGATGTTGTTGTTGTTTGAATTTCCAGCATCTGCAGATTTCCTCGTGTTTGCTCTTTAAATTCACTACTGCGAAGCTTCTGCCAGTGATGCCTACACTGAAGAAGTTTAAATCTTCTCTTCGACGGGAGTTCAGTGAAACCCTCTCTCGCTGCTCCCCATCTATAATTATTTCGGCCCTTCAACTTTTCGATCATATTTTGACCCAGACCCACTTTTACAGCCATATATCCTTCCTTGGAATGTGTCTCCGCCGCCAACTGACTCCAGTTGGCTTCAGGATCCGTTTTCAAGCTTGTCAGTTTGGACCTTCTGAGGATCCCAGGTACTCACATTTAATTGACACTGCCTCCAGTTGTTTCTCCCGTCGAGCTCTGAGGGCGACACTCTCCACCATGAGAAGGTACCTGGCGTCCCTTTCATAATCACTTCCACGCCTCCGGGACACCTTTTTCTCCATATACAATTGACCAGTCCGTTATTTCATCCTTCGTTGGATCCATGCGTGCAATTGCCGGTTCTTTGAGTTTATTACATCCTGCAAGGATCGCAAGATCTTCCATCTGCAGACCCCAGAGCATGGTCCTCGTATCGCGTCCCCGGCCTTGGCCGTCAATCTCGGCTGCCCCAGCGACCCAGGGCATTTTGAAAATCCGGACTCTAGCACCATCGACGCGGGTTCCAACGGCCATGGATTCGCCCCGGCTGTCGATCTCGTTTGCCCCAGTGACCCAGGGGATTTTGAAAGTCCGGACTCCAGCACCATCGACGCGGGTTCCAATGGCCATGGACAGCTTCAAAGCGATTGCGCAACCACCGATTGCGACTCCAGCCTTGAACTCCAGGCCGGGTCTTCATATGCTGCGATTGTGACTCCCGTCTCCCCTTCCCCCACCACCACTATGCAATCCCCTCTCCCTCAGATCCCATTGTCAGCTCCTGGGACCTCAGAAGCTCCATCTTCCTCTCAGCCCAACCCTTCCCTCTCCACTGACACTACCAGCCTCCCTACCCCCTCTGATCCCATCTCTCATCCGTGCCGGGTCTTTACCATTCCCTCTGACCTTCACCTCTCTGAGGCAGAGCGCTCTGTCTTCATTAAGGGCCTCTCCTTTGTCCCCCTTCGCCCACACCTCAGTGAGTTCTGCGTACGCCATGACTCTGAACTCATCTTCCGCGGGCTCCGTCTCCGAGCTTACTTCTTTGACAAGGACTCTACTACACCCACCGATGACCCCTTCTCCCGTCTTCAACCCTCCTCCTCTTCATGGACACCCCACTCTGGTCTTCTACCTGCTCTGGATCTCTTTATTGCTGATTGCCGACGGGACATCAACCGTCTTGACTTCACCACACCCTGTTCCAATTCCAACCTCACTCCTTTCGAACGCTCTGCTCTCCACTCCCTCCACACCAATCCCAACTTCACTATAAAACCTGCTGATAAGGGGGGAGCTGTTGTTGTCTGGCGTACTGACCTCTACCTGGCCGAGGCACAGTGACAACTCTCTGATACCTCCTCTTATTTACCCCTTGATCATGATCCCACTAAGGAGCACCAGGCCATTGTCTCCTATACCATCACCAACCTTATTAGCTCTGGGGATCTCCCATCCACTGCTACAAACCTCATAGTTCCCACACCCCGCACTTCCTGTTTCTACCTCCTACCCAAGATCCACAAACCTGCCTGTCCAGGTGGACCTATTGTCTCAGCTTGCTCCTGCCCCACTGAACTCATTTCTGCATAACTTGACACTGTCTTATCCCCCTTTGTTCAATCTCTTCCCACCTATGATCATGACACTTCTCATGCTTCGAATTTTTTCAATGATTTTAAGTTCCCTGGCCCCCTCCATCTTATTTTCACCATGGAAGTCCAGTCCCTATATACCTCCATCCCCCACCGAGATGGTCTTGAAGCTCTTCGTTTTTTTTTTTTTGGATTCCAGACCTAACCAAATCCCCTCTACCACCACTCTCCTCCGTCTAGCGGAATTAGTTCTTACTCTCAATAATTTCCCCTTTGGCTCCTCCCACTTCCTCCTAACCAACGGTGTAGCCATGGGCACCCGTATGGGTCCCAGTTATGCCTGCCTTTTTGTTGGCTTTGTGGAACAGTCCATGTTCCAAGGCTATACCGGTATCCATCCCCCTCTTTTCCTTTGTTACATCGACGACTGCATTGACGCTGCCTCTTGCACGTGTGCTGAGCTCGTCAACTTCATTAACTTTGCCTCCAACTTTCACCCTGCCCTCAAATTTACCTGGTCCATTTCCGACACCTCCCTCCCCTTTCTTGATCTTTCTGTCTCCATCTCTGGAGACGGCCTATCTACTGATATCTACTATAAGCCTACAGACTCTCATAGCTACCTGGACTATTCCTCTTCCCACCCTGTCTCTTGCAAAAAGGCAATCCCCTTCGCACAATTCCTCCGTCTCTGCCGCATCTGCTCTCAGGGTGAGGCTTTTCATTCCAGGACGAAGGAGATGTCTTCCTTTTTTAAACAAAGGGGCTTCCCTTCGTCCACCATCAACTCTGCTCTCAAACGCATCTCTCCCATTTCCCTCACATCTGCCCTCACCCCATCCACCCACCACCCCACTCGGGATAGGGTTCCTCTTGTCCTTACCTACCACCCCACCAGCCTCCAGGTCCAACATATAATTCTCCGTAACTTCCGCCACCTCCAACGGGATCCCACTACCAAACACATTTTCCCTCCCCCCCCCCCCTTTCTGCTTTTCACAGGGATCGCTCCCTACTTGACTCCCTTGTCCACTCCTCACCCCCATCCCTTCCCACCGATCTTCCTCCTGGCACTTAACCTTGTAAACGGAACAAGTGCTACACCTGCCCTTACACTTCCTCCCTCACCACCATTCAGGGCCCCAGACAGTCCTTCCAGGTGAGGAGACGCTTCACCTGTGAGTCGGCTGGTGTGGTATACTGCGTCTGGTGCTCCCGGTGTGGCCTTTTATATATTGGTGAGACCAAACACAGACTAGGAGACCATTTCGTGGAACACCTATGCTCGGTCCGCCAGAAAAAGCAGGATCTCCCAGTGGCCACACTGTCCCATTCCATGTCCCATTCCCATTCTGATATGTCTATCCATGGCCTCCTCTATTGTCAAAACGAATCCAAACTCAGGTTGGAGGAACAACACCTTATATACCGGCTGGGTAGCCTCCAGCCTGATGGCATGAACATTGACTTCTCTAACTTCCGTTAATGCCCCTCCTCTCCTTCTTACCCCATCGCTGACATATTTAGTTGTTTGCCTGTTCTCCATCTCCCTCTGGTGCTTCCCCCCCCCCTCCGTTCGTTCTCCTGAGACCTCCCGTCCCATGACACTTTCCCTTCTCCAGCTCTGTATCACTTTCGCCAATCACCTTTCTAGCTCTTAGCTTCATCCCACCCCTTCCGGTCTTCTATCATTTCGCATTTCCCCCGCCCCCCACTACTTTGAAATCTCTTACAATCTTTCCTTTCGGTTAGACCTGACAAAGGGTCTCGGCCTGAAACGTCGACAGCGCTTCTCCCTATAGATGCTGCCTAGCCTGCTGTGTTCTACCAGCATTTTGTGTTTGTTGTTGTTTGAATTTCCAGCATCTGCAGATTTCCTCGTGTTTGCAAAAGAAGATGATGACCATTTAGTCCTCAAGACTATGAATCCTGGAACAGATTGCTTGAAGCAGCCAAAGTGAGACACTATGCCCCAATTTTAGACTTTGCTAAAGAACGTCAAGGAAAAGAAGTCCACAGAATCTACTATCACCGAAAATGCCAAAGCTTTTTCACCATGAAGAGAGACTTAGAGACTCTGAAAAGGAAAGCCAAGGAAAGCATTACTGATTAAGCTGGTGAGAATACCTGTACATCAAAAAGGTCAAGAAGGAGATCTTCATCAGAAGAAAGAGTGTATGATTAAATCTGCATTTTTTATAATAAGGTGAAATTTCTGAAGGGCTCCAAGTCACGTGAAAAGCTTACACAAGCTGTACAACTCAGAGCTGACCAAACACTATGAGAATGTGCAACCCAAAAGGAAGATGAAAAGATTCTAGCAGTAACAAGCAGAGGCATAGTGGCTGCAGAGGCCCACTAACATGTTTCATGCTAGAATCAAGAAAAAGGAACCTGAGTTCAAAGAGAATGATGGTGATGAACTGTATAAATGGATTGAAAGGGAAGCCTGTAAAGTCCTTTTCAAGTATATCAGAACTGATAGCATACCCAACAAGATGATTGTACAAGTCACTTCTTTGGTCATGAAACTTGAATCTTTCATGCTATCTGGTGGAGTTAGACTCCTGCAAGTTTCTACAAGGAAGCACATTTGTAGGAAACTGGAATATGAGCTGGGCAATTGAGTAGATATATTTCCAGATGACAAAGGAAAAATGTTATTGTTTCCTGAAAGTGTATCTTTAAGGGACGTTCTCTTAGGAAATCAAACTCTACAGAGGGAACTCAAAGTTTGGAGGGCAAGCGCAACCAGTTTCGACAAGATCATAGATCAGACTTCATCACATATCAGATCAATAATTAGACAGGAGATGACTGTGACTCTCTGGCAATTCCATCCATCTGATGTGAAAGATAGTGCTCATAACTCCATACTGGATCAAATAGAGCAACTTCTTGTTGGACTGCTCACTAGAATTCCAGACACCAAGACTCAAACACAGAGGGTCACTGAACTGGTTCAGTCATGTAGTCAGGGCATAATATATGCTGTGACATGTGGTCAGCATAAACCACCAGATCACCTTCTACTTCCTTATGCAGTATAAACACTGATGGGTAACACTGAGTTCATCCAAACACTGAACAAGCTTGGACATGGGGTGTCTTACTCCCAACTTGAAGAGAACAACACTGCTCTGTGTCTCCAAAAGCTAGCAACAGCCTCCAACCGGAGAGTTGTACTTTCTGCCTCCATCAAGCCTCCTGTCTTCTCCAATCTTGCATGCAACAATATCCATAGACTTGAGGAAACTCTCACTGGAAAGGGTGCAATCACATAGAGTCAATGGCATGGTGGTACAGGCCAATGTGTATGGACCACATCTGCCAAGAGCTGAGCTTTCACACATTGAGAAACTGAAGCAGAGATCAGTCACCATTGAGGACCAAGTATACATAGCAGGTGCACGTATGGGCCCACATCCTCTCCCAACCAGGGAACGCTGTGTCCAGGACAGCAAGGAAGCTGCTTTTCTTGCCTGCAAGAAGAACCTGGTGCGGACACTTGCAAAGCAAAGAGATCCAGAGAATCAGACAATCCCAAGCTGGACTGGTTGTAATATCAGCACCAGCGACCAAGGACCAATCTCACAAGATATTGTTGGGTATCTACCAGCCATCAATTCACCAGCCACAAAGATGACTACAGTATTTGAAATCCTGAACCAATCAGAACTAATCAGGAAGGAACTTCATCTGGAAACAATTGTGGTAATCATGGATCAAGCACTCTATGCACAAGCCACTGAAATTGCCTGGAAGCACAGAGTGCTTCTCCAACATTCTTCTCAGAATGGGGACATTCCATACCATATGTAATGCTTTAGCCATCCTGAGAAAGCAATTTTGAGATGCTGGTCTAAAGGCCGTATGCACAGAAGCTGCCATTGATGGCAAACACTACAATTGTTCTGTCAGGGTCCGCAAGTACATCTATGAAGCACTGATTAGACTCACATGGGCAGAGTTCACACTGTGGATTGAGGACAACATTCCAGAGAGGAGTGCAATGATCAAATCATTCACAGACCATGTGAGCGACATGGCCAGTGACTTGAAGCAACAGAATTTGAACAAACTGCTGCAAAGTACACTCTTAGCTGAGCTGATAGCCCTGTAGACAGACATTCTGGAACACTTTCGTCACAACAATGGAGAGCTATCCACATTCTGGATATCATACATTGACATGGTAGAGAACGTAGTACGTGGGCTTCTGTGTACATCTTGTGAAGGGGACTGGGACCTGCACCTCCATGCTATAAGAACAATGATCCCATGGTGCTCTGCCTATGATATGAATTATTCCAGGTACCTGTCCCCTTACTTTGCTCAGATGATGAACCACCCAGAGAAGAATCATTCTGTGTATGAGGCCTTCAAGACAGGCCAATTCTCAGTGCAGCTGTCAAGTACCAACCCCTTTGAGCAGATTCCTGTGGACAAGGCTATTGAAGCCACAGTGAACAAAGACACATAGACTCCTGGAGGCACATCATGATTCATTCTTAATGCTGGAGCTATCAAGCTACCACTGGTGCAATGCTATCATAGATTTTTTAACTCTAGAGATGTATACCTTGCCAAAAATCACAATGACCATTATTCCTTCAGATGGTACTGACCAACCCTACTGGCTCACGGACTACATCCAGAACTAGAAAACACAGCCTCAAATTGACGGGCAATGCTTTGAACAGAGTTAAGGTGGATGTATTTTTTTTTTAGCCAGAGGCTAGTGAATCTGTAGGATGCTCTGTCTCCACTGTAGTGGAGGCTAAGTCCATGGGTATATTTAAGCTGGAAGTTGATTATTTCCTGATCAGTCAGGGCATCAAAGGATATGGTGAGAAGGCAGGTGTATGAGGTTGAGTGCAATCTGGGATCAGTCACAATGGAATAGTGGAGCAAATACAATGAGCTGAATGACCTTATTCTGCTCCTATATCTTATGGTCTTCTGGCTTTGTCTCAACCCATGTCTCATATGCCTTATTGAATTAATTGAGCATACGACAAAGCATTGATGAAAGTAATGTAGCGGAAGTGGTGTATATAGAATGTACTCATCCATTTGCTAAGGCTTCAAAAAAGTCATTCAGAAATTCAGGAGGCCTTGGATCTTGCAAAACTTGTCTGCGTGTATTCAGAAATGGCTTGCCACACCCCTGCTCTTTGTGATTGTTGTAAATGACCTGGATGAAAATGAAAGGTTTCATTTGTAGATTTGCATATGACACAGCGGTTGGTGGAGTTGTGGATAGTACAAAAGATTGATGTAATGCATGTTACACTGGAACATTAATAGGATTCAGAGCTGGGTTCAGAAGTGCAGATGTAGTTCATCCCAAAATTGTGCTAAGTGATTCATTTTGGAAATTCGAATTTGAAGGCAAACACAATCGCAACATATTTACCAGTATGGAGAATTGAAGGAATCTTGTGGTCCATGCCTAATGATCTCTCAAACTTCCCACAAAATTTGATAGAGTAAAAAGGTGTATAAGTGCATTGGGTTCATCAGTGAGGGTAATAGGTTCAAGAGCCATGAAGTAATTTTGCAGTTCTATATAACCCTGATTATTAGACCACACTTCGAGTTTTCTGTTCTTTTCTAGTCATCTCCTTATAGGAAGGATGGGTAAGCTTTAGGGAGATTCACGAGGACTCAGCCAGAATTAGAGCACTTGTCTTATAGGGATAGTTTGAGTGTGCTAGGATTTTTCTCTTGGAACAAAGCTGGATGAGAGGCAACTTGTTAGAGGTATACAAGAGGATGAGAGAGGTACAGATCAAATGAATATGCAGAGATTTTTTTTCCCCAGGGTGAAAATGGCTATAAGGGGGGCTCATTTTAAGGCAACTGGAGGAATGTTTTGGATGGATGTCAGTGAATTATTTGAAAAAAATAAAATGTGTGTGAGTGGTGAGTGCATGGAACATGGTGGTAGAGGCAAACACATTAGATATAATTAAGTATTTCTTACATAGCTACATGGATGATAGAAAATGGAGAGCTATGCGGAAAGGTTAAGTTAGATTAATCTTGGAGTAGGTTAAAAGGTCGGCACAACATTGTGCGTCAAAGTATTGGTACTATGGTGTAGGGTTCTTTGTTTTATGTCCTATATCCAGTACATGATTGGAAATGCATTAATCCTTCCTGCCTCTGTCCATTGGCAGTGGGAAGGGAAGATTTAAAATGATATGTGCTGCATGTGCCCTGATTAGTTGAGTGATTGTGGGGTTAATGGAGCAGACCACAGACTTGCATGTGGAATAACAACTGTGAAAGAGTGAATGGGGAATGGAAGCAGAAAAGAAAAAGTTCAGTGGTAGAATCCTGTTAAATATGACAGGAAGTGTTGAAAGAGAAGGTTGGAGGGGTTGGAGGTGAGTTCCAGGGCAAGCCTATGGTTGCTATGCCAGAGAGCAGATGCTGTTACGATGGAACAGCATGACATAGATATAATGTCATCAGCTATTCTTTCAGCTACCATCAAGTGAAGCCACAGTTCATGAAGGACAACTGCCTTTGCTATTAATATGGAGTTTCCACCCATTTTCTGTCACTGAGTGGGTTTCCTCCAAATGAGCCAGTTCCATCCCACATAGTAAAGGTACGCCAGATCACCTTCTTCTCACTCATAAGGAAATAGGAAATGGGTGTGTCCAGGTTACAAGTAATAAAACAATGACAAAAGAATGCCTTCAGCCCTGAACTCACCTTTTCGGGTCAGGTATGCTTTTCCAACTGCATAATAGTCCTTGCATAGTTGCACACAGTCCTTTTCTAACAAGCTCTTGAAATATTGGTTCATTTTCACATTCTTATCCCATTTCTTTTTGAAGGGCTGAAATACTGGATCCTGTACAATCCACTCCAGTTTGTCTTTATCAAAGCTAAGTATGTATCTTCCATCATAAGCCAACTTCAGTATCCCTATATTGGGACTGTTTTCATTCAGCTGACAACCAAACTGCCCTTGTAAGTAGTGATAACCTGAAAGAAAATTAATTATTGATTAACTATTACATCTGGACAATATATGAGCACCTAAGCCAAAATACAAACATCCCCCTTCCAGCCCCATGGAGAATGCTCAACACCACAGAGATAATCCTTTCATGATAAGACTGGGAACAGATTTAACTACCTGAAATAAGCATTGTTACATAGAGTCACGGGAGATAGTGAAAAATAAGCTGCAAGGTCAGTCAGAAATACATGCTGCAATCCTATATCAATGCCAAAGCAATCTCCTTTAATAACTGAAATATCATTTATCACTGTTCCCTCTATAATATACAAAGATAATGCAAGATGGATTGTTAATTCACTTTGAGCTTAACCCAGGTGAAAAATGTGCCAAATATCTTATACAAGACACACAATTTAACAGTGTTACAGTAAATTAAATTGACAGTAAATTAAATTGACCTCACATGCAGCATTTACAAAATGGAGCAGACAACTTAGAAATCTTTCTTCTGGATGGCATCTTGTTAAGGAAAGCAGAGCTCTCACATTTCATTAAGCAGAGGGAGTCAATGCAATCACAGCTTCATCAGGTCATAAAGCACTTAAAAAGGCATTCCTGCAAAAATGATCCAAGAAAGCAAAGATGTTCATCTAAGCTAGTCTCATGCTTCTTCAAGTTGGTGCTGGCTGAGAGCAATGATATCAACCCACCTATTTCACTCTCATATGCCTACCAACTCTGTACATCAACTGTGTTCATTTAACCTGGCAAAATGGACATCAGAATCAGAAAGCAGAATTGACCTCTGGTTACTGGAATATGAGGCAGCATCATCATTAATAACTTTTACTCCACATCTGTGGTTTCTATACAGACTAATTCATACATGGGAATGTGTTTTGCTCCCCAAAGCATAAATTACTTGACGTTCATACACATGAAATTAGCATAGTTAAAACAAAGTAATTGGGAAATGAATTTAACTTTATACTGGTGCCCAAACTAAACAAAAAGAGAATTTCTTAATGATAGCAGTCTTTCTTTTTACAATTTTTTTTCAGAAGAAAAAAAACAAGATTTACAGAGTGCAACACATAGATACATCTCAACATAAATTGTGTACATTCATATATTGTAATAAAATTGATCAAAATGTTATAGCATATCACATAAAGGTATACCACTTTGTAATCAAAAATTTAAAGATGTCATACATCATAAAAGAAATTTATTATATATATAAAAAAGTCAACCCCTTACCAACTACCAAAGAAAAAAGCTGATGGATGATAATGGATAATTAGGAAAAAAAACATATTCGCTTAAGAGAAGATAAAAATATACATAAAAGTCTGTGCACTGTTAAACTTTATAATTTGGAAAAGTAATTTAGGAAAGATCCCCAGATATCATAAAAAGATTGTTTCGAATTTAAGACTGAGCAGCGGATCTTTTCTAAATTTAAATAAGACATAATATCACGTAGCCATTGAAGATGTGTAGGAGGGCTAGACTCCTTCCATTTAAGCAAGATTGCTC
Organism: Hemitrygon akajei; assembly: GCF_048418815.1. Taxonomy (NCBI): domain Eukaryota; kingdom Metazoa; phylum Chordata; class Chondrichthyes; order Myliobatiformes; family Dasyatidae; genus Hemitrygon; species Hemitrygon akajei. The sequence continues at coordinate 148,794,939 of NC_133125.1, forward strand.
TCCTTGCTAATAGAGAGGTAAAAACTAAAACCTGTAGGTTAGTATTTAAAGTTATACCTTCATTTGCAATAATACCAAACAAGGCAGTAAGGGGATTTGGGTCAAAATGGATCCTAAAAAGTTGTGAGAAGGTATGGAATATTTCTCGCCAAAACTTTTCAATTTTAGGGCAAAACCAAAACATATGAATTGAAGAGGCATCAGCAGAGTTGCATTTATTACAAAGTGGAGAAACATTCGGATAAAAACTGGACAGCTTCTGTTTAGAAATGTAAGCTCTATGAAATTCTAGAAGAGAATGATGAGTACAGAAAGATGACTTATTAACCCATTTAAGAATTTTATTCCATCTTTCATCAGGAATCTGACAACTTAGGTTATCCTCCCAAGGTTTTTTTAGTTTATCTAAAAAGTCTTGTCTAGAATCAATCAACAAGTTATAGATACCGGTAATAGAACCATTAACAACAGGTTTTAAATTTAAAACATCATCCAGTAAATTTTTATCAGGACCTATAGGAAAAGTAGTTAATTGGAAACGTAGGAAATCTCTAATTTGAAGCTATCTGGAAACGTGTTTTTGGGGGTGCAAATTTAGTTGACAATTGGTCAAATGAAGCAAGAGATCCTCAGATAAACAGGTCCCAAAAACACTTAATACCTAGTTCATCTCAATCCTTAAAGACTTTGTCAGTCATGGAAGGGATAAAAAAATAATTAAGGAGAATGGGAGATGATAATGAAAAATTCGGTACACCAAAACATTTTCTAAATTGAGACCAAATTCTTAAAGTTTACTTAACAATTATGTTATCTGTTGTTTTATTTGCTGAAAAAGAAGAGTATGATCCAAGAAGAGAGACAATAGAGGAACTTTTAGGAATAGAGGAATAGAGGACTCAAAATTTCATTATACGCTGATGATATTTTACCTTTTATCTCTAACACTGAAACTTCTTTACCTTTGGTGCTTTCTTTAATTTCCCAGTTTAGTTTTTTTTTCAGGATATAAGCTGAACTTACATAAAAGTGAGCTATGTTACGTACCCGTGTCACGTGACTGGGGTTGAAGTTATACTGGACTTGAGGTAATGGTCTTGTGATGGTGGAGTGACGTCATTTTCCCGCCAGTAGAGGTCATGTGACAGGTTTTTTTTACAGGTTATAAAAGGAAGACCCCACCCTGTGAGGTGGGGCAGTTCGTGGCTGGATTTGCCAAGTTGACTTCATGCCACTGCGTGATTTAATGTGATGACGCAGTTTAGTTGAAAGATGAAGTTTTATCTAATGCCTAAAGTTTAAAAGGTCATTCCCAGCAGTTTCTTTACAATACTGCTAGTTAAGAATCAGTGGAGAGTGAAAATCGGAGTTAGAGAGTTAAAGATCGAGGAGAATCGAATTTCGACGGTGAAACGGGTTCGACCTTATTTGATCCTTATTCAAAAGGAATTCGTTGACTGTTCTCGTGTTAATCTCTGCGGGATAGCAGAAGATTGAGGACAGTGTGATAAAGGAAGGTCAGTGCCTTTAAGCCGTTACATTTCATAAAATTCTTAGTGGGAAGAGTTCGACTTTGGAAACTGAAGAAAAACTACGTGGAAGAGAATTTAAATCACCTTAAAAAGTCTCTCCTTTTAAATGGACTGAGCATTTTGAACTTTTGGCAATACCACTTTAAAGAACTGTTTTTGCAACATTGCTTTAAGAACTGTCTGAGCTGCATCGTTTTAAGAACTGTTTAAGCTGCCTCCCAGCAGCTGATTTCCAGTTACGTTAGTGTTTGTTTACTTTTGGGGGGTTTGTTTTCAGTGTTTAATAAAAGTGTTGTTTGTTATATAAACCCTTGCCTAATTCACATATATTTATTGTTGCCTGAATACGTAACATAAATATGGGGGCTGCGTCTGGATTGGATCGTTTGAGTTTAAATGCTTGTTAACTTTTGAGTCGGTGTTTTGGAAATGGGATTACTCGATTCTTTTGTTTGATTGGCTTGTGAGTGGTATTCGGCAACGATGAATATTGATGAGTTTCTGGATTCGCCAGGCGCGGAGTTGTTAGCGAAGGCGAAAAAGACTGAGGTGTCTGAAATAGCTAGTAAATTGCAACTTAAATGTATTTTGCAGAATACTTCTAAGGCTGTAATACAGAGAAAAATCGTGTCTCGCTATGTGGATTTGGGTGTTTTTGATGATTCGGTTTTAGAGTCGTTTCCAATAAGTAATCTGGAGATGCAGTTGCAAATGGAACAAATGATGTTAGAGCATTGTAAATTAGAGGCTGAACAAAAACGGAGAGATTTTGAATATGCAATGGAGGAATTAAGGTCTGGGAAACAGTCTTCTGGTTCTAAAAAACCGTTTGTTGCTAGTCAAGAAATTACATTGGTCCCTCCATTTAGTGAAGCAGAAGTGGAAAGATATTTTCAACATTTTGAAACTATTGCTCGGATGTCAGAGTGGCCGAGAGATAAATGGTCAGTGTTGTTACAGAGTGTAATTAAATTCAAAGCACAACAAGTTTACACAGCTTTAACTGCTGCGCAAGCATTAGATTATGATATTGTGAAAATGCATATTCTCAAAGCATACGAATAAGTCCCAGAAGCTTATAGGGAAAGATTCAGGAGTTTGAAAAAGTCTGTGGAAAAGACTTACGTGGAATTTACCTATGATAAAGCTATGTGTTTTGAGAGATGGGTTTCTTCTAAAAATGTAATTGGGGACTATGATACATTGAGAGAGCTGGTTTTAATGGAGGAATTTAAAAGAAGCATTCCTGTTGAAGTAAGGACCTACTTAAATGAGAGGGATACTGATAAATTGCAAGACTGTGCTAGATTAGCTGATGATTATGTTTTAATCCATAAGAATAAATTTCCTCAGGGCAGAACTTTTAAGAGGAAAAATAACATGGAGACTCAAGGTAAATCAGAAATTAAATCAGAGGTTAATAAGAAAGGTAAGGAGGAAGGAAAACCTGTGAAGGAAAGACAGTTTGGTCTTATTTGTAACTATTGTAAGAAGCCTGGCCATGTAATAGCTAACTGTTTCAAACTGAAAAAGAAAGAGAAGGAAGCAGTTCCAGATGCTTGTGTGCAACATACTGAAGCACCTGTAAAATTACAGGGTTTGGTAAACACAAATGAGGCTTTGTTAGAGTCTGACCAAGTTAGAAAGGGATATGATCATTTTATAACTGAAGGGTTTGTATCCTTGAAAGAAGGATCTACTCTACTGCCAATAAAAATCCTTAGGGATACTGGAGCTTCTCAATCACTGATGTTAGACAGTGTGTTGAAGTTTAATGAAGAGAGTGATACAGGTGAGGTAAATTACATAAGAGGTGTTGGGAGTGATTTTATGCCTGTACATTTACATAAAGTAAATTTAAAGTCAGGGTTAGTTACAGGATTTGTTAAAGTAGGATTACAGCATAGTTTACCTGTGAAGGGTATTTCTTTATTGTTAGGTAATGACTTGGCAGGTGGACAAGTTTTTCCTGAAGTGCATTTGACAATGGAGTCAGAGGAACCAGAGATGAATTCTAACACAGATTCTTCCTGTGTTGTGACTAGAGCTATGGCTAAAAAGATTGATGTGCGGAATGAGGTTGTTACTCATGACTGTTCAACTCAGGATTCGAGTTTTGAAGATGTGTCAGAGACTTTCTTACCTTCGTTGTTTGAACAAGATTCTGGGAGTAAGTCTGACTATGAAGATTTATCTCTGTCTCGGAAGGAGATGATAGCAGAGCAGCATAGAGATCCTGAGATTATAAAATTGAGAGAACAAGCTTTACTAGATAGTGAAATTGAGAAGGTGTCAGTAGGATATTACTTGGAAAAAGGAGTGTTGATGAGGAAGTGGAGGTCGCCTACAATTCCTGCAAGTGAGGAATGGAATGTTGTTTACCAGGTAGTTGTTCCTAAAGTTTATCGAAATGAGATTTTGACTTTAGCTCATAGTGTGCCTTTAGGTGGATATCAAGGGGTAAGGAAAACTGTGGACAAGATTTTAAAACATTTTTACTGGCCTGGTCTAAGAAAAGATGTGGCGATGTTTTGTAAAACATGCCATACTTGTCAAATGGTGGGTAAACCAAATCAGGTTACACCAGTAGCTCCATTGCAACCTATTCCAGCATTTGGTGAACCGTTTTCTAAAGTTATTGTAGATTGTGTTGGTCCATTACCAAAGACAAAAACTGGTTATCAGTATTTGTTGACTATCATGTGTACTTCGTCTAGGTTGCCAGAGGCAGTACCACTTAGGAATATAAAAGCTAAAACTGTGACAAAGGCCCTTATAAAATTCTTTACTTATTTTGGATTACTGAAGGAGATACAAACTGATCAAGGCAGTAATTTTATGTCTGGATTGTTTCAACAGATAGTTTATAAATTGGGAGCTAAGCAAATCACTTCATCTGCATACCATCCAGAATCGCAAGGTGCCTTGGAGAGGTTTCATTCCACCCTCAAGAATATGATTAGGACATATTGTGTGGAGAATGAAAGTGACTGGGATGAGAGTATAAACTTACTTTTATTTGCAGTAAGGGAATCGGTACAGGAATCTTTAGGTTTTAGTCCATTTGAACTTGTGTTTGGGCATAGAGTTAGAGGACCTTTAGCTTTATTAAAAGAACAGTGGATTAGTAAGGAAGTACACACTAATTTGTTGGACTTTGTTTTGAAATTTAAGGAAGGACAAGTTACATAAAGCTTATAGCTTACCCAAGGAAAATTTAAAGTTGGCTCAGGGGAAAATGAAAACTTGGCATGATAAAGAAGCTAGGATGAGGATGTTAAGCCTGGAGATAAGGTGTTGGTTCTTTTCCCAGTGCAGACAAATCCTTTACAAGCTAGATTTCATGGCCCTTATGAAATTGTGTCTAGAATCAATGATGTGGATTACGTAATAAAAACTGCAGATCGTAGAAGGTCAACACAACTTTGCCATATAAATATGATAAAACCATATTTTGGGAAACAATCTGATACTGTGACTGTTGTGGTTAGTGAAAATGAGTTTGATTTAACTAGGAACATGATAGATGATTCATCTGACTTTCATTCTAAATCCAACATTGTTTCTGTTAGGTTACCTAATTCAACCATTCTGGAAAATATGGATGAGAAATTAGCACATTTACAGCTAGAGCAGAAACAACAGATGAAGGAATTAATTTTTGAATATAAGGATTTGTTTCCAGATGTTCCACGAAGGACTACTATAGCTTCACATGATGTAGATGTTGGAGATGCCAAACCTATTAAACAACATCAATATAGGATGAACATTGAAAAATGTGAACTTGCTGAGAAAGAAGTTGAATATATGTTAGGGAATAATATTATTAGACATTCTAACTGGGAGTTCGCCATGTGGTATGGTGCCAAAACCAGATGGTAGTATTAGGTTTTGTACGGACTATAGGAAGGTGAATGCTGTAACAAAAACAGATGCATATCCAATTCCTAGAGTAGATGATTGTGTAGATAAAGTTGGAAAAGCAAAGTTCCTTACAAAGATTGATTTATTGAAAGGGTATTGGTGTGTTCCATTAACGGACAGAGGTAGAGAGATTTCTGCATTTGTAACTCCATCTGGGTTATATGAGTATAATGTTCTTCCATTTGGGATGAAGAATGCCACAGGTACTTTCCAGAGGATGAGTAACTCTGTGATTCAGGGATTTAAAGATACTGATGTTTATATTGATGATTTAGTGACAGGAAATGATACTTGGGAAGCACACATTATTGTGGTGGAGAAATTGTTTGAAAGGCTTTCAAAAGCTAACTTAACTATTAATTTAGCTAAGAGTGAATTTGGACATGCCACTGTGACTTACCTTGGTTATGTTGTGGGTCAAGGTAAGGTAGCTCCTGTTCAGGCAAAAGTTCGGGCAATTTTAGAGGTTCCCACTCCAACGGGGAAAAAAACTCTCAGAAGATTCTTGGGAATGGTAGGATATTATCCAAAATTTTGTAAGAATTTTGCTAATGTTGCCCTTCCATTAACTAACCTTTTGCAGAAGAATGTGGAGTTTGTGTAGACAGTGCCTTGTCAAGAAGCATTTGAAAAGTTGAAAACAATGATATGTCAACAACCTGTGCTTAAAGCACCTGACTTTGAAAAACCTTTTTCATTAGCTATAGATACTAGTGATGAGGCTGCGGGAGCAGTATTAATGCAAAGAAATGAGGGTGATGAGGTTGATCATCCAGTAGCTTACTTTTCTAAGAAATTTAATAAGCATCAAAGAAACTATTCGACAATAGAGAAAGAATTGTTATCTCTTGTTTTAGCTTTAGAATATTTTGAGGTATATGTTGGTAAAACTCGTAAACCACTTATTGTTTACACTGATCATAATCCGTTAGTTTTTCTCAGTAAGATGAAAAACAAAAACAGAAGATTATTAAATTGGAGTTTGATGTTACAAGAGTACAATATTGTGATAACTCATGTTAAAGGTAAAGATAATGTGGTTGCTGATTGTCTATCTCGATGTTGAATGTACAATGTAATTTTTTTATGGAGTGGTGTTTTTTTTCAATTGTAACACTCCTACTGTATTGTGAGTTGTAAGATGTTATATGATGGTATTGTATATTATGTGTTATAATATTTATACATTTGTTTTTCTTGTAAATAATTGTTAAAATTTTTGTTCTTGTCAGACCAAAAATGTTTTTTTGGAGGGAGGTGTTACGTACCCGTGACACGGGACAGTGGTACCCTTGTCACGTGACTGGGGTTGAGGTTATACTGGACTTGAGGTAATGGTCTTGTGATGGTGGAGTGATGTCATTTTCCCGCCAGTAGAGGTCATGTGACAGGTTTTTTTTTACAGGGTATAAAAGGAAGACCCCACCCTGTGAGGTGGGGCAGTTCGTGGCTGGATTTGCCAAGTTGACTTCATGCCACTGCGTGATTTAATGTGATGACGCAGTTTAGTTGAAAGATGAAGTTTTATCTAATGCCTAAAGTTTAAAAGGTCATTGCCAGCAGTTTCTTTACAATACTGCTAGTTAAGAATCAGTGGAGAGTGAAGATCGGAGTTCGGGAGTTAAAGATCGAGGAGAATCGAATTTCGACGGTGAAACGGGTTCGACCTTATTTGATCCTTATTTGAAAGGAATTCGTTGACTGTTCTCATGTTAATCTCTGTGGGATAGCAGAAGATTGAGGACAGTGTGATAAAGGAAAGGTCAGTGCCTTTAAGCTGTTACGTTTCATAAAATTCTTCGTGGGAAGAGTTCGACGTTGAAAACTGAAGAAAAACTACATGGAAGAGAATTTAAATCGCCTTAAAAAGTCTCTCCTTTTAAATGGACTGATCATTTTGAACTTTTGACAATACCACTTTAAAGAACTGTTTTTGCAACATCGCTTTAAGAACTGTCTGAGCTGCATCGTTTTAAGAACTGTTTAAGCTGCCTCCCAGCAGCTGATTTCCAGTTACGTTAGTGTTTGTTTACTTTTGGGGGGTTTGTTTTCAGTGTTTAATAAAAGTGTTGTTTGTTATATAAACCCTTGCCTAACTCACATATATTTATTGTTGCCTGAATACGTAACAGCTATTTCCTTTAAATGACCTAATGTCATCAAATGCCAAATTTCTGTTCCATGTTGTTACAAGTCAATTTACATATCTAGGTGTAACAATTACTAAAAACTTCAAGAATTTATTTAAAGAAAACTTAAACCCCTTATTGAATTATGTGAAAAAGATGCTTTCTAAATGGTCTCCTCTTTCTTTATCCCTAATTGGCCGAATTAATCCAATTAAAATGAAGATTCTTCCTAAATTTTTATATCTTTTTCAGGCTTTACATATTTTTATTCCTAAGACCTACTTTGATTCTTTAGATTCAATTTTAACATCTTATATTTGGAATAATAAACAAGCTAGTTTAAGTAAAATCTACCTACAAAGAAATAAAGAGATGGGTGGATTAGCCCTACCCAATTTTAGGTTTTACTATTGGGCTGCCAATATAATGAATATTACTTTCTGGTCCTATTATATTTATCTTGAAGATTACTCATCATGGGTCTCCTCAGAAGTTAATCCCGTAAAAAATTCCTCTATTAATGATAGCAGTCAATGTTTTATGCAATGTGGAATGAGGCTATTCAACACACTGGATCCAAGCTATCTGATCGAGCAATTTCATTCCTCCAGTAATGTTTCCTTCAACCTACCGGCCTACACTAGAGGAAATCTAGCCATTAATTAACCCACTGACGTGAAGGAACATATGGAAAATCTGGAGGAATTCAGATGGTCAGGCAGCATCTATGAAAATGAATCAACAGTCAACATATCCAGCCAAGATCCTTCATCAAGACTGGAAAGGAAGGGGAAAGATGCTAGAATAAGGTTCGGGGAAGGGAAGGAGAGCAAGCTGGATGGTGAAGCCAAGTGGACTAGGGAGAGGGATGAAGTAAGAAGTTGGGAAGGTGATGGGTGGAAAAGGTAAAGGACTAGAGAAGACAGAATTTGATAGGAGAGGAGAGTGGACCATGAGAGAAAGGGAAGAAAGAAGTGAACCAGAGGGAGGTGATAGGCAGGCGTGGAGAACAGATAAGAGGCCATTGTGTGTAAATGAAGAGGAGGGAAGGGGAGGGGTAAAGAAATTACCAGACTTTAAAGAAATCATTGTTCATGACATCAGGTTTGCAGCTTTCCAACCGGAATATGTGGTGCTGCTCCTCCAACCTGAGGGTGGCATCATTGTCGCAGAAGAGGTGACCAAATGTTGCCATGATGCAATGGGAATAGAGACAGGAATTCAAATGGTTGGCCACCTCCCTCACGCCTCCACATTAATCTCCTCTCTGGCACTTACCCCTACAAAGGCAGAAGAGCTAAACATGCTTATTCACATCCTGCCTCACCTCCATTCAGGGTACCAAACAGTCCTTCCAGGTGAGACAGCACTTCACCTGTGAACCTTCTGGGGTTATCTACTATAGCAGGTGCTCCCAATGTGTCCTCATTTGCACCAGTGAGACTTCAAACAGATGGGGACTGCATTCTCAAGCACCTCTGCTCCATCTGCAAAATGCGTGATTGCCTGGTAGGTAGCTATTTTCATTTCTATACCCATTCCCATATGTCAATCCATGTCTTCCGTGATCTGCCATGATGAGGCTACTCTCAGGTTGTAGGAGTAACACCTCATTTTCCTTATCTATGCTTGCAGTTTAAGGTGCTGCTGATGTGTAATGTAATCGATGAAACGTGCATAATTCAGAACCACCAACATTAAGTTGGCATTCAATCTAAAAGGATGGTTTGACATGATAACCCAATTACATGAAGTTTTTTACTCCGTAGTCTGTACTGTGTTTGGAGGACAATAATGAGTTGTTACAGCTTTCCTTCAAATTTAAACTGCTCTGCTGTTTTATTTCTGAAAACTGGTGACCACGATGAGTGGGACTATTCCAGAGTTATTGAACACACATCAGCTAATCATTTCTTCGAAACCGCTGCAGATTTGGGAGTAAAGTGCTGCTGCTTGGTTTGTGCAAGCTGAAGCCCTATCTCTGCGTGTGTCACCAGATATTGCTACATAGTAGCATCACTCAGTAGTTCCATGGCTGTGAGAGTAGTGAGCTTACTTGAATACCAGCCTGAAAGCTCACCCTTTACAACCTTTGGGCTTATTGGATTCGAGCTTGCCAGATGCCTGGGGGATGCTCAGCCTTCAGAACTAATGAACCATATGCAGTCTCTTCTGGGAAATCACCATCCTTGTTTAATTTTTAAAGAACCCTTTATGCAGCAAATGTTTGATCAAGTTCACATAGCCCCCGTTAATGCATGCACAGAGGACTATAGGGAGATGGCTAAAATGCCTGATAGTCGAAACTCATCCAGGCAGAGGTGCATGATTCCTCCTCTGTTCCCTGCCTCAATAAGCCCAGTCAACAGGACCACCAACACATGCTCACCCCTGGCTGTGAAGCAGAAAACTCTGAGTCTGTGCTTTTGGCATGCTTGCTCTGGTATGAACTCTAGGATGTGTCAACTGCCTTGCAGCTTCAACAGTGCCAGTGCATTGGGATATCAGGGGTCTGTGAACACTGTGCGTTCCAGCTGCCAGTATCATTTACTGTTCATTACAGACACCCTTTCAGGGCAATGCTTCAATATGATGCAGGTGCTCAAGTGAGTGTGCTGCCAGCATGAATGATCAATCAGAAGGCAAAGAGTGAGGATACCTCACTGGAGGCCACCAAAGACAGCTGGATTCAGACTTTAACTTAAAGCCCTGTGTTTAGACATTTACTCTGTGACATTTGCTTTGTTCTCCTCAGCGCTGAGGCTGTGCCCTGCTCTGGGCTTCATGTCTGTGAACTTTACAACAATTTGCCCCTGCTGTGTGATGATCTGAGGCTGAGTCTATGAACCTACTCCGGGCATCACACCTATGGGCTAAATTTAATTCTGAATGATGTTGATTGCATTATTGTTTGCATGATTTGTGTGTTTTCTTTCTACCTCTGCACATTGGGGGTTGGTCCTTTTTTAAAATTGGGCTCTGTCTGGTTTTGTGTTCTGTGGCAGCCTGTAAACAGACAAATCTCAAGGTTATCTAATTTATACATTCTCTGATCATAAATATGTTTTCAATTTTGACATCTTATGGTCTTATTTCCACATGGACCACTCTTTTGTCTTTTCAGATTCCTTCTTCTCCAGCCCTGTACCTTTTCCATCTATCACCTCCCAGCTTCTTACTGTACTTCACTTCCACTCTCCATCCCACCTGTCTTCATCTACAACCTTCCAAGCTTAGACTCCAGCATTTTCAGTGTGCTGCTCTAGATTTTCAGCATCTGCAGAATCTCATATTGATAACCTACAGTCCTGCATGCTTTTGCGGGCCTGTAGGAAAGCAAGGCAGCAACATTGTCATATGAAGGAAATGCAAACTCCACAGAGGTAACATTAGAGGGCAGCATTGAGCTTTTGTAACTGGAGCTATAAACTAATAGCTCTACAAGCTAAAAATGTAATTCTGCTGTAGATTAAATGTCCACCATGAATAAAACATATAAAAATTGTACATTTAATAATGGAAACATGATTGATGTTGTTCCTGGTAATGAACCTGATAATAATGTGATAATCTCACATGGTGGATTGGATAGTGGACTATTTGACAGATAGACCTCAGTATGTGCGGTTGGGAGACTGTAGGTCTGACACGGTGGTCAGCAGCACAGGGGCGCCGCAGGGAACCGTACTCTCTCCGGTCCTGTTCACCCTGTACACATCAGACTTCCAATATAACTCGGAGTCCTGCCATGTGCAGAAGTTCGCTGATGACACGGCCATAGTGGGGTGTGTCAGGAATGGACAGGAGGAGGAGTATAGGAAACTGATACAGGACTTTGTGATATGGTGCAACTCAAACTACCTGCGTCTCAATATCACCAAGACCAAGGAGATCGTGGTGGACTTTAGGAGATCTAGGCCTCATATGGAGCCAGTGATCATTAATGGAGAATGTGTGGAGCAGGTTAAGACCTAGAAGTATCTGGGAGTACAGTTAGACGAGAAGCTAGACTGGACTGCCAACACAGATGCCTTGTGCAGGAAGGCACAGAGTCGACTGTACTTCCTAAGAAGGTTGGCGTCATTCAATGTCTGTAGTGAGATGCTGAAGATGTTCTATAGGTCAGTTGAGGAGAGCGCTCTCTTCTTTGTGGTGGCGTGTTGGGGAGGAAGCATTAAGAAGAGGGACGCCTCACGTCTTAATAAGCTGGTAAGGAAGGCGGGCTCTGTCGTGGGCAAAGTACTGGAGAGTTTAACATCGGTAGCTGAGCGAAGGGTGCTGAGTAGGCTACGGTCAATTATGGATAACTCTGAACATCCTCTACATAGCACCATCCAGAGACAGAGAAGCAGTTTCAGCGACAGGTTACTATCGATGCAATGCTCCTCAGACAGGATGAAGAGGTCAATACTCCCCAATGCCATTAGGCTTTACAATTCTACCGCCAGGACTTAAGAACTTTTTAAAAGCTATTATTAATGCTTTTTGAGATAGTGATTTAGATGCATATCATATTTTTTACTGAGTTAAGTATTGTATGTAATTAGTTTTGCTACAACAAGTGTATGGGACATTGGAAAAAAGTTGAATTTCCCCATGGGGATGAATAAAGTATCTATCTATCTATCTATCTATCTAATAACTCAATGAATATCTTACTGACATTAATTAAAAATTATATTACTACTAGATCTGAAGGTTGACAGAAATTGTGACCATGCAATAATAATTTGCTGCAGATATGAATCTTGTTCAATATGTTCAGAGTTAATTACTATTTCAGTAAAAATTTACTAAATATCATATGATAAAAAGCAACATTATGAAAAATAATCAGTTATACAACACCATTGTCAACCAATGTCAGCTGTGGCAGAATGAATTTCACAGCTTACGGTGGGAGTATTTGGTAAATCAATTGCCCAAGTTATGTTATGTCTGACCTTCAAAATCCTCGTGCACCATAGCTCGGGCATCCAACTCTGCAATTAGCTCATGCCATTTCAGATTTCCAGCATGTGTATTTTTCTTAATGTTCATTCTCATTGACCTAGAACACCCTCCAAGTTCATTCAACTGAGTAAATTTACCTGTAGTTGTGTTATGCTGCTGCAGCCATTCTGTAGCCTGTTCATTTATGATTCCATGGATACTATGTACAGCCATAGTATCTTTTGCCCAATAAGACTTGTCAAATGCAGACGCCATCCATCTTTGTCTTGGGACTGTCATTTCCATAGTTTCGTCATAGTACTGGATCTCACAATCATCCAGGACACCAACGACACTATACTCAGGTAGATCAGCATTCCCATGATTCAGAGTGTAGTAATAGATCAGTGAGTGAGACACTAGAGAGAACAAAATAATAGAAATATGTTGGTGAGTGGTGACTGGAAATAGCTTAAAATAATATATTCAGAGAATAAGACATCCCAGACTCAGCTGGGTTGGTTAATTGGCCATGGTAACCTTCCCATAGTGTGGAACTGAGTGGTGAAATTTGGGTGTAGTAGTTGGGAATATCGAGAGAAAATGAGTTATTGCAGGTTATGTGCAAATGGTCAGCACAGATTTCCATACCAATCTATTCTGATTAAGTTACATCACATTATGCTTAAGTAAAGTGAGACCTACCATTTTTATTATACAATATTGATTCAATCAATTACAGTATTTTATTTTATTTAGCAATACAGTGTGGAGTAGGCCCTTCCAGCCATGCTGTCCCAGCAACACCAGACAAATATGATTAACACTAAACTAATCACAGGATGATTTACAATAACAAATTAACCTACCCAGTATATCGTTAGACTGTGGGAAGAAACCAGAACACCCAGGAAAACCCATACATTCCACAGGAAGGACATACAGACTTCCTATAACTGGTACTAGAATGGAACTCCAAATCACCAGGTTGTAATAGCATTGAGCCAATGGCTACATTATTGAGGAGAGTGTTATCTGCCACTAACACTCTCCTCCACCTAGCAGAACATGTTTAATCTAGACAAACTTTTTTTTTATTCTTCTCATTTTATACAAACAATACCTGAAGCCATGGGCACCCACATGAGCTCCAGCCGTGCATCCCTTTTTGATAGCAACTTGGTATAGTACTTATTGCTGGCTCCACTCCCCCTTTCTCTGGTACATCAATAACTGTATTGGTACTATCTCTGTGTGGAGCTCATCTGTTTTGTCAATTTTTCTACTAACCCACTCAGTACTCAAATTCACATAGAACATTTCTGATACATTTCCTCTCCATCCAGATCATCTCAGAAGATGAACATAAAGCGAACATTTACTATAAACACATCAAATCCATCAACTACCTAGACTTACACCTTCACCCACCCTGTCTCATGTAGTGATACCATGGCTTTCTTGGTTTCTCTATCTCTAACACATCTGTTCCAAGAGATGGTTTTCCATTCCAGAACTTTGGCTTCCAACGGTCTGACATTGATGACTCCTCAGTGATGTCTCCTCCATTTTCCCACACTTCTAGTGCTGCACTGCCTCCTCCCAGACAGGCAGAATTCCTTTATCCTCATCTTTCATCATATCAGCCCCTGCATCTAGAATATCATTCTTCATCATATCCATCCATTGCTACATAACCAGACCACCTGTCATATTTTCCCGTTCTCACATCACTCTGCTTTTCACAGGGATCACTTTCTGCATGGCCACTTGCATCATTCACCCATCCCCACCAATTCCTCCATATTCCAGCAGTATTTTCCCCTAGAGCAGTAAGAAATACAACTCTTGTCCCTACAACACCTCCATCTCCATCATCCACTGACCTGAACTGGCCTTCCTGATGTGGCAGAGACGTCTTCCTGTCATGGTCCAGTACATAAAGTCCACGTTCCGGTTCACGGTCCGGTCCGTGGACTCTGGACTCCAGGTCTTCTGGCTGTCCATTGTTTCAGTTGGGCTTAATCACAGGTACCTAATTCTCATATTGGGCCTGGAGTATATTGGCCCTGGGTTCGAGTGTGGTGGCTGGTTTGTCTTGTTAAGAGTCCTTGCCTCTGTGGGGTAAGTCAGGCCGTCCTTGCTGTTAACCTATGATGGGATCTGTCCCTTCCTGTTCTTACCTCCATTGGGTAAGTCAGGCCAACTTTGCTGTTACCCTGAGGCTGGACTGTTCCCTTCTTTCCCTCTGAAGCCTGACCTGAAGCCCTGCTGGCTACCCATCCCTGTGTCCTCGCCTGTATCGCCGTCAAGTTCAGCCGCTGGAGTGAGACCAGAACCTTGCCACGTAACAGAAGGAACTATCTATTGTTGAGCTTGGAACTGTTTCTTTATGTCTGTGTTTAGTGTCCGTGTATGAGTCCCAGCCCTATGTCCTGTTCCCAAGGAGGGGTCCCAGCTCTGCGTTCTGTGTTCCTGTGCTTAAGTCCAAGGCTTCGAGGAGGTTCCAGTCCGTGTCCAAGTCCAAGTCATAGCCTAGACCCTAAGTGCTGGTCTTGTCCAGGGCTAGTGTCGGTGTCCAACTATGCCTCTCTCCGCTGCTGCTTTGCTCTCCCTTGACCTAGGCTCTGCGTTCCTGCTCTCCCTTGATCAAGACCTAGTCTGAACTTCATGTCCTTGTCCAGCCCTGGAGTCCCACATCGTGCCCCACATCCAGTCCTGTTGCCTTGCCACGTCCAGTCCTCACCTGGATCCGGAGTCTGAGCCCGAGTCTAGACCCCGGTTCCAGGTCCCTGTCCAGTCTCTGGCTCGGAGTCCTTCTCCAAATTCCTAGTTCCTAGTTCCTCATCCGGGTCCCACTTACCTGCTCTAGTCCTAGCCCATGCCCTGTATCCTAGTCTTGTCCCGAGCCTGTGTCTTGTCCAGCATTTTTTCTTCGCCACTTCGCTTGCTTTCTTGATACGCCTAGTCCTCTCCCTAGTACTTCACTGTCTGTGTCTTGCATTTGGGTCCGTTCTCAACGCCCACCTTATGACACTTCCAATGTGGCCTGCTCTATATTAGTGAAACCAGGAACAGACTGGGCAACCTCACTGAACACCTGTGATCTATCCACAGTGGACACTTCAAGCTCCCATTCACAAGCCATTTCATTTCTCCTTGTATTCCCACTGGGATGCATTTGTCCTTGGCCTTCTGCACTACCAGCATGGTGCTACGTTGAAGCTGCCGGATTGGAAGCTCTTAAAATACCATAGGACATAGGAGCAGAGTAAGACCATTTGTACCATTGGGTCTGTTCCACCATTTCATCCTAGCTGATCCATTTCCCTCCCAGCCCCAATCTCCTGTCTTTTCGCCATACCCACCTATGCCCTGACTAAACATAAATATCTCCAATAACTTGGCCTGCACAATCGCCTATGGCAATGAATTCCAAAGATTCATCAGTCCCAGAAGAATTTAATTGATCTTCCTTTGTACCTGCTCCAACATCAGTGCATCCTTTCATAGATAAAAGGTCCAAAACTGCTCACAATACTCCACCTGAGGCCTCACCAGTGTGTTATAGAGCTTCAATCTTACCTTCTTACTTTTATCTTCTCAAAATAAATGCTAACATCACATTTGCCATCCTCACTACCGACTCAACCTGCAAATGAAGCTTTGTTGAACCCTAACTGAAGACCCAAAAATCCCTTTGCACCTCAGATTTCTTTTAATTTTTGCTCCGTTTAGAAAATAGTCAATGGTTTTATTTCTTCCCTCAAAGTTCATGACTGTGCACTTCCCAACACTGGATTGTACTTGCCATCTCTTTGCCCATTTTCTTAATCTTTAAGTCTGTCTGTAGTCTCTATTCTTCCTCAAAATGACCTGCCCCTCCACCAATGTTCATCAGCAATATCATCAGCAAATCTGGTCTCAAAGCCATCAATTCTATCATCCAAACCATTGAGATATCATATACAAAGCAGTCTTAAAACAGACTAGACACTGGTAGCCAACCTAAAATGGTTTCCCTTATTCCCATTCTTTGCTTGCTACTAATCAGGCAATGCTCTTTCTATGCTGATATCTTTCCTATAATACCATGGATTTGTTCAACAGCCTCATATTTGGCACCTTGTTAAAGGCCTGCTGAAAAATTCAAGTACCCTTAGGGGAACCATATTGACTGTGGCCCACCAAGTACCCCAAAACCACATCCTTAACAATCAACTTCAACAGCTTCCCATCCACTGAGGTCCGACTAACTGACCTATAATTTTATTTCTTCTGTTCCTCTCCCTTCTTGAAGAGTGAAGTGACATTTGTAATTTTCCAGTCATCCAAATGCAAGCCAGAATCTACAAATTCTTAAAGGATCATTACTGATATCTCCACAATCTCTGCAGCCACTTCTTACACTACACTAGTGTGTAGTCCATCTGGTCCAAGTAATTTATCTACCTTCAGACTTTTCAATTACCAACTTCACACACTTCTGCTCCCTGACACTTTCAACCTTCCACCATAGATCTAGTGTCTTCCACAGAAAAGACTTATGCAAAATACTTGTTCAGTTCATCAACCATTTCTCTGTACACTCCCCCATTACTACCTCCCCAGCACCATTTCAAGCAGTCTGATATCTATTCTTTCATCTCTTTTATACTTTGTACATCTGAAGCAGCTTTTGGTATCCCCTAGTATTATTGGTTAGCTTGTGCTCCATTTTTCCTTCTTAATAACATTTTAGTTGTCTTCTGTTGGTTTTAAAAGCTGCCCAGTGCTCTAGCTTTCCATTATTTTTTGTTCTATAATATGCAATATCTTTGACTTTTTTCATATTTAATTTGATTTATGTTGCCAGCCACAGTTGCATCATCCTGCCTTAGGTATATCTCCTGCACCTTCTGAAGTGCTCCTGGAAATTCCAGCCATTGCTTCTGTGCCATCATACCTGCTAGTGTTTCCTTACAATCAATTTTGGCAAGCTCTTTTCATGCTTCTGTAATTCACTTTACTCCACTGTAATACTGATACATCTGTCTTTAGCTCTCCTTCTCTAGTTGCAGAATGAATTCTATCATACTATTATCACTAGCCCTAAAGGTTTGCTTTACCTTAAGCTCTCTAAACCATTCTGGTTCATTGCACAAACCCAATCCAGAATAGCAGATCCCTGAGTGAGCTCAACCATGAGCTGCTCTAAAAAACACTGCATAGGAATTGTACAAATTCCCCACTTGGGATCCAGCACCAACCCATTTTTACCCGCAATCTCCCTGCATATGGAGATACCCCATAATTATCGCAACATTGCCCTTATAACATGCATTTTGTATCTCTCATTGTAATTCGTAGGTCACATATTTGCTACTGTTTGTAGGTCTGTATATATCTCCCATCAGGGTCATTTTAACCTTGCAGTTTCTTTGCTCTGCCTACAATGATTCTACACCTTCTGATCCTATGTCACCTCATTCTAATGATTTTATTTATTTGTTTATTTTTAGTTTTTTTAATGAACAGAACTACCCAAACCCCCTCTACCTACTTGTCTGTCATTTTGATATGATGTGCATGCTTGGACGTTAAGCTCCCAGCTATAATCTTTCAGGCATGATTCAGCGATACCCAGACTTCATAACGTCAACCTCTAACTGTGTTACAATTTCATCTGCTTTATTCCATAAAACTGTGTGCATTCAAATACAACACCTTTAGTTCTGTATTCACAATTTTCGGATTTTCTCTGTCAATTACAATGGAATTCATCCCATTCACTGAAAATTTTGTCCTAACATCAGCCTCCCTTTGCTTGCAGATTCATTGCAGATTGCAGACACACAACCTCTAATTGCAAACCAGATACCCCATCCTCAGCACAATCACTCAAGTTCCCATCCTCCTATCAAATTAGCTCAAACTCTCCTCAAGAGGTCCAGCAAACCTGCCCACAAGAATATTGATTTCTCCTTAGGATTCAGGTATAATTCATCCCTTATGTACAGTTGGTACCTTCCCCAGAGGAGATCCCAATGATCCATAAATTTGACACTCCACCACCTGCACTAGATCCTAAGCCACACATTCAGCAGCTGAACCATCCTATTCTTGCTCTCACTAATGCGTGGCCCAGTCAGCAGTCCAGAGATTACTATCCAGGACGTCCTGTTTTATAATGTTTTACCTAAAATAATTTTCCTAAAGTTCTTTTCAGGACCTCCATACATTTCCTACCCTTGCAATTAATGCAAATATGTACCAAGACTTCTGGCGGCTCACCAACAACCCCCCCCCCCCCCCCCCCACTCCTTCAGAATGCCATGGACCCGAGTTGAGACATCTCTGCCCCTGACAGCCGGGAGGTAACATGCCATCCAGGTGTCTCTGTCGCTCCCACAGAATCTCATCTCTGTTTCTCTGACTATACAATCTCCTATCACCACTGCAGTCCTCTTCACATCTGTTCTCTTCTGAACCACAGTGCCAGTGGTAAGTGCTGCAGATGTAATTGCTGCACTTTCCCCCAGTAGGTCATCCTTTTAAAAGTATCCAAAGTGGTATACTTAATATTGAGGGAAACAGCACAGAGATGCTCCACACTGGCTGCCCATTCACATTCGTTCTCATGACAGTCACCCAATTACATGCCTCCTTCAATCCAGGGCTGACTGCCTCTCATTAGCTCCCATCTATCACTTCCTCAGTCTCCTGTGTGAGCCAAAGTTCACTGAACTGTACCTCAGGTTTGCTTAACACATTCTCTGAAGAGATGCAGCTTGGTGCACCGAGTGCAGATGTGGTTATCTGAGAGGGTAGAGGTTTTCCAGAATTCGCACACCTCATCCACAAAACAAAACATTTCCCTTGAGTCATTCTCACTGCAATATCTGTTGCCTAGGAGTAATGGAATGAAAAAATAAAGTGGCTCAAGACTGATCTTGCCTAAGCCTGCTAAGTAAAATCCACTCCACTGCTGGCTCACTCACTCAATGCACCATATCTACCTGTCTTATTTTTATTCATTCTTTCTAATGTATCCACTTCATTGATTGGGTGCAGTCCAACTCTCTCCTATGTAATCTACAACCCAATGTTACAAAACAGGGAATATACCAGATCCCAGCAAACTGCATCCTGTGATCTGTTCTCCCCTCTTCTGCTTGACCAAGGTCTTCTCAACACTATTCCTTCCAAATTACTTCACTAGCTGTCTGCCACCCAGATCCTTTCTCCTTTCTGACCTGCTCCCATCTGCCCAACATCTTTCCTTTATCTTGTGCCACTCATCAGCTTCTTTTATCAGAATTCATAATTTGCAGCCTTCTGTTGTTTGCACATCACCTCCCAGTCTGTTACTACCTCAACCTTTCCTATCCCACCTATCTGTACTGGCCCCTCCCCTGGATCTGCCTATCACTTTCCAGATCCTGTCTCACCCTCCCCCTTTCTTCTTCTTAATGGCTGTCCCTCGTCAAAACCCTCAGTTCCACTGCAAAATATAGATCATAAGGTGGGAATTGATGAAGACAAGAGCAGAGTGCACATTGGTGTCTGACACTGTCTGCCTGTATTTGACCAATCTTCCTCTCCCTTTGGCTAGCTGCTGTCAGAGGAAAGCACTGGAACCTTGGGCTCCATGATGCAAGGATTGATCAGCAAGACTTGTGGCCATGGACTCATCTTGGGGGATTTTGAGGTTCATGTTGCGTGTATTTCTGGATCCTGATTACACTCTTGTTATTTTTCAGTAGTTTGATTGGGGCAATCAGAGCAGACAGTGAAGTCTGGCTCTACAGCCTACAGTCAGCTAGCAACAGAGAACTGGACTTAATCGAATAAATTGAATACTCAGTTTGATGTTGAGATTCTAGGTGTTGCTCGATCACTTGTTGCAATTTGTATAAATAGTTCTTTTATTCATTCATTAGATGTATCATGTTTTCTTTGAACAAATTCCATGGTGTTTCTTTGTTTTGTAGCTGCTGCGGGAGGATGAATCTCAGAGGTGTATTCTGTATATATACTTAGATAATGAGTATACATTGATTCTTTGAAATTGACAAAAGCATCCTCCCTTGAGAGATGCTGTCTGATCCACTACCTTTCTATAGTAACAAACAAGAGAAAAATCTGCAGATGTTGGAAAAGCTTACATTTTTTTCACGAATCATCTTCCCAGCTTTTTCCATTGTTTCAGCTTGCTCCTACCCCACCAAATACATTTCTGCATACCTCGACACTGATTTATCCCCCCTTGTTCAATCCTTTCCCACCAATGTTCATGACACTTCTCATGCTCTAGATTTTTTCAATTATTTCAATTTCCTTGGTCCACATCATATTTTCTCCATGGACGTTCAGTCCTAATATACATTCATCCCCCACCAGGAAGGTCTCAAAACTCTGCATTTATTTTTTGGATTTCAGACTCGACCAGTTCCCCTTAATAATTTCTCCTTTGGCTCCTCCCACTTTCTTCAAACTAAAGGTGTAGCCATGTGCACCCGTATGGGTCCCAGCTATGCCTCCCATTTTGTTGGCAATATGGAACTTTCCATGTTCCAAGCCTATACTAGTATCCATCCCCCACTTTTCCTTCATTACATTGATTACCACATTTGGTGCTGCTTCCTGCGCGCATGCTGAGCTCTTTGACTTCTACAACTTTGCCTCCAGCTTCCACCCTGCCCTCAAATTTACCTGGTCCATTTCTGACACCTCCCTCCCCTTCCTTGACCTCTCTGTATCTCTTGGAGACAGCTTATCTACTGATGTCTACTATAAGCCCATGGACTGTCACAGCTACCTTGACTATTCCTCTTCCCACCCTGTCACTTGTAAAAATGCCACCCCCTTCTCTCAATTCCTCCCTCTCCACTGCATTTGCTCTTAGAATGAGGCTTTGCATGCAAGGATGAAGGAGATATCTTCCTTTATTAAAGAAAGGGGCTTCTGCTCCTCCACCATCAACTTTGCCCGCAAACACATCTCTCCCATTTCACGCACATCTGCACTCAGCCCATCCTGCTGCAACCGCACAAGGGATAGGGTTCCTCTTGTCCACACCTGCCACCCCACCAGCCTCCGTGTCCAACACATAATTCTCCGTAACTTCCGCCATCTCCAAAACAGGATTCCACCACCAAGCACATCTTTCCCTCCCCCCCCCCACTTTCTGCTTTCCGCTGGGATCGCTCCCTACACGATTCCCTTGTCCACTCATTCCCCCCCATTCCTTCCCACCGATCCCCCTCCTGACACTTATCATCTTAAGTGAAACAAGTGTTACACTTGCCCTTACACTTCCTCCCTCACTACCATTCATGGCCCCAGACAGTCCTTCCAGGTGAGGCGACAGTTCACTTGTGAGACTGTTGGTGTGATATACTGTGTCCGGTGATCCCAGTGTGGCCTTCTATATATTGGTGAGACCCGACGATGACTGGGAGACTGTTTCACTGAATACCTATGCTCTGTCTGCCAGAGGAAGCAGGACCTCCCAGTGGCCATACATTTTAATTCCACGTCCTATTCCCATTCTGATATGTCTATTTATGGCCTCCTCTACTATCGAGATGAAGCCATACTCAAGCTGGAGGAACAACACCTTATATTCTGTGTGGGTAGCCTCCAACCTGATGGCATGAACATTGACTTCTCTAACTTCCATTAATGCCCCTCCTCTCCTTCTTACCCCATCCCTAATTTTTAACTTAAAAAAGATATATATTTTTTTCTCTCTTTTCCTCTCACAAAAACTCCTTGCCTGTTCTCCATCTTCCTCTGTTGTTCCCTTCCCCCTTTCTTTCTTCCAAGGCCTTCAGTCCTATGATACTCCCCCTTCTCCACCCTTGTTTAAGAAGAGCAATAGGGACAAAGAAGAATATTATGCACCTGTAAGCCATACATTAATAGCATAAAAATTTCTGAAAAGTTTTCTTGGAATAGGATCTATTCACATCTGGAGAAACAGATTTGTAAGGGTAGTATGGCTTTGTGTGAGAGAGGTTGCATATTGCAAATGATCAAGTTTCATGTGAGGCATGGGGGTGAAGAATGGACTGGGTGGATGGATGCAGATAGTTGGGAAGGAAGGAGAAGGAGGGGAGAGACACAGGAGAACAGGTAACTCAAGAGAATGGCAAATGTGTGATGTGACAACTTTTGTAGTTGTTCAAATTGACTGTTGAATTTCTTTACCTGAGAGCTCTGGAGAGAAGTAATCAAATACATACTAAATATACTAATGTGGAATCTGCAGTAAGGCAAAGATAGCATGGGGCAGTTGTAATCAAGGGAGCTCATTGAAGTGAGAATGCCAGAGTCACCTCTGCTTGCTACAGATGAGATAGACTTGGGTAACTGTGGCAATATGTACTCAAGCCAAATGAGTGAGGCCTCTGTAGTGAGACTTCCTGAAAGGTCAACCTAAAAAAAGTGTCCCTTTACACAACAGGGAGTGCCAAAGTCAGACGAGATAACAAAAGGTTATGAAATATACCCAACAACTAAGGCTCTATTGTCCTTGCTAACATTTAAATATCATTGCTGTTTGCTTGAAGTTCAGTTGACTCCAACATCTCTATTGTGAGTGGTGTTTTATCTTGGGAGTAAGGAATTCAAGCATGTACAGTTAACAATAATCACTATCCATAATTGATATGCCATTTCTTCATGGAAATAGCAGTTTTCTGTTCATATGTCATAAAAGGTGGATGACAGTGGCCCATGCTGTTTTCCTTGGGCACATGCAAAATAAATGGAATGCTTGAGTACTGAGAATGTGTGTGGTCTGCCCCAGTTATTTTATTCTATTTTCTTCTCAGTGGCTACAGTTACTTGGACAATGTTGACAAAGCTTAAATAATGCTGGTGTCTAGAGATATAGGAGGACTGTTGGAAAGACTCATTCCACCAACATGTAACACTGAACGTCATAGGAAGTCATTCCTGCCTGTGGCCATCAAACTTTACAACTCCTCCCTCGGAGTGTCAGACACACTGAGCCAATAGGCTGGCCCTGGCTAATTTCCACTTGGCATGATTAACTTATTATTTAATTATTTATTGTTTTATATTGCTATATTTCTGCACTATTCTTGGTTGGCGTGGCTGTAACGAAACCCAATTTCCCTCGAGATCGATAAAGTATGTCTGTCTGTCTGTTACTTTGAATGTATAATTGTGTCAGAGATTTTCTTTCATTACAGTGGTTGACCAGAGATTCATCTCGGACAATTCCTGCTTCTAGGTTCCCCGTGTTTACCAATGTCAAGTCAAATTCATCTGTTATTTATACAGTATCTGCATCTGCAGTTTGTGTACAGTTGCTGATGTTTACAGTTACTGTTCTAAAGATTTGCTAAGTATGCCGGCAGAAAAAGGTTAGGGTTGTATGTGGTAACAAGCATGTACTCTAATAATAAATATTATTTTGTACTTTGAATGTTCACAAGTACATGAAAGCAGGTGTTACAAAAAAAACTTGCATCATTAATATAGCATTTAATATGCAGCATTTATATGAAAAAATAAAAATTAATTATGCATTATTTTACAAGAAAGCAATTTTAAAAAGGACTTGCTGTGCTATGTCGATGGTTATCTGTATTGCCTCTCTAGTTGTCAGACTTTCTCCTTTATATTTGCTAACAGTACCCTGTAGCAATTTCTCCATTTTTGAAGCATACTTCCCTTGCTGTCTGCTCAAAAGCTGAGGTCAGGTATTATACAAGCTAAATATAGTTACTGTGGTCATCTGTTGTTCTCACTAATGAACTTCCAATGACCTTCTGACAGCTCACTGCATTGTCTTTTGTCAAGCAGTTCCTGTCTCATTTCTTTGAGAGGCCCCAGTTAACACAATTGTTTATTTGCATTGAGATTAAGCAAGACAGATACTTCAACTATGTACTCTCATCGATAGTTTTCGAAAATACATTACAGAAAAATAAGCTTCACACAAAAGAATTGACTATCTTGGTTGTTATCAAGCTTTTGAACAAGTGTAACTTTATGTTTCCCATTAAACTGGCACTTTCTCAGAGTGCCTTCTAACCATGGGTCTACCTTAACAAACAAGATGACAAGATAAAAGTTAACAACAAACTCTGGCATTCCGGAGCTTGGACTTCAATTCCAGCACAGTTCTATAAGTTCCACAGTTCTCCTCATGGAACACATGGGCTTTCTCTGGGCCTTCTTCTTTCCTCCCACAGTCCAAAGATGTAGATTGTTCATTGTAAATTGTCCTGTGATTAAGTTAGGCAGGGTTATGGGGTTGCTGGTTGGTTCGAAATGCCGGTAGGGCCTACTCCACACAGTATCGCTATATAAAATAGACAGATTGTTTGAATGTTACAGAAGTTACACCACTTCCTCTTGTTTTAACAAGTACTTTTCCACAGTGTACTGTATGGTAACCAAAATCAGTGCTTCAAATGAATTTGAAATAATCAAATGAAAACAGAAACAATCTTAAACAATGGACATTTACAAAATGGAGAAGATAACAGCATCTGTTAATCATAAGCTGGAACAATTTGATTCATACTGGGAAAAATGGTTTAACTACATAATGCCTCATGGGCCTGATTTTATTCTTACAAATCAATGAATATGTTGTAAAAAAAAAGATCACTCCCTACTTGTACATAGTTTTTTTTCTTTTGCTTGTTTTTTCTTTCCGCTCTTTTCTATAAGTGTATACCTCAGATAAATACTTTGTGGAGATTTGTGATATATATGTACAATGTCTGAAATATATCTTATGGAAATGTTTGTTTGATGATGAACTTCAATTAATAAAGACAAAAAGATTCAGCTTCATACAAGACCGAAGTTGACCCCTTCAGCACAGCTTATCCATTCTAGCTGCGATACCATTTACCTACATTGTATCCTATTTCCCCTCCATACTTTTCCTATTTAATCCATGCACAAATTGCTTTAAAGCATTGAATTGTATCTGCTTCTGCCACTTCCTTTGGCAGCTCATTTGAAATAAACACAACACACAGATCTGTTAACATTCAGATCTCTTGTATCTCTCTTCACTGTCCTTGAGGGGGAAAAAAAATTCCTAAACAATCTGAGCCCCTTGGCAGTTCATCACATTTTATAACTTCAGCCTCCTATGTACCATTGGGAATAGACAAAGCCAATGCAAATTTTGTTGCAACTATAGCATGCCGCTACTGAAAGCAGCCTGGTGGATCTTTTACAAGAGAAATCTGCAGATGCTGGAAATCTGAGCAACACACACAAAATGTTGGAGGAACTCAGCAGGCCAGAAAGAGCAGTCAATGTTTCAGTCCAAATCATTTGGCAGTCCCAAAACATCGACTGTGCATTTTTCCCCACAGATGCTGCCTGGCCTGCTGAGTTCCTCCAGAATTTTGTGTGTGTTGATGAAACTCTTCTTCACTCCTTTTAATGCCTTTATATCTTTCCTGCAGCTTGATTCTATACAGTACAAGTGTGGCCTAGTCAATGTTTTGTACAGTTGCATCATGAAATTCCAGATCTTTTATTCAATATCTCAGACTATGATTGCAAGGGTACCATGTAATGTCTTCACTAACCTCTCCACTGATATTTCCACTTCCAGGGAGCAAAGGCCTTGCACTTCAAGATCTTTCTGTATGTTAATGTTGTATGGTGAACATTTGCTTCATAATGACAGATGAGGAAGCTTGTTAAATTCCACAATCTTTTTTTTGTGATAAACACAAAAACAGACCAAGCACCATGACCCAAAGAGAGAACAGCTCTGTCTCATACAGACAAGGGAGAATGATCATCGCACACCACAGTTACGGTTAAGGTGACCCACAAATACACATGCAAATGTACAATCCAAGATAAAATGTAACAATAAATGAAATGGAATTTCCCACAGTAATTCCACAAAATCATTTTAACACAAGAATAATAAACTGTGCTGGCCATTAGTAAATCAGGGGTGGGCTGTCGACCACCGCCACACCCCAGGAACACAGTTGCTGTGCTTTTTAGTATTTAATCAACATGTCCAGAAGACCATGAGACATGGAACAGAATTAAGCCATTTGGCCCATTATCTGCTCTGCTGTTTGATCATTGCTGATTCATTTCCTACACAGCCCCATTATACTGGCTTCTCAATGTAACCTTTTACACCCTGACTGATAAAGAATCCATCAACCTCTGTCTTAAATATACCCAATCACCCAGCCTCCATGGCCGCCACTGGCAACAAATTCAAGATTCACACCCTGACTAAAGAAATTCCTGCTCATCTCCATTCTAAAGTTATGCCCCTCTATTCTGTGGTTCTGACCTCAGGTCACAGACTCCTTCCCTACAGGAAACATCCACTCCACTGAGGCATTTCAACATTCAATAGGTTTCAATGAAATCTGCCATTAATCTTCTAACTTCCCGAACGTACAGGCCCAGAGCCATCACATGCTCCTCATATGATGAGCCTTCCATTCACAGAATAATTTTCATTAACCTCCCTTGTAAATTCTCCAATATCAGCATATGTTTTCTTAGATAAGTGGCACAAAACTGCTCACAATGCTCCAAATGAGGCCTTGCCAGTGCCTTGTAAAGCATCAGCATTACATCTTTGCTTTACTTTAGGGAATCCTGCACAAGGACACCCAAGTCACTTCGCATCTCAGATTCTTGAATTTCCACCTCATTTAGAAAATAGTCTACACTTGCATTCCTTGTTGCAAAGTCCAGGACCATATACTTCCTGATATTATATTCCTCTGCCACTTCTTTGCCCATTCCCCTAATATGTCCAAGTTCTTCTGTTCCCTTCCTGCTTCTTCAACATGACCTGTCCCGCCACCTATATATGTTTTGTCCACAAACTTAGCCACAAAGTCATCAATTCCATCATTCAAATCATAGACATGCAATGTAAAAAGCAGTCCCAACACTGACCCCTGAAGAACAACAATAGTAACCAGCAACCAATCAGAAATGCTCATTTTATTCTCCCTCTTTGCTTCCTGCCAATCAGCCAATGTTCTATTCACACTAATATCTGTCCTGTAATACCATGGGTCATATATGTCAAACTCAAGGCCCGCGGGCCAAACCTGGCCCGCGAGATAATATCTAATTACTATTAAAGCTGGCCCCAGTAATCGAAGCGCCTATGGCGTATGATATGGCTAATGCTGAGTTTATTTAGGTACCAGGTTTTCAGGGTTTTTAGTGTTTATTCGGCAGTCTTCTTCATAAGAAACGGAATTTGTAAAGTGAAACACTTTGTAGTTATAGCAGAGACTGAGACACATGAGAGCAGGCTGAAAAAACGGAGGCAACGAAAGCTGCGTTCGCACGCGTCCGAACTGATCCGGCCCGCATGAAGCTGCATTTTGCTCAATCCGGCCCATGACCTCAAATGAGTTTGACGCCCCTGCCATGGGCTTTTAACTTGTTAAGCAGCCTAATGTGCAGTGCCTAGTCAAAGAGCTTCTCAAAATCTAAGTACACATCATCTGATTCTCATTTGTATATTCTGCTTGTTATTTTCTCAAAGAATTGCAAAAGTTTGTCAGGCAAAGTTTTCCCATGCTGCCCTTGGCCTATTTTATCATGTGCCTGCAAGTACCAGTTGGATCAAATACACATGCCCTGAAAAATCCTCCATAAAAATTGGCTCCAACATCTTCCCAACCACTGAGGTCAGGATAACTGGCTTAAAATTTCCTTTCTTCTGACTCCTTTGTTTTTTTGAAGAGTGTTCCAACATCTGTAATATTCCAGTACTCTGAAACCTTGCCAGACAGTGATTCTTGAAAAATCATTACTAATGCATCCACAATCTCTTCGGGTACCTCTTTCAGTACCCTAGGGTGTAGGACATCTGGTCCAAGTGGCTTATCTTACCTTCCATAAGATACTGGTCTCGTTCAGGTTCAGTTGTAACCCATGGCTTTTATATAGGTTATACATTCCACAACAGAGATCCCAATGATCCAGAAATCCGAAACCATGCCCATGCACTAGTTCCGACTGAACTCTTTCAGAATGCCATGGACCCAATTCAACACATCCCTGATCTTGGCACATGAGAGGAAACATGCCACCTAGGTGTCTCTATTGTATCCACAGCATCTTGGACCTACTGATCTAACTATGGAATCACTTATCGCTGCTGGAGTTCTCTTCTTCCCATTTCCCTTCTGAGCCACAGTGCAAGACTCAGCACTGAAGACCGGGTTACTGCAACTGCATCATGCACCCTCCCAAAAGTGTCCAATGTTGCTTACCTATCATTAAGGGAAACAGCCACAGGACTACTCTGCATTGGCTGCATATTTCCTTGCCATCTTCTGACAGTCACCCATGTACTTGCCACCTTCAACGCAAGGGTGACTACCTCCCTTCAGATCGTATTTATCACCTCATTTTCCCATATCAGCTGACAGTAATCAAGCTGCAGCTCCAGTTTCATAACACATTCTCTGAGGAGCAGAAGCTCAGTGTACCTGGTGCAATAATGGTTGTTCAGGAGGCTGGATGCCTCTCAGCATTCCCACATCTCACACAAAGGACATGACACAGCCTCTGAGGTTATTCTCACTGCTCCAACTATACACCCTCACTGAAGAATGATGAAGAATCTTAGCAGATATGTACCTCACTAAACCTGCCCTCACAGAAGCCCAATGAGCCAAAATCTCCCTACTCTAACTCTAGCAACACACACAAAATGCTGGTGGAACGCAGCAGGCCAGGTGGCACCTATAGGAAGTCCAGTTGATGTTTCGGGCCGAGTCTCTTCTTCAGGACTAACCGAAAGAAAAGATAGTAAGAGATTTGAAAGGGTCTTACTATCTTTTCTTTCAGTCAGTCCTGACGAAGGGTCTCGGTCTGAAATGTCGGCTGCACTTCTTCCTATAGATGCTGCCTGGCCTGCTGTGTTCCACCAGCATTTTGTGTGTGTTGCTTGAATTTCCAGCATCTGCAGATTTCCTCGTGTTTGCACTCTAACACTACTCCACTTCACTTGTCCACACATTCCTTTTATTTGACCTTGCTAGTGATTGGGGTACAATAATTTGACTTTCAAAGTATTTCATCACAGCAGATATGAGTGCCACTGTGTGACAGTTATTGAGGAAACTCAATCTGCTCTTCTTGGGCACAGGTATGATTGTTACAGTTTTGAAGCAGATGGGAACTTCTGACTGCAGCAGTGAGAAATTGAAGATGTCCTTGAACACCCTTGCCAGTTGGTTGGCAGAGGTTTTTAGTGCCCTTACAAGCATCCCACCAGGACTTTACACCTCTTGAAAGATGTTCTGATGTTGGCCTCCAAGACACAGACCACATGCTCAATAGATGCTACATGGATTCAGAGAGGTGTAGTTTTGTAATCCCTTTCAAAATTTTATACTTCCTTTCAGAGCCATTCATGATGTTAGGTTTTACCTTGTAGGAAGTCTCATTTGTGGTGGCATTCATCAGTCTTGAGAGACCATGGATCTGTGCCTGGAGTTTCCAGGGTGCAGGCCTGGGCAGGGTTGTATGAGAGACCGGCAGTTGCCCAAGCTGCAGGCCTTCCCCTCTCCATGCCACTGATGTTGTCCAAGGGAAGGGCACTAGGACCCATGCAGCTTGGCACCAGTGACGTCGCAGAGCAATGTGTTGTTAAGTGCCTTGCTCAAGGACACAAACACGCTGCCTCAACTGAGGCTCGAACCAGTGACCTTCAGGTTACTAGACTGATGCCTTGCCCACTAGGCCATGAGCCAACACAAGTCTCATTTACTGCCCATTTAATGCTGAAACAGAGTCATGGAAGCAGGCCTTTCTGCTCACTGTGTCCATGGCAACCATGAAGCACCCAGATTTACACTAATCCAAACTTAACCCATTTTTATTCTCCCTACATTCCAACATTTCCCTCCAGATTCTACCACATACATCATAACCAGTCAATTTACTGTGACCAATTAAGCTACCAACTTACATGTACCTTGGAAGTAAAATAAGGCAGAGCATATTGAGGAAGAACATTTAAGTTTCAAATAGACTGCCTGGTGGTCAATTGAGTTAGCCATGAACAGGCACTTATGCAGGTTGTGCCTCTGTTAATGCTTGATGACAATTATGCCAGCATCATTCGATCCTCCTTACCCTGTAGAACCTTATTACCAATAAGATAAGACTGTAAGAATGAGGACTACAATTGGGTCACTCAGCCCATCAAGTTTACTCCATATTCAATGATATGAACATTATCTTTCTTTCTGCTAGCCATGCCCACTGTAACCCTTATAGATCAAGAAATTATTAAATTCTGCCTTGAATACACCCAGACATTTAACATCAACTACTCTGAGGCAATGAATTCCACGGATCTGTCAATCTGGCTGAAGTAATTCCTCTTCATCTCAGTTTCTAATGTCTTCTATTTATTCTAAGGCTGTCCACCCAAATCATAAATTCTCCTAATAATGGCCAAATTTTCTCCAGTTGTACCCTACCCAGGCCTTTCAGTATTTAGTGGCTTTCAGTGAGGACCCCACCCCCACCTCATCCTTCTGAACTGTATTGAGTACAGACTCAGAAATATCAAGTGTTCCTCATATGTTGAGGCTTTCTTTCCTGGGACAATTCTTGTGAACTTAATCTGGACCCATTCCAGGGCTAACATATCTTTCATTAGATACAGGGCCAAAAATTACTCAGAATATTCCAAATATAGTTTTCCTGTTACATTTACTCCTTTTCTACTTAAAAAGTCAGTACAATCAGATTTTAGGTTTAAAATCTCTAGTATCATGGTAGTCCTCCCTGTGTTGACCCAAGTATTCAAACAACCTCTATCAGCTCTGACTTCCTGATTCTCCAGAATTTACATCCTTTGTTCAGATCTAGAAAGTAGAATGACATCCTCTAATCCTTCCTTTAAGTTACTTCTTAAAATATTCATTTAGTTACATGTTATAATATTGCATTTAAAATTAGGGCAGGCCAAACTTCATCAATTGTTCAGAAATAGGGGGAGCAGCTTCAATTTCCTGGGTTCAAATATCTCTGAAGATCTATCCTGGGCCCTAGCATATTGATGCAATTACAAGGAAATTACATTAGGAGCTTGAGGAAAATGGGTAGGTCACCAAAGACACTTGCAGATTTCCACAGGTACACCATGGAGAGCATTCTATATGGATGCATCACTGTCTGGTATGGAGGCACCATACCACAGGATCAGAAAAAGCTGCATAAAGTTGTAAACTCTGCCAACTCCATCATGGGTACTAACCTCCCTAGTATTGAGGACACCTTCAAAAAGGTGGCATCTGTCATTAAGGAACCACATCACCCAGGACATAGCCTCTTATCAATGTGACATCAGAAAAATGGTACTGGAGCCTAAAGACATGGACTCAACATTTCAGGAACAGCTTCTTCCACTCCACTCTCAGATTTCTGATTAGTTGATAGACCTATGAACATTTCTTGTACTTTTCTTCTCTTTTTGCACTGCTTAACTTACTTGTGCTTCTTTTTGTAATTTATTGCTCTATTATTATGTATTGCAATGTTCTTCTGCCACAAAGCAAGAAATTTTAAGACACTCGTTTGATATTTTAAACTTTATAATATTTATAAATTTATAAAATTTATAATTACGGTAAACATTTTGATATTTTGATTCTTTTCACGATATGAAGTAAAATTGTGTATGCTAACAGTCTCAAAAGTCCTTAACGTAACTTCATTCACAGCAATTGCAATAACTATGTTACTGTTTACTTCCCCCAAATTAGATTGTCAAGGAGAATATAATTGTTTCATACATAGCTGTCACTTCTGGCATCGATACTGAACTTTATTGCCAAGTTTATTGAACTTATCCTGTACTTTGGGTTTGTCTTGTAGAGTATCCGCCATACAAACATAACATCAGCAGGATGATATCATTTCACTCTGTTCTTGTTTACCATTCTATAAGATCATAGCTAATCTTTACAACACTTTTATATCTAATCCAAGTCTCCATTTTTTTCTAAAGCTGCATCTATCATTGTATTGAGTAATTGAATGATAAGAGCTCCCCTCAAATTCCTGGGAGAACACATCACTCACAACTTTTCCTGGTCCCAGAATGCATCCTGCACAGTCAAGACAGCTCACCAATGCCTCAAATTTCTGAGTAGGCTGAATAGAGATAGACTTTGCACAGACATACTCAACATTCTACAGATATGCAATAGAGAATATCTTAACAGGCTGCATCACTGCATGGTATGGAAACTAAACGGCATCAGACAGAAAGGCGATGCGATCTGTAATCAATACGTCCAAATGAATCACTGGCACTAGCCTACCAAACATCAAGGTCATGTATGCAGAAAGGTGTCAGAAAGTGGCCAGTAACAACATAAAAGATACCACAAATGCTGTTCATGAACTGTTCATCCTGTTGTTATCAGGAGTGATTTTTGGGTTTTATCAGATTGAGGGTAACAATTATTTCATTCTCCTTATACTTGTGTACAAGAAATAACATAAAACAATATTGAATCTTATACCTTGCATCAGTTAGAGATTGGCAAGTGTGAAATTGTGAGCATCACTGAGTCTTAGCTGAGAGAACATTACATTTAGGAGCTCAGTATTCAAGGATACATTTATACAGAGAGAACAGGCAGTTAAGCATGATGGTATGGGTTGGCTTAGTTAAGTAAGAAATTAAATCAAGTCCTTAGCAAGCGGTAATAGAGGATCAGAAAATGCAGAATACTTCTGGTGAGAGTTAAGAAACCACAAGGATGAAAGACCATGATGCGAATTATATACAGACATCTGAATGTTGGCTAGGATGTGGAATATAAATTACAATGCAAGAAGGAAAAGGCATGTAATAAGGGCAATGTTATCATAGTCATGGGGGATTTCAATATGCAGGCAGATTGAGAAATTTAGGTTGCTACTGGATCCCAAGAGAGGGAACTTGTAGAATGCCAAAAAGATGACTTCTTAGAGTAGCTTGTTTTGACCCACTTGGGGAAATGCAATTTTGGATCAGGTGTTGTGTAATTAGCCAGATTTGATTAGGGAGTTTAAGGTAAAGGAACTCAAAGGAGTAGTGATCATAATATTATAGAATTCACCCTGCAGGTTCAGAGGGAGAAAATGAGGTCAGATATATTAGTATTACAGTGGAGTTTCTGGGGACAAGACACAGGATAGATACAAACCAAAGATGAATAATAAGTATTCTAAAGGGGGCGATGAGGCTCATAAGAGAAGACAAAGAGTGCATATAATATCGTAAAAGTCACTGGGAAGTGAGAGGATTGGGAAACTTAAAAACAGAAAGCAATTGAAAAGCCATAAAGAGAAAAAGATTGAATATGAATGGAAGCTGGCCAAAAATATAAAGATACAAAACATTTTTTTCAGATATATAAAGAGTAAAAGATAGGTATGTGGACAATGAACCATTGGAAATTAATGCTGAAGGGGTAGTAGAATGAAATAGTGGATGAAAATAATGAGTATTTTGCAACAGGTTCACTGTGGAATACACCAATGGTATGTCAGAAAATTGAGTGCGGGGGGCATAAGATAGTTTTAGTTCCTATTAATATGGAGATGCTGCTAAGGAAGCTGAAAGGTCTGAAAGTGGATAAGTTACCAGATAGAGTATATCACAGGGTTCAGAAAATGATAAATGAAGAGATTGTGGAGATACCAATGATCTTTCAAGAATCACTAGATTCTGGAATGGTTCCTGAGCACTTAAAAATTGCAACTGTCACTCCGCTCTCAGAAGGGAGGGAGCAGTAGACAGGAATTAAAAGCTCAGTTATCCTGACTTCAGTGGTTAAAAAGATGTTGGAGTCTATTATTAAGGATGAAGTTTCACGGTACAGGGAGGCACATGATAAAATAGGCCAAAGTCAACATGGTTTTCTAAAGGGAACTTTTTAATGAGGAAAGACCCAATCAAGGTAGACGAAGGAGAGTCAGTAAATGTTGTCAACTTGGATTTTCCAAAGGCATTTGACAAGGTGCCACATATGAGTTTGTTTAACATGAGGTCATGGCATGTATAGAAAAGTGGCTGGCTGGCAGGAGGCAAAAAGTGGGAATAATGGGTTCCTATTCTGGTTAGCTGCCAGTGACTTGTGTGTATTGTGATTGATTATTTTCATGTATTATTTCAATGATTTGGTTGATGCAATTTTACAGCTTTGTGGCTGTTTGCAGATGGCATAGCGATAAATAAGGGGGAATATAGTGTTGTTGAAGTGAGGAGCCTGCAGAAAGATTTAGACAGACTGGGAGAATGTGCAAAGAAATGGAAGATGGAATATAGAGAGTTGTTGCTTCCAATCTAGCAACAAAAACTGAGGGAAGATCTGATAGATGTTTATACAATTATGAGAGTCGTAGACAGAGAGACCAACTGATAAACTTTTTCCAGTGTCAAGCTTTCTAATGTTGCCCCCCAACACCACACAATAAGCCACCTCTGTATGTTCTAGAGCACACAAAATGAATGCCAACATTGCATTTGTCTTCCCTACAACTGATGAAACCTTTTGGGAATTCTGCACAGGAACTTCCAAATCATTATGCTCTTCTGATTTTTTAAAATATCTAGCCACTTATAAACTAGTCTATGCCTTTATTCCTTCTACCAAAGCATAAATCCTTCTACCAAAGTACCCCCCCCCAAGATTCACCTATCGCCTGACATTCCTCTTTCCTCACACCATTCAAATCTACTCCTCAGTTTTTTTTCTTCCAGTGCTTCAAAAGGGTTTCATTCTGAAACTTTGACTGCACTTTTTTTTCTGATAGATGCTGCCTGGCCTGCTGTGTTCCTCCATCATTTTGTGTGTGTTCATCAGATTTCAAGCATCTGCAGACTTTTTCTTGTAAATAATTGAGTTTATTTGAAGAGGAGTTGGATAGGTTCTTCATTAGTCAGAGCATCAAAGCTTAAGGCAAGTTGGGAGAAGAATGTGTTTGAGAGGGATAATAAATTGGCATAGTGGAACATCGGTGCCCTGATTCTGCTCCTGTCTTATGGCCTTTTTTAACTTCTGTTGCTTTTTTGTTGTTTCCAAAGCAGCAGCAGAAACTGAGGGAAGATCTGACAGATGTTTCTATAATAATGAGAAGTATAGACAGAGAGGGCAGTTGATAACCTTTTCCCACGGTTATGTTGTTTAATATTGACACCCCCCCCCAACACACACACACACACACACACACACACAAAATAGACCCTCTGTCATGCATCTCCTTTAAAATTACCTCCTCTCATACAGCTAAGTTGAAAGGAAAGTTGTGTGGGGTGCAGGATTTTATTTTTAATGAGAATGGAGGGTGTCTGGAATTTGTTGTCAGGATAGCAGTTGATGTAGAAATAATACAAGTATTTAAAACTCTATTGGATAGGCATATTAATTACATAGAACGGAGGAATATAGACCATATTCTGCACAAAGGA
Organism: Hemitrygon akajei; assembly: GCF_048418815.1. Classification (NCBI taxonomy): domain Eukaryota; kingdom Metazoa; phylum Chordata; class Chondrichthyes; order Myliobatiformes; family Dasyatidae; genus Hemitrygon; species Hemitrygon akajei. Next base: position 148,830,944 of record NC_133125.1, read on the forward strand.
ATTAGATCTCTTCTATTTAATTACTTCATCACAACATTTCAGGGAAAAGGGCTTGATCCTGCACTACACTGAATTATGTTTAAATGCTCATGGTTGATCTATTACTCTTCTCTAAGAAGAGAAAATCTGCAGATGCTGGAAACCCAAGCAGCACACACAAAATGCTAAAGGGACTCAACAGACCAGGCGCAATCTATGCAAAAGATGTTTCAGGCCAAAATCTATCTGGGAAGTAGTTGTAAGTTACAGATTTCACTTCTCTTTATGATAACATTTTGCCAACAAACATCGTTCTGTAAGTGATGAAGATGCAAGGTACGGCTCCGACTCTTCCACGTTGTATCCCTATTTACATGAATAGAAATTAATATCGAGCGCAGTTTATGTTTGTCTTACACACCGGTAAAATGATGCCTAATGAAACCCGAAATGTTGTAAAACCAAAACAGGAGCTCCATTCTGGTGATAGATCAGTCTTACGAGATTAAACACTACACTTACACAAACCTCAGCGCACTTTGCAGAGCACAAGCGGTTTGGACTACGAGCTCACTTCTGTTCAGTGGTGGCACTTCATTCAGTATAAATAAAACTAGAAAAGTATACTTACTGGCTAGAACCACTTGCAAGTGGAAGAAACCCAGGACCACGCACAGGAACATCCTGAACTGTGCACTACGACTCACCAAGACTGGAGCGGAACTAAATCGGACTTCTCTCTCAAAGAGTCGGTACGGAAGCTTATGACCCAATCAGAATGGAACTATAGTGTTTCGTCATCAGCCTCTAGGCGGGCTGATTAGAATCTAACCTGCCTCAAATTTAAATTGTTATCTTTCACAGTAGTGTCATAAGACCAAGGGCTGAAAAATGTTCACGATAGCGCTCTTTAGCTGGAACGCTATTTGATCGGTATTGAAATCACATTTGGTCGTCGACACTGGGAAGAACTTGCGCTGCTCACTGTTGCCTGGGCAATTAGCGAGAATCTACTCAATAGGATATTGGGATAAATCATACGACGGAGAAAATTATTAAATAATTGATGCACCATCAATAACTCACTCTGAGGCGTAAAAACGAGATATCGGCTTTTATTGACTGGAAGAATGAGCAAGCAGTGGTTGACCACCATACTACATCCTGGAGACTGAGAGGCCGGGCTCAGACCTCAATCGCCTTTATACAGGGGTCTGTGGGAGGAGCCACAGGAGCAGTCAGCGGGGGGGGGGGGGGGGGGAGGGGGGGTGGGGGTGTCCAGACAGGTATATGTAGTTCACCACAATACTTGAAGCAAGTACTCCCCTGTAAATCACAATTCATTTCGTTCTTGCTGTATCAAGAGTTTCCATTTAAATCGTATACTTTAACGCCAGATTCGCAAATAGTTACTGTGTCCACTTCAAAACAAATTTCACGTCACATGCTGGTGATAATATAACTGATTCGGATTCTAATATAATGCGTGGCCCTTTTTTTGTTGTGGACTGGGGGATATTGTATGCATACTCGCCCGCCTTGTAAAAACGACCTTTCGACATAATCTGCACCTGTTTTAAAACGGAGAGAGGGCGGGCGGCAGTGTTTCCTTGGCAAGGTATTAAAATAAAGGCGGCATACCATGGCACCACATTTTTTTTTCAAAACCAGCTCAAGCAAATTATACAATCCAGAAAATCCCGGAATCACACAAAAAGCTGGAGAAGCTCCGTACGTTAAGTAGCATCGATGGAGGGAAATGATCTGTCGGCGTTTCAGATCGAAGTCCTTCACCTGGGCAGACTCCCTCGAACTTTTGTGTGTTTGTTTGGCCAATTATGGAAACGAATAATTAAAGAACTGGTGGCGTGTCTACAGATCTATCATCTCTCCGTGAAAAAAAAGCCATCTCGGTGGGCACCCTTACCAGAATCTAATCTTAAAAATTGTCAGCGGTCCAACTTTCACAACGGATTCGGCACACACCATTCCCCAACATTTCAACACAGGCGAAAGCATTGGACTTAGTATTTCCTATTCCAACAGTTAAGGAACAGATGCGAGTTTCATCCTATGCCATATACAAAGACAAATTGTCTGCGGACAACACAGGTATGGAATAAAGAAGCCAAGCAAAAGCGAACCGAAATGGTAGCAACGAAAAGTGAGCTGAAGTGGGACCTGTCCGAACTAGTCGTAAATAAAAGTTCCTGGCTGTCCGAAATAAAAAAGTGGCATTCTTCCCCCCTCGAAATTGCATCATCATCAAGTAGAAACATTTTCACTATAAAAGACTATAGATCTGGTATCTCTCGAAAACAGAAACAAGTACTAAATTCTGGAAGAACCCTACGAACCGAGCAACACAGGGGGCAGTTTCTGTGGGGGGAGGGGGATTTAGGAGGAATGACACAGATCGGGTCGACATTCTGAAACTTTGCTAAGTCAGGAGAGGGGAGGAACTCAGCTAAAGTCAGTGAAGGGGAGAAGGAGAGTGGTGAGAGAGGGGCCAGTATGTGTCCGAGGCGTGCTGTAGCATGAAGGGCTGATGAAGCCAGGTGTGGGAGAGGTGGAGTCGGAAAGAAAGAGAGGCGGGGACAGGCGAGAACAGAAAAAGGAAAATGGACACGTGTGGGCGGAGAATTGGGGGGTAGGCTAGGTGAAGTTGGAAAGTGATAAGCGAGAAACAAATTTATGTTTGCGAATCTGACGTCACTATCGGACTTTATTTCCTGCACGTTCTTAAACTACCCCAGAAGTCGTTAAAGTGCTGAAGTGAAAATAATTTCATACTTACTCCGCTCATACTGTTTCTTTGCAGCTTACAATTGTTGTTTCTTAGTACTTTTGCATGTCCACATTTAGCCACACCCCTCCAGTTCCAATAATTCGCGATTTATTAAATCTTTGAGTCACGCAGCGCGGAAACGACACCTCCGGTACAGAGCCCACGCCGACCATAAAGCAATTATTAACACATATCCCATCTCATTCGACCCACATTCATAACAATACCCCCTCTACCTTTCGAATCCTCCCACTCACCCGCACATCAGGGGCAGTTTGCAGTCATTTAACCTAGCAACCAGGACGCCTTTGGAATTTGGTAGGCAACCAAAGTAAACGACAAAATCCTCTACGGCAATGCACAAGGTTTACATATGACATGAGGGCTGCGGCAGCACCCCCACTGTCTGTATCGCTGCATTCTCAGTTGTTTTTGAACTGTGTATAGCGAGAAAAAAAGTGAACACATAGCTGATCTGGGTCAATTATCAGAAAAAAAAAGCAGACAAACAACCAGCAAAGACAGTCAGTTGGGGGAAACGGCTTTGAAAAATATAAAAATGTTGAGGGCTTCACCGGTTGAGGCAGCGTTTAGTTACGGAGCCCAGGCTGCCCCCGAGAATGTAATGCTGAGCTGCTCTCTTGAAATGCTAAAGTACTTGAACTCTGCGTATACCCACATGTTGTTACGAAGGAGTTCCAGGATTTCGGTCCTGTGAGGGTTTGGCAATGATGATATTCACTCAGTGTCCACTTCATTAGGTACAGCTGTACACCAGCTCACAACTCAATAGAATGTGGGAGTGGGAGACTGTTTAAGAAGAATACTGTACATGTAAAACAGAACGGAGTTAATGACTGTACTTCCTAAGAAGGTTGGCGTCATTCAATGTCTGTAGTGAGATGCTGAAGATGTTCTATAGGTCAGTTGTGGAGAGCGCCCTCTTCTTTGTGGTGGCGTGTTGGGGAGGAAGCATTAAGAAGAGGGACGCCTCACGTCTTAATAAACTGGTAAGGAAGGCGGGCTCTGTCGTGGGCAAAGTACTGGAGAGTTTAACATCGGTAGCTAAGCGAAGGGCGCTGAGTAGGCTACGGTCAATTATGGATAACTCTGAACATCCTCTACATAGCACCATCCAGAGACAGAGAAGCAGTTTCAGCGACAGGTTACTATCGATGTAATGTTCCTCAGACAGGATGAAGAGGTCAATACTCCCCAATGCCATTAGGCTTTACAATTCTACCGCCAGGACTTAAGAACTTTTTAAAAGCTATTATTAATGCTTTTTGAGATAGTGATTTAGATGCATATCATATTTTTTACTGAGTTAAGTATTGTATGTAATTAGTTTTGCTACAACAAGTGTATGGGACATTGGAAAAAAGTTGAATTTCCCCATGGGGATGAATAAAGTATCTATCTATCTATCTATAGGTGCAGGAGTAGGCCATTCGGCCCTTCGAGACAGCACCGCCAATCACTGTGATCATGGCTGATCATCCACAAACAGCAAGCCATTCCTGCCTTCTTCCCATATCCCTTGACTCCGCCATCTTTAAGAGCTCTATCTAATTCTTTCTTGAAAGCATCCGGAGAATTGGCCTCCACTGCCTTCTGAGGCAGAGCATTCCACAGATCCACAACTCTCTGGGTGAAAAAAAAATTCTCAACTAAATGGCCTACCCCTTATTCTTAAACTGTGGCCTCTGGTTCTGGACACCCTCAACATCGGGAACATGTCTCCTGCCTCTTGGGTGTCCAATCCATTAACAATGAGTCCTGACGAAGGGTTTTGGCCCAAAACGTCGACAGCGCTTCTCCCTATAGATGCTGCCTGACCTGCTGCGTTCCACAAGCATTTTGTGTGTGTCCTTTAATAATCTTATATGTTTAAATCAGATCCCCTCTCATCCTTCTAAGTTCCAGTGTATACAAGCACAGTCGCTCCAACCTTTCAACATATGACAGTCCCGCCATCCCGGGAATTAACCTTATGAACCTACGCTGCTCCCCCTCAATAGCAAGAATGTCCATCCTCAAATTTGGGGATGAAAACTGCACACCATATTCCAGGTGTGGTCTCACCAGGGCCCTGTACAACTGCAGAAGGACCTCTTTGTTCCTATACTGAACTCCCATTGCTTTGTTCACTGCCTGCCGTACCTGCATGCTTACATTCAGTGACTGATGAACAAGGACACCTGGATCTCGTTGTACTTCCCCTTTTCCTAACTTGACACCATTCAAGTAGTAATCTGCCTTCCTGTTCTTGCCACCACAATGGACAACCTCACATTTATCCACATTAAACTGCATCTGCCATGCATCTGCCCATTCACCCAACCTGTCCAAGTCACCCTGCATTCTCATAACATCCTCCTCACATTTCACACTGCCACCCAGCTTTGTGTCATCTGCAAATTTGTTAAAGTTACTTTTAATCCCTTCATCGAAATCGTCAATATATATTGTAAATAGCTGCTGTCCCAGCACCGAGTCTTGCAGTACCCCACTAGTCACTGCCTGCCATTCTGAAAAGGACCCGTTAATCCCTGCTCTCTGTTTCCTCTCTGCCAACCAATTTTCTATCCATGTCTGTACCCTACCCCCAATACCATGTGCTCTAATTTTGCCCACTAATCTCCCATGTGGGACCTGATCAAAGGCTTTCTGAAAGTCCAGGTACACTACATCCACTGGCTCTTCCTTGCCCATTTTCATAGTTAAATCCTCAAAAAATTCCAGAAGATTAGTCAAGCATGTTTCCCCCTTCGTAAATCCATGTTGACTCAGACTGATCCAGTTACTGCTATCCAAATGTGCTGCTATTTCATCTTTTATAATTGACTCCAGCATCTTCCCCACCACTGCTGTCAGGCTAACTGGTACATAATTCCCTGTTTTCTCTCTCCCTCCTTTCTTAAAAAGTGGGATAACATTAGCTGTCCTCCAACCCTCAGCAACCGATCCTGAATCTATAGAACATCTATAGAACATATAGAACAGATCCAAAGTACCTGTACAACTCATCTGCCATTTCCTTGTTTCCCATAATAAATTCACCCGTTTCTGTCTTCAAGGGCCCAACTTTGGTTTTAACTAATTTTTTTCCTCTTCACATACCTAAATAAGTTTTTACTATCCTTCTTTATATTCTTGGCTAGGTTACCTTCGTACCTCATCTTTACTCCCTGTATTGCCTTTTTTAGTTATCTTCTGTTGCTCTTTAGAAGTTTCCCAATCCTATGGCTTCCCACTCATTTTTGTTATGGTATACTCCTTTTTTATTTTTCTACTCTCCTTGACTTCCCTTGTCAGCTATGGTCAACCCCTTAGAATCTTTCTGCTTCTTTGGAATGAACTGATCCTGCACCTTCTGTATTATTCCCAGAAATACCTGCCATTGTTGTTCCATTGTCATCACTGTTAGAGTATCCTTCCAGTCAACTTTGGCAACTTACTCCCTCGTGGCTCCATAGTCCCCTTTGTTCAACTGTAATACTGACACTTCCAATTTTCCCTTCTCCCTCTCAAATTGTAGATTAAAGCTCATCATATTATGGTCACTACCTCCTAATGGCTCCTTTACCTTGAGTTCCCTTATCAAATCTGGTTCATTACACAACACTAAATGCAGAATTGCCTTCTTCCCGGTAAGCTCCAGTACAAGTGCTCTAATAATCCATCTCGAAGACACTCCACAAACTCCCTTTCTTGGGGTCCAGTCTACCTGCATGTTGAAATCCCCCATTACCTTTGCAGTCAGTGCAGGATGGGCCAGCACAGATTATTGAGTTGAAGGTCCTGCTTCCAAGCTCTGAAACTGTGACTATGTCATCAAGCAGTGTCTGTGGAGATAGGGGTAAGCTGTGTTAAAGTGGCAGGTTGACAACCTTCAGAACCTGTCAGTTCTGAAACAAAAAGAAATTATAGGTTGCTTAAATGTGTTGAATTCACTGTAGAGGAGCCCCAAGGTGCAGCATCCCTAGAAGAAAGCTGAATCTGCATTGCTTCAGCTTGTATTTTGCAGACAAACCAAAGGAGGCCAAAGAGATGGATGGAGAAGTAAATTGACAGGGAACTAGAAACTCACAGCTACTGCATGGTCCACAAAATTGCATCCTCAGCCCTCCAGTCTGCTTCCTGTACATATGTACAGTAACTCTGTGGCTAGACTCTGATATAACTCCATCTACATGATACCACCATAGTGGGCTGTCACTCATTTAATGATTAAAGAATGGGGATAGAGAGTTTAGTGACATGGTGTTATGGCACCAGCATTTCTTGCAGTATCAACAAAACAAAAAAATTGGTTATTGACTTCAGGAAGTGGATGATGCACATGGTCCTGGCTATATCAACAATATTAAGAGTGAGAGGGTTGAGAGCTACAAGTTTCTAGTAGTGAATATCACCAATAGCCTGTCCAGATCTAATCCCACTGTGTTGAATGGACAGTGCTGAGGATGAGCCCAAGTGCAGGGCACAGGTGCAGAGACAGAGTCAGGAGACATTCTTGACATAGCAAGTGTGGAATCGGTATTGAGGAGCGATGCGAGGGTATAAAGTGTTCCTATCCTGGTTGGCTGCCTGTGTCTAGTCTGTATTCTGACCACTTATTTTTATGTAATATATCAACAATATGAATGGTGCAATTGACACCTTTGAGCCCAAGTTTACAGATAAAGTGAAGGGGCAGGTAGTGCTGATGAATCAGGGTGTCTACAGAAGGACTAGATAGGTTGGGAGAATAGGCAATGAAATGGAAGATGGAATATAGTGAAGTGAATGGTTATGCACTTTTATAGAAAGAATAAAGAGATAGATTATTTTCTAAATGGGGAAGTGCAAGGAGACTTGGGAGATCCTGTGCAGGATTCCCTAAAGTTTTTATATATAGGCTTCGCTGGTGGAAGGGAAGACAAATGCAATGTTAGCATTCATTTCAAGAGGACTTGAACATAAGACAAGAATGAGGCTTTATAAGGCATTTGTTCGGTGGCACCTGGCATATTGTCAGCAGTTGTGGGTGTCATGGTCCCATCTGGCAATTCCCTATCTTGCTATTACCTCCTTAATTGGGCCTTAATCCCCTTGTCTGATTTCCAATCATTCTGGTTCCACTAATTACAAGCACACCTATTTCCCATTAGTGAACATAGGATAAAATTCGGGCATCACAGCCATGCTTTGTCAGTTGATTTTAGCGTGAGTAAACATTGTTTCCTGATTCCTTAGGACTGGCAGTTCTAAGCTCTGCATCATTTCCTGGATGCTGTACATCAGAATCAGAATCAGAATCAGAATCAGACTTTAATTGCCAAGTACCTATGCACATACAAGGAATTTACTTCCGGCAGATGTTGTCTCTCTGCTCATAACATTGCTCATAAACCTTGTCTACATGTAAAGACTCTCCTGGATACCAGTTCCCCATTTACGATGGTGCTAACACCTCATGACTCTGCTGCTGTACCTGTGTCCTGTACTTGGGTTCATCCTCAGCCTCGTCCTTGCAACAGTAGGCCTTTTATCTAAGAAAAGAAATGCTGCCATTGGAGAGGGTCTAGAGTAGATTCACAAAAATGATTCTAGAAAAGAAAGGGTTAATGTATGGCTCTGATGGCTCTGAACCTGTACTCAGTGGAGTTTAGAAGAATGAGAAAGAATATCAATGAAAGCTGTTGAATGTTAAAAGGCCTATATAGAGTGAATGTGGAGAGGATGACTAGGATAAGACTGTGCAGCCTCAGAATAGAGGTAAGAAGAAATTTCTTCAGCCAGAGAGTGGAATTCAATGCCATGTATGGTTGTGGATGAAAAGTATTTGAGTATATTTAAAATGGAATTTGATGGGTTCTTGATTAATCAAGCATCAAAGTTTAAAGGGAGATGGAAGGAGAATGTGGCTGAAAGGGATAATTAGCATGATGGGATGTCAGTGTAGAATTGATGGACTGAGTTGCCTATCTCTGTTCCTATTCCAAATGGTCTTAAAAACTTCAATTGTCCTTTTTTTTTGTATCCAATGAAGTAACAAAGACTGAGGGAAGATCTGATAGAAGTTTATGTAATTATGAGAGACGAAGAAACAGTGGGCAATGAATAAACTTTTCTCCAAATTCATGCTGTTGAATATTTCGCTCCACAAAAAAAAAACCCCTGTCTCACACATCTCCTTTAAAATGAGACCCTTTCATTGGGATAGTTCAAAGGAGAGTTGTGTGGGATTTTAATGAAGTCCTTATGGACAGCATTAGTTTAGGATACGACATGAGCCATGAGGCAACTACCCACTCATTGTGTCACTGACTTCTCAGGCATATTTCAACTGCACATGGCACAAACCACAGTGCACACAGTTGAATATCTGATCTGGGACAATTATCAGAGAAAAGAAAACAGCAGACAACCAACCAGCAAAGCTAGCCAGTTGGGGGTAACCACAGTCTGATGGATTTGACTAAAAAAAACATAACATTCAAAATTTGTGGGCTTCACTTTCTGAAAAAGTGTTTGAAGGAAACATTATCAAAGTACATATATTTCACCATATTGAACCCTGGGATCAGATACAGAATCAGATTCAGGTTTAATATCACCAGTATATGGAAAGAAATTTGTTAACTTTATGACAGCTGTACAATGCAGTACATGATGCATATAGAGAAAACTGAATACATTAAGCATATATTTGTATATTGAATAGTTAAAATGATTAGTGCAAAAACAGAAATTTAAAAAAATAGTGAGATAGGGTTCAATATCCATTTAGAAATTGGATGGCAGAAGGGAAGAAACTGTCCCTGAATCACAGGGTGTGTGCTTTCAGCTTTCATACCTCCTTCCTGAAGGTAACTTTGAGAAAAGCGTGTGTCCTGGGTGGTGGGGGTCCTTGATGATGACCTACTTCTGCTCCTTTTTCTTATGAAACGTAGAAAACCTACAGCACAATACAGGCCCTTCAGCCCAATAAGTTGTGCCAAACATGTCCCTACCTTAGAAATTACTGGGCTTACCCATAGCCCTCTATTTTTCTAAGCACCATGTACCAATCCAAAAGTCTCTTAAAAGACCCTATCGTATCTGCCCACCACCATTGCCAGCAGCCCATTCCACACACTCACCACTCCCTGAGTAAAAATCTTACCCCTGACATCTCTGTACCTTCTCCCCAGTACTTTAAACCTGTGTCGTGTTGTGGCAACCATTTGAGCCCTGGGAAAAAGCCTCTGACTATCCACAAAATCAATGCCTCTCTTCATCTTATACACCTCTATCAGGTCACCTCTCATCCTCCGTTGCTCCAAGGAGAAAAGGCTGAGTTCACTCAACCTATTTTCATAAAGCATGCTCCTCAATCCAGGCAACATCCTTGTAAATTTCCTCTGCACCCTTTCTATGGCTTCCACATCCTTCCTGTAGTGAGGCAACCAGAACTGAGCACAGTACTCCAAAATGGGTCTGACCAGAGTCCAATATAGCTGCAGCATTACCTCTCGGCTCTTAAACTCAATTCCACAATTAATGAAGATCAATACACAATATACCTTCTTAACCACAGAGTCAAACTGTGCAGCTGCTTTGAGCATCCTATGGCCTTGGACCCCACGATCTCTCTGATCATCCTCACTGCCAAGAGTCTTACCATTAATACTGTATTCTGCCATCATATTTGACCTCATACTGGGTTGAACTTCATCTGCCGCTTTTCAGCACAATTTTGCATCCTATCAATGTCCCACTGTAACATCTGACAGCCCTCCCCACTATCCACAAAACCTCCAATTTTTGTGTCATCAGCATACTTACTGACCAATCCATCCACTTCCTCATCCAGGTCATTTATAAAAATCACAAAGAGGAAGTGTCCCAGAACAGATCCCTGAGGAACTGAGGTGGCTGATCTCCATGCAGAATATGACCCGTCTACAACCACTCATTGCCTTCCATGGGCAAGCCAGTTCTGGATCCACAATGCAATGTCCCCTTGGATCACATGGCTTCTTATTTTCTCAATAAGCCTTGCATGGGGTACCTTACCAAATGCTTTGCTGAAATCCATATATAGAGCTATAGAACATTACAGCACAGAAACAGGCCCTTCGGTCCTTCTTGCCTGTGCCGAACCATTTTTCTGTCTAGTCCCACTAACCTGCACTTGGACCATATCCCACCATACCCCTCTCATCCGTGTACCTGTCTAAGTTTTTCTTAAATGTTAAAAGTGAGTCAACATTTACAACTTCATCTGGTAGCTCATTCCACACTCGCAGCACTCTCTGTGTGAAGAAGCCACCCCTAATGTTCCTTTAAACTTTTCCCCATTCATCCTTAACCCATGTCCTCTGTTTCTTTTTCCTCCCATAGCCTCAGTGGAAAAAGCCTGCTTGCATTCACTCTATCTATACCCGTCATAATTTTATATACCTCAATCAAATCTCCCCTCATTCTTCTACGCTCCAGGGAATAAAGCCATAACCTATTCAACCTTTCTCTGTAACTCAGTTTCTCAAGTCCCAGCAACATCCTTGTAAACCTTCTCTGCACTCTTTCAACCTTATTACTATCCTTCCTGTAATTAGGTGACCAAAACTGTGCACAATACTCCAAATTCAGCCTCAGCAATGTCTTATACAACCTCACCATTATATTCCAACACTTATACATACGCAATACTTTGATTTATGAATGCCAATGTACCAAAAGCTCTCTTTACAACTCTATCTACCTGAGACCACACTTTTAGGGAATTATGTATCTGTATTCCCAGATCCCTCTGTTCTATTGTACTCCTCAGTGTCCTACCATTTACCTTGTATGTTGTACCTTGGTTTGTCCTTCCAAAGTGCAATATCTAACACTTGTCTGCATTAGAATCCATCTGTCTGCACAAAATCCATCTGACATTTTTCAGCCCATTTTTGCAGCTGGTCCAAATCCCTCTGCAAGCTTTGAGAACCTTCCTCACTGTCCACTACACCTTCAATCTTTGTATCATCAGCAAATTTGCTGATCCAATTTACCACATTATCATCCAGATCACTGATATAGATGACAAATAACAAAGGACCCAGCACTGATCGCTGTGGCATACCACTAGTCACAGCCATCCACTCAGAGAAGCAATTGTCCACTACCACTCTCTGGCTTCTCCCATTGAGCCAATGTCTAATCCAATTTATTGCCTCTCCATGTACATCTAGCAACTGAATCTTTCTAACTAACTTCCCATGTGGGACCTTGTCGAAGGCCTTATTGAAGTCCATGTAGACAACATCCACTTCCTTCCCTTCATCCACTTTCCTGCTAACCTCCTTGAAAAACTCTAATAGATTGGTTAAACATGACCTACCACACTCAAAGCCATGATGACTCTCCCTAATAAGTCCCTGTCTATCTAAATACATGTAGATCCTATCTCTTAGTACTCTTTACAATAATTTACCTACTACTGGCATCAAGCTTCTCAGCCTATAAATTCCCAGATTACTTTTAGAGCCTTTTTAAAAAAAAACGGAACAACATGAGCTGTTCTCCGATCCTCCAGCACCTCACCTGTAGATACCGACATTTTAAATATATCTGCCAAGGCCCCTGCAATTTCAACACTAGTCTCCTTCAAGGTCTGAGGGAATACCCTGTCAGGTTCTGAGGATTTATCTACTCTGATTTGCCTCAAGACAGCAAGCACCTCCTGCTCTTCAATCTCTATAGATTCCATGACTTCACTACTTGTTTGCCTTGTTTACATACACTCCATACCAGTTTCCTTAGTAAATACAGATGCAAAAAAACCATTTAAGATCTCCCCCATTTCTTCCGGTTCCATACATAGCCAACCACTGACCTTCAAGAGGACCAATTTTATCCCTTACACTCCTCTTGCTCTTAATATACCTGTAGAAGAACTTTGGATTATTCTTCACCTTGGCTGCCACAGCAACCTCATGTCTTCTTTCAGCCCTCCTGATTTCTTTCTTAAGCAGTTTTTGCACTTTTTTTGTAATCCTCAATCACCTTACTTGCTCCCTGTTGCCTATGCATGTTATACATTTATTTCTTTTTCTTTATCAGAGTTCCAATATCTCTCGAGAACCAAGGTTCCTCAGTCTTATTCACTTTGCCTTTAATCTGGACGGGAACATACAAACTCTGCACTCTCAAAATTTCTCCTTTGAAGGCCTTCCACTTACCAAAGACATCCTTGCCAGAGAACAACCTGTCCCAATCAATACTTCTTAGATCCTTTCTCATTTCTTCAAACTTGGCCTTTTTTCCAGTTTAGGAACTCAACCAGAGAACCAGATCTATCTTTATCCATGATCAAATTGAAGTTAATCGTGTTATGATCATTGGATCCAAAGTGTTCCCCTACACACACTTCCGTCACCTGTCCTAACTTGTTTCCTAGTAGGAAATCTAATATTGAATCCTCTCTAGTTGGTACCTCTATATATTGATTTAGAAAACTTTCCTGGACGCATTTTACAAACTCTAACCCATCTAGACCTTTAACAGTATGGGAGTCCCAATCAATATGTGGAAGATTAAAATCTCCTACTATCACAACCTTATGTTTCCTGCAGTTGTCTGCTATCTCTCTGCAGATTTGCTCCTCTAATTCTCACTGACTATTGGGTGGTCTATAATACGACCCCATTATTGATGTCATACCTTTCCTGTTTCTCAGCTCCACCCATATAGCCTCGGCAGACAAGCCTTCTAATCTGTCCTGTCTGAGCACTGCTGTAACATTTTCCCTGACCAGCAATGCTACCCACCCCCTACACCATGCTTCATCCCTCTGCCTCTATCACGTCTGAAACATCAGAACCTTGGAGCTTTAAGATGCCAGTCCTGCTCTTCCTGTAGGCAAGTTACACTAATGGCTATAATGTCGTAATTCCATGTGTCAATCCACACCCTCAGCTTGTCTGCTTTCCCCACAAGACTCCTTGCATTGAAATAGACACACCTCAGAAGATTATTACCACCATACACAAACCTTCCGTTTGTAAACTAGCATGAACTTTTAACATCATTTATTTTCACCACTGCTCCACTATTTGCTCTGTCACTCTGGTTCCCATCCCCCTGCCAATCTAGTTTAAACCCTCCCTAATAGCACTAACAAACCTCCCTGCAAGGATATTGGTCCTGCTGTAGTTCATGTATAACCTTTCTCTCTTGTACAGGTCCCACCTGCCCCAGAAGAGGTCCAAATGACCCAAAAATCTGAAACCCTGCCCCCTACACTAGTTCCTCAGCCATGTGTTCATCCTCCAGGGCATCCAACTCTTACCCTCGCTGGCATGTGGCACAGGTAGCAATCCTGAGATTATCACCCTCTACTACATCTACTCCTCTTCCTTCATCAATGTGTTTAGTGACATCCTCAAAAACTTCAATCAGGATTGTAAGGCATGACCTGCCCTTGACAACACCATGCTGACTATTCCTTGTCATATTATACCTCTCCAAATGTTCATAAATCCTGACTCTCAGGATCTTCTCCATCAACTTACCAACCACTGAAGTAAGATTCACTGGTCTATAAATTCCTGGGCTATCTCTACTCCCCTTCTTGAATAAAGGAACAATGTCTGCAACCCTCCAATACTCTGGAATCTCTCCCATCTGGATTGATGATGCAAAGATCATTGTCAGAGGCTCAGCAATCTCCTCCCTTCCCTCCCACAGTAGCCTGGGGTACATCTCATCTGGTCCTGATGACTTATCCTACTTGATGCTTTCCAAAAGCACCCAGCACGTCCTCCCTCTTAATATCTGCATGCTCAAGATTTTCAGTTTGCTGCAAGTCATCACTGCTATCACCAAGACTCTTTTCCATGGTGAACACTGAAGCAAATTATTCATTGTACCACTGGTATTTCCTTCTGTTCCATACACACTTCCCCACTGTCACACTTGATATGTCCTATTCTTTCATGTCTCATCCTCTTGCTCTTCACATACTTTTAGAATGCCTTGGGGTTTCCCTTAATTTTGTCGGCCAAGGTATTCTCATGACCCCTTCTGGCTCTCCGAATTTCCTTCTTAAGCTCCTTCCTGTTCGCCTTATAATCTTCTAGATCTCTAACATTACCTAGCTCTCTGAAGCTTTTGTAAGCTTTTCTTTTCTTGACTAGATTTATTACAGCCTTTGTACACCACGGTTCCTGTACCCTACCATAACTTCCCTGTTTCATTGGAACGTACCTATGCAGAACTCCATACAAATATTCCCTGAACGTTTGCCACATTTCTTCCATACTTTTCCCTGAGAACATCTGTTTCCAATTTAAGCCTCCAATTTCCTGCCGGATAGCCTCATAATTCCCCTTACTCCAATTAAACTCTTTTCTAACTTGTCTGTTCCTATCTCTCTCCAAAGCTATTTAAAAGAGATAGAATTATGATCATTATCTCCAAAATTCTCTGCCACTGAGACATCTAACACCTGACCAGGTTCATTTCCCAATAACAAATCAAGTACAGCCTCTCCTCTTTAGGCTTGTCTACATATTGTTTCAAGAAGCCTTCCTGAACACACCTAACAAACTCCACCCCATCTAAACCCCTTGCTATGGTCTTATGTGCTTGGAAGTGAAAGGGACAGGGGACAGAGTTAGGAGACTGTATCATGTTAATAGCAAATGGATGCAGGCAGAGAGAGAAAAAATATCAAAAGATTGGAGACAGCTGCTGGAGAGTGATGCAAACAGAGTACTACACTTAGACCATAAGACATAGGAGCAGAATTAGGCCATTGAGCCCATATAGTCTGCTGTGCCATTCCATCATGGCTGATCCTGGATCCCACTCAACCTTCTCTCCCTATCCTTGATGCCCTGACTGATCAGGAGATGATCATCTTCTGCCTTAAATATACGCAAGGACTTGGCCTCCACCACAGACTGTGGCAGGGCATTCAATATATTTACTACCTCTGGCTTAAAAAAAATCCTCCTTACTTCTGTTATAAAGGATTGCCCCTCAATTCTGAGGTTGTGCCCTCTAGTTCTGTATACACCCACCAGAGTGTGTACACCCTCTCCACATCCAATCTATTTAGTCCTTTCAAAATTCGGTAGGTTATAATGAGAACACTAATAAATTCCAGTGCGTACAGCTGTCAAAGCTGCCAAACATTCTTGATAGTAAATTTGCTGATGACACAATGGTTGGAGGTGTTTTGGATAGTGTGGAGGGCTGTCAGAGGTTACAATGGGACATTTATAGGATGCACAACTGGGCTGAGAATTGGCAGATGGAATTCAACCCACATAAATGTGAGGTGGTTCATTTTGGTAGGTCAAATATGATGGATGAATATGGTTATTAATGGTAAGACTCTTCGCATGTAGAGGATCAGAGGGGTCCTGGTGTCCAAGTCCATTGGACAATTAAAGCTGCTGGGCAGGTTGACTCTGTGGTTAAAAAGGCATATGGTGCATTGGCCTTCATCAATCTTGGGATTGAGTTTAAGAGCCGAGAGGTAATGTTGCAGCTATATAAGAACCTAGTCAGACCTCACTTGGAGTACTGTGCTCAATTCTGTTCGCCTCACTACTGGAAGGATGTGGAAACTATAGAGAAGGTGCAGAGAAGATTCACAAGTATGTTGCCTGGATTAGGGAGAATGCCTTATGAGAATAACTCAGCCTTATCTCTTTGCAGTGACAAAGGATAAGAGGTGACCTGATAGAGGTGTACAAGATGATGAGAGACATTGATCGTGTGGATAGTTAGAGGCCATTTCTGGGCTGAAATGTCTCGCACAAGAAGGCAGAGTTTTAAGGTGCTAGGAAGTAGGTACAGAGAAGATGTCAGAGATAAGTTTTTTACGCAGAGCGTAGTGAGTGCGTGGAATGGGCTGTCGGCGGCGGTGGTGGAGGCAGATACGATAGGGTATTTTAAGAGACTCCTGGATAGGTAAATGGAGTTTAGAAAATAAAGGGCTATCTGTAAGTCTAGGTAACTTCTAAGGTAAGGACATGTTCAACACAGCTTTGTGGGCCGAAGTCCCTGTATTGTGCTGCAGATTTTCTATGTTCTATGTTCAATATGTTAACCCCTTCATTCCCGGAATTATCCTCTTGAAAATCCTCTGGACTCTCTCTAATGACAACACATACCTTCTGATATATGGGACCTAAAACTGTGAATAGCAAAGATGACAATGGAGGTGATGCTTTAGAGGTAACTAGCAAATGAAACAGAACTTTGTGGAGGTGGTGTGAAGAACTTTTGATGAACTGTCTGCATGTAATGGGTGAATGGAATCAGGGAGAGTAAGGTGAAGAGAGTTGAAAGTGGACTGGACTTGTATGAGGGAAAGGGGACAAGAATGGGCAGATTAGAAGACTGGAGTGACCGACAACATCTTTCTTGTGAATTTCTTCATAGACTTGTTAGATACAAATGTATGTTTATAAAAGCCAGGGAAATCAGCAAGGGTAGAACACTGCGTCAAATTCCTCCTAATCTTAATTGAAAAGGGATGGACCTCTATTTTATCACTGTGTCCTCTGGTCTTGGACACTCACATATCCTCTCCATATCCACTCTACATTAAGGCCTTTCACTATTCAATAAGTTTCAACGAGGTCACCTGTGATTCTTCTGAATATTCGTGAAAACAGCCCAGAACCATTAAAATCTCATTACATGACAAGTCATTTAATCCTGGAATAATTTTCATGACCCTCTTTTGAACCCTCTCCAACAAATCCTTTCTAAGAATTGAATTGAAATGTCTTTATTTCTTACATCCTTCACATACATGAGGAGTAAAAATCTTTACATCTTCATTTAATTGTGCAATTTATAGTAATTTTTATAAATAGTATGTACAACAGGACAGACAATATAGCATAGTGATACAATTGTATCAGTGTGAGTTAGTCAGTCTGATGGCCTGGTGGAAGAAGCCATACTGGAGGCTGTCGGTCCTGGCTTTAATGCTGTGGTACAGTTTCCCGGATGGCAGCAGCTGAAACGGTTTGTGATTGGATTGACTCAAGTCCCTTTAAATGTACCTGTCTTTCTAAATGTCCTGAATAGTGGGAAGTTCACATCTACAGATACACTGGGCTGTCTGCACTATATGCAGAGACCTGCAACTGAGGGAAGTACAGTCCCCATACCAGGTAGTTATGCAATGACTCAGCAAGCTCTCAATTGTGCCCCTGTAGAATGTCCTTAGGATTTGGGGACCAATATCAAACTTCTTCAACTGTCTGAGTTGAAAGAGGTGCTGTTGTGCCTTTTTCACCACACAGCTGGTATGTACAGACCACATGAGATTTTCATATATAACCATATAACAATTACAGCATGGAAACAGGCCATCCTGGCCCTTCTAGTCCGTGCTGAATGCTTACTCTCACCTAGTCCCACTGACCCGCACTGAGCCCATAACTCTCCATTCCTTTGCTGTCCATATACCTCTCCAATTTTACTTTAAATGACAATACCAAACCTGCCTCTACCACTTCTACTGGAAGCTCGTTGCACACAGCTACCACTATCTGAGTAAAAAAAAATTCCCCCTCGTGTTACCCTTAAACTTTTGCCCCTAACTCTCAACTCATGTACTCTTGTTTGAATCTCCCATGCTCTCAATGGAAAAAAGCCTATCCACGTCAACTCTATCTATCCCCCTCATAATTTTAAATACCTCTATCAAGTCTCCCCTAAACCTTCTACGCTCCAAAGAATAAAGACCAAACTTGTTCAACCTTTCCCTGTAACTTAGGTGCTGAAGCCCAGGTAACATTCTAGTAAATCTTCTCTGTATTCTCTCTATTTTGTTGACATCTTTCCTATAATTCGGTGACCAGAACTGTACACAATACTCCAAATACGGCCTTACTAATGTCTTGTACAATTTTGCCTATACATGTTGGAATGATGTTTTTGCAGAGGAATGTACTGTGGACATGTGGTCAATGTTTTTGGATCTCTTGCAGTATGTTAGGGATAAATTTGTCCTGGTGAGGAAGATAAAGAATTGTAGAGTGAAGGAACTATGAGTGACAAGTGAGGTGGAAAATCTAGTCAGGTGGAAAAAGCAGCATACATGAGGTTTAGGAAGCAAGGATCAGATGAGCCTATTGAGGAATATAGGGTAGCAAGAAAGGCGCTTAAGCAGAGGCTGAGGAGAACAAGAAGGGGGTATGAGAAGGCCTTGGCGAGTAGGGTAAAGGAAACCTCAAGGCATTTTTCAATTATGTGAAGAACGAAAGAATGACAGGAGTGAAGGTAGGACCAATTAGAGATAAAGGTGGGAAGATGTGCCTGGATGCTGTGAAAGTGAGCAAGGTCCTTAATGAATACTTCTCTTTTGTATTCACCAGTGAGAGGGAACTTGATGATGGTGAGGAGAATATCAGTGAGGTTGATGTTCTGGAACATGTTGATATTAAGGGAGAGGAGGTTTTGGAGTTGTTAAAATACATTAGGACGGAAAAGTCCCCAGGGGCCTGACGGAATATTCCCCCGGCTGCTCCACGAGGCGAGGGAAGAGATTGCCAAGCCTCTGGCTAGGATCTTTATGTCCTTGTTGCCCACAGGTAAGGTACCAGAGGATTGGAGTGAGATGAATGTTGCCCACATGTTCCAAAAAGGTAGTAGGGATACTTCGGGTAACTATAGACCAGTGAGCCTTACATCTGTGGTGGGAAAGCATTTGGAAAACATTCTTAGAGGGAGGATCAATGGACATTTAGAGAATTATGGTCCGATCAGGGACAGTCAGCATGGCTTTGTGAAGGGCACATCATGTCTAACAAGCCTGATAGAGTTCTCTAAGGAGGTGACTAGGCATATAGATGGGGGGTAGTGCAGTGGATGTGATATACATGGATTTTAGTAAGGCACTTGACAAGGTTCCATACAGTAGGCTTATTCAGAAAGTCAGAAGGCATGGGATCTAGGGAAGCTTAGCCAGGTGAATACAGAATTGGCTTGCCTGCAGAAAGCAGAGGGTCATACTGGAGGGAGTAAACTTGGATTTGAGGGTTGTGACTAATGGTTTCCCAGAAGGATAGGTTCTGGGACCTCTACTTTTCATGATTTTTATTAACGACCTGGATTTGGGGAGAGAAGAGTGGGTTGGCAAGATTGCAGATGACACAATGGTTAGTGGTGTTGTGGATAGTGTAGAGGATTGTCGAAGATTGCAGAGAGACAATAATAGGATGCAGAAGTTGTTTGAGAAGTGGCAGATGGAGTTCAACCCAGAGAAGTGTGAGGTGGTAAACTTTTACAGCGGGGAACTAGACAAGGTTGCCCTCTTAGTCCTTTACTTTTTGCTTTAGCTATAGAACCCTTAGCAATAGCATTTCGAGAATTTAAGGACATTTCTGGTATACTAAGGGAAGGTATGACTCATAAAATTTCATTATACGCTGATGATATTTTACTTTTTATCTCTAACACTGAAACTTCTTTACCTTCGGTTCTTTCTTTAATTTCCCAGTTTAGTTCTTTTTCAGGATATAAGCTGAACTTACATAAAAGTGAACTATTTCCTTTAAATGACCTAATGTCATCAAATGCCAAATTTCCGTTCCAAGTTGTTACAAGTCAATTTACATATCTAGTTGTAACAATTACTAAAAACTTCAAGAATTTATTTAAAGAAAACTTAAACCCCTTATTGAATTCTGTGTCCAGTTCTGATTGCCTCACTATAGGAAGGATGTAGAAGCATTGGATAGGGCACAGAGGAGATTTAGTAGGATGTTGCCTGGTTTAGAGAGTATGCAGTATAGGGGAGCTAGGGCTTTACCCTCTTTGGAGAGAATGAGGATGAAAGGAGACATGATAGAGGTACACAAGATATTAAGATGCATAGATAGAGTGGACAGCCAGCGCCTCTTCGCCAGGGCACCACTTTTCAATACAACAGGACATGGCTTTTAGGTAAGGGGAGGGAAGTTCAAAGGAGATATTAGAGGAAAGTTTTTTACTCAGAGAGTGGTTGGTGCGTGGAATGCACTGCCTGAGTCAGTGGTGGAGGCAGATACTCAAGTGAAATTTAAGAGACTACTAGGCAGGTATACAGAGGAATTTAAGGTGGGGGTTATATGTGAGGCAGGGTTTAAGTGTTGGCACAACATTGTGGGCCAAAAGGCTTGTACTGTGCTGTACTATTCTATGTTCTATGTTCTAATCTGTTTGAGTCATGTTGTAGCCTCCTTACTTCCTCAAACCTACCCGCCCCACAGCTATCTTCATAATGTCTGCAAACCTTGCAACAAAGCCATCAATTCTATCATCCAGATCATTGACATATAACATAAAAAGAATGAATGCATAACACAGAGCCCTGTGGAACACCACTAGTCATGGGCAGCCAGTCAGTATGGCTCCCTTTATTGTCATTCTTTGCCAATCAGTCAATCAGTTTCTTTGCCTCCTGCCAATCAGCCAATACTGGAATCTATCCTGTGATACCATGGGCTTGTAGCTTGTTAAGCAGCCTCATGTGTGGTAACTTGTATAAGGCCTTCTGTAGATCCAAGTACAGAACATTAACTAATTATCCTTTGTCTAGCCTGTTTGTTCTTTTTTAAGGTTTGTCAGGCAATATTTTCCCTAGCTATGGCCTATTTTATAACATGCTTCCAAGTACCATGAGACCTCATCCTTAATATTTGACTCCAACATCTTCCCAACCACTGAGGTCAGACTAACTGGCCTATAGTTTCTGTTCTTCTGTGTCTCTCCCTTCTTGAAGAGAGAAATGTCAATTGCAATTTTCCAGTCTTCCAGAATCATTCCAGAATCTAGTGATGCTTGGAAGATCATTAGTAATGCTTCCATAATCTCTTCAGCCACCTCTTTCAGAACCTGGTGTACACAATCTGGTTGAAGTGACCGATCTACCTTCAGACCTTTCAGTTTTCCAAGCATCTTCTCTCTAGTTATGTTACCTTCACACACTTCATGTCCCTTGACACCTAGAACTTCCACCATACTGCTAGTGTCTTCTACAATAAGGATTGAGGAAAATCAGTTCATTTGCAATTTCCTTGTCCTCTATTACTGCCTCTCCAGCATAATTTTCCAGTGGTCAAATATCCACTCTCGCCTCTCTTTTACACTTAATATATCTGAAGCGACTTTTGGTATCCTCTTTAATATTATTGGCTAGCTTACTTACATATTCCATCTTTACCGTCATAATGACTTTTTAGTTACATTCTGTTGGTTTTTAAAAGCTTCCCAATCCTCTAACTTCCCACTAATTTTTGCAGTATTATATGCCCTCTCTTTGAATTTTATGTTGGCTTTGACTTCTCTTGTTAGCCACAATTGTGTTATCTTTCCTTTAGAATACTTCTTCCTCTTTGGGATGTAAACTGTATATCCTGTGCCTACCAAATTGCTTCCAGGAATCCCAGCCATTGCTGCTCTGCCAGCATCCCTGCCAGTGCTCTTTTTCAATTAATTCTAGCCAACTCCTCTTTCATGGCTCTGTAATTTCCTTTTGTCCACTGTAATAATAATACTACCGACTCTAGCCTCTCCTTCTGAAATTTCTAGGTGAATTTGATCATCTTGTTATCACTCTCCTCTCAGAGTTCCTTTACCTTAAGTTCTCTAATCAATTCTGGTTTATTGTACAACATCTGATCCAGAATAGCTGATCCTTTAGTGAGCTCAGCCTTGATCTGCTCTGAAAAAAGCTGTCTCGTGGCCCTATAAAAATTCCCCCTTCTGCAATACAAAACCAATCTGATTTTCCCAATCACCCTGCATATTGAATTCCCCCATGACTGTTGTAACATTGTACTTCTGGCAAGCCTTTTAAATCTCTCATTGTAATTTGTATGTCACATCCTTACTACTATGTTGTTGAGAGGGATGGCTACATGGGTACTTTGATCTGGTACCTTAACCCCCTTTCCCTTCCTGATTGTCATAGTGTTTCCTGTGTCCTGCACCTTGGGTGTAACTACCTCTCTATATGTCCTATCTATCACACTTTCAGCCTCCGGAATGATCCGGAGTTCATCCAATTCCAGCTCCCTAATACAGTTTGTTAGATGCTGCAGCTGGAAACACTTCTCACATTCAAGTGGACAGAGATACTGGAGGTCTCCCTGCCTTCCCATATCCCACAAGAGGAGCAATGCAATATCCTGCCTGACATCTCTACTGCCCTTGGTGAGCAGATATAGAGAAAAGGGGGAAAAAATAGCTTTTCTTTCTTTTGCTTTCTCTGAGTGTAGCACCTCTTTGCTGCAACTTCGAAGAGCTAAAGCCTGAAGACCACAATTGATTACTTCCATTGTCCAGATCGGCTGATAGTCAAAGCTCTATTATGTTGCTGTGAACCGCTCCTGCCTTTTCTCCTTGGGCAGTGAATCTGATTAAAGTCCACTCCTCTCCAAACTTCTGATGTTCAGATTGGCTGCTGGTCAAAGCTCAATTCTCTGGCTGTCCACTAAATATGTACCATTTGTCATATTTTACCTTTCTACCAAGACACCACTCATCCTCCTTCTCTACAGAGAGAAAAGCCCAACCTTTTCTCACATGACGTACTCTCTAATCTAGGCAATATCTTGGTAAATCTTCTCTGCACCCTCTCTAAACTTCTATATCCTTGTTTTAAGGATCAGGACTCAACTCAATACTCCAAGTGTGGTCTAAGCAGAATTTTATAGAGTTGCAACATTATCTCATGGGTCATGAAGTCAATCCCCCAATTCAGAACAAGAAGGCTTGCAAAAATAACGGCTAGGGTTTTCCGGAGTGAAGGCATTTTAGTACTCGGGGTAAAGAGAGGCAACACTGCACAGGTGCATGACATTAGTGAGCAGTGAGGGAAAAGTTTATAAAGAAGACCACCATTTCCAGCGGGCAGCAGAGTGAGAGGTAGCAGAATGATAGGGCTTTGGCTCAATGGGCTGAGCTGGTAACGAGGAGAGGTAGGTCGACCTTTGTTAATTGCAGAAAGGAAGTATGTGTGTGAGGCCAGTTTTATGTGCTTGGAATCAGATGTGGGAGGTCCTGGAATCTCCCAGTCACCCAGTTGGCCTTATCTGCACCTGGTGTATCGAGCTGCAGATCCTAAGGGACCATGTTAGGGAACTCGAGTTGCAGATCAATGACTTTCATCTGGTCAGGGAGAGCGAGGAGGTGATAGAAAGGAGTTATGGGCAGGTGGTCACACTAGGGCCAAGGGAGACAGTGGGTAATAGTCAGGAGAGGAAAGGGCAAGAGTCAGGTACTAGAGAGTACCCCTGTGGCTGTACCCCTTGACAATAAATGCTCATGTTTGAGTACTGTTGGGGAGGAGAGCCTACCTTGCGGAAGCAATGGTGGCCGTGCCTCTGGCAGAGAGTCCTGCCCTTTGGCTCAGAAGGGTAGGGAAAGGAAGATGAAGACAGTAGTGATAGGGGAATCTATAGTTGGGGGTCAGACAGGAGGTTCTGCGAATGCAGGAAAGAAACTCGGATGGTAGCTTACCTCCCAAGTGCCAGGGTCCAGGATGTATCAGATCGCGTCAATGATATCCTGCAGTGGGAGGGAGAACTGTCAGAGGTCATGGTACATATTGGTACCAATGACATAGGTAGGAAAATGGAAGAGGTCCTGAAACTAGACTACTAGGGAGTTTGCAAAAAGTTGAGAAGCAGGACCGCAAAGGTAGTGATCTCAGGATTACTGCCAGTGCCACATGACAGTGAGTAGAGGAATAGAATGAGGTGGAGGATAAATGTGTGGCTGAGGGATTGCAGCAGGGGCCAGTGATTCAGAATTCTGGATCATTTGGACCTGTTCTGGGGCAGGTGTGACCTATAAAAAAAGGACGGGTTGCACTTGAATCCCAGGGGGACCAATACCCTTGCAGGGAGAGTTTAAACTGGAATTGTTAGGGGGTGGGAACTGAACTGAAGAAACTGGGGAAGAGGCAGTTGGCTCACAAATAGAAACATAGAAACATAGAAAACCTACAGCACATTACAGGCCCTTCAGCTCACAAAGTTGTGCTGGATGTATCCCTACCTTACAAATTACTAGGCTTACCAATAACATTCTATTTTACCTATCTCCATGTACCTATCTAAAAGTCTCTTAAAAGACCCTATCGTATCCGCCTCCACCACCATTGCCGGCAGCTCACTCCACGCACTCACCACTCTCTGAGTAAAATACTTAACCCTGACATCGCTTCGATACCCAATCCCCAGCACCTTAAACCTGTGTCCTCTTGTGGCAACCATTTCAGCCCTGGGAAAAAGCCTCTGACTATCCACACATTGATAATGCCTCTCATCATCTTGTACACCTCTATCAGGCCAACTCTCATTTTCCTTTGCTCCAAAGAGAGAAGGCTGAGTTCACTCAAACTATTCTCATAAAATATGCTTCTCAATCCAGGCAACATCCTTGTAAATCTCCTCTGCACCCTTTCTATGGCTTCCACATCCTTCCTGTAGTGAAGCGACCAGAACTGAGCACAGTAATCCAAGTGGGGTCTGAGCAGGGTCCTATATAGCTGCAACATTAATTCTCAGCTCATTAATTCAATTCCATTATTGATGAAGGCCAATACACCGTATGCCTTCTTAACCACAGAGTCAACCTGCCCAACTGCTTTGAGTGCTCTATGGTCTCAGACCCCAAGATCCCTCTGATCCTCCACACTGCTAAGAGTCTTACCATTAATACTATATTCTGCCATCATATTTGACCTACAAAAATGAACCACTTCACACTTATCTGTGTTGAACTCCATCTGTCACTTTTCAGCCCAGTTTTGCATCCCATCAATGCCCAGCTGTAACCTCTGACAGCAACTCCACACTATCCACAACACCTCCAACCTTTGTGTCATCAGCAAACTTACTATCCCATCCCTCCAGTTCCTCATCCAGGTTATTTATAAAAATCACGAAGAGTATGGGTCCCAGAGCAGATGCCTGAGGCACCTCACTGTAACCGACCTCTATTCAGAGAATGACCTATCCACGACCTATCCTTCTGTGGGCAAGCCAGTTCTGGAGAAAACTTGGAGACAGTGTGTCAGGGAGGATAGCCATGTGATCGAGTAGGGATGCGCTCAGACCGACGGTTTAAGGTGTGTCTATTTTAATGCAAGGAGTATTATGAACAAAGCGGATGAGCTTAGAGCGTGGATCAGTACTTGGAGCTATGATGTGGTCTCCATTACAGAGAATTGGATGGTTCAGGGACAGGAATGGTTACTTCAAGTGCCGGATTTTAGATGTTTCAGAGAGGACAGTGAGAGAGGCAAAAAAGGTTGGGGTGTGACACTGTTGATCAGAGATAGTGTCATGGCTGCAGAAGAGTTGGACATCATGGAGGGATTGTCTACGGAGAACCTGTGGGTTGAGGTCAGGAACAGGAAGGGGTCAATAACTTTACTGGGTGTTTTTTAAAGGCCGTCCAATAGTGACAGGGATATCGATGAGCAGATAAGGAAACAGATCTTGGAAAGGTGTAATAATAACAGAGTTGTCATGATGGGAGATTTTAATTTCCCAAATATCGATTGGCATCTCCCTAGAGCAAGGGGTTTAGATGGGGTGGAGTTTGTTAGGTGTTTTCAGGGAGGTTTCTTGACCGAATATGTAGATAAGACCTACAAGAGGAGAGACTGTACTTGATTTGGTTTTGGAAAATGAACCTGGTCAGGTGTCAGATCTCTCAGTGGGAGAACATTTTGGAGATAGTGATCATAATTCTATCTCCTTTACAACAGCATTGGAGAGAGATGGGAACAGACAAGTTAGGAATGCGTTTAATTGGAGTAAGGGGAATTATGAGGCTATCAAGCAGGAAATTGGAAGCTTAACTTGGGAACAGATGTTCTATGGGAAAAGTACAGAAGAAAATGTAGCAAATGTTCAAGGGATATTTGTGTGGAATTCTGCATAGCCCTTGCATGCTGTTCAGCTTTTTATACCTTCCTAGTATGGTCAGGGTCAATTTTGACCCCGGCCCAAGAAACCCCCTATAACAAGTGTCTATACCAAATTTTGAGCCATTTAACTATCTACAATGTCAAATAGCCTGCCTGACATTAATAGAAGTGTCATTAATCCTTAATTAATGTATCAGAGATGAGGGACAATATATTTTTAGGATTTTTCCACCACTCATCAGAGAATAAACATACACTGTCACACAATACAATGTCCTCTTTTACCTAAGACATGAAAACATAACAGCCATAAAGAATTAAATATATTTTATTAAAACTGAAAATGCAAGTACTTTCTGAAACTGTGGGGTTTATGATATAACCATTTGTAACAATTACCACCAGCAAACACTGTCCTCATTGCTATATCTTAAAAAAATCCTACTAACTAGTATCTAATTAAAACTATTAACTATTAATTCAACATTAAATAACATTTAACCAACAAACTAACCAAAAAAAGTAGTTGTTATTTGCAAACTAGTCTTTGCATTCAAAGCAGTGGTGGGAAACCTTGCGTGTGTGGCCCTTGCATATGAGTCTGCCACATTTGCTGCAAGTAGTCAACGTTTTGCAGTCCTTTTTTGCAGGGCAGAAATTGCATCTCCTTCTCTTTTGTCCCCCTGTTTGACCTCTTGTGGGACTTGTTGAGCTGGGCCAGGTTCAGATTGCTGCACTGCAGCTAAAAATGCTGCATGGGGAAGGTGTTCTCGCCTTTGCATAGAAGGAATCACAAAGTCCTATCCAAGCTCCTCCAAAAAGAACCTCCTCCAGTTCCTCTTGCTTGCACTCCAGGAAGGGCTCATGTCACTCCAGATGACAAAGACAATGTATGTGGAAACGTCAATGATGTTATGAAATATAGCGAGAGGGCAGCGGGCTGTTCTCTTCTTGCAACTGTATGTGCCTGTGACTTTGTAAAGGTTGTCAACCCTCACCCCCTTTGTTGGCATTGTAGTTCAGGATGATGGCTGGTTTTCTGCACCTTGATCATTTACCTCTGCAGCCTTATGTAAAGTGCTCATGAGGATCACATTCTTGTTCTTTGCCATATACGACACAACTATGGTGTCATGGGTGAACACAAACTTAGAAGACAAGACAACTCTCCCCCTTCTTTCCGTCAGAGCAGGTGGCAGCTCTGGCTTGTTCTGCCTTATAGTACCTACAATTGTGATTCTCCTCTTCAGGAGTGCTTGACCTAACTCATGAGCCATGAAGAAGTTGTCATAGGTCACGTAGAGTCCTTTCAGCTTTTCTGTCATGATCAACACGACGTGCGTGCCTTGCTTTCTCTGGGGGCCTCCCACAGCTGGCTTCGCAGGAGAGCAGGAAAATAGATAAAATGTCAAATGCATGTGATACAGCCAGTCTTGTGGGTCCTGTAGTATTTTGAATGATGTTTTCTGCTACCATCCTGCCTGCAGCTTCATTGGAAGTGAGAACCACCAGATCTTGTTGTCCTTGGACATAAATGTCACCCTTGCTTCCTCCTCCTCTCTCACAGAGTCAACTTCATCTGAGGGGCTGTAATCAGAGTCTTTGTCCATGTAGTCCTCCTGCTCTGAAACTTCCTCCTCCAATTCGCTGTCTGTGTCTTCATTTTCGAATACCTGATCGATTACCTCCTGAAAACAAAGTCTACGTCTTTCTTCCATAACTGCCGTCACTAAAATGGATGCTCAGCACACCATGTGCTTGCAGATGCAGATCTTGTGACAGGGTCTAGGCTTCTATGACCTTTTCAGGAGTTCCATGTGACATTAGACCACCAATAGCCGTTGCTATCGGTAGGGGTAAAACTTGACCCGGAACAGCTTCAGTGTTGCAAAAATTGTAGCACCTGTACAAGAGTTTAATTTATCTTTAAGCTTTTCATTTTTGCATATTTTGGGTCACGTTAGGAAAAGTCATAAAATTTCAGCTGGAAAAAAACAGCGTTTAGGGAATATTAACTGCAGTCAAATGTCAAAAAGGGTCAAAGTTGACCCGAACAGTATGTAAGGGATAGGTACGTTGCAATGAGATAAGGAAATTATGGAATGGTACAGGAACTGTGGTGTACAAAGGCTGTAATAAACTTAGTCAAGAAGAAAAGCTTACAATAGGTTCAGAGAGCTAGGTATTGTTAGAGATCGAAAAGATTATAAGGCTAACAGGAAGGAGCTTAAGAAGGAAATTAGGAGAGGCAGAAGGGGCCATGAGAAGTCCTTGGTGGGCAGGAATGGTGGGAAAACGTCAGGGCATTCCACAACTATGTGAAGAGCAAGAGGATAAGATGTAAAAGAATTAGAGTGTTAAGTGTGACATTGGGAAAATGTGTATGGAACAGGAGGTAATAGCAGGGGTACCTAATGAATACTTTACTTCAGTATTCACCAGGAAAAGGATCTTGGTGATCGTAGTGATGATTTGCACTGGACTGAAAAGCTTGAGAATGTAGATATGAAGAAAGGATGTGCTGGAGCTTTTGGAAAGCATCAGGTTGGATAAATTACCGGGACCAGATGAGATGTACCCCAGGCTACTGTGGGAGGTGAGGGAGTAGATTGCTGAGCCTCTGGCAATGATCTTTGCAACATCAATGGGTATGGGAGAGGTTCCAGAGGATTGGAGGGTTACGGCTGTTGTTCCCTTATTCAAAAAAGGGGGTAGAGATAGCTCAGGGAATTATAGACCAGTGAGTCTTACTTCAGTGTTTGGTAAGTTGATGGGGAAGATCCTGAGAGGCAGGATTTATGAACATTTGGAGAGTTATAATATGATTAGGAATAGTCGTGCCTTACGAGCCTGATTGAATATTTTGAAGATGGCAATAAACACATTGATGAAAGAAGAGCAGCAGATGTAGTGTATATGGATCTCAGCAAGGCATTTGATAAGGTACCCCATGGAAGGCTTTTGAGAACGTAAAGAGGCATGGGATACAAGGGGACATTGCTTTATGGATCCAAAACTGGCTCGCCCACAGAAGGTTGTAGTCGGGTCATATTCTGTATGGAGGTCGCTAACCAGCTGTGTGCATCAGGGATTTGCTATGGGACCCCTACTCTTCGTGATTTTTATTAATGACCTGGAAGAAGATGTGGAGGGATTGGTTAGCAAGTTTGCTGATGACACAAAGGATAGAGGTGTTGTGGATAGTGTGGAGGACTGTCAGAGGTCACAGCGGGACATTGATATGATGCAAAACTGGTCTGAGAAGTGGCAGATGGAGTTCAACCCAGATAAGTGTGAAGTGGTTCATTTTGGTAGGTCAAATACGATGGCAGAACATAGTATTAAAGGTAAGACTCTTGGCAGTGTGGAATGTGGTAACTTCCACTTTACAAAAGACCACTCAACAATTTTATGGCCAAAAGAACATCTTTATCTGGGACGGCAAATTATATTTACAATACAGAAGCTTCCAGGTACCTCGTGTGGCATGGGTGGTGGAACTATATACAATGCACACTTGGAGTAAAAAGAGCGGAAGTAAAAAAAAACTGCCAGCCCTGGAACCTGCCTCTTGTTACAAACAGCTTCCCGAGTAGTATTAACTTACTTTTAATAATACTCACATTACAACATGAAGGATCATAGGGATTTAGGGGTCCAAGTCCATCGGACGCTCAAACCAGCTGTGCAGGTTGACTCTATGGTTAAGAAGGCAGACTGTGTTTTGCCATTCATCAATCGTGGAATTGAATTTAGGAGCCGAGAGGTAATGTTGCAGCTAAATAGGACCCTGGTCAGAACCTACTTGGAGTACTGTGCTCAGTTCTGGTCTCCTCACTACAGGAAGGGTGTGGAAATCATAGAAAGGGTGCAGAGGAGATTTATAAGGATGTTGCCTGGATTGGGGATCATGCCTTATGAGAACAGGTTGAGTGGACTATGCCTTTTCTCCTTGGAGTGTCGGAGGATGAGAGGTGACCTGATAGAGGTGTATAAGGTGATAAGAGGCATTGATCATGAGGATAATCAGAGGTTTTTTCCCAGGGCTTAAATAGTTGCCAGATAAGGACACAGGTTTAAGGTGCTCGGGATTGGGTACAGAGGAGATGTCAGGGGTAAGTTTTTTATGCAGAGAGAGATGCATGCGTGGAATGGGCTGTTGGCAATGGTGCTGTAGGCAGATACAATAGGGTCTTTTAAGAGATGTTTGGATAGGTACATGGAGCTGAGAAAAATAGAATGCTCTGGGTAAGCCTTGTAATTTCTCAGGTATGGACAAGTTTGGCACAACTTTGTGGGCTGGAGGGTATGTACTGTGCTGTAGGTTTTCTTTGTTTCTATGTTTTTCTATGTTTCTAATTAATGAAGATTAAGACATCATGCCAACTACTTAACCACACTATAAACTTGCACTGCAACTTAGAGGTGTCTATGGATGTGAACCTCCAGATCCCGGTGTTCCTCCACAATGTTAAGAATCCTGTTATTGACCCTGTATTCTGTCTTCAGGTTCAATCTTTTAAAGTGAATCACTCTATACATTTCTGAGATGGAACTTTTGTATCATCTGAAAACTTACTGACTCACCATTTCACTTCCTCATCCACGTCATTTATAAAATTCACTAAGTGGAGGGTCCCAGAACTGGTCCTTGTAAAACACCATTGATCACTGACTTCAATGCAGAGTATGTTCCAAATACTATCAGCTTCTTCTGCCTGTGAGCAAGCCAGTTCTGATCCACACAGTCAAGTTTCCCTGGATCCCATGCCTCCTGGGAAGTTTATAAAACAATGAGCAGCATAGACACATTACACAGCCAGAACCTTTTTCCCAGGATCAAAATTTGAGAAGCTATTTAAACAAGTGGAGAACTGGATGTGAAAGCTCCCATATCAAGCCACAGATTGGTCAGTTCTGCTTCCAGTTTTGTTTTGTTCTGATGTTATTTTCGTTGGCTCACATTTCCTTATGATGCGGAATGAGTTTGTTTATTCTATTTATTTAATTGCACGGATGATCATTAATCCTCTTGTTTAGCTCTTTAAATAATCTCTTAACATATCTGTGAGTCAGAATTCCCCATGCAGTCAGCTGTGCTCACAAATACTTTTGAACAAGGCCACCATAGTTCCTTCCATAGCTTCTCACAAGGTGTTAGGAGGCACTTAGTCAAGCCTTGAGGACTTAAAGTGTTTCAGAGCACCTAATACATCACTTTGGTTGTTTGGTGATTGTCTATTGTCAAGAAATTACATTTTATTTGCTTCTTCCGTGAACATACTTAATATTTTGGCCTCCACCACCTTCTATGGGAGAGTACTGCCTCTTAAAAATGTCCTTGATGGGGGGGTGGGTTGTGATCATGATGGAGCTGACTACGCTATGACCCTCTGCAGCATCTTTGAAACTGGTGCAATGGAGCCTCCATACCAGGGTGTAATGCAGCCAGTCAGAATGCTTTCCAACATACATCAAAAGAAATTTGCAAGCAACGTTGATGACAGAGCAATGCTCAAACTGCTAATGAAGTAGAACTACAATGTATTGGACAGAGGATAGATCTGCTCAAATTTGACACCTAGAAACTTGATGCTGCTCTTCCTTTCATCCACTGAACCATCAATGATGGCTGGTGCATGTTCTCCTGACATACCCTTTCCAAGAATCAGTCAATTTATTGTTCTTTCTGATGATGAGTGCAAAGTTGTTGTTAATACCGCAGTCCGATACAACACAGTATTGCCATCTGAGGTTCAGAGGCCCAGGTTTTAAAGCTTGTTGATTAGTACTGAAGGGGTAATATTGTGGAACACTGAACAGTAATTGGTCAGCAGCAGCCTGTCATATGTTTTGATGTTATCTTGGTGCTCCAAAGCAGAGTGAAGTGGCAGTGAGAATTTAGCTGCTGAGACCTATTGTGACAGTAGGCAAAATGTAGCACATCCAGGTCACTGCTCAAATAGGAGTTATTTCTAGCAAAAGATTATTTCACAAAGCATTTCATCACATTGGATATGAGTGCAACCAAGCAATAATGATTTAGGCAGCACACCTTGTTCTTCTGGGGCATCGGTATGATTGCTGGCCTTTTGGAGCAGTGAAAGGTTATTGAAGATGTACTTGAGAACTCCATCCATTTGGTCATGACTGGTTTTTAGTAGTCAGTCAGAGGCTTAGATAGGGCCGTTCGGAGCTTCACCCTTTAGAAGAATGGATATTCTTACATTGGAATCCTAATAGGGTCATGGGATGATATGGGGATTTATAAGACCATAAGATGTAGGAGAAAATTAGGCCAGTTGGCCCATTGAGTCTGCTGTGCTATTCCATCATGGTTGATCTATTTTGCCGCTCAACTCAGCCCCAATCTCCTGCCTTCCCCCCATATCTCTTCATGCTCTAGCCAATCAAGAATCTAACCTCTACCAGATTCACCACTCTCTGGCTTAGGAAATTCCTCCTTATTTCCATTCTAAAAGGATGACACTCTATTCTGAGGCTGAATACTCTTATCTTAGACAGTCCCACCATAACAAACATCCTCTCCACATCCATTCTATCAAGGCCTTTCACCATTCCCCAATAGTTTTCTATTTGGTCTCGCTTTATTCTTCTGAATTTCACTGAATACAGACATAGAGCAATGAAACACTCTTCATAAGACAAGCCATGTAATCCAGGAATCATGTTTGTGAATTTCCATTGAATCCTCTCCAGTTTCAGCACATCCTTTCTAGGATAAGGGGCCCAAAACTGCTCACAGTAATCTAAGTGAGGCCTCGACAGTTTTTATACAGTCTCAAAATTACATCCTTGCTTTTATATGAAATGAATGCTAACATTACAATTGTCTTCCTCACCACAGTATCAACCTGCAAATTAATCTTTAGGGAATCCTGCACAAGGACTGACAAATCCCTTTGTGCCTCAGATTTCTGTACTTTCTCTCCACTTATAAAATGTGTAACCTTTTAATTTCCTCAACCAAAGTGCATTACCATGCATTTCCTGACACTGTATTCCATCTGCCACTTCTTTGCCAACTCTCCCAATGTCTTTCTGTAGCTTTTCTATTTCCTCAAAATTACCTGGCCCTCCACCTATCTTCAAATTGTCTGAAAACTTTACAACAAAGCCATTGTCCAAATCATTGACATTTAACGTAAAAAGGGACAGTCCCAACAGACCCCTGTGGACCACCTCATGTCACCAGCTTCCAACCAGAAACGACTCTGGTTTATTCCCACACTTTACGTCCTGTCAACCAGCCAATTGCTTTATCTATGCTAGAATTTTCCTGTAATACCATGGGCTCATAGCTTGTTAAGCAGCTTCCTATAGGGCACCTTCTCAAAGGCCTTCTGAAAATCCAAGGATACAATGTCATTCATTTCTCCTTTGTCTATCATGCTTGTCATTTTTTCAAAGAATTCCAGCAGATCTTTCAGGCAAGGTTTTCCCTTGAAGAAACTATGTCGACTATGTCCTGCTTTATCATTAGCCTCCAAGTATCCCAAAACAACACCCTCAACAATCAACCCCAAAATCTAATATGGTCTGGGATATGTAAAGAATATTTCTTGACAGTAAGGCCACCGTTTGTTTGATTTTCCTTGCAAAAATGCTGTGCTTGATACCAGGTTTCCTGAATTTGTCTGCAATCCATATCAGGCTGTTGGACAATTAGCCTTCTTTTTCTTTAACTGAATGTTCAGGAGTGTTTGTAGGGTGTGTGTTATCTCTTGTTAATGAATAATAGCTTTCCCACATTCCAAGTGAAAGTTTAAAAGACTTTAGGTCAATCATGTAAGAAGTTCTACGAGCTCTTTACAACCGATATCCTCGATATTATTTTTATTTTGATTAGTTTTTAGTTTATAGTTTGTCTTTGCCTGTTATGTATAACTTTTCATAAAATTCTATTGTCTTTCTTTTAACCTGTAAATGAATCTCAAGGAAGTATATGCTAACATGTATGTACTTTGATACTAAGATTACTTTGAACTTTTAATTTACCATGGATATGAACACTCCTTGAAGCTAAAACAGAGCAAGAATTCAGTGCACTTTTATCAGGACAAAGCAATTTTTAAAAACCTGCATCATTGCAGATTCCATCATAATGTAATTGAAAACATTTTAAAAGCAACTTACAGCTTAATGAAACAAATATGGCATGGACAAATATTGATAGAAAATAAATAGGTTCATACATGATAAATACTGATTAAAGCAAAGTAGTTGGTTAATTCTGAATGGGGGTGGGAATCAGTTGTATCCGGAACCTATTAACTGCATTCAAGATATCAACAATCAAGTTAATATGTGTCTTATTATCAAGTTATTACATATTATAGTCATTGCACATCACTACAGTCCTTTTAGACCAGTCTTCTCATCTGTTAAAGGATCATGCCATTCATTGCACTCCCATTCTGTTGTGCCTGGACATATGTATTTCAATGTTCAAGCTGCATTATTAATACAAATTTGCTCTTCCTCACATTAAAATGAGTATGTTATCTGAGAACAAAGGTAAAATTGTTCTACAAATGTAGATAGCCATCAACAGCAGGGTTTACAGTTGCGAAACTCATCAATTCAAATAAAAGCAGAAAATGTAGGAAATACTCAGCTAGTCAGGCTACCTCAGGAGAAAGAGAAAAAGAGCAAATATTTCAGGATGATAGTCATTTCATAAGGGCCACTCAAACAGAAATGTTATCTTTGTTTCTGCTAATTAACTCTGCTGACAATACTACATTGATTGGCCTTATCTCAAATAAGAACAAAGCAGCCTACAGAGAAGAAGTCATTACCCTGACATGGGGGTGTCAAG
Organism: Hemitrygon akajei; assembly: GCF_048418815.1. Lineage (NCBI taxonomy): Eukaryota > Metazoa > Chordata > Chondrichthyes > Myliobatiformes > Dasyatidae > Hemitrygon > Hemitrygon akajei. The sequence continues at coordinate 148,866,470 of NC_133125.1, forward strand.
AAAATAGCCTCTCCCTTAATGTTGCAAAAACAAAGGAGCTGGTTGTGAACTACAGAAAAAATTAAGACTGGCTAACACCTATTGTCATCAATGGATCTGGGGTTGAGAGGGCGAACAGCTTTAAGCTCCTTGGCATACACATCACTGAGGATCTCAATGGTCTGTGTGGCTGTGTGGTGAAAAAAAGCACAACAGTGCCTCTTCCACCTTAGATAGTTGAATGATTGAAGAAGATTGGCATGAGTCCTAATGACTTTCTACAGGGGCACAATTGAGAGCACCCTGACTGGTTGCATCACTGCCTGGTACAGGAACTGTACCTCACTTAATCACAGGACTCTGCAGAGTGTGGTGCCAGCAGCCCAGCACATCTGTTGACGTGAACTTAGCACATTTCAGGACATTTAGTGACAGGTGCGTAAAAGGGGCCTGAAGTATTTTCGGGGACCCGTGTCACCCCAACCACAAACTGTTCTAGCTGCTACCATCTGGGAAAAGATACTGCAGCATTAAATCCAAGACTAACAGGCTCCAGGACAGCTTCTTCAACCAGTCCATCAGACTGATTAATTCACACTCATACAGTTGTATTTCTATGCTATATTAACTGTCCCATTGTACATACGATTCATTATAAATTACTATAAATTGCACATTGCACATTTAGATGAAGACATAACTTAAAGATTTTTACTCATGTATTTGAAGGATGTAAGAAATAAAGGCAATCCAATTCAATTCAATTCTTCCTTCAGAGGTTGTCTGATCCACTGAGTTAGGGAAAACAATTTGCTAAGGAAACTCACTTAAAATTGATCACAAGTAAATGAGACATGGACTTTGAAGTAAAGAGAGCTTTATTCACGATATCATGGGTGCAGAGAGGGTTTTGAACTCAAAAAATGCAGAGAACACAGCTTCTTTTATACATGTACAAACTAATTGGAAAAGCAAAGGCTGTTTGATTAACCTTGTGAATTACAACAAAATAAGCTAGGTTCACATGCAGCTCTCTTATGATAAGCTATACCCATGGCAACAGCCAAAAATTAAAAGGTTAGAATTGCATACAATTTTGCATTAATAGTTTGTCTCATATCCCTAACGCTAATTGTTACAAGATAAGCAACTGCAAGTATTTATTCTAAGAATTGTCTGGGTTAAAAGCCAAGGCCATATCTAAAACAAACAAAGCTGCAACTGGTTTCCATACTCAAAGAGCCAATATTAAGCCCTTGTCAATCAAAAACTTTAACTCACAATATTTTCCTCCACAGTCCCCTCAATTTTGATCTCAAGGTCAACCATAAATATCAGAGTTTGCAAATGGGGCCTTATAACCCAGTGGTAAGGGTATAATTTTTAAACATTCCTCTTCCTTATACTCCAGGTCACGAATGTGTTAACCCAAGGGAACATAGAGATGGGGAGATTCATTAAACAGGAGAGGGTTGCACAGATGAATCGAGTGGCAAAACACACTCTATTACTATAATGATAATAATTTCATAATGTACTAATGTTCCCCACCAATGATCAAAGCTGTTCCCAAAGGGCCCCCAGCCCCCAGGAGGGTTTTAACTATGGAAATATTCTCTAATATTACATATCTGTTTTACACTTCTCTGGATATTGTGAGCCAAATGAATAATGTTTTCAGTTTCTTTGGGAATATTGGTACAACATTCCTGGCCTATAATGGCACACATTCCCCATTTCTCAGCTAAAATAAGATCTAAGACCATCCTGTTTTGCAGGGCCACATTTCAAATGGCTACTACTTCAGCAGTTAAGCCTAATTATTATAATCACAGATAAGTCTAGATGGAAAAGCAATAAGGCAAAAAAGTCCATATATCGTTAGCCATTTCATTTTCCTTTAGTTTTCCTTCTTTTCCAGTACACTATCAGACTCCAGAAAAGAGGGCTGAAACAGTTTACAGTTGATTCCGTGCACCCATTTGGTTTTGCCTTGTACCTCGACCACATTATGAGTTGTTAGCAGCATTTGATAGTGTTCCTTCCACCAAGGAAAGAAAGAGAGTCTTTTCCATTGAATATGTTTCTACATAATCATCCGGCTTAAATGGATGTCTATAATATGGGTCTAGAATCGTGGGGATAGATCTTACTATCAATACTTCAGAATGGGTCAATTTGATGCTCCAGTTAACGTATTTCTTAAGGTACACAGAACAATTGGCAGTGCCTCACGCCATAATCAATCCCAACTCTTTGCATAATTTGGCCAGAGTGTCTTTAAGTACTCATTCATCCTTTCCACTAATCCTGATGGAATGGCAGAGCAGACTTGATGGGCTGAATGGCTTAATTATGCTGCTATATCTTATGGTTTTAAATTCTGGGGACTGGAACTCATCAATGCAAATAAAAACAGAAAATGCTGGAAATGCTCAGCAAGTCAGGCTACCTCAGGAGAAAGAGAAATGAAAAAAATCAGGGTGAAGTTCTTTTCTAAGTGCTACTCAAACTGAAACATTAGCTTTGTAACACTTCCTACAGATGTCTGACCCACTGAGTGCTTACAGCAGATTCTATTTTTATTTTAGATTACCAGGTTTGGAGATTACTTGAGTTATGGAACTATTTGGATAGCAGGCATTAATAAAGAGCAATCTTCAAAGAAATCTAAATATGAATTTCAAGAAAATTAGAATAGGAAAACAATGTAATGCTGAGGCTTTATAAGGCTTTATTCAGACCACATTTGAGTGTTGAGACTGGTTTTAAGAAAGGACGTGCTGGCAATGGAGAGTGTCCAGGGGAGGTTTACAAGAATGATCTTGGAGTTTTGAAAAATGTGAGGGAAGTTCAATGAAGCCAACCAAATGTTGAAATGACTGGATAGAATGGATATGAAGACAATGTTTGCAATAATGGAAGGACAGAGCCTCAGAATAGAAGAATGTTGCTTTAGATTACAGTAGAGGAGGAATTTCTTTAGCCATTGAGTGGTACATCTATGAAATTCATTGTCAGGCATGGCTGTGAGGCCAAGTCATTAATCAATAGGATCTTAATTAGTGTGGACATCAAAGGTTACCAGGAGAAGGTAGGAGAATTGGGTTGAGAGAGAAAATAAATCAGCTATTATCAAGTAGCAGAGTAGATACAATGGGCCAAACAACTTAATTCTGCTCCTACATCTGATGGTTTGTGGTCTTATAAACAATGAATGTTTTTTGAAATTAAACAAATCTTATGGTCTAGAAAGCACAGGCTAATTGCCCAGAGCAGGAGAATGCTCAAAAGTTGTGGTTAGCAAACTAAAATGACCATGAGACATTGTCAGGTGAATTAGCCAGATGTAAGCCAATCAGAGTAAATATCAAACTCTTTCATCTCAAGTTATTTAGCAACTTTACAACTGAAATCAAGGACACTTCCAGATCACATACTGTGTCACTTAGGACATCAAACACTGCCATTAGCATATTAGCTATATTAGTAATTGTGAATATTTATGCACTAGAAATTTGGCCTCAAAATTATGTTTTCAGGTGTCTGGGGTCTCTGTCCTCAAAACTTTATGAACCATCCTTGTGAATTACAATTTCCCAGAAAGGGTGTCTGAAAATTCAGAGCTGTCTTGTTAGTTGCAGTGTGCTTCCTTTTTAAATATATACTGTGGTTCTACAGAATAATTTATCACATTAAAATTATTACACTATGTCATTGTAGCAATTGAAATAGTGACCCACTGTTATGTTTCTTCTTCGAATATAAATATCTGATGTCTTTTTGAGTTCAGGGAGACTCTACTGAGAGAATTTCCAAGAGAATGATGCTCTTCATAATGATTGCAAAGGTTCTGTAGGGTGGGAAGCCTCTATTCTCTGGGTTCTATCCACAAATGGACATGGAGGGGCCGTGTCGAGTAAGGAAGCCCCTCAAACAATGAAAGTGTGTATCGCTTCATGGAGCCACAGAGAACTCATTCACACCATTATATTGAACATATTAGGTTACTGCAATGCACTTTTTACTGGACTTCTAAAGCAATTTATTGATAAACCAATGCATTCAGAATGCCACTGCTAGACTCTCAGCTAAAACCAGGATAAGGGAGCATATCACTCTTATCCTAACTACTCTGCAATGGCTTCCTGTATTTTTTGCCATTGATTTCAAAGTTCTCTTACTTGCTTTTAACACTCTCAGTGGTCTGGGACAGGTGTACGTCACATAATCACTTTTGTTTTATAATCCTGTTCAAGCTGTCAGGCCTTCTTCCACTGCTCTCTTAAATTTAAACAATCACCCTCAAAAGCTAATTAGCAGGTCAGCTTTTTAAAATATGCTCCAAAACTTTGGAACTCAATACCTAAAACTATAAGGGAAGTAGATCTAAAACTATAAGGGATGCAGACTCAGTTGACACATTTAAATGCCTAAACTTGTTACTTAACCTTGCTTTCAAATAGCATCTTTCTGTCTTTATGTTTGCATTTTATCCCATATTGAACTACATCATTTGTAATAGAAATGCTCTACATATTAAGTTACTATTAAGTGTTAATACTATTGAATGGATTGACCTAATGACACTAATAAAGTAAAGAGTTTTGAAATGTTTTTCTTTTAGTCTGAATAAGTTATTATGAATAAAGATTATTTGTTGAAATAAAGAAAGCTCAGCATGATAGACATTTGGCTTCAATCAGCTTCCAGTCTCCTGTGACTCAGTCACAGAACCAGCATCTGTAGTTTTCTTTTAAATATAGTTTTGCCATCAACTTAAAGATGTTGCTGAAACTATAGGATGTCAAACAGTGCAGCAAACTACAGGCCTTTCAGCCTGTGATGCTGTACTTTAACTTACAGTAAGATCAATCTAACCTTTCTCTCTGTTTTGCTTTCATCCATGTTCCTTTGGGTGCACCAAATATTATAGACAAGGTGAGCTTGGTAACTGGAAATGCTCAGACATTTAGGCTGCTGCAGACAAACATTTGGGTGATGTGAGGTGAGAGATGAGTTCTGTGCTTTTGGATAATGAACTCCTCACTTTGTAATGACGGAATAGTCAATGGGACAAAATGAGGAAAATATAAATTGTATTTATGCAACATAGAAATACAGATCTCCAGACTGGTATTGCAAGGATGGTTAAAAATAAAATTGCTGATATACTCTTTGACTAAAGAAAGTTCATGCAAATACAGCACTGCAAAAGCAAAAAAAAAAATCTCATTACTCTGTTAGCAATGACAGATATACAGCTCAGATATAGTGTGCTTTTGTTTTAATTTGTCCTTCCAAAAACTACTCCAATAAATTCTAAAAATCAGAAATAATGCTAATTGGAAACACAATAAAACTCTCTGTACAACACACGTAAAACACGCTCACAGTCATTGCAACACCACACAGTTAGATACTGAGTTTTGCTCCCAGTCTGACCTTCAGACAGCATTTCAAAACTAGGCCCAGCACACATTACATTGTTCAATAAAAACACGCATGGCATGGTCCTGGATTATGGCATGGCCATAGTGGGGTGTGTCAGGAATGGACAGGAGGAGGAGTATAGGAAACTGATACAGGACTTTGTGATATGGTGCAACTCAAACTACCTGCGTCTCAATATCACCAAGACCAAGGAGATGGTGGTGGACTTTAGGAGATCTAGGCCTCATATGGAGCCAGTGATCATTAATGGAGAATGTGTGGAGCAGGTTAAGACCTACAAGTATCTGGGAGTACAGTTAGACGAGAAGCTAGACTGGACTGCCAACACAGATGCCTTGTGCAGGAAGGCACAGAGTCGACTGTACTTCCTAAGAAGGTTGGCGTCATTCAATGTCTGTAGTGAGATGCTGAAGATGTTCTATAGGTCAGTTGTGGAGAGCGCCCTCTTCTTTGTGGTGGCGTGTTGGGGAGGAAGCATTAAGAAGAGGGACACCTCACGTCTTAATAAGCTGGTAAGGAAGGCGGGCTCTGTCGTGGGCAAAGTACTGGAGAGTTTAACATCGGTAGCTGAGCGAAGGGCGCTGAGTAGACTACGGTCAATTATGGATAACTCTGAACATCCTCTACATAGCACCATCCAGAGACAGAGAAGCAGTTTCAGCAACAGGTTACTATCGATGCAATGCTCCTCAGACAGGATGAAGAGGTCAATACTCCCCAATGCCATTAGGCTTTACAATTCTACCGCCAGGACTTAAGAACTTTTTAAAAGCTATTATTAATGCTTTTTGAGATAGTGATTTAGATGCATATCATATTTTTTACTGAGTTAAGTATTGTATGTAATTAGTTTTGCTACAACAAGTGTATGGGACATTGGAAAAAAGTTGAATTTCCCCATGGGGATGAATAAAGTATCTATCTATCTATCTAAAACAAAGATAGCCCTTAAGGCTAGACCAGAATTTTCTCAGAAGTATGGTGAGGAGTTAAAGGCAGTATAAAATTAATTCTCCACTGCACCATCAAGTACCTGATGAAGTAATCCAGGTTATGTTGTGGAAAGTTCTGGCAAATGGACAAGTGAACTAGGAGCTGGAATCATTTGAGAGCCCCTTTCAGCATCTTCCATCATTCAGTGACATTGTATCCAGTACGATATTGAGCATTTTTCTGCATAATTTCCCAAATCTTTGATTAACCTATGATCCAAAAATCTAAATTTCACAGCCTTTGAAACATTCATTGAACTTGACACCGGAGCAAGAAGGTCTCCAAGTCCCTCCTGGTCACAACAGTACTTTGTTGATCATGGCTGATTTCAGCAGGTCCTTGCTGGTTACTAAGAGGTTTGCTGTAATTCTTCTTCCTCCAGAAGCCAATTCCAATGATGATCCCCAGGAGAATAAGTGGAATGATTGTAACTCCAGCCATGATCACTGTCTTTGTATCTTTCTTTGGTGTCCTCTCTGTAGATATATAGAGAATATTTCAACTTTTTTGTTTGATAACCACTTTGTAATGTTTTATTATCTGCATTAAACTTGTAGTGTTCATATGAAATTATAATGTAATTTAGACATAGATACAGAAAATATAGAAATGTAGAACACCTACAGCACAATACAGGCCTTTCAGCCCACAATGCTGTGCGAAACATGTACTTACTTAGAAATTAACTAACGTTACCCATAGCCCTCTATTTTTCTAAGCTCCATGTACCTATCCATGAATATCTGTGATTTTCTACAGCTATGTTTCAAACACAGCAATGTAAAGCCTTTTACGTTTATATTAACATTGAGGCATCATGTACAACTTCTGGTAGGATTGTGGCATGTGCAAATGCAACGGCCTCTTGGGGGCCAACCAAAGATACATTTTTCTTTGTAAAATTTGCTTTTTACGATCCAAAGACAATTCTACTCCAAGAACTTTGAGTACTTCAGGGCTACTCCATCAGTGAAATGCTCATTGATCACAATAACTGGAATGGTGTTGGAAGTGGAGCAAGCTGAAATGTCGAGAAGGAGCCAGTTGAGATATCAGGAAAGGAGACGAACAGGATGTCAGACGACCCAGTTTGGGTACGGAAGAGCTGACCTGGCTGCAGACCGTGTTGCTGCCTGTAATGGAAGCATCAAAATTGGTTCAATATATCCATGGGAGATTGTCTTCATTATTTCATTTGCGATCACAAGATGCTTTTCGACAGTGATAATGTAAGTTCCCACAGGCCTGTTACCCTTGTCTGGTGGGCCAGAAGACATGGGAGCTATGAAGGCTTGGTTCTAGTGAGGACTAGGTTTCAAGCCTTAGGCTTGTCTGCTGCTGCAGACCAGGTGAGAAGGCATAGCGTCTGTGCTCCGCTGCGATCTGGCCTATTCCATTGCTGCTGCTCTCCCATGTTTGAGTGGTAGAATGACAGGCTAGATTGCATTCATCTGCATGCTCCCAGGACTTGTACCATTGATTGCCGGACTTTGACGGACATGGTTTTTTTTTGAGTGAATATGCATCTTCACTGGCAATTTTCAATCATGTTTTCAATGTTTTCAATGTTTGCTTGCTATTGTGAATGTTTTGTACCTTGACCCCAGAGGAATGCTGTATCATTCTGCTGTGTCTATGTATGGTTTGAATGATGACTAAACTTGATTTGATTTGATCAGTTCAGAATCAGAATCAGATTTGCTATCACTGACATACATGAAGTGAAGTTATGGTTTCACAGCAACAATACAATACATAAACATAAAATTGCTTTAAATTATATAAAAAAATAAATTCACAGTGTGCAAAAGAAGATTAATGGGGTAGTGTTCATGAGTTGATGGACATTTCTGCAATTTGATAGTGGAGGGGAAGAAGATGTTTTTAAATTTCCGAGTGTAGTTCTTCAGGATTGCGTACCTCATCCCAGTGATAGGAACAAAAGTAGAACATCTCTGGGGAAATTAAAATTTCAGAGAAATAAACAAGTACCAGAAATAGAAAGATTAGTGTTCAGTTGTGAAGTCAATAAGGATATTTCCTCCTTATGTTTTTGGACTACAAAGACATTTACTCAAACAAATGGAAATAAAATTAAGTTTATAACTACAAAAGCTTTAAGCTCTATTGACATATTGCAGTTCAGTGGTCTCTTTCTTTCTCTGTCTGTCTCTGTCTCTCCCTCTCTCCTTCTTTCTCTCTCCCTCATTTCTTCCTTCTTTCTGTATTTGTCTATCTCTTACATAAACACACACATGGATAAGGTTACAATCAGTTTGTACTGATCAGCTATCATCAGAACATCAGAATAGCTCTGGAGAGTGAAGTATGAAATCCTTACAGAACTCATCTGTGAAGCAAGTTTACAGTTTATGAAATAGGTGCAGCATATTTTTGCTTGATGTGTAGTTTGGATTAGCTCCCTTTAAGTTCAGAACTTAACTGAATGCCCAAGCAAGGTAACAGATGGGTGCAATCTGTTTTGCTTCCTCTGTTTCTACATTTGGATAGTTAAGTAGGGAGCTGAAATAATAAATTACTTTAAAGTCATTTGACATATTTTCAACTTATTAGCTTACTTCAGTTCAACTCCAAAAAGAGGACCTCACCAGTGGAATTCAAGACTAAGCTTCCTACTCCTCTTTGATCTAAGTCACTTAATCTGGTTTACATATAAATTTATTTAGTATGGCTGCCTGTCTGTAAGCTAATATGACCACACACTTCTGCAGGCCCCTCCATGGAATTTATTGAGATAGAGTCAAATTTTTCTATACAATAAATAGATCTCTGCAGAAAAGAGTATTCAGCAGAGCTCAGAAAAATGAAAAATATATGTAGAGAAGAAATAATCTCATGCAGGAGAAATCAAGAAATGGTAACCATGCAGACTTCATGAGCTCTAATATACACAGGAAGAAATTCAGGAGAAGCATCTTTGACAGAACAAAGTGTTAGAATGTGGAAATATTTTCATTCTTTTAATCAGGATGTATTTTGCAAGAAGGTGGACAAGGACATGAATGAGAATGTGTGAAGGACTATGCAAATACTCAGAACACTGCAGAGTGTGAATATAAACATGGACTATTTGGATTTTTTGCCTGTTTCATGTAATCTATATTATTCACTGTAACCAAGCTTCCATTCATTGATTGGTATCAATGACAGTTTTGCTCACTGTGCTTACATTTTGTAAAGTGAGTTGTCTTGCCATGATTCAGTGATGTCTCTTCCAGGTTCATCTATCTCTCTTCTGTCTGCAAGCATAAACAATCCACTCCCCTCTTAGATGCTGCCTGGCCCTCTGAGCTCCTCCTGCAATATTTTGTTCTTCAATATACCAGCATCTGCAGTCAATTTTGTCTGCCTCACCAGCATCTGTCACTATTCTTGCTTCTCCGTATTTCATGTGCTTATCACCCGTCCTCACCTGCATCCACATATCACCCCGGCTACCTAGTTGATGCTTTCTTCTTGCTGCTGCCATCAGAAGGAAGGTACAGGAGTTTCAGGACTAACACAACCAGGTTCAAGAACAGTTAGAACTCCTCAACCATCATTCTCGTGAACCTATCGAATGGTGAAAGGTCTTGATAGAGTGGTTGAGGAGAGAATGTTTTCTATGGTGGGAATGCCTAAGACCAGAGGAAACAGTCTCAAAATAGAGGCCCATCCTTTTAGAACAGCGATGAGGAATTTCTTTAGCCTGAGGGTATGAATCTGTGGAACTCGTCACAGGCAGATCTGGAGGCCCAGTCTTTATGCGCATTAAAGGTTGATAGATTCTTGATAGGTCAGGGCACAACGGCATATGGGGAGAAGGCAAGAGATTGAGGCTGAGAGCAAATATGGATCAGCCATGATGAAATGGTGGAGCAACCTCAATAGGCCAAATGGACTAATTCTGCTGCTATATCATATGGTCTTGTGGTCAAAGAGGATAACTTCACTCAACTTCACTCACCACGTTAAAATGTTCCCACAACCAATGGAATCAATTTCAAGGGATCTTCATCTTATACTCTTGGTAGTTATTGTTTGTTTATTTATTTATTATTTTTTCTTTCTGTTTGTACTTGCACAGTTGTTGTCTTTTGCACACTGGCTGAACACCATGTTGGTGTGGTCTTTCATTGACTCTATTATAGTTATTGTTCTATTTTGGATCTATTGAGCATGCCCACAAGAAAACAGATCTCAGGGTTGTATATGGTGACATATATGTAGTGTTATAAAGGTTGAGCCAAAATATCAGCTTTCCACTTCCCTCCACTGTCTGACCCCTCAAATTCCCCAACAACTTACTGTATTTGTTACTCTTCAATCCAGTATCTGCATTCTCTTGTGTTTTCACAATTCAACAGTGAATTTTTTCAGATAGGAACTACTCTATCTAACCCAGACTATGAGTAATATCAGATTATTATAGTTCACCACCACCAATACATTTAATTAATCGTATCATAAGTACATAGTGCAATTAACCAATCTATACCATGTGGTAATGTGGGGAACCAGGAAATCTTGGACAGGAGAATTCTGCCACATCATCTATGATCAACTGAATTATTTTCATTACCCAGTCTGTCTCATCCTGGCTTGTAAATCATCACTGAATAAAATATAGGAGATGCAACCTCTGTGACATAATAGGTAGGAAATACTTATGGCCATTATTTGCAGGTAATTAAAAAGTAGCTGACGAATTGGTCATAAATCTGATTCACTTGCCCTGACAGATTAGTGAACTTCAGAGGCAAGAGTACTTGGTAGTTCTGCACTGCTGGAGTATTCAACATCAAAAAGACTCCCTATCTGCATTTTCAGGGATATAAATATTTCACATCTCTATACTGAGAAAAGCTTGCTGGTAGCCCTGTTGAAATCCATTGAACTTCGGAAAGAAAATCACTGGCTGGTTATTGTTACATTAACTACCAGGAACATGATGGGTGCTATCACATTGACAGTGATGAAATGCTTTGAGAGGGTGCTCATGTCTAGACTGCACTCCTATCTCAGCAAGGAACTGGACGCATTGCAATTTGCCTATTGCCACAATAGGTCACTGGCAGATGCCAATGCTCTCCACATGACTTTAGACCACCTGGTCAACACAAGCACTTATGTCAGGATGCCGTTCATTGACTATAGCTCAGCATTTAAAACCATCATTCCCACAATCCTGATTGAGAAGTTGCAGAACCTGGGCCTCAATACCTCCTTCTGCAATTGGATCCACAACTTCCTAACTGGAAGACCACAATCTGTGTGGATTGTTGATAACATATCCTCCTTGCTGATGATCATCACTGGCGCACCTCAGGGGTGTGTGCTTAGCCCGCTGCTCGACTCTCTATATACACATGACTGTGTGGCTAGGCATAGCTGAAATACCATCTATAAATTTGCAGACATACAACCATTGTTGGTAGAATCTCAGGCGGTGATGAGTGGGCATACAGGAGTGAGATATGCCAACTATTGGAGTGGTGCCTCAGCAACAACCTGGCACCCAATGTCAGTAAGACGAGAGAACTGATGGTGGTCTTCAGGAAGGGTAAGACGAAGCAACACATACCAATCCTCATAAAGGGATCAGAAGTGGATTGAGTGAGCATTTTCAAGTTACTAGGTGTGAAGATCTCTAAGGATCTAACCTGGTCCCAATATATTGATGTAGTTATAAATAAGGCAAGACACGACTATACTGCATTAGGAATTTGAAGAAATTTGACATGTCAACAAATACACTCAAAAACTTCTATACCTGTACCATGGAGAGCATTCAGACAGGCTGCATCACTGTCTGGTATGCAGGGGGGGGGGGGGGGTGGGTGCTACTGCACAGGACTGAAAGAAGCTGCAGAGGGTTGTAAATCTAGTCAGCTCCATCTTGGGTACTAGCCTACAAGTACCCAGGACATCTTCAGGGAGCAGTGTCTCAGAAAGACAGCGTCCATTATTAAGGACCTCCAGCACCCAGTGCATGCCCTTTTCTCACTGTTATTCAGGAACAACTTCTTCCCACCACCATCCAATTCCTCAGTGGACATTGAGCCCTTGGACACTAACTCACTTTTTTTTAATATATAGTATTTCTGTTACTTGCATGTTCTTTTAAATCACCTGTAATTGATTTATTTGTTTATTTATTATTATTATTTTATCTTTTGTCTTTTAGGTTATGTATTGCATTGAACTGCTGCTGCTAAGTTAACAAATTTCATGTCACATGCTCGTGATAACAAACCTGATTCTGATTTTGATTCTATGAGGCAGTAGGTATTCTAGATATGCTAATATACTAGGTCAGAGCATATACAGTGGGCACTGCATCAAGAAAACAGCAGCTGTCATCCAATATCCCTGGCATCCGGTTCATGCCTCATTCTTCCTAATACTATCAGGCAGGAGTTTCAGAAGCCTCAAGTTCCTCTCCATTAAGTTCAGGAACAGCTGCTTTCCTTCAGTTGTCAAGGTTTTGAATTGAACTGTACAACCTTAACCTACTTCAGCAACAGAACACTGACCACCTCTTCTATTACCATAGACTTGCTTCAGATTTTGTTTTTACTGATTGTCTTGCACAGTCTTTGTGTTTTTCTTTCTCTTCAGTGTATTGTACAATTTGTGAACTAATTGCATTCTGAATGTTGGCTGAATCTGTCTCTCCGAGATGCTGCTGCAAGCATGTTTTTCATTGCACGTGTATGTCACTGTACCTCTATGTGTCAATAAACTTGACTTGATGTGTACTAACATTCTGTTATTTGTCTGGCATTTCATATTCTGCAGAATATCATTATTCCTGACCCATTAGAAATTAAGCAGTGCATGTGAATGCATGTGTTTTAAGGCTCTTAATGTATTCTGTGATGTTGTTTGCCCCAAGTAATCGGCCTGAAGCAAGAACAAGGACCTCTGACTTGCCACTTACCCTGGGGTATATTGAGTCCTTGCAGGAGGGTGGCATGCTCGATGTAACAGGAGTATATTGCCTCCTCATCTTCATTCAGTGTAATCATTTTCATCAGCTGATAAGTCCCATCATGGTTGGGTAATACATCACTGGATTCAATCTCGGGGACCCACTCACCATCTCTCAGCCATGAAACATCGATAGCCTGTGGGTAGAACCCTGTGACAAGGCAGGAGAGTCTCAGCAGTTGAAATCCGTCACTCCTAATACTGATAAACACTTCAGGGATTGCTGCAAATGTGAGGAGTATCAACATCAGTGAAAACATGGAAAAAAACACTTTAGTTGTGACATCAATTCTGCTTCTCCTCCCTTCCAACCACAGTTTATCTCAGTATACCCAAAGTACCTGTCATCAGTGTCCTCAGTATTTGCTGAGGATTTGCCTATCCCTGGTGTTATGGAAGATAGTCCTGGCAGCATTATACATAACATCCCAGTCTGCTGCACATTGGCACACTACTTGTCATTTGTTAAGAACACTTCCAGGTGTTTGACCACAGTTGCATCAGTTAGCAGTCGGCATGAAACTTACTTCAGGTACTATGGCATTGGGACACTGGATAATGTAATGTTACTTCCTGACTGTCCAAATCTTCTGGTGGAATACCTCATTACCAAATCTCAACACTGAGCACTAAGACAGTACTTGGCTGGCAGTGAATAAGTCTATCTCAGTCAGATACTTTCTGTACAGATGTCATATCATCCCCAATACCTGCTGCTCTCAGGACACCTGTGGTGGGAAGTATCTGCTCACCCACCTTTCTTCAGATTTGCTAGGAGGGAATAGAGAAGAATGAAAAAGTCTGTGTTCTGATTCATTCCCTGCAGTTGCATAACAGAGGGCTGTCTGATCTACAAAGTGTTTCTGGGGACACATGTCTAGAAAGACTCTGCTGACTGACAGCACTAATAATTTCAAGAGATAATTCAAGGAAAATAACTTTAATTAGAAAACTGCTAGAATTTCTCGCAATTCAGGGAGCAATTCAGGCAAATGGATTTGCTGCATTTAAAAGAGGCAATGTAAGTCAATTACAAACAATAGGAAGATACCATCATTGGATGAGATATCACTGGATGGGGGGGGGGGGGGGGGGGGGACCCACATTTTGCACCATGTATCATTAGCGTTCAATAAAATTCATCACAAAGACATTTTCTGCCAGTGGTGACTGATCCCTGACAAACAGTAGCAAATCATTCAACCATAATTTTTGCAACAATCTTTTCTGTTCACTTGCAGATTGAGTTAGGGAACTTTTCAACAAAGGAGCTTTGCTGTGTAATTCCAGTTCTACCCTAATTTACTATTAACATGCACATTAGGATTGTGGACTGGTGCAGAATTTAATCCTCATAAGCATTTCTAACCCATCTGCCTTAACTAAAGGGCACATTGACAGCTCTTTCATTAATTTCATGTCCATGAACAACTGTTTAAGGGACAGCTCTTGATCTCATAATTTACCCAAGACTATATTTTATTCAGAGTTTGAAGAGATTTGGTTTGTCACCTAAAACATTCAAAAACTTCTATAGATGTACGATGGACGGCATTCTGACAGGCTGCTTCAGAGTCTGGTATGGTGGTGCTTCTTCAGAGGACCAAAAGCTCTACAGAAATTTGTAAACTTTGTGAGCTTCATCTTGGGTATTAACCTCCATAGCATCCAAGACATCTTCAAGAAACATGGCTCAGAAAGGCAATGTCCATTATTAAAGACCCAATCACCCAGGGACTGCCCTCTTCTCATTGTTACTATCAGGAAGGAGGTACAGAAGACTGAGGCACACATTAAGTGTTTCAGGTACAGCATTTTTTTTCCCTATGCGATGTGATTTCTAAATGAACATTGAACCTATGAACACTAACTTACTTCTTTTTTTTTATTATTTCTTCTTTTGCACTATTTTAAATCTATTCAATATACAGTGTACAATTCTGGTCACCAAATTATAGGAAAGATGTCAACAAATTAGAGAGAGTACAGAGGAGATTTACTAGAATGTTACCTGGGTTTCAGCACCTAAGTTACAGAGAAAGGTTGAACAAGTTAGGTCTTTATTCTTTGGAGAATAGAAGGTTGAGGGGGGACTTGATAGAGGTACGGTATTTAAAATTATGAGGGGGATAGATAGAGTTGACTTGGATAGGCTTTTTCCATTGAGAGTAGGGTAGATTTAAACAAGAGGACATGAGTTGAGAGTTAAGGGGCAAAAGTTAGGGGTAACACAGGGGAAACTTCTTTACTCAGAGTGGTAGCTGTTTGGAATGAGCTTCCAGTAGAAGTGGTAGAGGCAGGTTCGATTTTGTCATTTTAAAAAAAGTAATTGGATAGGTATATGGACAGGAAAGGAATGGAGCATTATGGGCTGAGTGCAGGTAGGTGGGACTAGTTGAGAATAAGCGTTCAGCACAGACTAGAAGAGCAGAGATGGCCTGTTTCCGTGCTGTAATTGTTATATGGTTACGTATATACACTCATTGTAATTGATTTACCTGTTTATTTCTTTATTTATTCATTCATTCACTCTTTCTTTGTTATCATTTGTTGCATTGTACTGTTACTACTCTATTATCAAATTTTATGACACATGCCAGTGACAATAAATCTGATTCTGATTCTGATTATGGCCCATACACTTTATTTGTCTAGATGTCTGCTCTTTCTCTGTAACTGTAATTGCAGGAACATATTTTACATTTGGTTCCTTAAGGTTGTCATAGGTGGGGCGGTAGCAGTGTTAAGCTCCTACTACCTATGGCATGCATCTCAAACAGCCTCTGATAAACAAGTTCTTCTCCTGGCCTTTATGTGTGATAAAGCTACAAATCCCAGCAGAACTCTTTCTACTATCAGGAGAAAGGTGGGTTGCTGGCATCTTAAAACCAGTCACTTTGGGCAGATGGAGCTCATCAGCCTTGGTTGACAGTTCATCTAGGAGAAGGAAACCTTGATCTCCAACCTCTGCTGCCTCATGGCTAAGTCCACTCATGGGGAAGGTTTTGGTAGTAAACGGCGAGGAAATATCCAGAGCTGGGGTCCCTAAGGCAGTGTGACGTTGAGTTCAACACTGACTGGCAACTTCTGCAATGCCATTGGTGCCAAGCTGTATCAGTCTCTGCCATTCCTTTATTGTTTTGTGTATCACCTAGACACCTAGAACACAATATCCATGATCAAATCCCCAACTAACAGAGGGCCTGTATTTTCCATTTGATTAGTTCTTTTCTCTTGATACTACCTCAATATACTAATGTTTGGAATGATCTGCATAGATGGCAAGCAAAATATTTTTTCTCCACTGCATGTGACAATAATACTGCAGTTAACAATTACCTGAAGTTTGCTACATTTCTCACCTGGGCTATCTAAAGTATTTCCCCTGTACCCAACAGTCAGAGTACCCGGGTAGTATACCTCTCTGCCGTAGCGCTTCTTGACCACACTCAAGATATACCAGCAGCCACTTCACACAGTCCTTCTCCAAGAGAGCTTTGAAGTATTTGTTCATGATCATGTTGACGTTCCACCGATCTGCAAGCTCTTGGAACTCTGGATTTAGCACAATCCAACTCATTCTTTCCTTGTCAAAAACACATGCATCCTCACCATTGTAGCCCAGTCTTATGAACCCATCTGTGGAGTTATCATTCTTCAATTCACAGCCGCAAATCCCCTGGACAAAGAAATCAGCTGGGGCTGAGGGAAGGTCGTGGGGGGGGGGGGGGGGGCAGGCAAGTGAAAAATAAACTGATGTGGCATGTAGGCACACAAGAAAGTAGAAACATGCGTATCTCTTCCATTTTGTGCATGTCTGCACTAAACCCATCAACCTGAAACCCCACAAATAATAAGGTTCCTCTTGGCCCTCACCTGCCTCCACGGCCAGCGCATAATTCTCTCTAACTTCCACCATCTCCAGCAGGATCCCACATCCAAGCACATCCTTCCCTACACCCACCACTCTCAACTTTCTGCTTTCCACAGGAATCTCTCCCTATACAAATCACTTGTCCATTCGTCCCTCCCCATCAATTTCCTGCCTGGTACTTATCCTCGCAAGTGGAACAAGTGCTACACCTGCCTCTACACCTCCTCCCTCATGACCATTCAGGGCCCCAAACAGTTTTTCCAGGAGAGACGACACTTCAGCTGTGAGTCTGTTGTGCCCATCTGCTGTATCCAGTGCTCCCAATGTGGCCTTCTGTATATTGTTGAGGCCCAATATAGATTGGAAGACTGCTTTGCCAAGCACTTACACTCCATCCACCAGAAAATCCAGGATCTCCCAGTGGCCTCCCATTTTAGTTCCACTTTCAATTCCCATTCTGACATGTCAATCCATGGCCTCCTCTGCTGTTGTGTTGAGGCCATACTCAAGTTGGAGGAGCAAAACCTTGTATTCCGTTTGGGCAGCCTCCCATCTGCTAGCATGAACATCGATTTCTCTAACTTCTGATAATGTCCAACCCCCTCACCCCCTTTACCATTCCTCTTCCCTTTATCCTCTCTGACCATACCTCCTCACCTTCCCCTTTTCTTCCTTGCATGACCTTCTACTCTGTCCTATTAGGTTCCCCTCTTCTCCAGCCCCGTATCTCTTTCACAAATCAACTTCTTAGCTCGTTACTTTACCCCACCCCCCTCCCAGATTCACCTACCACCTTCTGTTTCTCCCTTCCCTCCCCCACCTTTCAATTCTAATTCCTCATCTTTTTTTTCTCTGGTCCTGCTGAATGTTCTCAGCCCAATGCATCAACTGTACTCTTTTTCATAGATGTGGCATAGCCTACTGAGTTTCACCAGCATTTTCTTTGTGTTTGGATTTCTAAGATCTGTAGATTTTCTCTTGTTTGAGCATGAGTAGGAACTACTTGATCCAGCAAAGCACGAGTGATCTGCCCCAGATCTCAATTCTACTTTGTTACCTCCACAAATGCTCAACTCCTCACTATTCCAGCATTTTATCCTACCTTTAAAAATGTCGAATGTTCCAGGCTTCACTCTCAGAAGTGCAGAGAGTTCCAGAGAATTCATTATACTTCAAGAAGAAATATCATAGTGCCTCATTATTAAATTACTGGCCTCTAATCTTGTAACATTCTCTCCTCATTCAAAATTCTCCCAAGAGTGGAAACTGTTCAAAATAATTATTCACAGATGATCATATATATCATTACATCCATTGGAGACACAGCTTGTTATTGTAACTGCTCTGCTCACCAATGCAAGAAGTTGCAGATTATTTTACAAAAGTCACTCTGCCTTCCATGCACAGTCAACATATCAAAGTCAGCTCCCATCTTAGTCATTCCCTCTTCTCCCCGCTTCTTCAGACAGAAGATAGTTACTACCAGGCTCAAGGATAACATCTATCTTGCTCTTAGTAGACTCTTGAATGGACCAATAAAGATAACTCTTGAACTCACCATTTACCTCACAATAGTCCTTCCATCTTATGGATTGGCTGCACAGCACTTTTAATGTAACTATAACACTACATTCTGAATTCTGTTATTGTATTTCCCTTTGTTATAATACAATCTACTTATGTTCTGAAATAATCTATATGGAAGGCATGCAAAATGAGTGTTTCAATGTACTGAATTTCAGTACATGTGAAAATAATAAACCAATTACACCTTGCCGTTTACCCATGGATTCTTTTTGTTTTAAAACGTGCACTCATTCTTCTGAATTCCAGTGAGTGCACATCTGGTATTGTTAGCCAGTTATGATTTAAGAACATAGGACATAAAATAGTACATCACATTACAGGCCCTTCAGCCCACAATTTTGTGTCAACTCTCAAACCCTGCCTCCCATATAACCCCCCCCCCCCCACCTTAAATTACTCCATATACCTGTCTAGTAGTCTCTTAAACTTCACTAGTGTATCTGCCTCCACCACTGACTCAGGCAGTGCATTCCATGCACAAACCACTGAGTGAAAAATATTCCTCTAGTATCCCCCTTGAACTTCCCTCCCCTTACCTTAAAGCCATGTCCTCTTATACTGAGCAGTGGCGCCCTGGGGAAGAGGTGCTGGCTATCGATTCTATCTATACCTCTGACAGCCTTCTATT
The DNA here is from genome assembly GCF_048418815.1 of Hemitrygon akajei. Classification (NCBI taxonomy): domain Eukaryota; kingdom Metazoa; phylum Chordata; class Chondrichthyes; order Myliobatiformes; family Dasyatidae; genus Hemitrygon; species Hemitrygon akajei. The sequence continues at coordinate 148,885,978 of NC_133125.1, forward strand.
TCCAGGGATTAGTAAATGTTTCTCTTTTACATCGTCTCCAATGCCAGCACATGCAGAAGCAAACGCAAATGCACCCTTAAATACAGTGACATTTTTCAACAAGATCTTACTATTAGTGGCACAACAGAATAGATTGGGAAGGCACAGCAATGTAACTAGTAGAGCTAGAGCCTTACCTGCTTCTAATTCTGAATGTATGGAGTTTGTTCTCTCTGTGACCTTATCAGTGCTCCGGTTTCCTTCCACTTACGAATGATAATTTGGGTTGGTAGGATAATTGGCTAATGTAAATTTGCCCAGATGTTTGGGTAAGTAATAAAAAAGGTGGGAGAGCTGATGACAGTATGGAAAGAATAAAAATGGGATTAAAGCAGGAGTATTGTCATCCTGCCAAAGGGTCTCAGCCAACAATGTCGACTGTACTTCTCTCTGGGAAATCTCACAGCTTTGCATAACCTGTTCAGCAATTACTGTTGCTAAAGTGAAGGGGTGTTGACTGTACTCTTTTCCATAGATGATGCCTGGCCTGCTGAGTTCCTCCAGCATTTTGTGTGTGTTACTTGGATTTGCAGCATCTGCAGATTCGCTTTTGTTTGCTATTGCTGTTGATGGTCATTAAGGAACAGTGGGCTGAAGTGGCAGTTTCCATGCTGTATGACCTGATGGCTCCAGGTTTATGTATGGTAGACATGGACTACCCCCAATCATTGAATGCCATACTTGGACAATACATAATTATTGAGAGAGCAACACTGAAGAAATTCTAGCAACACACAAAATGCTGGAGGAACTCAGCAGGCTTGGCAGCATCTATGGAAATAAAAGTACAGTTGACGTCTTCTACAGTTGAAGGCTTTAACCCTTCAGCAGAACCATGCATTTTTTGATAGATGCTGCCTGGCCTTCTGAGATCCTCCAGCATTCTGTGTGTTGCTCGGATTTCCAGTATCTGCAAATTTTCTCTTGTTTCTGAAAATTTGCTATGTCACAGCTACAATGTCTGAGGGGCAGCACTGTTGGAGAGGCAATGTTGAAGGAGGACTACAGAGCAGCAGGGTTAAGACTGTGGAAATGAGGCAACATACATGGGAAGTACAGATACTTTGGAGAATTGGGCTGTCAGAGATCATTGCAATATCACAGTCAGTACTGACAGTTGGCTACATTAACAGAATATTATAACTGAGGGAATACAATCAGTAATACAAATGTTCAAATGAAATCAGGATCCTTTGTTTGCATTATTAGGACATAAATAAACCAATGGTTTCTCACTCACTGCAGTCCAACTAATGTATATGATCCAACGTAGTGTAGGATCAGGGTGTGAGTCTGGCCAGTGCCTGTAATGGGTTGGTACACTTTCCCCATGACCACTTTAGCTTCCTTCCACCTTCCAAAGGGTACCGATTAGGATTAGTGATCTGTGGGCATGTTCTGTTGGCACTGAAAGTGTGTTGACATTTGTAGACTGCCCCAGCACAATTCCCACTGATATGATACAAAATAACATATTTCCCTGTGTGTCCACTGCACGTGTGACAAATAATACTGATCATTGAATCTTAATCCATCCATTTATTGCAGCTGTTGTGACAAATGCTAGACCTTGTAAGATATCATCACCTGCTAACTGGATGTGCAGTGATAAGGACACATTAAACTAAAAAGATAAGGCTTTGACTTCATGCAAGTTCATCTGCGCAGTCACTGGGTTTTGTCAAGTCACTTACCACTGTGCTGTTGGTGAACAACCTCAACATTCCCTCTGATTATCCCATGAAAACCTGCCACTGTGATGGCCATTGCATCCCAGTGTTCCCTTGGGAAAGAGTAAGCCATCCACCATTGTCTGGAAACAGCCCTTTGCAGTGTGCTGTCAAAGTATGCTATCTGCTGGTCATCCAGCATTGCCACCATGCTATATTCAGTCAGCTCACTCGTTCCGTGGTTCAACAAGTAGTAAAATGCAAGGATGTGAAAATCTGCAACAGAGAAACAGAAATTAGTGATGCAAAGTGATGTGAAGTTAATTATGTATTACTCTGGATTTCCAGCATCTGCAGAATCTCCTGTGTTAGTGATGTAAAGACCACAATGCAGAAAGGCATTAACTAATATTAAAACTGATTACATCTTAGGAACATTGGAACCAGGGTATATCAGATGGCTTTTAGGCTGTGTCCACCAATCATTATTCCACTTCTAAATGATTTGCATTAACATACATTTTCCTGTTTGCAATGTCTCCATCTTGAAAATTTTGTTAATCTTAGTCATTCATGTGTTCATCAATTAAACATTTCACTGGTTAATGTGTTACAAATTTTACTTTCCCTACCACCCTTTCCAAACCACTAATACCCATTTCAATCCACGCTCCTTCCCAGTTGCACTCATACATTCATTTATGTCACCATCTCTCTCTATCCCCAGCTGCTCCTGGTTTCATTTGTCCTTCACCTCTCTCATAATGGTTCCAAAATCATCTTCCTGATGGATCAGATCTCAGCACTTCTATCCATTTTTCTTTATAATTATCAACCTCCGTGGTCCTTAGCCTCACCTCACCTCCCCCTTCCTTGCTTCATCTTCCTTTTCTTTATTGGCTTCCATCCATCATGGACAGAACTCTTGTCTTCTGACGCCATACTCCCCCTCCCCTATGCTGACCCTTTTACCCATTATCGTTTATCTCCAAACTCCCCCTGCCCAGTATACCATAATGTCTTGTTTCACTAATCACTGTGTCGATCCTTCCTTTTCATTTTATGAGCTATCTTCCTCCTTTCATCACCAAGTCCTTTCCCGCAACAGATGCTTCTCAAGCTGCTCAGTTCTTCCAGCAGACAGTTACTCCTGATTCCAGCACCTACTGTCTCTTGTGTCTCAACAGAATATTATGATGATATTTGGATATACATTATTGTGCAAAAGTCTTAAGCAATGTACATATATACATGGTTGATTTGTTGGCATCTATCTGTCTTGAAGGACAATGGGTGATGATGATTATCATCACAAGCATGGGCGGAAGGTATGGAGATCCTAAGATGCCCAGTCATCAAGATCACTCTCTTGGCCTCACCAGTGTAGTCCAAAGGAAAGTTTATGAAGCAACAGTTAGCTTGCACATGAGAGTTTGGAGATAATCTATCAGAGTTACAGGGAATTAGCCGGTCCTAAATTGCAGAGGTATGTAGCTGGGTGACTGTCAGGAGAAATAAAAATGTGAATAGGCATTTAGCACAGAGCATCATGTGGCCATTCCTTACAATAATAAGTAAACCACTTTGGATAATGTTGTGGGGGTGACCTCCCAGGAGACTGCTGGTTTACTGGCACTGAGCGCAAGTCCATTGTGCAGAAAGGAAAAAGGGAGAAGAGGGATGTGTTAGTGATAGGGGACTCAACAGTCAGGAGATCAGGCAGGAGATTCCATGGAGGTGAACAGTACACTCAAATCGGATGTTGCCTCCCTGGTGCCAGGATCATGGACATCTCAGATCGTGTCCACAGCATTTTGGAGAGGGAGGAAGAGTAGCTAGATGTTTTAGTACATATTGGTACAAGTGACAGAGGAAGGAAAAACAAAGAGGTCCTTAAAAGGTAATTTAGAGAGCTAGGTAGAAAGCCGAGAAACAGGACCACCAGCATTGCAATTTCTGGATTACAGCTTGTGGGGGGGGGGGGGGGGGGGATCTGGATGATTTGGCAGATTATTGTGTGGCTGAGAAGCTGATGTGGAGGGAGGGGCTTCAGGATCTTGGATCTTTAAGATCTCTTCTGGGCGAGATATGACCTGTTCAGAAGTGAGGGGCTACACTGGAACTGAAGGAGGACCACTGTTCTCACTGGCAGGTTTATTGGAGACAGTTCAAACAAAATTGGTAGGGTGTTTGGAACCAGAGTGAAGGTCTCAGGATAAGATGGATGGTAAAAATGCAAAGATAACATGCAATCAGTCTGTTAGGAAGGGCAGGCAAATGATAGGATGAAAATGCAGTTAGTAGGGAGAGTATCAGTGCATTAGGGATAAAGACTCAATGTGTAGCAAATATAGTACTCAAAGTGTTATATCTCAATGCACGGAGTATAGGAAATAAGTTGGATGACCTTGTTGCACTATTACAGATTGTTAGGTATGGTGTTGTGGCCATCACGGAATCATGGCGGAAAGATGGTTGGAGTTAGGAGCTGAATGGTGTATCAGAGGGATAGGATTGAAGGCAGAGGGGATAGCATGGCTCTGCTGGTAAAGAAAGATGTGAAATAGGATCAGAAGATGTTGAATCCTTGTGGTTGAGTGAAAAACTTGCAAGGGTAAAAGGACCTGATGGCAGTTAAGTACAGGCGTCCAAACAGTAGCTGGGATGTGGAGCACAGATTACAATGGAAAAGAGAAAAGGCATATCAAAAGGGCAACTTTATCACAGTCATGGAGATTTCAACATGAAGGGCAATGCAGGAAAATCAGGCTGGTAATGGATCTCAAAAGAGTGAGTCTGTTGAATGCCTATGAGATGGCTTTTTAGAGCAGTTTGTCATTGAGCTGACTAGGGGATCAGCGGATTAGCTATACTGGAGTGAGTGTTATGTAATGAACTGGATGTGATTAGGGATATTAAGATAAAAGAACCCTTAGGAGACAGTGATCATTATTTCAGTGGAGCAAAGGAAATTACAGTAGTATGAGAGAGAAGTTGGCCAAAGTAATTTGGAAGAAAATGCTGGCAGGGATGATAGCAGGGCAGTATTGGCATGATTTTTTTGAAAAAAAGTCAAAGGTGCAGGATAGATGTATACTAAAAACAAAGAAATAGCTAAATGGCAAAATAATACAACCAGAGCAGACAAGGAATGTCAAAGCTAATTTAAAGTAAAAGATTGGGCATAAAACAATGCAAAAATTAGTGCTAAGACTGATCGTTGAGAAGCTTTTTAAAACCTACAGAGACCAATTAAAAGAATCATTAGAATGTGAAAGATGAAATATGAAAGTAAGCTAGCAAATATAAAAGTGGATAGTAAAGATTTTTGAAGTATTGTAAAAATGAAAACAAGATGGCAGTGGATATAGGACCACTAGAAAATGAGGTCAGAGAAATAATAATGGTGGACAAGGAGTTGGCAGAAGAACTAAATGAGTATTTTGCATTAGTCTTCATTGTGGAACACACTAGCAGTGTGCCAGATGTTGAAGAGTGCAGGGGAAGAGAAGTGAGCGCAGTTACTATTACAAGGAAGAAGGTGCTGAAAAAGCTGAAAGACCAAAGGGTAAATAATTCATCCGAGTCAGATGAACTGCACCCTAGGGTTGTGAATGTGGTGGTGGTAGGGATTGTGGAGGCATTAGTAATGATGTTTGAAAATTCATTGGAATCCAGCATGGTGCCAGAGGACTGAAAAATTGCAAATGTCACTCCACTCTTTAAGGAAGGATGAAGGCAGCAACGAGGAAATTACAGACCAGTTAGCCTGACCTCAGTAGTTGGGAAGATATCAGAGACAATTGTTAAGGATGAGGTTATAGAGTATTTTGTGAGAAAGGTCAAGATAGGACAAAGTCAGCATGGTTTCATTAAGAGAAAATCTTGCCTGACAATCCTTTGGAAATTCTTTGAGGAGATTACAAGTAGGATAGATAAAGGGGATGTAGTGGATGTTGTATATTTGGACTTCCATAAGGCCTTTGACAAGGGGCTACACATGAGGCTGCTTACCAAGTTAACTGCCCATGGTATTAAAGGTAAGTTACTAGCATGGCTGTTTGGTAGGATCCTGTTGGCTGCCAGTGAATAGTGGTGTTGTGACGGCTTCTTTTTATGCTGTATATCAATGACTTAGATGATGGAACAGATGGCTTTGTTGCCAACTTTGCAAATAATATGAAGATTGGTGGAGGAGCAGGTAGTGTTGTGGAAAGAGATAGGATGCAGAAGGACTTAGACAGATTAGGAGAATGGGCAAACAAAGTGGCAAATTAAATACAATTTTGGAAAATGCATGGCCGTGCACTTTGATAGAAGAAATAAATGTGCAGACTATTTTCTAAATGGGGAGAATATCAAAAATTCTGAGATACAAAGGGACTTGGGAAACCTTGTCCAGAATGCCTTAAAGGTTAACTTGCAGGTAGAGTTGGAAGTGAGGAAGGCAAATGCAATGATAGCATTCATTTCAAAAGGTCAAGAATACAAGAGCAGGGATGTGATACTGAGGCTATATAAGGCCCGGGCTGAGGCCTCACTTTGAGTATTGTGAATAGCTCTGGACTCCTGATCTAAGAAAATATGCGCTGGCATCGGTGATGGTTCAGAAGTAGCTCACAACGATGATTCTGGGAATGAAAGGGTTATCATACAAGGAATGTTTGATAGCAGTGGGTCTGTACACACTGGAATTGGAGGGATAGGGAGGGGAAATCTCATTAAAACCTTATGAATGTTGGAAGTCCTAGACCGAGGAGATGAGGAAAAGATGTTTCCCATGATTGGCAGTCTAGGACAGAGGACATAGCCTCAGGATAGTGGGGTGTCCATTTAAACCAGAGGGTGGTGACTTTCTGGAATTTATTACCACAGGCAGTTGTGGAGGCCAGGTCACTGGATGTATTCAAGGCAGAGCTTGCTAGGTTTTTGATTGCACACAGCATCAAAGGTTACGGGGGGAAGGCCAGCAGTGGGGCTGAGGAGGGAAATCAAAGGATTAGCCATGATTAAACCGTGGAGCAGACTTGATCGGCAAAATGGCCTAATTCTGCTCCTATGTCTTATAATCTTATGGTTTTATTATAGTCAATATGTTTGGCACTAGCTTGGCTGCAAGGAACTGCCAGAAGGATCTTCAATGATGTCCATCCACCTTAAGGGCTCCACTTTGGATTTGTTGTCTGAGATTACTCCCATAGCCTTCGTCTCTCCCAAAGCTGCCTACAAGGCAGTAGGGCTCCTTACCCTTAGGGGAGATTTGTTTCATGAGCAGCAGTGTGTGTCCAGACACCAGTGGGACTGCGTGCTATGTGTACAGGAGCCAGACCTCCTCCCTGTCCACTGTAGTTCAGCCTGAGTCCAAAAGAAGTTCAGTTTCCGTGTGTCGCCAGCGAGGTGGTACTACATGAAGCTTGCTGTTGGATGGGCTATGTACTGGCAGGGAGAGACTTATACATTCCATTCTCCTTTTTGCAAGACTGCTAGCCAGTGGTGGAAGCTGAAAGTGAGAGTGACACGCACTGCCCACTACAGTACCACACTAGATGCATCAAAACAACTGTAGGTAGATAGCTAGGGTGCTTAAGATTTTTGTACAGTATTGTATTTGCCAACATGGAGCAGAAAATAGGTCTGTAAATATGGTGGGAAGAAAAGATGTCGGGAATGGCAATGGTGGAGCACTGTGGGATGTGTGTGACAGGGAGCATAGACAGAATGTCAAGGTGGTGGTGGGGTGGTGCAGGTGCAGACTTATCCAGCTTTGAGTCGCCAGGCAAGTACATTGTATTCCAAACAGATCACTACAGAATGTCTCCCTGGTGCTTCCTGCTCCCTCCCTGATCCCTTCAGAATTACCCAGCCACGATTCCTCTCTCCCTGCCCCCTTCCAGTCCACAAGCGAGACCTATATCAGAATCAGGTTTATCATCACTCACAGAAGTCATAATTTTTTTTGTGTGGTCACAGAAGTCTGCAGTACATAAAGTTACTACACTACTGTGCAAAAGTCAGGCACCCTAGCTATATATAAGTGCACAAGGCTTTTTCCCAGTACTGTGATATGAAAGAGATGTTATAGAAAGATAGAGAGATATAACATGCATACAGGCCATTCTGTACACCAAATCTCTGCCAACCATCAAACACCAATTTAGATTAATTTTACTCTAAATGATTTCAGTCACTCCATTCTGCCATTAACTCCCACTGGGGCAAAATCACAGCAGTCAATTCACATAGTATGCTGCACTCCTTTTGGATGTGCGAGGAGACACGGACACGCAAAGGAAACCCATGTGATCACAAGGGCAACATGGAAACTGCAACCAGAGACCCTTGGAATTTTGGATTGAAACTGGAAAATTGGAGCAATGAGCCATCATTTTTATGGACTGTACCACTGTGCTATTTATGATATAGAAGAGGTTTCCTTAGGTTTCCACAGCTGGGTAAAGTCTTATGCTGGGATTCTTTAAATTTTATCAACAATAAAGGGTATTGGAAGCCAAAGAAAATCAACAACTCCCCTATGATCAGGTCAGTTAGTAACTGCAAAGTGTAAACTTAACAGTTATACTGGCTGAAAGAGAGTGGGAGATCAGGAACATTTACTTCAATGAGAGGACATCTGGATACAAGTCCAGGATATCTTCTCTACTCCAGCAATCCACATTGAAAATTCTCAACTGTAATTCTCCAAACAAGGCTCAGAGTGGGGAGCAGCAACTTTCTAAGTGATTTTCTAAAGCAATCTCCAGCTAAGGAGATGTTCTTTTTCCCACAGGGAACTGTTAATTCAAAACTAGAAACATCATTATCTTTAATTTTATTCTACAAAAATTTGAGAACAAACTTCTAATTACAGGTTAATAATTACCAAACATAAGACCATAAGTTCATATGACATAGGAGGAAAATTAGGCCTTATTGAGTCTGCTCCGCCTTTCCATCATGGCTGATCCCAGATCTCACTCAACACCAAACACCTGCCTTCTCACCATATTCTTTGATGCCTGACTGATCAGGAAATAATCAAACTTTGCCTTAAATATACAATATAATTGGTCTCCACCACAGTCTGTTGCAGAGCATTCCACAGATTCACTACCTTCTGGCTAAAAAATTCCTCCTTACCTCTGTTTTTAAAGGTCACCTCTCAGTTTTGAGGCAGTGAACTCTAGTTCCGGACACACCTACCAGATCAGATTCAGATTCAGAGTCAGTTTATTGTCATTTAGAAACCACAAATGCAATGCAGTTAAAAATGAGACAACACTCCTCCAGAATGATATCACAAAAGCACATGACAAAACAGACTACACTAGAAAATCCACATAACGTTTGGCAATCCCCAATCCAGAGTCTTGAGAGGCTGCTCTCCACATCTATCCTATCTAGACCTTTCAACATTCGTAGGTTCCAGTAAGATCCCCCTGCATTGTTCTAAATTCCAAAGTGTACAGAGCAAAGCTGCCAAAAACACTTCTTATGATAATCCTTTCATACCCGTAATCATCCATATTAATCTCCTCTGGACTCTCACAAATGACAACATAACCGTTTTGAGACATGGGATATAAAACTGTTGGCAAAGATTATTGAAATAAGGAGAACTTAGGGGAAATTCTAAATTAGAGAAAACCAGCTATAAATTAGAATCAACATGAAGGGGCAATGTTCAGAAGCACTTAGTCATACAAGCAGCTAATGGAAATCTGTAAGTTTCTCTGCAGAAAAATACCTGTAGAAGCTGGGTGCCAATTAAAAATTTTAAGATTGAAATTGATAGCTTTCTCTTATTTATGTATGTAATGGTCTAGTGACAAAATGGCAGATAGAGCTGATCAGTTTAATGATAGAATAAACTCAAAGATTTTAATTGTGCGTCGCTTGTTCCTTGGAGGTAACTTTGCAACTCACAGCATTTGACATGACACACTCTCAGTTTACTCTACAGGAGGAGCACTCAGTTCCCCATCAACAGGGGAAGCCTAAAGAAAATGTTTAAGATGTAAGAAAATTAGAGAAAAGGAGTTTTGTTGATGTATTGCAGAGAGAGTAAAAATACAGTGGTCATGCTGCAACAGAGAGCATAGAGGGGTAGAAAAGTAATATTCTTAATCCATGCATGTTGAGGAGATGAATATTGGGAGATCAAATTCAAGTGGAAAACGTACAGTAAATGTGAGAGATGTTCTGGTGCACATCCCTAGCTCTCCAAAAGCGGCAATACAAGTAGACAGAATGAAGGAGTAAGACTAGAGACTGCAACAGATAGTTTCCAGCTGGTGTACTGAGAATGATGAAATAAATCTGTATTCTCTGGCAATCAAGGGTGGTATAATAGGACAGGAAGAGTATATCAACTAGAATAAGATGTCAACAGTTTTAAAAACTGTGCATATTGCACAGTTAATGCAGGCTGATTTTCATGATTGGTTCCATTGTTAAATGTCAACCAATAAGAACCCTGGGATGTGGAATATACATTAATGAAGAAGCTGCTTTATTATGGAAAGTACGCATTCTACTCTTAAGATTCAAGGTACGTTTATAATTAGAGAATATATTAATTATACTGTCTTGAGATTTGTTTGCTTACATGGAACCTCAAAGCAGGAAATCTGCAAGAACCCAAATGAAAAAAAACAAGCCGCGTTGCACAAGAGAAATGAATAAACAAAAATCATGCGAACAATTGAACCAATCAACAATATTCTGAACCAATTGAGTCCTTAGTTCAGAACCCCAGAGTATTCAAGAGGATGCCCAGAGCCTCTCTTACTAGTTCATCATATTAGTAGGCACGGAGCAGAGCAGCTGGTGCATTCTCTATAGCCTCAGCACCATGAATAAAGGAGTGACCATAGCAATGAGCATATGAAATTGGCCCTTGCCTCAGATCCTGACACTGTCTTTTCAGTTTTTCTAGGCCAACATCCAAATTGACCAAAAATTGGAACAGCAAAAGGCTCCAGCGTCCTGGAGAGTGGAGTGAACATCACGAGAATGAAGGAAATTAGCTCTCACCTCCACTCAGCACCCAGAGCAATCCAAAATACCACCTGGGCCAGCTATATGAGCATCAGAATTCCACTGTCCCAATGTCTCCTGTCCAAATGGCTAGCTCACTGCATCTACATCGATTCTGCAAAGTACCTTCTCAACTCATCCTCCTATCTTGCATTGTCATCACTTGCCTCCTCACTGTTTGCAGCAATAATTTAACACAACTTACCTCAGAGAATGTGTCCTTTGATGTTTTTAGTCAAATTTATTGTCTTTTGAACTACCAGTGAGCTGTCACACATGTTCAACAGAGCCACCCTAACTGGAAGTGGTATTCTGCTATTACTTGTGTTGCAATTTACACTGTATTCTGTTCTGTTCCTCAACATAATAAAAACAAATCTGTAATAGAACTTCTCACAAGGCTTTACTACAGAACAGGAATCATCGTTTCTCTCAATCATTTATCCACGTTAAGACAATGACCCAGTGAAAACCTAGGGACTGCTCAACAATATATTAAATTTGCAAATGCTATCAATCTTTTTGGTTCTTTCATAGTTCATAAACAGAAGTTAAATTACTTACTGGAAGAGACTGTAAAGTAAAAAGCAGCATGCTTTAAATGTAGTCAGGGCATTAATTAACCAGGTGACTAACAGCAGTGACAGTAACTTGATCTCTTGTGCATTTGAACAGACTCTGGTGTGGAGCTACTTATTGGTCCATGTGTATAGCAAACCTGACAACCACATCCACTGAGAATGAAAGAGATTGTTCTGGTCACTAATTATCAGTCAATGGAGTCTGATTATCTGATTTTACACTCACATTTACACAACAACATTCATGTCAACTACTCTGCCCAGAGCACTTTAAAGACAAAGAAGTGCTTTACCATGTTTAATTACTTAGTCATGCTCAATGCTATCAGTTCTACAAATAGAGTTTTGGGATTAACAGGAATATCTTCTTTAGAGTACTGCTTGAGAAATATTTATGAATCAGTGTGTTGGAAAAAATTTCCTTGTTATTCTCTGATGTAGTGTCATGGCATTTTTCTATCAGATGAGAGACAGATGTGAGCTCAGGCTATAATTTTTTCAAGGTGTAAAAGTGTAGATATCAGCCAACACTGCCTGACACTCAGTATGTACATAGATTTCTCAATGATCCTCGTACTGATTACTGGGCAGATTCAGATTCTGATAGGCTTATTATCATATAAGACCATAAAACAAGGAGCAGAATTAGGCCATTCAGCCCATCACGTCTGCTCCACCATTTCATCATGGTTGGACCATTTCCCTTTCAACAACCTTCTCCTCCTTCTTCCCATAACCTTTCACACCCTGACAAATAAAGAAACTATAAACCTCTGCTTTAATTGCACCCAATGGCCTGCCCTCCACAGCCACCTATTGCAATGAATTGCACTGATTCACCACCATTTAGCTACAGAAATTCCTTGTCAACTTCTTTTTAAATGGAAGTTCCTCAATTCTGAGCCCATAGCCTCTAGTTCTGCTATAGGCCACATCCTCTCCACATTGACTCTATCGAAGCCTTTCAACATGCAATAGGTTTCAATGAGATCCTCCTTCATTTTTCTAAATTCCAGTGAGTACAGGCCCAACACCATCAATCTTTTCTCAAACAATAACACTTTCAATCCCAGGATAATTCTTGTGAACCTCCTCTGAACCCTCTCCAATGTTAGCACATCCTTTCTTAGATAAGGGGCATAAAACTGCTTACAATACTCTAGGAAGCCTCACCAGTGCCTGATAAAGCCTCAGCATTACTTCCTTGCTTTTATATACCAGTCCTCTTGAAATGAATGTAAATATTGCATTTGCCTTTCTCAATACTGACTCATACTATCAGTCATCCTGTAGGGAATCCTGACCAAGCACCTCCTAAGTTCCTTTGGGCCTCAGATTTCTGAATTTTCACCTCATTTATAAAACAGTCTTTGCTTTTATTCCTTTTCTCAAAGTGCACTTCCATACATTTCCCAAAACTATACTCCATCTACTGTTTCTTTGCCCATTCTCCTAATCTGCCTATGTCCTCTGCAGCGTACCTGCCTCCACAACACTATGTGCCTCTCCACCTTAGAACCATCAAACTTATCATCTAGCTCATTGAAATATATCATATAAAGAAGCAGAGACAGAGAAGCAGTTTCAGCGACAGGTTACTATCGATGCAATGCTCCTCAGACAGGATGAAGAGGTCAATACTCCCCAATGCCATTAGGCTTTACAATTCAACCGCCAGGACTAAGAACTTTTTAAAAGCTATTATAAATGCTTTTTGAGATATTGATTTAGATGCATATCATATTGTATGTAATTAGTTTTGCTACAACAAGTGTATGGGACATTGGAAAAAAAGTTGAATTTCCCCATGGGGATGAATAAAGTATCTATCTATCTATCTATCTATCTATCTATCTATCTATCTAAAGAAAGAAATCCCAACATCGACCCATGCAGAGCACCACTAATCACCACCAACAAACAAAAGGCTCCCATTATTGCCAGTCTTTCTCCTGCCATCCAGCCAATGCTTGATCCATGCAAGTGTCTTTCCTGTAATACCTTATCTTGTTAAACAGCATCATGTGCAGAATTTTGTCAAATGCCTTCTGAAAATCCAAGTACGCACCAGCCACCAATTCTCCTTTGTCTATCCTGTTTGTTATTTCTTGAAGGAATTCCAACAGATTATTCAGGCAGCAGTGCCTCTAAAGGAAAGTTGCTAACATCAGCCTTTTTTATCGTGTGTCTCTAAGTACCCTAACATCTCATCCTTAACAATTGGTACCAACAATTTTCGATCCACTGAGTTCAGGCTAACTGACTTATAATTTCCTTTCGGCTCCCTCCCTCCCTATTAAGAGTGAGGTGATATTTGCAAATTTCCAGTCCACTGGAGCCATGTCAGAATCTAGTGATTCTTGAAAGTTTATTACTAATGCCTCCACAATCTTTTCAGCTACCACTTTCAGACTGCTGGGGTCCATCTCGTCCAGCTGCCTTACCAACCTTATCCCCTTTCAGATTCCCAGGTACCTTATCCCTAGTAATAGCAACTGCACTCACTTCTGCCACTACACTCGAGCTTCCAGCATAATGCTAGTATCTTCCAAAGTGATAATTGATACAACATATGTACTTATTTAGTTAATCCACCATTTCCTTACTGCTTCTCTAATATCATTCTCCAGTGGATCAATATCAACACTTGCCCCTGTTTTACTCCTTACTGAACAAAAATTTTCAACTGAACTTTGATGTTATTGGCTAGCTTCATATTTCACTTTCTCCCTCCTTCTGGCTTTTTAATTGCCTTCTGTTGGTTTTTAAAAGTGTCCCAATCTTCTAACATCCTACTAACTTTTTTTTCTCTATGACATGCCCTCTCTTTTGTTTTTGTATTGTCTTTGACATTGTGGCATCATCCTGCATTTTGAATGCTGCTTCTTCATTGGGATGTATCTAACCTGTGCATTCTGAATTGCTCCCAGAATCTCCACCAATGCTGTCCTGCCATCATCCCTGCCAGTGTCCCCTTCCAATCAACTTTGGCCAGCCCCTTTATCATGCCTTGATTATTACCTTTACTCCACTGTAATAATGATACATCTGGCTTTAGCTTCTCCCTCTCAAACTGAAGGATGAATTATGTCATATTATAGACCATTCAGCCCACAATGCTGTGCCGACCTGCTAAAAAGCAAATCAAAAACAACCAAACACTTATCCCTCCTACCTACACAATGTCAATACCCGTCCATCTTTCTTACATCCATGTACCTAGACAAATGTCTTTTAAAAGCATTGACTGTATTATGATCACTTCCTTCTATAGTTTCCTGTCTTCAGCTCCCTAATCAAATCTGGCTTATTGCACAATACCAAGTCAGGAACAGCCATTTCCCCTTATGGGCTCAAACATCAGCTGCTCTAAAACGCCACCTCATGGGTAGATTCTAATCTAAGAGAAATCTAATTTTCCCAATCTACTTGCATATCAAAATCCACCATGATCTTTGTAGCATTGTCTTTTTGACACATCTTTTCTTTCTCCCATTGTAATTTGTAGCCCACATCCTGGCTACTGTTTGGGGGCCTGTATATAATTCCCATCAGCATCTTTTAATTCATTCTGTTTTCTACACAATATCTTTTAGGATTCTAAATCTTCCAATCTTCTGTTACCTCTTTTTAGGAATTTGATTTTATTATTTACCTATAGAACCACCACCGCCCCTGCCTGTCCCTTCACACAATGTGTATTCTTGGATGTTAAGCTCACTGATTCCAATAGAGTCAGAACTTACTTAACAGTTCCATAGGAATAAGGAAACAGTCACAAGTCTTGGAGCAGGTTCCGGACATCAGGCCTGGAACCAGGAATCAGATATGGGGTCAGGGAACGTGTCCAGAGATCAGATGCAGGGCCTGGAAACAGGGACAAGATACCAAATGTGAAACCAGTGATGAGACAGTGGGCCTGGAAATATCGATCAAATGCGAATCTTTGAGCCAGCATTCAGACCACCAGCATGGGAACCAGGTGGACTCCACACATTGGCCTGGAGACAGCAAACAGATAGCTGGCTCCAGAACCAGCATCCAGAGTTCATGTCTGGAAACAGGGAGCAGAAACTGGACTTGGGACCAGCAATCAGACACCACACCTGTCCCAGCTATTGTGTATTTAATGCTCCGTTCAATATGAGGAATAATGCAAATGTATTTTATTTACATCAATGGACAGGAAGCTCTGTGGGTGCGAAAGAGATTTCTGGATGCTATTTTGTCTCTTGCTTGCTGGGGCCCAGGACATTTCAGATCAAATCCTCAGCATTCTTAAGTGGGAGGATGAACAGCCCGAGGTCATGGTCCATGTATCTACCGATGACATGGTAAGACAAGTGATGAGTTTCTGCATAGGAAGTTCAGGAGTTAGGTACTAACTTTAAAAGAACCTCTGGGTTTGTGATATCAGGATTGCTACCCATGCCATAAGTTAGTGAGGCCAGAACTAGGAAGAATATACAGTTTAACACGTGGCTAATAAGTATGCATAGGAGGGTGGGTATAAGATTTTTGGATCATTGGACTTTTTTCCAGGGAAGGTGGGACCTGTGCAGATGGGATGATTTTCATCTGCACAGGTGAAATTTTATATCACATTTCACAGTGGAAATTTTGTTGATGCTGCTCGGTGGGTATTAAACTAGAGTTGCAGGGGGATGGGAATCAGAGTGCCAGACCCATTAGTGGAGAGGTTGTGGAAGTAGATATTGGTAAGACCTTGGACAAAGTCAGGGATTAAAAGTTTGTCCATGGTGCAACTGGCGTCCTGAGCTGCGTGTATTTCAATGCAATAAGTATCACAGGAAAGTCGGAGGAGCTTGGGGCATGGATGAGCACCTGGAATAATGACATTGTAACCATTAGTGTGACTCGGTTTTCAGAAGGGGTAGGGCGGGCATCTCAGTGTTCCAGGGTTGTGTTGTTTCAGATGTGACAGAGTGGGAGGGATTATGGGAGGAGGGGTGGTGTTACCAGTGAGGGAAATTATCATGGCAGTGCTCCATCAGGACAGACTGAAGAACTCGACTACTGAGGCTTTATGAGTAGAACTTAGAAGTAAAAAGGATAGGACCACATCAAAGGGGCTATTTTACAGACCACCCAAAAATCCTAGTGATTTAGGGGAAGAAATTTCTAAAGAGATCAGACTTTTGCAACAAACATAAGATTGTTATAGTCAGTGTTTTTTTACTTTCTACATATTCACTGGGAGTCCCATACTGTAAAAGTAATATGTGGGATAGAGTTTGACAAATTTATTCAGGGAAGTTCAGTACATAGAAGTCCCAACAAGAGAGAATGCAATACTGGATATGCTATTACGGAATGAGACAGGGCATGTGACTGAAGATTGTGTAGGACAACACTTTGCATCCAGTGACCACAATGCCATAAGTTTCAAAGTAAATATGCAAAAAGATAGGTCTGATCCAGAGGTTCAGATTATAAATTGGAAAAAAAGGCCAATTTTGATTGGAAGCCTGTGACTAATGCAGTGTCTCAGGGCTCACTGCTATGTCTGTTGTTGTTTGTCATCTATATCAATGATCTGGGTATGATGGACTTTAGGAGATCTAGGCCTCGTATGGAGCCAGTGATCATTAATGGAGAATGTGTGGAGCAGGTTAAGACCTACAAGTATCTGGGAGTACAGTTGGACGAGAAGCTAGACTGGACTGCCAACACAGATGCCTTGTGCAGGAAGGCACAGAGTCGACTGTACTTCCTTAGAAGGTTGGCGTCATTCAATGTCTGCAGTGAGATGCTGAAGATGTTCTATAGGTCAGTTGTTGAGAGCGCCCTCTTCTTTGTGGTGGCGTGTTGGGGAGGAAGCATTAAGAAGAAGGACGCCTCGCGTCTTAATAAGCTGATAAGGAAGGCGGGCTCTGTCGTGGGCAAAGTACTGGAGAGTTTAACATCGGTAGCTGAGTGAAGGGCGCTGAGTAGGCTGCGGTCAATTATGGAAAACCCTGAACATCCTCTACATAGCACCATCCAGAGACAGAGAAGCAGTTTCAGCGACAGGTTACTGTCGATGCAATGCTCCTCAGACAGGATGAAGAGGTCAATACTCCCCAATGCCATTAGGCTTTACAATTCAACTGCCAGGACTTAAGAACTTTTTTTTTTAAAGCTATTATTAATGCTTTTTGAGTTAGTGATTTAGATGCATATCATATTATTACTGAGTTAAGTATTGTATGTAATGAGTTTTTGCTACAACAAGTGTATGGGACATTGGAAAAAATGTTGAATTTCCCCATGGGGATGAATAAAGTATCTATCTATCTATCTATCTATGATAATGTGATTAACTGCATCAGCAAATTTGTAGATAACATCAAGATTGGGGGTGCAGTAGACAGAGAACAAATATCAAAACTTGCAGTGGGATCTGACCAGTTGGAAAAATAGTCTGAGTAATGGAAGATGGAATTCAATGCAGACAAATGTGAGGTGTTGATCATTTGTGAGGCACAACCATAGTAGATCCTACACAGTGAGTTTTACAGAACTGTGGAGTGTAGTTGAACAATAGAATTTGTGAATACAGGCCCATAATTCACTGAAGGTTGTATTGTAGGTAGATTATGGCTGTAAACAAAGTTTTGACACATTGGCCTCATCCGTGGAAATGAGCAGTTAACACACACTGACGAAGCATCCTGATGATGGGTCTTGGCCCGAAACATTGACTGCTCATTTCCGTGGATGCTGTCCGACCTGCTGAGTTTCTCCAGCTTGTTTCTACATGTTGTTTAGAGTATGGTGGCCAACTTTGGTCAACTACATTCAGGGAAGATATAAACAAGATTGAAAGACTACAGCAAAAATTTACTAAGATGTTGCTGAGACTTGAGGACCTGAGTTGCAAGGAAAGATTGAATAAATTTGAACTTTACTCCCTAGAATGTAGAAGATTGAGGGAGATTTGATAGAGGTGTACAGAATTTGAGAGAATAGATAGGATAAATGCTCGCAGGTGTTTCCATTGAGTTTTGGGTGCAATTGCAACTAGAGGTCAAAGGGTATGGGTCAAAGGCGAAATGTTTACAGGGAACACGAGGAGAAACTTCTTCACTCGCAGGGTGGTGAGATTGTGGAACAAGCTATTAGCACAAGTGTTGGATGCTATTTCAGTTTCAAAGTGTAAGAGAAGTTTGGATAGGTTCATGGATGGGAGGGCTATGGAAGACTATGGGCTTGGAGCAGTTTGATGGGACGAGGCGGTTTAAATGGTTCAGCACAGAGTAGATAGGCCAAAGGTCCTGTTTCTCAGCTATAGTTTTCTATGGGTTTAAATAGTTGAGATACATCTACTTTAGAAAACATATTTTACCTTTCAGCATAAAAATAAATCAACATAATTTACAAGAAATTTAATTCATGTAACTTAGTTGAAGGGCAAATATCAAATGAAGCACTTCATTGTCCACTTCAATCACAATTAGAAATCCAAATGAATGGGCCCTCATTAGATGGACCAGTTGCATTATCAGTTGCCAAGTGTATACTTCCCCTGACTATGACCTGTACAGGAAACGCCCTGCTGAGCTTGAAGACTAAACAGGAAGCCCACATTGTAGCAGTGATCTCCAGGTGATTTATGCCTCCTACTGGCATGCATGCTGTCAACAGTCATCCAGTGTTTCCTTGTACAAGCTCCAATTGCCATCAATGTGACACAACCCTCGACGAAGGAATAATGAACCCTACAGCTAGTTATAGCATTTCCCTTGAGTTATCACTCCTCCATAAAAATGTTGCCATATGATCTTCCTAGTATGAGATACAACACAGAAACAGTCCCTTTGTCTAGGCAAATCCATAGCAAACTCATTGACATTCAAGAGAAAATCTGGAGATGCTGGAAATTGAAGTGATACACACAAAATACTGAAGGAACTCAGCAGACCAGGCAGGATGTATGGAAAAAAGTACATTTGATGTTTCAAACTGAGACTCTTCATCAGGACCAGAAAACAAAGATAAGGAGTCAGAGTAAGGAAGTCGGGGAAGTGGAGCAACAACCAAGAGGTGGTAGGTGAAATGTGGTGGGGGGTTGAGGGTGTAGTGGGTGGCATGAAGTAAAGAGCTGGGAAGTTGATTGGTAAAAGAGATACAGAGCTGGAGAAAGGAAAATCTAAAAGGAAAGAACAGCAGGCTATGGAAAAAAGAAAAGGAGTGGAGCACCAGAAGGAGGTAGTAAGGTGAGAGAGGGAAATGGGAATGGCGAATGGTGTAGGAGAGGTGGGACCTTCTACCCCAGTGGCCACACATTTTAATTCCACCTCTAACTCCCATTCCAATATATCAGTCTATGATTTCCTCTACTGTTGCAATGAGGCCCAATCATTTTCAAAGAGTAATACCTTATATTCCATCTGGGTAGCCTCCTGCTAATGGCATGAAACATCGATTTCTCAAACATCCAGTAATGCCCCTCATTCATCTGCTTCACAATTCCCCATTCCCATCCATCAGCTTATCACTTCCCTCTGGTACTCTTCCCCCTTTTCATTCTTTCATGGATTTCTGTCCTCTCCTATCAGAATATCCTTTCTCCAGCCCTGTATCTCTTTCACTAATTGACTTTCCAGCACTTTACTTCATCCTCTCCCCTCCCAGTTTCACCTATCACATTCTGGTTATTCCTCCCCTCCTCCACTTCCTTTCTCTCACTCCACATCTTTTTTTTCCAGTCCTGCTGAAGGGTCTCAGCTTGAAACATTGACTCTCCTCTTTTTCAAAGATGCTACCTGGCCTAGTGAATTCCTTCAGCATTTCATGTCTGTTGCTCTCATTTACATTATCATTATTTAAAGGTGCAAAGATTCATTTATTTTTGAAGTATACAACTCTGAAATTCTTCCATTCTTTTTCTCTGGGTAGCCATAAAACCTATAAAGAAAACAAAGTGAGCACAAATATCATCCCCAAATCCCCCCTCCCAACTCAAAAACAAATCAAGCAAAAATGGAATAGGCACACCAATCCCCAAATCCTTCCTGCACAAAAATTATAAACAAAATGGAACAGGCTCATCAACCCCCAAATCCCGCTTCCCCCATAAAAAAGTGAGAAAGGTTGGGTAAAAACACAGAATATAAAAACTATATTCCTGAAAAAAAATGTCTGTAGTCAAAGTCCACATCTAAAACACAGAAAACTGTTGGTCACAACGGTAGGCTCTGCACTCTCTGGTAGCTGAGTAATCAAAGGACAGAGAGCTGACACTCACCCTTTGCACAAAGTGTTCTCCTCAATTCCCCATCAATTTCAAATTCTACCACTCCAGCATAGTTAGGGCAGTTTACAGCGGCCAGTTAACCTAACAACCGACAACTCTTTAGGATGTGAGAGGAAATCAGAGTTGGTGGAAATCCACATGGTCTCAGATAAAACATACATACTCCACACATTTTGAGGGTCAGGATCAAACTCAGGTCCCTGGAGCAATGAAGCAGAAGTTCTACAAACTGTGCTCATGTGCCATCCATTCTGATTTGAATTGAATTTATTACTTACATACTTCAGATACATGAGAAGTAAAGATCTTTATATTATGTCTCCATCTAAATATGCAATGTGTAATTTACAGTCATTTGTAAGAAATAGTATGTACAACAAGACAGTCAATATAACATCTATTGTGCAGATCTTACAAATCAAACCTAGGTTATTCAGACAAGCCATTGTGCTAACCAATGTGTCAGCTCCAGCACATGCCAGACTAACAGGCATTAGAGCACAAATATTTGGCACCCTAAACCAGAGTTAACCCCACAGTAGCTGCCTCATATGCCGAAAGATTCAGGCATCTTCTGCTTATATTCTTGGGATTGAGAGCATTCTGCTACATTCTTTGTACTCAGCTCAGTATGTAGTTGCAAAGAGAGAGAAAAAATGCAAGCTCCTAGACATAGTATCACCTCTGCAGTGTAAGATCTTGTACTCGAGCATTTGGTTGAGGAGAATGGGCCCAAGGTGACAAAAACCATATCAGCCAATCAGAGAGCCACACTGCACAGATTTTCCATATAAAGATATATCTATATCCATATCAAGAAGAATAGATAGAGTGGACAGCCAGCGCCTCTTCCCCAGGGCACCACTGCTCAATACAAGAGGACATGGCTTTAAGGTAAGGGGCGAGAAGTTCAAGGGGGATATTAGAGGAAGGCTTTTTACTCAGAGAGTGGTGGGTGTGTAGAATGCAGTGCCTGAGTCAGTGGTGGAGGGAGATAAACTAGTGAAATTTATGAGACTACTAGACAGGTATATGGAGGAATTCAAGTTTGAGGGTTATATGGGAGGCAGGGTTTAAGGGTCAGTAAACATTGTGGGCCGAAGGGCCTGTATGGTGCTGTATTGTTCTATGTTCTATGTAAAACATCTCGAAGTAGAATTATATAAAATGAACAACAGTTCCATTTGAAGCAGGATATAAAGCAGGATACTAAAAGGTCTTTTCAGTTATTTCAAGAGAGAAAGAAAGATGAGTTGATTTTGGACCAGTGGAAAATGGTGCCGGTGAGGTATAATGGGAGATTTAAAAAAAAGACACATCAACTTAATGGGTACTTTGCATTATACTTCACTGTGGAAGACACCAGCCATGTGTCAGAGGCCCATGAGTATCAGGGAACAGGAGGGAGTGCCATTGCTGTTACAAAGAAAAAAAGTGCTTGGCAAACTGAAAGGTCTCAAGGTGGATTAATCACCTGGGCCAGATGGACAACATCGCAGAGTCCTGACAGAGGTTGCAGAATAGATAACAGGTACATTAGTCATCATCATTCAAGAATCACTTGATTCTAGCATGGTCCAAGAGGGCTGGAAGTTTGCAAATGTCAGTCCACTATTTAGGGAGGAGGTCAAAAGGAAGGAAATTATAGGCCAGTTAATCTAACCTCAGCAGTTGGGAAATCATTGGTGTCTATTATTAAGAATGATGGTTTGGTGTACATACAGTATAGAACATAGAAATTTACAGCCCATGATGTTGTGCCGACCATGTAACCTCTTCTAGACACTGCCTAGAATTTCCCTAGTGCATAGCCCTTTATTCGTCTAAGCTCCATGTACCTACCCAAGAGGCTCTTCAAAGACCTTATTGTATTGGCTTCCACCACCATCACCAGCAGGGCATTCCATACACCCACCACTCTGTTTGAAAAACCTTACCTCTGATATCTCCTCTGTACCTACTTCCAAGCACCTTAAAACTATGCCACCTTGTGTTCACTATTTCAGCCCTGGGAAAAAGTCACTGGTTTTCCATGTCAACAATACCCCTCATCAACTTAAACACCTCTATCAGGTCACTTCTCATCCTCTGAAACTCCAAGGAGAAAAGGCCAAGTAGCCTCAACCTATTTTCATAAGGGAGGTCCTTCAAACCATGTAACATCCTTGTAAATCTCCTCTGCACTTTATGTATAGTATCCACATACTTTCTGTAGTAAAGTAGGTAGTACTTGGAGGCTAATGGAAAAAACAAGTCAGCATGGTTTCTGTCAAGGAAAATCTTGCCTGACAAATCTGTAAGAGTTATTCAATGAAGTAACAAGTAGGGTGGATATAGGGGAGTCAGTGGATCTCATTTACTTGGATATACAGAAGGCATTTGATAAGGTGCCACACATGAGGCTGCTGAATGAGATAATTTCCTATGGTGTTAGAGGAAAGATACTGGCCTGGATAGTGGAATGACTGACAGGCAGGAGACAGCGAGTGAGAACAAAGTGGGCCTTTTTTTGGTTGGCTGCCCGTGACTAATGGTGTACCTCAAGGGTCAGTATTTTGACCATTGTTTTTCACATTCCTTGTTAATGATTTTGATAATGAAATTGATGGCTTTGCGGCAAAGTTTGTGGATGATCTGAAGGTAGCTGGAGGGGTTGGTAGCACTGAGGAAGCAACATGATTGCAGCAGGATGAAGACAGATTGGAAGAATAGGCAAAGTAGCAGATGGAATACAATGTTGGGAAATGTATGATAATGCATTTTGGTAAATGGAACAATCTTGCAGACTATTATCTAAATGGGGAGAAAGTTCAAAGTTCAGAGGTGCAGAGGGACATAGGAATACTTGTGCAAGACACCCAGAAGGTTAACTTACAAGTTCTATGGTAAAGAAGGCTATTGCAATGTTGGCATTGATTTCAAGGGGAATAGAGTATAAAAGCAAGGAAATAATGCTGAGCCTTTATCAGACACTAGCCAGGATGCACTTGGAGTATTGTCAACAGTTTTGGGTTCCGTTTCTCAGAAAAGATGTGTTGTCATTGGAGAGAGTCAAGAGGAAGTTCACAATGATGTTTCCAGGAATGAAGGGGTTAACATATGTGAACCATTTAGCAGCTTTGGTCATGTACTCACTAGAATTTAGAAAAATGCAAGGGGATCTCATGGAAACCCACCAAATGTTGAAACGACTAGATAGGGTGGATGTGGAAAGGATGTTTCCGATGTAGGGTGAGAACAGAAATAGACGGCACAGCATCAAAATTAAGGAGCAACCTTTTAGAACAAAGATAAGGAGGAAGAACTGAACCCCTAAGGCAGTAGTTTATTGAAATACAGACAAGAGCAAAGTGATAGATACAATGAAACAGATGGTTTGAAGACGGTGTATTTTAATACAGGTGTATTATGGGTAAAGATGATGAACTTAAAGCATGGATCAACGCACAGAATATCATCTTGTGACCATCACATAAACTTTCCTGAGAGAGTAACATGAATAGATGCTAAATATACCATGATTTTGATGTCTTGCAAAGGATAGAGATTTTGGTAACAGTTGGTGGGTGGAGTTAGGCCGTCAGATCGTAAGACATAGGAGCAAACTTAAGTGACTCAACACAGCGAGTCTGCTCCATCATTCCATCATGTCTGAATTATTTTCTCTTTCAGCTCCACTGTCCTGTCTTTCCCCCATAAACTTTGGCACCATGACTATTCAAGGACATACACAACTCTGCTTTAAGGATGGACTTCCACAGCAACAAACGGCAAAGAATTCCACAGATTTGCCACCATCTGGCTAAACACAGTCCTCCTCCTCTCTTCTAAATTGATGTCCTTCCATTCTGAGGATATGCCCTCTGGTCCTAGCCACACCTATCATTGGAAACATCCTCTCTTCATCCAGTCTACCTTAGCCTTTTAAAATTGGAAAGGTTTTGATGAGATCCCCTCTCAATCTTCTGAACTCCAGCATGTACAGGCCCAGAGCCATCAAACATTCTTCATATATTAATGATTTCACTCCTAGAATCATTCTCATATAACACCTCTGGACCCTCTCCAATGCCAGCACATCATTTTTGAGGTGAAGGACACAAATCTGCTCACAATTCTGCAAGTGTAGTCTGACCAATGCCTTATAAAGCTGCAGCATCACATCCTTTCTCTTGTGTTCCAGTCCTCTTGAAATGAATTCTGATATGGCAGTTGCCTTCCTTATCACCAACGCATCCTGTAAGTTAGACTTCAGTGAAACTTGCACAAAGACTCCTTTGTACCTCTGAGTTTTGAATTTTCTCCCCATTTAGAAAATATTCTACACCTTTACTCCTTCAAAAAAGGTGCTTGACCATACACTTCCCTATATTGTATTCCATCTTCCACTTCTTTGCCCTATCTCCTGATGTGTCTATGTCCTTCTGCAGATGCCCTGCTTCCGCAACACAATCTCATGCCTTCCACCTATCTCAGTACCACTGGCAAACTTGGTCATAGAGCCATCCAAATTGTTGACATATAATCTGAAAGGAATTGGTCCCAATAACAACCCCTACAAAAACACCAGAATTCACCATCAGCCAACCAAAATAGGACCCATTTATTCCCTTTCTTTGTGTACCTGCCAGTCAGCTAATCTTCTATCAGCACTCATGAGGAAATCTGCAGATGCTGGAAATTCAGTCAACACACACAAAATGCTGGTGGAATGCTGCAGGCCAGGCAGCTTCTATAGGAAGAAGCACAAGTCCCGACGCAGACTGGGAGACTGTTTCGCTGAATACCTGTGCTCTGTCTGCCAGAGAAAGCAGGATCTCCCAATGGCCACACATTTTAATTCCATGTCCCATTCCCATTCTGATATGTCCATCCATGGCCTCCTCTACTGTCAAGAGCCACATGGCCGCACTCAGGTTGGAGAAACAACGCCTTATATACCGTCTGGGTAGCCTCCAACCTGATGACATGAACATTGACTTCTCTAACTTCCATTAATGCCCCTCCTCCCCTTCTTACCCCATCCCTGATACATTTAATTTTTTCCCCCTCTTTTTTCTTTCTTTTTCTCTCTCTCTGCCCATCACTCTGCCTGTTCTCCATCTCCCTCTGGTGCTCCCCTCCTCCTTTCTTTCTCCCTAGGCCTCCTGTGCCATGATCCTTTCCCTTCTCCAGCTCTGTATCCCTTTTTCCAATCACCTTTCCAGCTTTCAGCTTCAGCCCACCCCCTCTGGTCTTCTCTTATCATTTTGCATTTCCCCCTCCCCCTCCTACTTTCAAATTTCTTACTATCTTTCCTTTCAGTTAGTCCTGACGAAGAGTCTCGGCCCGAAACATCGACAGTACTTCTTCCTATAGATGCTGCCTGGCCTGCTGTGTTCCATCAGCATTTTGTGTGTGTTGCTTCTATCGGCACTAGTAGCTTCCCTGTAATGCCATGGGCAATTATCTTGATATATAGCCTTGTGTACAGCACCCTGTCAAAGGTGTTCTTAAAATCCAAGATAATCCACTAATTCTCCTTTGTCTGCCTTATTTCCTCAAACTTGCAGAACTAATTAGTGAAAATGTAACAACTGCATTTGAGGGAACATCATGGAGGCCTTATCCACTTAGGGAAAATAGGATTAAAAACCCCATGGCCTGATGGAATATATCTTAAATTATTGAGTGAGACAAGAGTTGAGATTGTTGGGGTTTTGACATCATGACGTCTCTAGCTACAGTTGAGGACTTAGATACCGGAATAGGATTTATAAACATTTGTAACACCATGGCCTAATTGGGGGAAGTTTTATGCAGGGCAACCATGTCTAACTTGATTGAGTTTTTTTGATGAGATGATGAGGGTGATGGATAAAGTTAGAGCTGTGGATATTGTCTACATACAGTAGGTTTTAGTCAGGCACTGGACAAGGTCACTCACGGGAAACTCATCTAGAAGGTGCATTGTGAAATTGGATTCAGAACTCGCTTGCACATAGAAGAGGGGTTAGTGGCTGAAGGGACTTAATCTAGTTGGAGATTTTTGACGTATATAAATGACCTGGATAAAAAGGCATCTGTGTGGTTTAGTAACTTTGAAGATGATACCATGATTGATGGAGTTATAGATAATGTAAGGATCTGCACAATAACATAACTGCCCAAATACAGTACTGTATACCCAAACCAAAAAAAATACTTACAGAATTAAATTGGTTTGGTGTCATGTACACCAGGGGACAAAGACATTTCTTGTTCACATGAAGCTCACAGAATAAACAGAGTACTTGGTAATACTAAATACACCAACAAACAGGATGAGTGCAGAGCAACAGAATGATGTAAAGACTGTGCTACAACCTGAAGTAGTGCAAAAAGCAATGTTAAATTGACAGGAGTTGGGAGAACCCACTTGCACATGCCAAATATTCTGAGACATCTAATAAAGTCCATGCACACCTATTATTTAAAGCCTTCCTTCAAATCTTGCCACCCCCATAAAATTAATCAGAGTCTTCCTCAACCAGAGGCCCTGGATGAACCATTAGATCTGCATATCTTCTGAGGGCCAAATCAGTGGCATTCAGGTTTGGAGACCAAATAAGATACAAGAGTTCCAGATATAACCCTTGAAAAGCAACCACACAGGCAAAGTGGGAATTCAGTCTAAACATGAATCACTGAAGGATACTCAGTTTTGGCAGGGCTTGAATGCTGTTACCTCTTATAAAGTGATACCAAGAGACATAGATGACATCACGGTATTGCATTGAGTTGAGCTCAATGCATTCTCTGCTCAGAATGACCATCAAATAGGAAGAAACTTTCATGAGCACCTAGAGCCCCTAAGGACCTTGTCATTTCAGTCTCTGAGGCTGGTCTGAGAGCATCCTTCAGGAAGGTGAAGGCACAGAAGGCATACCGTGATGAAGTGCTTTCAGTGGATGGTGACGAAACACATCGTTTCCTGCCTGAGAAGCATCTTGGAACCATTCCAATTTAAATACCATTCCAATTAAAGTAGATGCCATTTCATTGCCTCTTCACACAACCCTGGTTCATCTGGACAGCAAAGGTGTATACACCAGGCTCCTCTTTATCAACCACAGCTCAGTGTTCAATACTACCATCTCCTCGAAAATAATCAATAACCTTCAACACCTTGTTGTCAGTACCATCTTGCGGAACTGGAACTTTGTTTTCCTCACTTGCAGGTCTCAGTCATTTCAGATTGGCAACAGCATCTCCTGCACAATCTTCATCAGCACATGTGCACCACAGGCTGTGTGATATCTTCCCTGATAAACTCACTTTATACTTATGAATGTGAGGTTAAGTACATCTCCAATACCATATTTAACTTTGCTAATGACATCACTGTCTTTGGCTGAATCAAAGGTATTGACGAATCATCATATACAAGGGAGATTGACAGTCTGGTAGATTCTCACTCAGTGTCAGCAAGACAAGGAGATGATTATTGATTTCAAGAGGAGGAATCCAGGAACTGATCCTCATTGGGGGATCAGAGATGGAGAAGGTCAGGAACTATAAATTCCTCTGTGTTATCATTTCAGAGAATCTGTCTTGGGCTCAGCTCGTAAGTGCAATTACGAACAAAGCACTCAACTCTTCTACTTCTTTAGAAGTTTTCAATGATTCCGCATGATATCTAAAAGTTTGACAGACTTTTATAGATATATGGTGGAGAGTGTACTGGTTTCATCAAGGCCTCGTATGGAAATGCCAATGCACATGTAAGAAAAATCCTACAAAACATAATGGATATGGCCCAGTCCATCACAGGTAAAGCTTTTCCCAGAATTGTGCACATCTATACAGAATGTGGTTGCAGATACACAGCATCAACCATCAAAGACCACCAAAAGCTAAACCATGCTCTTTTCTCCTTGCTACCATTAGGAAGACGTATAGGAGCCTGAAGATCCACACAACCAGGTTTGGGATTAGTTATTTCCTCTCAACCATTGGGTTCTTGCAAAATCAAATCAGAATCAGATTTTTATCACTGGCATGTGATGTGAAATTTGTTAACTTAGCAGCAGCAGTTCAATGCAATACATAATCTGGCAGAGAGAGAAAAAATAATAATGAATAAAATAAAACAGAATAATAAATAAGTAAATCAATTGTGTATATTGAATAGATTATTAAAAATGTGCAAAAACAGGAATACTGTATATTAAAAAAGTGAGGTTTTGTCCAAAGCATCAAAGTCCATTTAGGAATCACATTGCGAAGGGAAGAATCTGTACCTGAATCGCTGAGTCATTGCTTCAGGCTTCTGTTTCTCCAACCTGATGGTTAACAGTGAGAAAAGGGCATGCCCTGGGCACTGGAGCTCTTTAATAATGGACACTGTCTTTCTGAGACACTGCTCCCTAAAGATGTCCTGGGTATATTGAAGGCTAGTGCCCAGGATGGTGCTGACTAGATTTACAAACTTCTGCTGCTTCTTTCAGTCCTATGCAGTAGCCCCTCCATACCACACAGTGATGCAGCCTCAGTGATGGGGATTATGTCATTTACTTCATAACTAAATTGTTCCCTGATCTTATGGACTCACTCTCCAGGACTCTTCATCTCATGTGCTCGATATTTATTGCTTATTTGTTTATTATTATAGTTTCCCTTTTTGTATTTGCATGGTCCATTGTTTTTTTGTACAGTGATTGCTTGACTAGTTGTGTGTGGTCTTTCATTGACTCTGTTGTGTTTCTTGGATTTGCTGAGGATGCATACAAGAAAACAGAACTCCGGTTTGTATATTGTGACATATATGCAATTTGATAATAAATTTCCTTTGAACATTGAATCTGTGCCTTGTCCAACCACCTCCTTCACCCTCCTTACTTCTGTTCTTCTGATCATTTGTTCCATTTCTCTTAATTACTTCACCCTCTTCCTCATCAGTTTCTTTCATTCATCATCTCCCTCTTCTTCCTACTGCACTCCATTGCCATGGCTCCCTTGGTCCACAAATTCTAGCTCATTCACCCCTCCAATCCTTCGAACATTTGCTATTCGTTAGGATGATGGCAAACTTTGGGAACTCAGGTTGAGGCACCTGATGTTGCGGTTTTCACCTTGCAAATGTTCCATCACCAGTAGAGGTGACCCCCTCAGTGCGCAGTTGTTGGTGTTTCTCTCGGGAAGTACTCACTTTTATTTAGAACACCCCCCACCCCCCCACACCAACATTCCTTTGCCTCGGTCCTGATGGTTGGTAACCCCTTTGGATGACTTTTAAATTCTATTAGCTTGCGCTTCATTTGCTCTTAGGCATTCTTCGATGGGGTCTATTTCTATATGTTTGTCTACCGAGTTATCTGAAGAGAACCATACTTCTAAAAAAAAACTCATGCTGCTTAATGTTTGCCAGTGCCAGGACCTCCACAGTTTCCAATTAAAGTTGGGTCCTTCTGAGTCATCATGTCCCTTGATCAGCAACAGTGGATGATATCTCTGTACTGCCAGCCTGCTGTTCTATCTATCCCTGGCTTAGATACTGGGCTAAATCCCAGTTCCTCTCCCAAGCAACTAGGGGAATCTTTGTTCCACTGTTCGCAATACTCTGTCTCCAACACTGAGCTCTTTGCCCCATACTCTGCACAATCAACAGAGTCATCCTTACAATTAAATGGAGAAGTAGTCAGAGCTCATTCACCCAAACACCCTATGGTGTTAGTTCACTTTCTATCTGAGAGCACATTTGGTAACATCTCATAAAACATAGAATGCATAACAATAGAACAGACCACAGATTCTTCAGCCACAGTGTTGCACAAAACTTATTAAACTAGTAACTGTATGTATGCAACAATGGGCACATCCCGGTACACCGCTTCAACAGGCAAGCTAAACCAAGTGAGGGTAACTGGGAAACTCCAACCCTGGTGATATAGGAATATGCCTACCCCAGCATGCCAAGCCAGTTCCAGCAGACAGGGTGGATGAGGTCTACTAAAGATCAAACTGCCAAGAAGGCTGTGCTGCAATGCTTTGTGGAGAGTGAAAGGCATGAGAAGGCACAGAAGGAGTCAAGGCCATGCACTGCATTAGAGTCAAGGGAATACATTGCAGTCGAGGAAGCTGCCAGCGGTGATGTTTTTTCATATCAGTGGTCCAATACGTTTGAGGCCGAGAGAGAGGAACAGCCTCAGTGTAACGGCTTTTTCAATCTAAAACTCCACCCTCATTGGGCACATCATGATCGGTAACAGCAGATAACCAACACAGTAATTAATTGCATACATAAACAAACCCCTTCTGCTTATGCTATGCCCATATCTGCAATTTCGGTAAAAGGTAAATTGCTTAGATGAAATGATGGTGTGTGCAGTGGTCATGGGGTACGGAGGGGGGTGTCAGTAAATTGTACCTATATATAACATGTGGAAGTTACTATCCAGAAGAATAAACCTGACAGAAACAGCGAGAAGCAAAATTATAGATTCCCTTAGGTTCTTTCTCTCTGGATCAGTGTCCGTCTCTGACTGTTTATTCCTCACTCTATTTGCAAGGACAATGTGTCTGATCCTAACAGAGTTCAGAAGTTGCATTTTATCAACAATAAAGGGTTTTGGAAGCCAAAGCAAGTCAACACCTCCCCTTATGAATAGGTCAGTTAGTAATTGCAGAGTGTAAACTTAGCAGCTAGACTGGCTGAAAGAGTGGGAGCTCAGGAACATTTACTTCAATGGAAAGACATCTGGATACAAGTCCAGGGTATCTTCTCTACTCCAGCAATCCACTTTGAAAATTCTCAACTGCAATTCTCCAAACAAGGCTCAGAGTGGGAAAGCAATTTCTGAAGCAATTCCCAGCTAAAGAGATGTTCTTTTATCCACAGAGAACTGTTAATTCAATACTAGAAACATCATTATATTTAATTTTATTCCACAAAAATTTGAGCAAACTTCTAATTGCAGGTTGATAATCACCAAACAATAAGACCGTAAGTTCATATGAATAGGAGGAAAATTAGGACATTCAGCCTATTGAGTCTGCTCTGCCATTCCATCATGGCTGATCCCAGGTCCCACTCAACCCCATACACCTGCCTTCTTGCCATATCCTTTGATGCCCTGACTGATCAAGAAATATTCAACTTCTGCCTTAAATATACCATGGAATTGGCCTCCACCGCAGTCTGTGCAGAGCATTCCACAGATTCCCTACCCTATGGCTAAAAAAATCCTCCTTACCTCTGTTCTAAAGGTCAACCCTCAATTCTGAGGTAGTGCCCTCTAGTTCCAGATATCCCTAACATAGGAAACATGCTCTCTACATACATCCTATCTAGACATTTCAACATTCAATAGGTTTCAATGAGATCCCCTCACATTCTTCTAAATTCCAGTGTGTACAGAGCCAAAGCTGCCAAACACACTTCATATGATAATCCTTCCATTCCCAGAATCATCCTTATTAATTTCCTCTGGACTCTCACCAATGACAACATATCCTTTTTGAGACATGGGGTCTGAAACTGTTGGCAATGGTAGGGGAAGTTCTAAATTAGAGAAAATCAGCTATAAATTAGAAACAACATCAAGGGGCAATGTTCAGAAGCACTTAATCACACAAGCAGCTAATGGAGATCTGTAAGTTTCTCTGCAGAAAAATACACGTAGAAGCTGGGTGCCAATTAAAAATTTTAAGATTGAAATTGTTAGCTTTCTCTTATTTAAGTATGTAATGGTCTAGTGACAAAATGGCAGATAGAGCTGAACAGTTTAATAGTAGAATAGACTCAGAGTTTAATTGTGTGTCGCTTGTTCCTTGGAGGTAATTTTGCAATCCACAGTGTTTGACATGACACACTCTCAGTTTACTCTACAGGAGGAGCACTCAGTTCCCCATCAACTGGGGAAGCCTGAAGGAAATATTTAACATGTAAGAAAATCAGAGAAAAGGAGTTTTGTTGATGTATTGCAGAGAGAGAAAGAATACAATGGTCATGGTGCAACAGAGCATAGTGGGGTAGAAAAATAGCATTCTTAATCTAGGCATGTGTGAGGAGAGGTCAAATTCTAGTGGAAAACATACTAGAAATGACAGATGTACTGGTGCACATCCCTAGCTCTCCAAAAGAGGCAAAACAAGTAAACAGAATGAAGGATGTAAGACTAGAGACTGCAACAGATAGTATCCAGTTGGTGTACTGAGAATGATGAAATAAATCTTTCTTCTCTGTCAATCTAGTGTGGTATAATAGGAGAGCAAGAGTACATTAACTAGAATAAGATGTCAACAGTTTTAAAAACTGTGCATATTGATCAGTTAATACAGGCAGATTTTCACGATTGGTTCCATTGTTAAATGTCAGTCAATGAGAACACTGGGATGTGGAATATATATTAATGAAGCTGCTGCTTCATTACGGAAAGTACCCATTCCACTCTTAAGATTCAAGGTACATTTATTATTGAAGAATGTATACATTATAATCCCTTGAGATTTATTTGCTTACATGGAACCTCAAAGCAGGAAACCTGCAAGAACCCAAATGAAAAAAGGACCAACCCCGATTACAGAAGAGAAGAGAAATAAGAACACAACTCTTGCAAACAATTGAACCAAACAACAATGTTCTGAACCAAATGAGACCTTAGATCTGAACCCCAGATAATCCCGGAGTAGGCCCAAAGCCTCGGTTATCAGTTTATCATATTAGTAGGCATGGAGCAGAGCAGCCAGGGCATTCTCTATAGCCTTAGCACCATGGAGAAAGGAGTGACCATTGTGATGAACGGGTGAAATCAGCTCTTGCCTCAGATATTGACACCCTGACTTTTCAGTTTTTCTGGGCCAACATTTAAATTCACCATATAATGGAACAGCAAAAGGCTCCAGCGCCTTGGAGAGTGGAGTGAACACTGCCAGAATGAATGAACTTGGCTCTCGCCTCCACTCAGCAACCAGAGCTATCCAACGTAGGATCAGAATTCCAGTCTCCCAATGTCTCTTGTCCGAATGTTTGGCTCACTGCATCTACATCAATTCTGCAAACGTACCTTCTCAGCTCATACCCCAATCTTGCTTTGTCATCACTTGACCCCTCACCATTTGCAGCAATAATTTAACACAATTTACCTCAGAAAAGGTGTCCTAGATGTTTTTAGTCAAATTTTTATTGTCTTTTCAACTACTAGTGAGCTCTCACACAAGTTCAATAGAGCCAGCTTAACTGGAAACAATATTCTTTTGTACTTGTGTTGCAACTTACATTGCATTCCTTTCTGTTCCTCAACATCATACAAAAATATCTGTAATGCAACTTCTCTCAAGCTCTTTACTACAGAACAGGGATCACCGTTTCTCTCAATCATTCATATACTTAAGACGATGATCCAGTAAAAACCTAGGGACTGCTCAACAATATATTAAATTTGCAAACACAATTAATCTTTGTGGTTCCTTTAAAGTTAATAAAGTTAAATTAAAAAGTACTTACCGGAGGAGACTGTGGCTAAACAGTGGATGTTCAGTAAAGTAAAAAGCAGCATGCTTTAAATGTAGTCAGGGCATTAATTAACCAGGTGACTAACAGCAGTGACAGTAACTTGATCTCTTGTGCACTTTAACAGAACTCTGGTGTGGAGCTACTTATTGGTCCATGTGTATAGCAAATCTGATAACCAGATCCAATGGGAATGAAAGGGATTGTTCTGGTCACTAATTACCAGTCAATGCAATCTGAGGATCAGATTTTACACTGGCATTTACTGAACAATATTCATGTCAACTACTCTTCCCAGAGCACTTTAAAGACAAAGAAGTGCTTTACAAAGCGTAATTACTTAGTCGTGCACAATGCCATCAATTGTACAAACGGAGCATGGGATTAACAGGAATATCTTCCTTAGAGTACTGCTTGAGAAATATTTATGAATCAGGATGTTGCAAGGAATTTCCTTGTTATTCTTTGATGTAGTGTCATGGCATTTTTCTTTCAGATGAGAGGACAGACGGGAGGTCAGGTTAAAAATTTAAAGGTGTAAAAGTGTAGATATCAGCCAACACTGCCCCACCCTCAGTACATGGATTTCTCAATGATCCTTGTACTGATTACTGGGCATATTCAGATTCTGATAGGCTTATTAGCATACAAGGGCATAAAACAAAGGACCGGAATTGGGCCATTCTGCCCATCAAGTCTGCTCCACTATCTCATCATGGTTGCTCCATTTCCCTTTCAACCACATTCGCCTGACTTCTTCCCATAACCTTTCACACCCTGACAAATAAAGAACCTGTAAACCTCTGCTTTAAGTGCACGCAATGACCTGCCCTCCAGAGCCACCTATGGCAATGAATTTCAGTGATTCTCCACTTCTGGCTACAGAAATTCCTCAACATTTTAAATGAAAGCTCCTCAATTCTGAGGCCATGACCTTTAGTGCTACTATAGGACATATCCTCTTCACGTTGATTCTATCTAAGCCTATCAACATGCAATAGGTTTCAATGAGATCCTCTCTCTTTGTTCTAAACTCCAGTGAGTACAGATCCAATACTATCAATCTTTTTCAAAGAATAACCCTTTCAATCCCAGGATAATTCTTGTGAACCTCCTCTGAACCCTCTCCAATGTTAGCTCATCCTTTCTTAGACAAGGGGCACAGCTCATAATACTCCAGGAAGCCTCACCAGTGCCTGATAAAGCCTCAGCATTACATCCTTGCTTTTATATTCCATTCCTCTTGAAATGAATGTAAATATTGCATTTGCCTTTTTCAACACTGACTCATACTCTAAGTCATTCTGTAGGGAACCCTGACCAAGCACCAGCCAAGTCCCTTCGGGTCTCAGATTTTAGAATTTTCTCCTTATTTATAAAATAGTCTTTGCTTTTATTCCTTCTCTGAATGTGCATCTCCATACATTTCCCAAAACTATATTCCATTTGCCATTTCATTACCCATTCTCCGAATCTGTCGATGTTCTTCTGTAGCCTCCCTGCTTCCTCAACACTACATGCCTCTCCACCAAGCTTTATGTTATCCACAAACCTGGCCATAGAGCCATCAAGTTTATCATCTAGCTCATTGAAATATACATAAAAAGGAATTAGTCCCAAATTTGAACCATGCAGAATGCAGCTAATCACCACCATCCAATGAGAAAAGGTGCTCTTTATTCCCAATTTTTGTCCTGCCAATCAGCCAATGGTCTATCCATGCATGTGTCTGTCTGGTAGTATCTTACCTTGTTAAACAGCATCAAGTGCGGAATTTTGTCAAATGTTTTCTGAAAGTCTAAGTGTGCACCATCCACCAATTCTCCTTTGTCTATCTTGCTTGTTATTTCCTGAAGGAACTCCAACAGATTATTCAAGCAGGAGTTCCTTTAAAGGAAACCATACTAACTTTGGTCTATTTTATCATGTGTCTCCAAGTACCCTGCCACCTCATTCTTAACAATTGACACCAACATTTTCTTAACCTCTCAGATCAGGCTAACTGATCTATAATTTCCGACAGTGCTTCTCCTTATAGATGCTGCCTGGCCTGCTGTGTTCCACCAGCATTTTGTGTGTGTTGTTATAATTTCCTTTCTGCTGCCTCCTTCCCTTTTTTAAGAATGGAGTGACATTTGTAAATTTCCAGTCTGCAGGAGTCATGTCAGAATCTAGTGATTCTTGGAAGTTTATTACTAATGCCTCACAATCACTTCAGCTACCACTCTCAGAGTGCTAGGGTCCATCTGGTTCAGCTGCCTTACCAACTTTGTGACCTTTCAGATTCCCAGGTACCTTCTACCTAGTAATAGTAACTACACTTACTTCCACTCCTATATTCTCAAACTTACAACATAATGCTAGTATCTTCTACAGTGGACACTTATGCAATGTATTTATTTATTTAATCCACCATTTCCTTAATACTTCTCCAACATCATTCTCCAGTGGTCCAATATCTACTCTTCTTCTAGTGCACATAACTCCCGGTGGAGTTGACAGGACACTGTCATGACAAGCCCTGCACCACACTAATCATCTGGCATGTCTTGGGCATCTGAAACCTGGCAGAGCCAATCCCTCTCCAGATCTGACCACAGCCAATTCCCGCCATCTAGGTAGCTCGCCTTGGTTGTGAATACGTGGCCATTATAGTTCATCAGAGAAACTTTCCGCCCTGGCCGGTGACTACATCATGGAAGTCATTCGCTCAGTCATGCCATGATAACACCACCCCCTTATGTGGTTTAGCCTGCCAGCTGAAGCAGTTTACCGGGGTATGGCACTTGGAGCCAACATGTGAGAGGTTTAGGAGATGGATGAGGACCAGTGATGCCCGTCCACCCTGTCT
The DNA here is from genome assembly GCF_048418815.1 of Hemitrygon akajei. Taxonomy (NCBI): domain Eukaryota; kingdom Metazoa; phylum Chordata; class Chondrichthyes; order Myliobatiformes; family Dasyatidae; genus Hemitrygon; species Hemitrygon akajei. The sequence continues at coordinate 148,922,885 of NC_133125.1, forward strand.
AGTAGGGAGCAGCATGCCAGACATCAAGGGTACTACCTCTATCCAGAGTCCCCATGCCCAAATCTATTCTTGCCCCTCTTTTACTCCTTACATATTTGAACAAAAAGCTTCAACAAAACTTTGATATTATTAGCTAGCTTCATATTTCACCATCTCCCTCCTTATGGCTTTTTAGTTTCCTTCTGTTGGTTTTTAAAAGTTTCCCATACCTCTAACTTGGTAATAACATTTTTCTCTATGGCATGCCCTCTTTTTTGTTTTTGAATTGTCTTTGACTTCTCTTCTCAGCCATGATGTCATCCTGCCTTTCGAATGCTTCTTCTTCATTGGGATGTATCCATCCTGTGCTTCCTGTATTGCTCCCAGAATCTCCAGCCATTGCTGTCCTGCCATCATCTCTGCCAGTGTCCCCTTCCAATCGACTTTGGCCAACTCCTATCTCATGCCTTTATAATTACCTTTACTCCACTGTAATAATGATACATCTGGCTTTAGCTTCTCTGTCTCTAATTGCAGTGTGAATTATGTCATATTATAGAACATTGAACATAGAAAAGTACAGCACAGGAATAGACCATTCAGCTCACAATATTGTGTTGACCAGCTAAAAAGCAAATCAAAAACATTGAAACACTTATCCCTCCTACCTACACAATGTCAATATCCTTCCATCTTTCTTACATCCATGTACCTATGCAAATGTATTTTAAAAGCATTGAATGTATTATGATCACTGCCTTCTCCTAAGGTTTCCTATCTTCAGCTCCCTAATCAAATCTTGTTTATTGCACAATACCAAATGAGGAAAAGCCTTTGCCCTTGTGGGCTCAACCACAAGCTGCTCCAGAAAGCCACCTCAGGGATATTCTATGAATTCTTTCTCTTAGATCCAGCACCACTCTTATTTTTCCAATCTACTTCCATATCAAAATCACGTATAACCTTTGGAACATTGTCTTTTTGACACGTCTTTTCTTTTTCCCATTGTAATTTGTAGCCCGTGTCCTGGCTACTATTTGGGGGCTGTATATAATTTCCATCAGCATCTTTTAACACTTTCCATTTTCTACAATCTTCCTATAAGTATTCTAAATCTTTCGATCTTCTGTTACCTATTTCGAGGAATTTCATTTTATTTTTTACTTAGAGCCAGGCCTGCGCCTGCCAGTCCCTTCACATAATTGGTATTCTTGGATGTTAAGCTCCCAACTAAAATATTCTTTCAGTTATATTGCATTGATACCCACAACTTCATACCTGCCAATCTCTAACTGCACTACAAGACCATTTATCTTATTCTGTATATTCTGTGCATACAAATATAACACCCTCAGTCCTACCTTCATCAGCCTTTTTGATTTTGTCACCATGTTAAACTGCATTTCATGCCACTGACTGCAATAATGCCCTATCATCTGCCTTATCAGTCCAGTTACTAACCCCTGCCTCCTATATACATCAAATTGCAAAGAAATTGCTTGTTTGCATGATGCTCATAGAATAAACAGTGTTCATGGTCATATTAAATACACAAATAAATACAGCAATGAATTGAAAACAACCAAATTGTGAAAAAATAGTAGTGCAATCTGAAGTACTGCAAAATGTAAATAGCTAGCATGATGGCAACAGAATTAACAACCTTGAGGGAACAGTAGGACCAACAATATGACTGCACAAGAGGAGATTGTTTGAGAAGTCTGACAGACACTGTTCCTGAATCTGGTCGCTCTGGCTTTTTGGCTCTCGTCTCTTCTACCAGAAGGTAGAAGTGTGAAAAGGGAATGTGCAAGGTTACAGGTTCCTTTGACGATAGTACTATGAAACTGGATGGACAGAGGAAGTGATGAAATTGCAATCTGTTGTGTTATGGTTAACACATCCAACATGTTCCATTGGCTGAAATGTAATACATCAGAATAGTTTTTAATAGACATCTGTAGACATTTGAGAGAACCTCCATGTACAAGCTGAATTTTCTCAACACTGGCATTCTCTCAGGAGGATATTTCTACAGTGTTTATCCAGCACTCCCATTCAGAATCATTCCACTAAGAATGCACACCTCCACCAGCATTATACTCCTCCAGTGTTGGTTGATGTCCTGCAGTACTGGTCTTCTGAAGCCTTCAGCACCTGCATGATATATTTTCTTCGGTATTCTGGCAATCTTTCAACACTGCTCCTCTAACTGCTCCGAGCTCCCTCAATACTTACAGATTTATATATTTTCCAGTAGTGAGGCACTCCTGCAATACTAGTCCTACACTAGTATAAACTTATTAAGTAAATCCTAGTAAAATGAGTTGGGCTCTTGAACTCAATCAAGATTCCATCTAATCAGAAAAAGATGGTGCCAGCGAGCAACACGACAAAAGGTGACAACCTCCAGAGAGCTCACAAAACTACTTATTGCACTTCTTTTACATCAGCTTTTTCTTTCAAATTTTGTTCTGTGATCTACATTCTGGTGATGTATTTTTCAGCTGATTTACTAATCTGGTACTTTGTCGTCTGTCTCCGAGGGTTCTCTGTGATGCCTTGAGTGAAGAGTGTGGTATTGCAGAATCCTGGAGATAGGGTGTGAGCCCATGATCAACTGCCATTTCTCACTATCACCAATGGTATGTTTTTTACTCAGAGAGTGGTGAATGCATGGAATGGGCTGCCAGCAACAGTGGTGGAGGTGGATATGATAAGATGTTTTAAGAGACTTCTGAATCGGTACATGGACCTTAATAAAATAGAGGGCTATGGGTAATTCTAGTAATTTCTAAGAGCAGGGACATGTTTGGCACAACTTTGTGGGCCGAAGGGCCTGTATTGTGCTGTAGGTTTTCCATGTTTCTATGTTATTTCACATAGTTTGTGGATTGGGCTCTGTCATTCTCATTTAGGTGTGTTTCCGGTCAGTTTTATGAATTTGTTGCTATTTTATGCTATTTTTAATTGGTTTGGCCTGCAGACAATGAACACTAAGCTACACCTACTCTGTTTTATACACATGCTCTTTCTCCGCCATTTGTGCATTTGATTGTTTTTTGCACATGGGGAGGCAGGATGTGGATGTTTATCTTTAGCCAGGTTTCATGGTTTTATTTGTTTCAGGGCTGTCAGTGGGGAAGACGAATCTCAGCATTGTATGCTGCATGCATACTTAGATAAAAAGCTATATACTTCAAATCATTGAATCTTTTTGAATCAATCTAACTGGTTATGATTTTGCAACTTACTGTTTATCTGCACTGCACTTTTTCTGTGCCTTTTACACTTTATTCTGCATTGTTATTACCTTAGCTTATTCTGCCTCAGTACACACTGTAATGATCTCACTTGTATAGGGCAAGCATTTAACTGTACCTCAATACACTGGACAATAACAAACCAATTCCAATTCCAAACATGTTCAGTACAGCTATAGTCTCTCCTCTGGTACAATGGCTCTCCTGCGATACTGTTCCTCTAACATTGCAGTGGATTTTTAACATGCCAGCGAAGCATTTTGCAGGATTATGTGAAGTCTGAGATGTTAACACAAAACTTCAGCATTTTCTTTACATAAGAACATAAGAGATAGGAGCAGGAGTAGGCCAATCGGCCCCTCAAGCCTGCTCCGGCATTCAACAAGATCATGGCTGATCCAATCTTAGATCTAGTTTTCACTGAATCCCACAAGGCAACAGTGCCAACCAACAGGGCACCATGCCGCCCATTTTATTTTATTATTCATCCCGCCCAAACCAATGTGATCACCCGGGGAAAAAAAAAACGAGTTGCCAATTGAGGAGAAAAAATCTGGAAAATTTCTCTCCGATCCATCCAGGCTATCGAAAACTGGTCCAGGAGATCACATGGCTGATCTAAACCTAGCCTCATGTCCACTTACCTGCTCGCTCACCGTATCCCCTAATTCCATTTTTATCCAGGAAAATGTCTATCTCCATTTTGAATTTATTGAGCGTAGTAGCTTCCACAGCTCTCTGGGGCAGTAAATTCCACAGCCCCCCTACCCTCTGAGTGAAGAAATTTCTCCGCATCTCAGTCCTGGAATGGCATCCCCTTATTTTAAGATTATGCCCCCTAGTCCTAGTTTCACCCATCATTGGGAACATTCTCCCCGCATCCACCCGATCAAGCCCCTTCACAATCTTATATGTTTCAATAAGATCGCCTCTCATTCTTCGGAACTCCAATGAGTAGAGTCCCAATCTACTCAACCTCTCATCATACATCAACCCACCCATCCCCGGAATTAACCTAGTGAACCTTCTCTGTATTGCCTCGAGAGCCAGTATGTCCTTTCTTAAATATGGACACCAGAACTGCACGCAGTACTCCAGGTGTGGTCTCACCAATACCCGGTACAACTGCAGTAAGACCTCCCTGTTCTTATACTCCATAACCCCTAGCAATAAAAGCCAGCATTCCATTGGCCTTCATGACCACCTGCTGCAGTTGCATACCAACTTTTTGTGTTTCCTGCACCAGGACCCCCAGATCCCTTTGCACAGAAGCACTTTCCAGTTTCTCTCCATTTAGATAATAACTTGCTCTATTATTTTTCCTGCCAAAGTGCAAGACCTCACACTTGCCAGTATTATATTTCATCGGCCAAATGTCTGCCCAATCATTCAGCCTATCTATGTCCCCCTGCAGGGTTTCAATGTCCTCCGCACTCATTACACTCCCTCCCATCTTTGTGTCATCAGCAAACTTCGATACGTTGCACTTAGTCCCTTTCTCCAAATCATTAATATAAATTGTAAAGAGTTGGGGTCCCAACACCGACCCCTGCGGAACACCACTAGTCACCAACTGCCAGTCTGAGAATAAACCATTTATCCCAACTCTGTTTTCTGTTAGAAAGCCAATCCTCCACCCATGCCAGAATATTATCCCCAATCCCATGATTTTTTACTTTAAGTAATAATCTTTGGTGTGGCACCTTGTCAAATGCCTTTTGGAAGTCCAAATACACCACATCCACTGGTTCCCCTTTATCTACCCTATATGTTATGTCCTCAAAGAACTCCAACAAATTTGTCAAACATGACTTCCCTTTTGTAAAGCCATGCTGACTTTGTCCTATTAAGCTATGTTTATCCAAATGCCCTGTTACTGTTTCCTTAATTATCGATTCCAACATTTTGCCAACCACAGATGTTAGGCTAACTGGCCTATAATTCCCAGCCTTCTGTCTATTGCCCTTTTTAAATAAAGGAGTTACATTAGCATTTTTCCAATCTGCCGGGACCATTGCCGAGTCCAGCGAGTTTTGAAAAATTATCACTAATGCATCCACAATCCCGACCGCCACTTCCCTTAAGACCCTAGGATGCAAGCCATGTGGTCCAGAGAGAGCATGCTAGTCCTGTTGCAGACTGTGATTCATCGCTTGTCCCTCTCTAGAATCCCTTACACAGGTAACTGGGCTTCAGGTAAAGTTATACAAAGATTAAGAACCTGGAATCAGGCCCTAGATTGATTCTTCATTGTCAACATATTCAGTCTCCAGCCCATGAATGGAATTATAGAACATTACAGCACTGAAAGCAGGCTTTTTGGCCCTTCCTGGCTGTGCCGATCCATTTTTCCGCCTAGTCCCACTGATGTGACAGCGGTAAATTACAGTAAGTATATCTAATACTAGTTAGATTAAATAAGTAGTGCAAAAAGAGGGAAAAAGTAGTGAGGTAGTATTCATGGGTTCAATGTCTATTACAAAATCTGATGGCAGAGGGGAAGAAGCTATTCCTGAATCACTGATTGTGAGCCTTCAGGCTCCTGTACTTCCTGCCTGTTGATAGCAATGAGAAGAGGGCATGCACTGGGCAATAATGGTCCTTAATAATTGATACTGTCTTTTTGAGGCATCGTTCCTTGAAGAAATCCTGGATGCTGGGGAGGCTAATGCCCATGATGGAGCTGTGTGAGTTTACAACTTTCTGCAGCTTATAAATGGTAGGGCATTGAAGAACACAGTGGAACAGAGTGATCTAGGAATAATGGTGCATAGTTCCCTGAAGGTGGAATCTCATGTGGATAGGGTGGTGAAGAAAGCTTTTGGTATGCTGGCCCTTATAAATCAGAGCATTGAGTAAAGGAGTTGGGATGTAATGTTAAAATTGTACAAGGCATTAGTAAGGCTGAATTTGGAGTATTGTGTACAGTTCTGGTCACTGAATTATAGGAAAGATATCAACAAAATAGAGTACAGAACAGAGAAGATTTACTAGAATGTTACCTGGGTTTCAGCACCTAAGTTACAGGGAAAGGTTGAACAAGTTAGGTCTTTATTCTTTGGAGCATAGAAGGTTGAGGAGGGACTTGACAGAGGGATTTAAAATTATGAGGGGGATAGATAGAGTTGGCATGGATAGTCTTTTTCCATTGAGAGTAGGGGAGATTCAAACAAGAGGACATGAGTTGAGTTAGGGGGCAAAAGTTTAAGGGTAACACGAGGGGAATTTCTTTACTCAGAGAGTAGTAGCTGTGTGGAACGAGCTTCCAGTAGAAGTGGTAGAGGCAGGTTCAGTATTGTCATTTAGAGTAAAATTCGATAGGTATATGGACAGGAAAGGAATGGAGGGTTATGGGCTGAGTGCGGGTCAGTGGGTTTAGGTGCGAGTAAGCGTTCAGCATGGTCTAGAAGGGCCAAAATGGCATGTTTCTGTACTATAATTGTTATATGGTTATATTTCAATACTGTGCAGTACCAGCTCACACACCCCCCCCCCCACTACCCCACCATAGCAGATGGTGATACAACAAATTAGAATGTTTCCCATGGTACATCTGTAGAAATTTGTGAGTGTCTTTAGAAACATTCCAAATTTCCTCAAACTTGTAATGAAATATAGCTATTGTTGTGTCTTCTTCGTAACTGCATCAATATGTTGGGCCCTGAATAGCTTCTCAGAGATGCTGACACCGTGAACTTGAAATTGCTCGCCCTTTCCACTTCTGATCCTTCAATGAGGACTGGTGTGTGTTCCCTCATCTTACCATGTCCGAAGTTTGCAACCAATTCTTTGGTTTTACTGATGTTGAGTGAAAGGCTGTTGTAGCAACACCACTCACTCCTGCATGCCTTCCTTCTTGTCATCATCTGAAATTCTGTCAACAATAATTGTGCCGTTAGCTAACTCACAGCTGACTTTTAAGCTATGTCTAGCCACCGCTCAAATCAGCCATGATAGAACAGAGAAGACTTGATAGACCACCTGGCCTATTTCTACTCTTATACCTTATGGTCTCATGTTATTTGAATTGAACAGCCAAAGAAGGCAGTTTAACCATAGAACACTACAGCACAGTACAGGCCCTTCAGCCCCTCCCCCCATGTTGTATTGGCCCATATAAACCTTACAAAAAAGTACTAAACCCACACTACTCCATAACTCTCCATTTTTCTTTCATCCATATGCCTGTTAAGAGGCTCTTAAATACCCCTAATGTTTTAGTCTCCACCACCACCCCTGGCAAGTCATTCCAGGCACTCACAACCCTCTGTGTAAAAAAAACTTACCCCTGATGTCTCCCCTAAACTTCCTCCCTTAGTTTTGTACATATGCCCTCTGGTGTTTGCAATTGGTGCCATGGAAAACAGGTACTGACTATTCACTCTATCTATGCCTCTCATAATCTTTTATAGTGGCAGTCCAAAGTAAATATGAAAAAAGATAGGTCTGGTCCACAGGTTGAGATTCTATATTGGAAAAGGGCATTTTGGCTGGTGGTCTGTGACTAGTGCAGTGTCTCAGGGTTCACTACTATGTCTGCTGTTGTTTGTCATCTACATGAATGATCCGGATATGTTAATGATTAACTGCATCAGCAAATTGCAGATGACATCAAGATTGGGGGTGCAGTAGACAGTGAGGACAAATATCAAAGCTTGCAGTGGAATCTGACCAGTCGAAAAAATAGTCTGAATAGTGGAAGATGGAATTTAATGCAGACAGATGTCAGGTGTTGATCCTTTGTGAGGCACAACCATAGTAGATCTTACACAGTGAATTGTACAGAACTGTGGAGTGCAGTTGAATAAAGGTATCTGTGAATACTGGCCCATAATTCACTAAATATTATATCGCAGATGGATTATGGCTGTAAACAGAGTTTTTGATACATTAGCCTCACAGATCAAAGTATTGACTACAAGCATTGGGATGTTATGCTGAAACGGTACAAAATATTGGTGGGGACTAATTTAGATTATTGTGGCCAGCATTAGTCACCAATGTTCAGGGAAGGAGTAAACAGGATTGAAAGACTACAGCAAAAATTTACAAAGATTTTGCTGGGACTGGAGGACCTGAGTTGTAAAGAAAGATTGAATAAATTAGAACTTTACTCCCTAGTATGTAAAAGATTGAGGGACATTTGATAGAGGTATACAGAATTTTGATAGGAGACATGCTAGCAGGTGTTTCCATTCAGTTTTGGGTGAGATTGCAACATGAGGTCAAGGTGTATGGGTTAAAAGTGAAATGTTTACAGGGAACATGAGGAAACTTCTCTCAGAGGGTGGTGAGAGTGTGGAACATGCTGTTAGCAAAAGTGATGGATGCAATTTAAATTTCAAAGTTTAAGATAAGTTTGGATAGGTTCATGGATGGGAGGGATATGGAAGGCTATGGTCTTGGAGCAGTTTGATGGGACTAGACAGTTGAAATACTTCAGCACAGTAGATAGGCCAAAAATCCTGTTTCTCTGCTATAGATTCCTATGACTTAATAACTCTATGGCTATAAATAGTTCAGATACATCTAGTTTAGAAAAACAAATTTTACTTCAGAATAAAAATAACTCTGGATGGTTAGTTGATGGAGAAAATTCTGAGAGGCAGGATGTATGAACATTTGGAGACATAATATGAATTAGGAGTAGTCATCATTGCTTTGTCAAGGGCAGGTCATGCCTTACGAGCCTGATTGAATTTTTTGAGGATGTGACTAAACACATTGATGAAGGAAGAGCAGTAGATGTAGTGTATATGGATTTCAGCAAGGCATTTGTTAAGGTACCCCATGCAAGGTTTATTGATAAAGTAAGGAAGCATGGGATCCAAGGGGACATTACTTTGTTGATCCAGAACTGGCTTGCCTACAGATGGCAAAGAGTGATTGTAGCTGGGTCATATTTTCCATGGAGGTCAGTCACCAGTGGAGTGCCTCAGGGATTTGTTCTGGGACCCTTACTCTTCATGATTTTTGTAGATGACCTGGATGAGGAAGTGGATGGATGGGTTAGTAAGTCTGCTGATGACACTAACGTTGGAGGTATTGTAGATAGTGTGGGGGGCTCTAAGAGGTTACAGCGGGACATTGATAGGATGCAAAACTGGGCTGAGAATTGGCAGACGGAGTTCAACCCAGATAACTGGTTCATTTTGGTAGATCAAATATGATGGTAGAATATAGTATTAATGGTAAGACTCTTGGCAGTGTTGAGGACCAGAGGGATCTTGGGGTCTGAGTCTATAGGGCGCTCAAAGCAGCTGCGCAGGTTGACTCTATGGTTAAGGCCTTCATCAATCGTGGCATTGAACTTAGGAGCAGAGGGGTATGTTACAGCTATATAGGACCCTGGTCAGATGCCAATTGGAGTACTGTGCTCAGTTCTGGTTATCTCACTACAGGAGAGATATGGAAACCATAGAAAGGGTGCAGAGGAGATTTAGAAGGATGTTGCCTGAATTGCCTGTCAACAGCCGTCCAGAGTTTCATTATACAAACTCCAATTGCCATCAATGTGACACACCCCTGATGACGGAATAGTGAGGCCCACAGCTAATTACAGCATTTCCCCTGAGTTATCACTCCTCCATCAATTTCAGATTCTACCACTCCATCATAGTTGGGGCAGTTTACAGCAGCCAGTTAACCTAACAACCTATAACTCTTCAGGATGAGAGAGGAAATCAGAGAAGCTGTGTGAAATTCACATGGTCACAGACAAAACATACATACTCCACACATTTTGAGGGTCAGGATCAAACTCAGGTCCCTGGAGCAATGAAGCAGAAGTTCTATGAACTGTGTTCATGCACCATCCACACTGAATTGAATTGAATTTATAACTTACATCTTTCAGATACACTAAAATAAAAAATCTTTATGTTATGTCTCCACCTAAATATGCAATGTGTGATTTACAGTAATTTGCAAGAAATAGTATGTAGAACAGGACAGGCAATATAACATTGTGCAAATCTTACAAATCAAACCTAGCATATTCAGACATGCCATTTTGCTAACCATTGGGCCAGCTAAAGCATGTGCCAGACTAAAAGGCATAAACCAACAATATTTGGCACCCTAAAGCACAATTAACCCTGATATGTGAGTATCAGGGAACATGAGTGAGTGCATTGCTATTACAAAGAAAAAGGAGCTTGACAAACTGAAAGGTCTCAAGTTGGATTATTCACCTGGACATTTGAGAAATCAATATTCATGCCATTATGCAGGAGGCTACCCAAATGGATACAAGGTATTGCTTCTCCAAAACCAGTGTGGCCCCATTGCGACAGCATAAGAGATCATGGACTGACCGAAGAGTGCAGAGGAAGTTCACAAGGATGATTTCAGGAATGAAAGGGTTAATATGAGGAGCGTTTGGTAGTTTTGGTCCTGTACTCAGAATTTAGAAGAATGTGAAGGGATCTCATCAAAAGCTACTGAATGTTGAAAAGACTAGATTGGGTGTATGTGGAAAGGATTTTTCCTATGGAGGGGTATCCAGAAATAGAGGGCTCAGCATCAAAATCAAACGGGGGCAACCTTTTAGAACAGAGGTGAGGAGGAAGTACTGAACCTCTAAGGCAGCAATTTATTGAAATACAGACAACAGCAAAGTAATAGATACAATGACACAGATGGTTTGAAGACAATGTATTTTAATACAGGAATATTATGGGTAAAGATGAACTTAGTGCATAGATCAACGCACAGAATATCATGTTGTGAGCATTACATGAACTTTCCTGAGAGAGAAAGAGGAATGGATGCTAAATATACCATGATTGTGATGATTTAGAAAAGAGTTTGGTATCAGTTGGTGGGTGGAGTTAGACCATCAAACCACAAGATATGGGGTGGTAAATTGGATTAGTAAATATGCAGATGATAGTAAGATAGGTGGCATTGTGGATGATGAAGTAGGTTTTCAAAGCTTGCAGAGAGATTTAAGCCAGTTAGAAGAGAGGGTTGAAAGATGGCAGATGGAGTATAATGTTGATAAGTGTGAGGTGCTACATTTTGGTAGGACATGGTAAATGGTAGGGCATTGAGGAATGTAGTAGAAGACAGTGATCTAGGAATGATGGTGCATAGTTCCCTGAAGGTGGAATCTCATGTGGATAGGGTGGTGAAGAAAGCTTTTGGTATACTGGCCCTTATAAATCAGAGCATTGAGTAAAGGAGTTGGGATGTAATGTTAAAATTGTACAAGGCATTAGTAAGGCTGAATTTGGAGTATTGTGTACAGTTCTGGTCACTGAATTATAGGAAAGATATCAACAAAATAGAGTACAGAACAGAGAAGATTTACTAGAATGTTACCTGGGTTTCAGCACCTAAGTTACAGGGAAAGGTTGAACAAGTTAGGTCTTTATTCTTTGGAGCATAGAAGGTTGAGGAGGGACTTGATAGAGGGATTTAAAATTATGAGGGGGATAGATAGAGTTGGCATGGATAGTCTTTTTCCATTGAGAGTAGGGGAGATTCAAACAAGAGGACATGAGTTGAGTTAGGGGGCAAAAGTTTAAGGGTAACACGAGGGGAATTTCTTTACTCAGAGAGTAGTAGCTGTGTGGAACGAGCTTCCAGTAGAAGTGGTAGAGGCAGGTTCAGTATTGTCATTTAGAGTAAAATTCGATAGGTATATGGACAGGAAAGGAATGGAGGGTTATGGGCTGAGTGCGGGTCAGTGGGTTTAGGTGCGAGTAAGCGTTCAGCATGGTCTAGAAGGGCCAAAATGGCATGTTTCTGTACTATAATTGTTATATGGTTATATTTCAATACTGTGCAGTACCAGCTCACACCCCCCCCCCCCCACTACCCCACCATAGCAGATGGTGATACAACAAATTAGAATGTTTCCCATGGTACATCTGTAGAAATTTGTGAGTGTCTTTAGAAACATTCCAAATTTCCTCAAACTTGTAATGAAATATAGCTATTGTTGTGTCTTCTTCGTAACTGCATCAATATGTTGGGCCCTGAATAGCTTCTCAGAGATGCTGACACCGTGAACTTGAAATTGCTCGCCCTTTCCACTTCTGATCCTTCAATGAGGACTGGTGTGTGTTCCCTCATCTTACCATGTCCGAAGTTCGCAACCAATTCTTTGGTTTTACTGATGTTGAGTGAAAGGCTGTTGTAGCAACACCACTCACTCCTGCATGCCTTCCTTCTTGTCATCATCTGAAATTCTGTCAACAATAATTGTGCCGTTAGCTAACTCACAGCTGACTTTTAAGCTATGTCTAGCCACCGCTCAAATCAGCCATGATAGAACAGAGAAGACTTGATAGACCACCTGGCCTATTTCTACTCTTATACCTTATGGTCTCATGTTATTTGAATTGAACAGCCAAAGAAGGCAGTTTAACCATAGAACACTACAGCACAGTACAGGCCCTTCAGCCCCTCCCCCCATGTTGTATTGGCCCATATAAACCTTACAAAAAAGTACTAAACCCACACTACTCCATAACTCTCCATTTTTCTTTCATCCATATGCCTGTTAAGAGGCTCTTAAATACCCCTAATGTTTTAGTCTCCACCACCACCCCTGGCAAGTCATTCCAGGCACTCACAACCCTCTGTGTAAAAAAAACTTACCCCTGATGTCTCCCCTAAACTTCCTCCCTTAGTTTTGTACATATGCCCTCTGGTGTTTGCAATTGGTGCCATGGAAAACAGGTACTGACTATTCACTCTATCTATGCCTCTCATAATCTTTTATAGTGGCAGTCCAAAGTAAATATGAAAAAAGATAGGTCTGGTCCACAGGTTGAGATTCTATATTGGAAAAGGGCATTTTGGCTGGTGGTCTGTGACTAGTGCAGTGTCTCAGGGTTCACTACTATGTCTGCTGTTGTTTGTCATCTACATGAATGATCCGGATATGTTAATGATTAACTGCATCAGCAAATTGCAGATGACATCAAGATTGGGGGTGCAGTAGACAGTGAGGACAAATATCAAAGCTTGCAGTGGAATCTGACCAGTCGAAAAAATAGTCTGAATAGTGGAAGATGGAATTTAATGCAGACAGATGTCAGGTGTTGATCCTTTGTGAGGCACAACCATAGTAGATCTTACACAGTGAATTGTACAGAACTGTGGAGTGCAGTTGAATAAAGGTATCTGTGAATACTGGCCCATAATTCACTAAATATTATATCGCAGATGGATTATGGCTGTAAACAGAGTTTTTGATACATTAGCCTCACAGATCAAAGTATTGACTACAAGCATTGGGATGTTATGCTGAAACGGTACAAAATATTGGTGGGGACTAATTTAGATTATTGTGGCCAGCATTAGTCACCAATGTTCAGGGAAGGAGTAAACAGGATTGAAAGACTACAGCAAAAATTTACAAAGATTTTGCTGGGACTGGAGGACCTGAGTTGTAAAGAAAGATTGAATAAATTAGAACTTTACTCCCTAGTATGTAAAAGATTGAGGGACATTTGATAGAGGTATACAGAATTTTGATAGGAGACATGCTAGCAGGTGTTTCCATTCAGTTTTGGGTGAGATTGCAACATGAGGTCAAGGTGTATGGGTTAAAAGTGAAATGTTTACAGGGAACATGAGGAAACTTCTCTCAGAGGGTGGTGAGAGTGTGGAACATGCTGTTAGCAAAAGTGATGGATGCAATTTAAATTTCAAAGTTTAAGATAAGTTTGGATAGGTTCATGGATGGGAGGGATATGGAAGGCTATGGTCTTGGAGCAGTTTGATGGGACTAGACAGTTGAAATACTTCAGCACAGTAGATAGGCCAAAAATCCTGTTTCTCTGCTATAGATTCCTATGACTTAATAACTCTATGGCTATAAATAGTTCAGATACATCTAGTTTAGAAAAACAAATTTTACTTCAGAATAAAAATAACTCTGGATGGTTAGTTGATGGAGAAAATTCTGAGAGGCAGGATGTATGAACATTTGGAGACATAATATGAATTAGGAGTAGTCATCATTGCTTTGTCAAGGGCAGGTCATGCCTTACGAGCCTGATTGAATTTTTTGAGGATGTGACTAAACACATTGATGAAGGAAGAGCAGTAGATGTAGTGTATATGGATTTCAGCAAGGCATTTGTTAAGGTACCCCATGCAAGGTTTATTGATAAAGTAAGGAAGCATGGGATCCAAGGGGACATTACTTTGTTGATCCAGAACTGGCTTGCCTACAGATGGCAAAGAGTGATTGTAGCTGGGTCATATTTTCCATGGAGGTCAGTCACCAGTGGAGTGCCTCAGGGATTTGTTCTGGGACCCTTACTCTTCATGATTTTTGTAGATGACCTGGATGAGGAAGTGGATGGATGGGTTAGTAAGTCTGCTGATGACACTAACGTTGGAGGTATTGTAGATAGTGTGGGGGGCTCTAAGAGGTTACAGCGGGACATTGATAGGATGCAAAACTGGGCTGAGAATTGGCAGACGGAGTTCAACCCAGATAACTGGTTCATTTTGGTAGATCAAATATGATGGTAGAATATAGTATTAATGGTAAGACTCTTGGCAGTGTTGAGGACCAGAGGGATCTTGGGGTCTGAGTCTATAGGGCGCTCAAAGCAGCTGCGCAGGTTGACTCTATGGTTAAGGCCTTCATCAATCGTGGCATTGAACTTAGGAGCAGAGGGGTATGTTACAGCTATATAGGACCCTGGTCAGATGCCAATTGGAGTACTGTGCTCAGTTCTGGTTATCTCACTACAGGAGAGATATGGAAACCATAGAAAGGGTGCAGAGGAGATTTAGAAGGATGTTGCCTGAATTGCCTGTCAACAGCCGTCCAGAGTTTCATTATACAAACTCCAATTGCCATCAATGTGACACACCCCTGATGACGGAATAGTGAGGCCCACAGCTAATTACAGCATTTCCCCTGAGTTATCACTCCTCCATCAATTTCAGATTCTACCACTCCATCATAGTTGGGGCAGTTTACAGCAGCCAGTTAACCTAACAACCTATAACTCTTCAGGATGAGAGAGGAAATCAGAGAAGCTGTGTGAAATTCACATGGTCACAGACAAAACATACATACTCCACACATTTTGAGGGTCAGGATCAAACTCAGGTCCCTGGAGCAATGAAGCAGAAGTTCTATGAACTGTGTTCATGCACCATCCACACTGAATTGAATTGAATTTATAACTTACATCTTTCAGATACACTAAAATAAAAAATCTTTATGTTATGTCTCCACCTAAATATGCAATGTGTGATTTACAGTAATTTGCAAGAAATAGTATGTAGAACAGGACAGGCAATATAACATTGTGCAAATCTTACAAATCAAACCTAGCATATTCAGACATGCCATTTTGCTAACCATTGGGCCAGCTAAAGCATGTGCCAGACTAAAAGGCATAAACCAACAATATTTGGCACCCTAAAGCACAATTAACCCTGATATGTGAGTATCAGGGAACATGAGTGAGTGCATTGCTATTACAAAGAAAAAGGAGCTTGACAAACTGAAAGGTCTCAAGTTGGATTATTCACCTGGACATTTGAGAAATCAATATTCATGCCATTATGCAGGAGGCTACCCAAATGGATACAAGGTGTTGCTTCTCCAAAACCAGTGTGGCCCCATTGCGACAGCATAAGAGATCATGGACTGACCGAAGAGTGCAGAGGAAGTTCACAAGGATGATTTCAGGAATGAAAGGGTTAATATGAGGAGCGTTTGGTAGTTTTGGTCCTGTACTCAGAATTTAGAAGAATGTGAAGGGATCTCATCAAAAGCTACTGAATGTTGAAAAGACTAGATTGGGTGTATGTGGAAAGGATTTTTCCTATGGAGGGGTATCCAGAAATAGAGGGCTCAGCATCAAAATCAAACGGGGGCAACCTTTTAGAACAGAGGTGAGGAGGAAGTACTGAACCTCTAAGGCAGCAATTTATTGAAATACAGACAACAGCAAAGTAATAGATACAATGACACAGATGGTTTGAAGACAATGTATTTTAATACAGGAATATTATGGGTAAAGATGAACTTAGTGCATAGATCAACGCACAGAATATCATGTTGTGAGCATTACATGAACTTTCCTGAGAGAGAAAGAGGAATGGATGCTAAATATACCATGATTGTGATGATTTAGAAAAGAGTTTGGTATCAGTTGGTGGGTGGAGTTAGACCATCAAACCACAAGATATGGGGTGGTAAATTGGATTAGTAAATATGCAGATGATAGTAAGATAGGTGGCATTGTGGATGATGAAGTAGGTTTTCAAAGCTTGCAGAGAGATTTAAGCCAGTTAGAAGAGAGGGTTGAAAGATGGCAGATGGAGTATAATGTTGATAAGTGTGAGGTGCTACATTTTGGTAGGACATGGTAAATGGTAGGGCATTGAGGAATGTAGTAGAAGACAGTGATCTAGGAATGATGGTGCATAGTTCCCTGAAGGTGGAATCTCATGTGGATAGGGTGGTGAAGAAAGCTTTTGGTATGCTGGCCTTTATAAATCAGAGCATTGAGTATAGGAGTTGGGATGTAATGTTAAAATTGTACAAGGCATTGGTGAGGCCAAATTTGGAGTATTGTGTACATTTCTGGTCACCAAATTGTAGGAAAGATGTCAACAATGTAGAGAGAGTAGAGGCGATTTACTAGAATGTTAACTGGGTTTCAGCACCTAAGTTACAGAGAAAGGTTGAACAAGTTAGGTCCTTATTCCTTGGAGTGTAGAAGGCTGAGGGGGTAATTATGAGGGGGATAGAGATGTGGATAGGCTTTTTCCATTGAGAGTAGGGGAGATTCAAACAAGAGGACATGAGTTGAGAGTTAGGGGGCAAAAGTGTAGGGATAACACGAAGGGGTACTTCTTTACTCAGAGTGGTAGCTGTTTGGAACGAGCTTCCAGTAGAAGTGGTAGAGGCAGTTTGATATTGTCATTTAAAAAAAATTGGATAGGTATATGGTCAGGAAAGGAATGGAGGGTTATGGGCTGAGTACAGGTCAGTGGGACTAGGTGAGAGTAAGCGTTTGGCATGGACCAGAAGGGTCGAGATGGCCTGTTTCCATGCTGTAATTGTTATATGTTTATATACAAGAGCAAACATGGGTGATTCAACCCAGCAAGTCCGCTCCATCATTTCATCATGGCTGAATTATTTGCCCTTTCAACCCCATTCTCCTGCTTTTTCCCTATACTCATTGACACCCTGAATATTCAAGAACATACAAAACTCTGCTTTAAGGATTGGCCTCCACAGCAACAAATGACAATGAATTCCACAGATTCACCACTACCTAGCTAGACATTCCTCCTCCTCTCTTTGAAATTGATGTCCATCTAGTCTGAAGATATGCCCTCTGTTCCTAGACACACCTACCATAGGAAACATCCTCTCTACATCTTGTCTATCTCAGCCATTCAAGATTGGAAAGGTCTCGATGAGATCCCCTCTCATTCTTCTGAGCTCCAGCATATACAGGCCCAGAGCCATCAAGCATTCTTCATACATTAATTACTTCACTCCCAGAATCATTCTCATGTAAAACCTCTGGACCCTCTCCAATGCCAGCACATCATTTTTTAGGTGAAGGACACAAAATTTCTCATAATTCTGCAAGTGTAGTCTGACCAATGCCTTATAAAGCTGCAGCATCACATCCTTTCTCTTGTGTTCCAGTCCTCTTGAAATGAATTCTGATATGGCAGTTGCCTTCCTTATCACCAATGCATCCTGTAAGATAGATTTTAGTAAATCACCAATGCATCCTGTAAGATAGATTTTAGTAAATCTTGCACAAGGACTCATTTGTACCTCTGAGTTTTGAATTTTCTCCCTAGTTAGAAAATTGTCTACACCTTTATTCCTTCAAAAAAGCACTTTACCATAAACTTCCCTGTCAAAGGCCTTCTTAAAATCCACTAACACTCCTTAGTCTATCTTGCCTGTTATTTCTTCAAACTTACACCTACTAATAGAGAAAACTTAACAATTGCACTCAAGGGAATGTCATGGAGGCTTTGTCCACTTAGTCTATACAAGATAAAAAAGCCCGTGGTCTGATGGGATATATCTCAAATTATTGAGAGAGGCAATAGTTGAGATTGCTGAGGTCTTGACGTCATGTTGTCTCTAGCTACAGGTGAGGTCTTAGATTCTAGAGTAGGATTTTTGAGAATTTGTAACAAAATGGCCTAATTAGGGGAAGCTGTACAGCTTTATGTGGGACAAGTCATGTCTACCTTGATTGAGTTTTTTGATGAGATGATGAGGGTGATGGATAAAGTTAGAGCTATCATTATTGTCTACATACTGTAGGTTTTAGTCAGGCGCTGGACAAGGTCAATCACGGGAAACTCATCTAGAAGGTGCATGGTGAAATTGGATTCAGAACTCGCTTGCAAATAGAAGAAGGGTTAGTGGCTGAAGGGACTTAATTTAGTTGGAGATTTTTGACATATATAAATGACCTGGATAAAAAGGCATCTGTGTGGTTTAGTAACTTTGAAGATGATACCATGATTGATGGAGTTATAGATAATGTAAGGATCTGCACAATAACATAACTGCCCAAATACAGTACTGTATACCCAAACCAAAAAAACTTACAGAATTAAATTGTTTTGTTGTCATGTACACCAGGGTACAAAGACATTTCTTGTTCACATGAAGCTCACAGAATAAACAGTACTTGGTAATACTAAATACACCAACAAATAGGATGAGTGCAGAGCAACAGAATGATGTAAAGACTGTGCTGCAACCTGAAGTAGTGCAAAAAGAAATGTTAAATTGACAGGAGTTGGGAGAACCCGCTTGCACATCCCAAATATTCTCAGACATCTACGAAAGTCAATGTACACCAATTATATAGAGCCTTCCCTCAAATCTTGCCATCCCCATAAAATTCCTCAGAGTCTTCCACAACCGGAGGCCCTGGATGAACCATTAGATCTGTATATCTTCTGAGGGCCAAATCAGTGGCATTCAGGTATAATGTGTGGAAAGCAATCTCACAGGCAAAGTGGGAATTCAGACTAAACATGAATCACTGAAGGATACTGTACTCAGTTTTGGCAGGGCTTGAACACTATTACCTCTTACAAAGTGAAACCAAGCAATATAGATGACATCAGGGTGTTGCATAAAGTTGAACTCAATGCATTCTATGTTCAGAATGTTACAAGGTGGGGGGCAAGAGTGCTCAAGGAGGACCCAAAAGCAGGACACAAACCCGTTTTTCTAAGGTTAAATAAAATAGAGTTTATTACTCTTTACAAGGCAAACTGTGACACATGGATAGAAGAGGGAAATCACAGAGGGCAAAGAAGAAATGGGAATAGGTGTAATGAATGAGGGTTCAGGCCCAGGACTAGGCTGGGACTCAGGATCTGGGGAGCCAGGACTTGGTGATAGGAGATCAGAGCCAGGACTCATAACACAGACCTTGGACTGGGACTCCGGGAACGCCACCGCCAGGACTGGGACTCCGGGAACGCCACTGCCAGGACTGGGACTCCGGGAAGGCCACCGCCAGGACTGGGACTCTGGGAAGGCCACCGCCAGGACTGGGACTCCGGGAATTTGGATCACCACCACCAGCACTTGGTACTTTGGACTAGGAACACCAGGGCCAGGACTTGATACTCAAACACAGGACATGAAACACTGAGCCAGGACTCCACCTTCAGACACCAGGCATTGAACCAGGACTCTTCTTCTTCAAGGGACGGACTCAGGACATGAAACACTGAGCCAGGACTCCACCTTCAGACACCAGGCATTGAACCAGGACTCTTCTTCTTCAAGGGACGGACTCAGGACATGAAACACTGAGCCAGGACTCCACCTTTAGACATCAGGCATGGAGCCAGGACTCTTTAACACAGGGTCAGGACCCTTCTAGGGTACAGGGCTGGGACCCCTCTTAAGACAGGATATGGATACATAGACCACACAACGACAGTCCATTCGAGTAGCAGCAAATGGCCTGCCCACCGAACTGGATACAAGGCGACAAGACAATGGACGGTACTATCACTAGACCCAAGTTTGTTCCAAGCTGTGGGAGCTCTTAACTCACCCCTGGCGGGTTAACCTTGCCCAGACCCACTCTTGGTAAAGGAAGGCGGATTGCTGGCACTTGCTGCGGGAGGAGTCTTGGCTTGCTCCGGCTAGATGACTTTGGCTTGCGGCAGTTACGGTGACATTGCTAATACTCCATAACAATTTTGCACCAAACAGCTGATGCCAGGGGCTTATAAACTGCCGGTTCAGTTAAGAGTAGATTGCCTTAATCATCAAGCTCGAGGGACACGGGAAACGGAATTAAAGGGGAACAAGGAGTCAACGATCCGGAAAATAACACAACCTAGGAAAACTTAAAGGGGACCTGATCCGAACCATGACACAGAATGACTATTAAACAGGAAGGAACTTCCATGAACACCTACGGCCACTAAGGACCTTGTAATTCCAGTCTCTGAGAGCATCCTACAGGAAGGTGAAAGCACGGAAAGCATACCATGTTGAAGTGCTTTCAGTGGTTGGTGACAAAACATATCATCTCCTGCCTGAGAAGTAACTTAGAGCCATTCCAATTAAAGTAGATGTCATTTCATTGCCTCTTCACGCAACCCTGAAACATCTGGACAGCGAAGGTGTATACAATGGGCTCCTCTTTATCAACTACAGCTTGGTATTCAATACTATCGTCTCCTCAAAACTACCGTAGATGTCGGATTATAAGCCGCTACTTTTTTCCCACATTTTGAACAGCTTTGAACTCTGCGGCCTTTAATACGGTGCGGCTAATGCATGATTTTTTTCATGCCGCCAAAAACATTTTGCCTCGTAACAGTAGACCAATAAAATTGATGAGTAGTTCACAGAGGTCCAATGAAATTGTACGATAAATCAAGCGCACTTTCACAATTAAATTATTGTAAATCAGTCATTTGTACTCACCCTCATCAACATGGAAAACACTCGAAGAAAAGCATTGTGCTGCCTTTATGGCAGTTACTTAGTTTATAATATTTTCGCTTAGTAATTCATTTTCTAGTTAAAGTTAGAAGTGTTTTAACTATATTTGTTTTCTGCACTACATCGCGGGATGCTATGACGTCACACCCGGTTTCGCCGCATCTTGTGGGAAAAATGCCGTTTGCGATAAACGGGAAGGAGGGGGGCGAGCGGCATTACGCGAGCGGCATTGGATCTGAGCGAACGCTGCTTTTAAGTTAAAGGCGATCAATAACTTTTCCTGGTAGGCTGCAGTATATATATTTTTTACCAGTCGTTAGGAGATATTGGAATGTTGTTCAGTAAAAAAGTATACGCAACGTATATTTAAAAGTAGCCGCGTTACAGGCACGGTTCGAAAAAAAGCATTTGCAATAAGTATTTGTTTATGTTACCATATGGATTTAATTAAAAGTTAAAAAATCCTCACGTGTAATATCTTTCTGTGTAAATATCTCATATTACAACGTGGGACACCTGCAGCCGAAAATCCGGTGCGGCCGAAAATCCGGTGCGGCCTGTACAAGTAAAAAATTGATTTTCTTTCTAAAATTAGAGCCAGCGGCTTTTAATCAGGTGCGCTCTGTAGTCCGGAATCTACGGTAATCAATAGCCTTGTAGACCTTGTTGCCAAAGCCTAAATGCCTTGTTGTCAATGGCCTGCCTAAATGATTACCCTCCGGTTGCACTTACATCCATCATCATGAAGTGTTTTGACAGGTTCGTCATGGGGCATATCAAGACCCTGCTGCCCCCTTCACTGGACCCCCTGCAATTTGCGAACCATCCCAACCATTCAACAGATGACGCCATTGCCACCACCCTCCACCTGGCCCTAATCCACCTGTACAAAAAAGACACATACATTCAGATGCTGTTCATAGACTTCAGTTCAGCATTCAACACAATCATACCTCAAAAACTGATTGAAAAGCTAAGCCTACTGGGCCTGAACACCTCCCTCTGCAACTGGATACTAAACTTACTGACTGGGAGACCTCAGTCAGTCTGGATTGGAGGCAGCATCTCCAACACCATCACAGTGAGCATGGGGGCCCCACAGGGCTGTGTGCTCAGCCCACTACTGTTTAGTCTGCTGACCCACAACTGTGCCGCAACACACAGCTCGAACCACATCATCAAGTTCGCCGATGACACGACCATGGTGGGTCCATCAGCAAGAATGACGAGTCAGCTTACAGAGAGGAGATGCAGCGGCTAACGGACTGGTGCAGAGCCAACAACCTGTCTCTTATTGTGAACAAAACAAAAGAGATGGTCATTGACTTCAGGAGGACATGGAGGGACCACCCCCCACTAAACATCGATGGCTCCTCGGTAGAGATCGGTAAGAACACCACATTTCTAGGTGTTCACCTGATGGAGAGTCTCACCTGGTCCCTCAACATCAGCTCCATAGCAAAGAAAGCCCAGCAGCGTTTCTACTTTCTGCGAAGGCCGAGGAAAGTCCATCTCCCACCCACCCCACCCCACCCCATCCTCATCACATTCTACAGCAGTTGTATTGAGAGCATCCTGAGCAGCTGCAACACTGCCTGGTTCAGAAATTGCACCATCTCGGATTGCAAGACCCTATAGCGGATAATGAGATCAGCTGAGAATATCATCGGGGTCTCTCTTCCAGCCATCACGGACTTTTACACTACACGCTGCATCCGCAAAGGAAACAGCATTATGAAGGACCCCATGCACCCCTCATACAATCTGTTCTCCCTCCTGCCGTCAGGGAAAAGGCTCCAAAACATTTGGGCTGTCACGACCAGACCATGTAACAATTTCTTCCTCCAAGCTCAATACCCAGGGCCTGGACTGACACCTTGCCCTATCGCCCTGTTTATTATTTATTGTAATGCCTGCACTGTTTTTGTGCACTTTACGCAGTCCTGTGTCGATCTGTAGTCTAGTGTAGCTTTCTCTGCATTGATTTTTTACGTAGTTCAGTAAAGTTTTTGTACTGTGTCATGTAACACCATGGTTCTGAAAAACGTTGTCTCATTTTTACTATGTACTGTACCAGCAGTTATGGTCGAAATGACAATAAAAGTGACTTGACTTGACTCCTTGTGGAACTGGAAACTCGTTTTCTTCACATGCAGACCTCAGTCTTTTCAGATTGGCAACAACATCTCCTCCACATCTGCATCACCACAGCCTGTGTGCTTAGCTCCCTCAAAAGCTCACATTATACTTATGAATGTTAGGCTACGTACATCTCCAATACCATATTTAAGTTTGTTGATGACACCACTGCCTTTGGTTGAATCAAAGGTGTTGATGAATCATCATATACGAAGGAGACTGACAATCTAGTAGACTCTCACTCAATGTCAGCAAGACAAGGAGATGATTATTGATTTCAAGTGAATGAACCCAGATGTCCAGAAACCAGTCCTCATTGGGGGGGGGGGATCAGAGATGGAGAAGTTCAGCAACTTTAAATTCCTCGATGTTATCATTTCAGAGAGTCTGTCTTGGGCTCGGCACGTAAGTGCAATTATGAACAAAGCACACAGCTCTTCTACTTCTTTAGAAGTTTTCAATGATATGGCATGATATCCAAAAGTTTGACAGACTTCTAAAGATATATGGTGGAGAGCATATTTGCTGGTTTCATCAAGGCCTGCTATGGAAACACCACTGCACATGTAAAGAAAATTCTGAAAAAATATTGGATATGGCCCAGTCTATCACAGATAAAGCTTTTCCCAGCACTGTGCACATCTACACAGAGCGCTGTTGCAGGTAAACAGCATCAATCATCAAAGACCCCCACCACCTAAGCCATGCTCTCTACTCATTGCTACCATTAGGAAGACGGTATAGGAGCCTGAAGATCCACACAGCTAGGTTTGGGATTAGTGATTTCCTTTCAACCATCAGGTTCTTGCAAAATCAGAATCAGAATCAGGTTTATTATCACTGATAAGTGAGGTCAAATTTGTTAACAGCAGCAGCAGTTCAATGCAATACATAATCTAGCAAAAAGAGAAAATAACAATAATTAATAAAATAAAACATAACAATAAATAAACAAGTAAATCAATTATGTACATTGAATAGATCATTAAAAATGTGCACAAAAGGAATAATGTATATTTAAAAAGTGAGGTAGTGTCCAAAGCTTCTAAGACCATTTAGGAATCAGATGGCCAAGGGGAAGAAGCTGTTCCTGAATCACTGAGTCTGTGCCTTCAGGCTTCTGTATCTCCTCCCTGATGGTAACAGTGAGAAAAGGGCATGCCCTGGGTGCTGGAGGTCTTTAATAATGAACGCTGTCTTTCTGAGACACCGCTCCCTAAAGATGTCGTGGGTACTTTGTAGGCTAGTGCTCAAGATGGAGCTGACTAGATTTATAATATACTGCTGCTTCTTTCTGTCCTCTGCAGTAGCCCCTCCATACCAGACGGTGATGCAGCCTCAGTGATGGGGATAACGTTACTCACTTCATTACTAAATTGTTCCCTGAACTTTTGGACTCAATTTTATGAAATCTTCATGTCATTTGGTCAACGTTTATTGCTTATTTATTTATTATTGTACTTTCTCTTTTTTATTTGCATGGTTCATTTTCTTTTGTACAGTGATTGCTTGACTAGTTGTGTGTGGTCTTTCATTGACTCTATTCTGTTTCTTGGATTTGCTGAGGATGCATACAAGAAAACAGAACTCCGGTTTGTATATTGTGACATATATGCAATTTGATAATAACTTTCCTTTGAACTTTGAACATTGATTCTGTGCCTCGTCTAACCACCTCCTTCACCCTCCTTACTTCTGTTCTTCTGATCATTTGTTCCATTTCTCTTCATCACTTCACCCACTTCCTCATTAGTTTCTTTAATTCATCATCTGCCTCTTCTTCCTACTGCACTCCATTGCTACGGCTCCCTTGGTAATCAAATTCTAGCTCATTCACCCCTCCAATCCTTCGAACATTTGCTATTCTTTAGGATGATGGCAAACTTTGCGAACTCAGGTTGAGGCACCTGATGTGGCGTTTTTTGCCGATCTTCCGGTGTTGCCTTGCAAATGTTCCATCACCAGTAGATGTGACCCCCTCAGTGCGCAGTTGTTGGTGTTTCTCTCGGGAAGTGCTGACTTTTATTTAGAACACCCCCCATCCCCCACACCAACATTCACTTGCCTCAGTCTTGATGGTTGGTAACCCCTTTGAATGACTTTTGAATTCTATTAGCTTGCACTTCATTTGCTCTTAGGCATTCTTCGATGGGGTCTATTTCTGTATGTTTGTCTACCAAGTTATCTGAAGAGAACCATACTTCTAAAAAAACTCATGTTGCTTAATGTTCGCCAGTGCCAGGACCTCTGCAGTTTCCCAATTAAATTCGGGTCCTTCTCACTCATCATGTCCCCTGATCAGCAACAGTGGATGATGTCTCTGTACTGCCAGCCTGCTGTTCTATCTACCCCTGGCTTTGATACTGGGCTAAATCCCAGTTCCTCTCCCAAGTGACTAGGGGAATCTTTGTTCCACTGTTCGCAATACTCTGTCTCCAATACTGAGCCCCATATTCTGCACAATCAACAGAGTCATCCTTACGAGTAAATGGAGAAATAGTCAGAGCTCATTCACCCAAACTCCCTATGGTGATATTTCTCTTTCTATCTGCACGTACATTTGGTAACATCTCATAGAACATAGAATGCATAACAATAGAACAGACCACAGGTTCTTGACGCACAGTGTTGGACCAGACTTATTAAACTAGTAACTGTATGTATGCAACAATGGGCACATTCCGGTACGCTGATTCGACAGGCGACCTAAACCAAGTGAGGGTAACCAGGAAACTACAACCCAGGAGATATAAGAATATGCCTACCCCAGCATGCCAAGCCAGTCCCGGCGGGCGGGTTGGATGAGTTCTGGTAAAGATCCAACCTTCAATAATGCTGTGCTGCAACGCTTCGTGGAGAGCGAAGGGCATGAGAAGGTACAGAAGGAGTCAAGGCCATCCACTGCATTAGAGGAAGTTGCCAGTCGTGACGATTTTGCATACCAGTGGACCTATACTTTGAGGCCGAGAGGAACAGCCTCAGTGCAACGGCTTTTTCACTGTAAAACTCCACCCTCATAGGGCACGTCATGATCGGTAACAGCAGATAACCAACACAGTAATTAATTGCCTACAGAAACGAACCCCTGGTGCTTATGCTATGCCCATATCCACAATTTCTGTTAAAGGTAAATTGCTTAGATGAAATGATGGTGTTTGCAGTGGTGATGGGGTGGCGGGGGTGGAGGTGGGGATACCAAGAACATGGAATGTGGGTAAGTGCGACTTCGTATACGGTAGGATAAAGGGATAGTTTCTATGATCCCTTATACCCCCTTTCACTTTGAACATCCAAGTATACAAGCTATTTGAATAACTTCTATTCTTTTTAACAGCAGTTTTTGAAGTCATTCAGTCTACATGAGTGCATTGGTAATGAGAAGGAAGGGAGCCTTAATGATATTCTTTAATTCCTCTCTAAATTTCCTGTGCGACACTGCATAAATAAAAGTATTGGTGCAACAACTCGAGCTCCTCAGCATATATCCTGTTTGTTCCACTATGGTGAATGTGTCGCTGTAACTTGCCTCCAAAAACTGGGTGTCAGTAAATTGTACATATATATAACATGTGGAAATTATTATCCAGAAAAGAATAAACGTGGCAGAAACAGCGAGAAGCAAAATTATAGATTTCCTTCGGTTCTTTATCTCCGGATCAGTGTCCTTCGCTGACTGCTTATTTCCCCGAAGTCCGTTCCTCACTCTATTTGCAAGTACAATGTGTCTGATCGTTAAAGAGTTCAGCAGCAAGATAAACACAAAAGGGATAATTGTTGTCAAGACGGTTTCCAACCACAAATATGCCACCCAGATGGGTGAAGTGTAAAAACTTGATTTTACGTAGCAGGACCACTGTATGTTGTCAATTATTTCCCGTGGTTCATATATAAAATAGAATGGAACATTTTCCAAAATGCTCAAGGAACACACCACTGCTATCACAATAGTTGCGGTCTTTTCAGTGCAATACGTCAATCTCAGCGACTGATAACAGATAGCCGCAAAGCGATCGAAGGCAAAAGCCACAGTTAGCCAAACAGAGCAGTCGATGGCGATAAAATGCACAGCCAGATTCCATCTGCAAAACTGTGTATGATTAAAAATGGAAAATGGAAAGTAGCCATCTACAATCTCGTAGAGAATTACTTCAGTTATCAACAACAATAGGTCGGCCACGGCAATTCCCACCAGGTAACGAGTGATGCATTTCGAGAGACCACAGTTTCCACGAGTGAAAATGATGATTGCCAGCAAGTTAGCTGCAAAAGGATTAAAGCGATTTAATTATATTTTTATTTGTTTAAACTTGATCTGATTTTCTTACACCATTGCACTTCATCCCTCTCGCAATCCAGACGATGTTCAGTAGCAAGGGAAACTAATTATCCTTGCGTTAAGCTGAAAATCCATTTTGATTTATTTTAAAACTAATGGCTTGTCTTTACTTACCAAATTTCTACTGGATCGTGACTTGCCTTTTCCAATGGGCGGTGGCAGATTTACCACATGAAAACGAATCAGGCAGGCACTGGCACCTCACACCACACTGACGATCTACCATCAATGAGGTACATGATGTCAGGTCTATCTTAGTATAAACATATGCTATCCAGAATGATTAGCAGCTTGATTTATGGAAAATTTCGTAAGTTAATCTTATTAAAAATGTCTTATCTCAGAAGATATGTTTTCTATTTGATGCGGTAAATTGCCATCTGCGAATGTAACGGACATATTCATGAAACAAATACATCAAAACTACACAGTCTTAATTTTAGCTGCTTACCGGGAACACCAATCAGCGCAAGAATAGGGTAATAAATGTTTTCTATCTGTATGATTACCGGTCGTCCCATGTTCACGTTACTTGATTGCCGTCGGGATGCAATCCCGCTGCTTCAAGCTAACATTATTTATACCTAAAAAGTCTTCGTTAAGACACGGAGATTATGTAATCATTGTCTTTAGTTACCCTTATTTGGAAATAGATTAAATATAGATTATTGCTAATATTCCAAAGTCTAGTGCTTTCTGCAGACAGTAGTGACATATTTATTGTTATTTTCCACAGCCTACTCGATTATTCAAAGGGACGCGAGGGAGGCTACAGTTCCCAGGATGGACCTAGTTGAGTTTACAACTTCCTACAGCTTTATTTTTCAATCTACGAAGTGGCGCTTCCATACCAGACGGCGATACAAGTTAAAATGTTCTCCATAGTATATCTGTAGAAATTTGCGTTTGTCTTTGGTGATGTATCAATTCTCCTAGTGAAAAAAAAAGTCGCTGCCATACGTTATTTGAAATTGCATCAATTTGTTGGACCTAGAAATGAGCCTCAGAGATGTTGACACTCAAGAACGCGATGTGGCCTGATGTGTCCACCCTCACCTTTCCTTTCCTTAAGCGCGTGATCAATTCCTTGGTCTTACTGACATTGAGTACAAGGTTGTTGATGCGACACTACTCAACCAGTTATCCTGTACGCCCCCTCCTCACCATTTAAAATTCTGGATTGTCCTGTCGTCAGTACGTTTATCGATGAAGTTTCAGCAGCGCCTAGCCACACAGTCGTGGCCGTGGAGAGAGTAGAGCGGTTATCTAAGCACACATCCTTGAGGTGTGCCAGTGTTAATTGTGCGCCAGCGAGTACGAAACGCTTGTTCCGATTCGGACAGACATTGGTCTCCCAATGAGGAAGTCAAAGATGCAGTTGCAGAGGGAGGAACAGCGGCCCAGTGTTTGGAGAGTGTAGTTTCGAAATGAGGATAAAATTACTTTGAACGCTGAGCTGTATTCAATAAAAAAAACAGCTTGGCATAAACATTACTGTTGTCCAGGTGATCCAAGGCTGACTGGAAAGCCAACAAATTGCATTTCCTACAAGCATTCCCAGCATCTGCAGAATCTCTTTTGAGTTCCATCAGCCACTTTAATTACCATCACCCTCCTCGCCATTACTCCGACACTACACTGCTCCGTAGATACTTCAACGCAGTTATTAGAACGTTGTTTACATCGTAAATACGTTCTGGTATGTATGTATATATGTATATATGGTCATTTTATTCACGTACGTCATTTAAATTCTTTACGTTTAAATACTATATAATGGTGTAATGTTGTATTTTTTGTTGGCTACATGTCAGGCCCCTACAAACACAGCACAGTAAATTCCTAATACATATAAATATTAAGGTAAGTTGATTCTTTATATATGTTCCTTCAAGGTGATCCTTGAGAATAACATGACATCTGTGCGAATCCCTGCAGCACCCGGTGACCCCGTGATCTCGGTCTTGGAGAGCACCTTTCCACCGCACGGCGTCAGGCCCTATTCGTATAATTGACAGCGCATTGGAAACTTGTGACAACCAACTGTCGGGAGCGTTCATGGACATCGTCAATCTCCCACCGCTGCAATCGGTGCTTGAAAAGGGCGAAAACCATACGGAAAGCAAGAAGAGGGGCTTGAGCTGCCACAACCATAATCGCCCAGCGACACTCATGTCTACTGTGATGTAATGCATTGAATGCTTAGCCATGGCTTGAATCAACTTCTGCCTAAGCAAGGACATGGACTCTGTACAATTTGCCTATTGTCACAATAGATCTTCAAAAGGCCTCGGCCCGTAATGTCGACTCTTTACTCATTTCCACAGATGCTGCTTGACCTGGGGGAAGGGGGAAAGAAACTGTTAAGATGCCGTGAACTCTTTTTTTAATGGCCCTATAGCGACAGACAACTGGTTAAGACCGTTCATCAGGACAAGAAAGAAAGAGGGGGGAAGCTAGAAGAAAAGGGTCAGGTTGGGAGGCATGGAGCAAGAGCTGCCGGATGAAAAACCTGACTTCCAGCAACTTGTCGGTAATTCCCTACTTTGCATTCCTTCGCAAACGTCGTCAAATACAATTCATTCTACTGGGGGCATTTGGTATCATCGCACTTGGTATCGACATCACCTAGTATTGACAATGAACCTGTAGCCAAGGACCTGTTTCCCAGACAGATTCTCTTGCCCAATCACAACAGCCATTCACACAGGAAAGTTGGTAATATACACTGAACTCATGTTCACACCCCCAGCACTGAACTGATTCCACAGCCTATATACTCACTAACAAAGATTCTGTAATTCATGTTCTCTAACGCAAAGCGCAGAATCAAATATCATTATGATGATTGCATGCTCCAGTATCAATTGTTTGGCGACAATAAAGTAATAACGTATAAAGTATTAATGTTTTTTTTTGATTATTCTCAGCTCAAGTAAATTTCTTATACCAATAATTATGAATATTATCACTGCAGGTACATTTCCAGTTTCGGTTATTTTTTTCACAACTGCTTTTAGCACGTCCATTGTAACTTCATATGTTTAGATGTCTTCAATTGTGTGAGTGCTATCTTTTCTCCCTTTTTGATATCACGCCAAAATTTGATTATCACTGTGTTTGTTCAAAATTCTTTGCTCGGGTTGGGGACATTTTGGTACGTCGAATTTTGCTTTACCTTTTTTTCATTGTTGCTGAACTGAAAACTGTGATATCTTCGTCTGGCGCAATTCATGCTTCTACTTAGTCTTTTTAAATGCACCATGCTTTCATTTTAGTGTATCTCTCTATAAATTCTACAATGCTTTTGTTAAGTTGATGGTATCTTGTGTGGACCTTATATTTCCATAGTATTTCTTTCGCTTTTCTCTTAACATTCTTGCTTAGATTATCTATTTTATGCTCCATTAGGTGGGCTACTTCTGCTTTAACGTTTCAATATTGTTTCTTAATCTCTTCTGTGATTTCCACGTTCTCATTTCATTACTCAGTTATGCCTTTCGATTATTGAGTCCCTATATTTTTCATTGCACTGCTGTTAATGCTGCACAGTATATTATTTTGAGCTTTCCTTCAAATATTTCAAACTTTTCTAAAAATTGTGGCAATATAATATTGTTCAAAGGGCTAACAAAACTTTTGCAAGTTTTGATGACATCATTTGTTTTGGTATTTAGGGTTTTTTTCTGTTGGCTTAGTGTAACCAGAGAGCTGTGCCTGTCCCGTGACAGCACTGCATTCACCTGGTCGGAGGTCACACCACCTGCCAGTCAACAATTCGCCCCTCCCATCTAATCAATGCGCACCTAACCATTGGCCACCTTAAAGGATTAACCTGTCTAGCACCAAGCCGTTGGCCCCTGACCTATAAAAGAGTGCTAAATGTGCTTAGCACGCGTTCTTTTGCCACCCTACTTCACCAGAGGTAAGATGTGCATTGAATAGATAGATAGATAGATAGATAGATAGATAGATAGATAGATAGATAGATAGATAGATAGATAGATAGATAGATAGATAGATACTTTATTCATCCCCATGGGGAAATTCAACCTTTTTTTCCAATGTCCCATACACTTGTTGTAGCAAAAACTAATTACATACAATACTTAACTCAGTAAGAATATGATATGCATCTAAATCACTAACTCAAAAAGCATTAATAATAGCTTTAAAAAGTTCTTAAGTCCTGGCAGTTGAATTGTAAAGCCTAATGGCATTGGGGCGTATTGACCTCTTCATCCTGTCTGAGGAGCATTGCATCGATAGTAATCTGTCGCTGAAACTGCTTCTCTGTCTCTGGATGGTGCTATGTAGAGGATGTTCAGGGTTTTCCATAATTGACCGTAGCCTACTCAGCGCCCTTCGCTCAGCCACCGATGTTAAACTCTCCAGTACTATGCCCACGACAGAGCCCGCCTTCCTTACCAGCTTATTAAGACGTGAGGCGTCCCTCTTCTTAATGCTTCCTCCCCAAAACGCCACCACAAAGAAGAGGGCGCTCTCCACAACTGACCTATAGAACATCTTCAGCATCTCACTGCAGACATTGAATGACGCCAACCTTCTAAGGAAGTACAGTCGACTCTGTGCCTTCCTGCACAAGGCATCTGTGTTGGCAGTCCAGTCTAGCTTCTCGTCTAACTGTACTCCCAGATACTTGTAGGTCTTAACCTGCTCCACACATTCTCCATTAATGATCACTGGCTCCATATGAGGCCTAGATCTCCTAAAGTCCACCACCATCTCCTTGGTCTTGGTGATGTTGAGACGCAGGTAGTTTGAGTTGCACCATATCACAAAGTCCTGTATCAGTTTCCTATACTCCTCCTCCTGTCCATTCCTTACACACCCCACTATGGCCGTGTCATCAGCGAACTTCTGCACATGGCAGGACTCCGAGTTATATTGGAAGTCTGATGTGTACAGGGTGAACAGGACCGGAGAGAGTACGGTTCCCTGCGGCGCTCCTGTGCTGCTGACCACCGTGTCAGACCTACAGTCTCCCAACCACACATACTGAGGTCTATCTGTCAAGTAGTCCACTATCCAATCCACCATGTGAGAGTCTACTCCCATCTCCGTTAGTTTGTGCCTTAAGATCTTGGGCTGGATGGTGTTAAAGGCACTAGAGAAGTCAAGGAATGTGATCCTCACAGCACAACTGACCCCATCTAGGTGAGAGAGTGATTTGTGCAGCAAATACGTGATAGCATCCTCCACTCCCACCTTCTCCTTATACGCAAACTGAAGCGGATCCCGGGCGTGCCTGGTTTGTGGCCTCAGATTCTGTGTTATCAGCCGCTCCATGGTCTTCATCACGTGCGACGTCAAGGCAACAGGTCTGAAGTCATTCAACTCCTTTGGTTGTGGTTTCTTCGGTACCGGGACAATACAGGATGTTTTCCACTGTTGTAGGAGCGTTTATTGTTGTCCCTTTAGCAAAGAGCCGTGCTTGCCCATAGCCAAAGGGGTGGGGGGCAAGTATTGTAGTTACTTTTCCCCTGCTTGGATGTGTACCTGTACTCCGTCTCCCACATCGTTTTCTCGTGTATTGTACTGCCGACCTGACTTTTACCACGCTCCTCTATTCTAAGCGCGTTTGTACGAATACTGTAGCCGTTGATGTTCCCAGGCTTTTTTCTCCCCTTGTAAATAAACTCCTTATTGTTAAAACTGTGTGTCCAGAGCTCTTGCCTTGAGACCCAAAGAACCTTTCTCATTTCCATCACAACAGTCAGTGACCATGTATTCTGTTTGTGTAGAGTTAAATGTTCGGATAAATCTGTCTGGAAACTCAACCCCGTCATCGCATTCTGCGGAGTTTCTACAGTGTTGTTGTTGCTATTACCTTCAGTTCTGGAGAAGTTGTTGAAGTAATTCCATTTTCATTGGCGCTTCCGGATATGGCATCTTCATTATGTTTTTTCTGTACATCGTTGTGTTCTTTAGAGTGGTTTCCTTCTAACTCCTGTGCAATTTCTACTTTATTTCTACAGGTCTATAGGGATTAGTTATGTTTTTATCACAACTCTAGCTTGATCTGCTATTGGTTGTGCATTTATATGCATTAAGCAATATTGTGTTATAAACACTGCTGATGAAGGTTGACCCTGTAATTCGTCATATCAGTCTCAAGTTCTCTTACTCGACCTTAACCACTCATTATGAACGTGCTTACCATTTCACGCGTGTCTTCCTTCTCATAGCTGCTTGAGTCCTGTCAGTTGTAAGTGGACTGTTCTTCTGAGAAGCACAACAGTCCCAGCCTGTGGTGCTCGTGGGCTACTTTGAGTGTTTGTTGCATCTTTTGCGGGCTTACTGGTCCCTGCGTGTCCATTAATAGAGCAATATCATGGTTCGATTACTGTTGCGCTGAGCGCCAGTTTCAGGCAACCCCAGCAATCCACAGACAACGATCATATTACTACATTACGTATACATCTCTCAATATCTAAAGTAAAAGGGTAGAGGTTCTTATATCTACAGCCAAGGTTTGTTTTCAGCCGTCCCTGACATCGGGAGCAGATGCTGACCAGAGTATCGCCTAGTCTGGTTACAGACTTCCTGAATTTGTGTCTGTTTCGGTCCATAGTGATATTTTATTTCTCACACGCCATATATATGAAAAAAATTCCCCTTATCTGGGGACCAGTGGGATGGGGAAAGAACCCTTTCGGTGGTTGTTGTTGTTGTTGTCGTTGTTGTTGTCGTTGTTGTTGTTGTTGTTGTTGTTGTTGTTATTATTACCATCATCATTATTATTATTATTATTATTATTATTATTATTATTATTATTATTATTATTATATTTTCACTTTACCTCAGCTCAAGCTGACAAAATCTCAAGCCAAGCACAATCATTCCTTAATTACGAGGAAATTTTGGACCATTCTAGTGGTGGTTAATATGGTTGGTTAAAAGCATAGACAGTAAGGGTGGGGAGGGCTAGCGTTGGATAACTAAGACAATAAAAGAAGTCATCAAACTAACAGCACCTGTGTACACAGTCGCCATGGGTAGTGGGAAACTGGAAGACTGGGAAGAATTTTAAAAGCAATAAGGAACAACTAAGTGGGCAATAAAGAAAAAGAAGATAAATTCTGAAAATAACCTAGCACAAAATATGAAAAGCGGTCAGCAAAATACTTTTTTAATAATTATTTAAAGTGGAAAGGATTGGCGAAAGTGAACGTAGGACGCTTGGAGGACAAGAAGGGGAATTGATATTGAGTAATGAGGAAATTGCTGAATGACAACTTGGTGTCGATGTTCATTGTGGAGGACACGTCTAACATGCTAAAGAGAGATGTTATGGATGCAATATGAGGTGAGCACTTCGATACAGTAGCAATCACTAAATGCGTAGTGATGTACAAGCCTGTAGGCCTGAAGATTTTTAAGTCCCCTGGTCCTGATGGAATGCATCGTGGGGTACAGAAAGAAGTGTCAGAAGTTAGATTAGAGGCTTTGATGATAATTTATGAAAATTCTCTAGACTCTGGGCAGATTCCGGTGGATTGGAAGACGGCAAATGTCACGCCACTGTTGCAAAACTATAGACCAGTTAGTTCAACACCTGTAGTTGGGAAAATGTTTGAAGCTATCAATAAAGAAGATCTAATGAGGCATCTGGAAAGAAATGGATCCATCAGGCATATGCAGCATGGATTCAACAAAGGCCAGTACTGTTTTACAAACTTGCAAACTTGCTGAATCCCTGTGAGGACATAATGAGAGCACTGCATAGAGCGGAACAGTGGGATGTTATTTACTTGGATTTCCAGAAGGTGTTCGATAAAACACTTATCCATAAGATAAAGATGCACTGACTTAGTGTTGATGTATTAGCATGGCTTGATGATTGGTAAACTAATAGAAAGCAGAGAGTTCAGACACATGGATTTTACTGTGGCTGATAATCAATGGTGCGCGGTGTGCTGCAGGTGTTGGTGCTCGGCCTGCAACGGTTCACAACATACATTAATGATCCAGAAGAAGACACCGAGTGTAGTGTATCTTTTCCTGATAATACTAAATTGAACAGAAAAGCAAATTGTGCAGAAGATATGTAGAGTCTGCAGAGAGAGATAGATAGGTTCACTGATTGGGCAAGGTCTGGCAGATGGAATACAGTGCTGTTAAATGTGAGGTTATCCACTATGGGGTGTGGAAGGACAAAATATTATTTAAATGATAAAGAATTGTAGCATTCTGCTGTGCAGAGGGAGTGCATGAATCAAATCATGCTTTGTAGGTGCAGCAGGCTATCAAGAAGGAAAATGGAATGTTGGCCTTCATTGCTAAAGGAATTGAATTTAAGTATTGGGAGGTTATGCTGCGGTGCAGATGAGGTTTACCAGATTGTTTCCAGAAATGACAGGGTTAGATGATGAGGAGAAATTAAGTCGCCCCAGACTGTACTCACCGGAATTCAGAAGAATGAGAGGAGACCTTTACAGACATATAAGATTATGAAAGGGATAGACAGGAAAAATGAGACGAGAACAACAGGACGTAGCCTCAAGATTCGGGGGAGTAGATTTAGGTTGAAGATGAAGAGGATCTACATTTCCCAGACGGTGGTGAAACTGTGGAATTCTCTGTCCATTGAAGCAGTGGAAGCTACCTCAGTAAATATATGTAAGACAAGGTTGGATAAATTTTGCATAGTAGGGAAATTACGAGTTATTGTGAAAAGGCAGGTAGGAGGAGGAATGAGCCTATGGCCATATCAACAATGACATTATTGAATGACGGAGCTGGTTCGTCATGCAAATGGCCTACTTCTGCTCCTATTTCTTATGTTCTTTGGTTTCTGATGATTTACATAAATATTGCTGCAAAGGCATAACAGTGTAATGTGTAGTAACAGTGTGGTGATATCAGTTGTAGACATTGCTTTTGGGACAATGTATACCCTATTCATTTTCCTTAGTCTTCCAATTTCCTCTCTGAAGTCAGCGTATTTCTGGTGCATTTCACTTACTGATTTCTGTATATTGTGTGTGTTTGGAATGGCTATATTTATTCAGTAATTTATTCTTGCTTCTTTATCCTGTAATATTATATCTGTACAGTTATTATGGATTATCTTACTCCTACATTAAAATATAATTTGAAGACTTCAACTCTAAATCTGGATCGGGGTACTAATTATGAACATATGGAGAGACATAATATGGTTAGGAATAGTCAACACATAATATGGTTAGGAATAGTCAACATGGCTTTGTCAAAGGGAGGTTGTGCCTTACGAGCCTAATTGAATTTTATGAGGATGTAATGAAACACATTGATGAAGGAAGAGCTGTAGATGTAGTGTATATGAATTTCAGCAACGTATTTAATAAGGTACCCATGCAAGGCTTATTGAGAGAATAAGGAGGCATGGTATCCAAGGGAACTTTGCTTTGTGGATCCCGAATTGGCTTGCCCATGGAAGACAAACAGTGGTTGTAGGTGGGTCATATTCTTCATGGAGGTTAGTGGCTAGCAGTTTGCCCCAGGGATCCTTTCTGCGACCCCATCTCTTTGTGATTTTTATAAATGACCTGCATGAGGAAGTGGATGTATGGGTTCGTAAATTTGCTGATGATACAAAGGTTGGTGACGTTGTGGATAATGTGGAGGACTGTAAATGTTACAGTGGGACATCGATAGGATATAAAACTAGGCTGAGAAGTGGTAGATGGAGTTTGGCCCAAATAAGTGTGAGGTGGTTAATTTTGGTCGGACAAACATGATAGCAGAATATAGTATTAATGATAAGACTCTTGGCAGTGTGGAGGATTAGAGGGATCTTGAGGTCCTAGTCAATAGGACACTCAAAAATCTTGCGCAGGTTGACTCTATGGTTAAGAAAGGATATGGTGCATTGGCCTTCATCAACCGTGGGATTGAGTTTAAGTGCCAAGAGTTAATGCTACTGCTTTATACAATCCCGGTCAGAACCCACGTGGCGTACTTTGCTCAGTTCTGGTCACCTCAGTACAGGAAGAATGTGGCAACTATAGAAATGGATCAGAGGAGTTTAGAAGGATGTTGCCTGGATTGGGGAGCATGCCCGACGATAACAGCTTGAGTGAACTTGGCTTTTCCTCCTTGGAGCGAAGGAGGATGAGAGGTGACCTGATAGAGGTATATAAGATTATGAGAGACATAGTGTGGATAGTCAGAAGCTTTTCCCCCAGGGCTGAAATGGCTAGCAGGAGAGGGCACAGTTTTTAAGGTGCTTGCAAGTAGGTACAGAGGAGATGTCAGGGGTATTTTTTTTTTTAATGCAGAGAGTCGTGAATGCGTGGAATGGGCTGTCGGCGACCCTGGTAGAGGCGGATATGATAGGGTCTTTTAAGAGATTCCTGGATAGATAGATGGAGATTAGAAAAATAAAGGACTATGGGTAAGCCTAGGTAGTTCTAAGGTAAGGACTTGTTCGGCACACCTTTGTGGACCGGAGTATTGTGCTGGAGGCTTTCTATGTGTCTATGTTTCTATTAGCTCAGCTTGTTTATGTGCTAGCCATACTCGACAAACATCCCACATACCCCTCACAGTCACAACCAGTACCACACACACCTGCATTTTTCTCTTTGCATGTATGGGGGTGGGAGGTGGTGGATTGGAGTCCTTCCTCCGTAACTGCTCCTATTCACTCACTGACCCAATACATAGTCTACAATTCATCTCATTAGCTACCCGGTCTTAAGGTACCTTGGGCAACTTTTTTCCCCTATATATATCTTAACGAGCTTCTTTTGACTCATTTTCAGTTCAGAGGAAGGAACTTCGATCTGAAAGATAGATTTTGCAACTCTTTAACCAATTGTTGTCTGACTTGTTGAGTATTACCAAAAGCTTCTGTTTATATTTCAAATGTTGTCTGTGAACCTGGGTCCATACTCGGATCTGATACATTAAGGAGGGTTCATCATCTGGATCACTCATCAGTACAATGCTGGTTCTGGGAAGACCACAGATTTAGAACCTTTAGCGCTTTATTTCGATCTGTGCACACTTTAGATGATATAAACACATGAAATATAGAACGTCGCCATTTTGCTCAGTGTGAGTCTCAGCTTCTACTTGCTTAATCTTGTTTCTTTACCCTGCTCCTATTCTGACCTTATTGTCTTTACTCTGCTACAAAAAAAAAAAAACCCTCAAAGTAAATGCCGGAAACACTTGCCATTTTAGCATGTTTTTCATCATTGTACTAATTTCAGCTAATGAAAGACTGTTGCATTTTTCTTCACATTTATCAATGTTCAGAAAGATCATGGATGATGAAGTGGAAGGGTACCTTAGTAACTCTGCAGATGACAAGAAAATTGGTAGTGTTGTGGATATTGTAGAAGAGTGTTGAGGGTTAGAATGGAACGTTGCTAGGATGCAGAGCTGGGCTGAGAAGTGGTCCAAAATATGATGTGCTTCATCTGCTAAAGACTGAATTGAAGACAGAATGCCGAGTTAATGATAGGAATCTTAGCAGTGTGAAGAAACAGAGGGACGTTGGGACCCATGTCCACAGATCCATCAACGATGTCGCACAAGTTCATAGTGTTGTTGGCGAAGGTGTATATTATGTTGACTTTTTAAGTCGGGTAATTGAATTGAATTCATTATTTACATCCTATATATACATGAGGGGTAAAAACCTTTACGTTATGTCTCCGCCTAAATGTGCAATCTGCAATTTACAGTAATTTATAATAAATAGTAGTACAACAATATAGTCAATACAGCATCAGTCTATCGTGTCTGAGGTGATTATGAGCTACTTCAGCAAGAAATGTGAAGGAAATTGCAGAAAATAACAGCATACTGTACAGTTGAAATGAGCTCAGTACATGGCCGCCGTACACGGCACCATCTTGAACTTGATTGGGTCAAGAGCTGTGAAGAAATGTTCCAACTAAAGAGAACCCTGGTTTGACCACATTTGAAATATTGCCCTCAGCAATAATGACCTCATTAAAGTGGTAAGATGTACAAGATGTATAGTTTGTGCAAACAAAATTCACCAGGATGCTGCCTGGACTAGAGAGCATGTCCTAGGAGGATAACTTCAGAAAGCTAAGGCTTTTCACTTTGGCGCAAAGCAGAAGGAAAGGTGACTTGATAAAGGTACAAGCTGATAAAAGACATAGATCGAGTTAGAAGACAGAGACTTTT
This sequence comes from Hemitrygon akajei, assembly GCF_048418815.1. Taxonomy (NCBI): domain Eukaryota; kingdom Metazoa; phylum Chordata; class Chondrichthyes; order Myliobatiformes; family Dasyatidae; genus Hemitrygon; species Hemitrygon akajei. The sequence goes on from NC_133125.1 coordinate 148,962,741, forward strand.
CTCCCAGGATGTGAACTGAACGCCCAAGGGGGTACAATTTTTAAGGCTATTGGAAGAAAGTATATAGGAATATAAGAGACATACATAAAATAATAGATGAACTCAATAGTTCGGGCAACAACCTTGGAATGAACGAACAGACGAAGTTTCGGGACAAGACCCACCTATAACCATATAACAATTACAGCATGGAAACAGGCCATCTCGACCCTTTTGGTTCATGCTGAACGCTTACTCTCACCTAATCCCATCTACCTGCACTCAGCCCATAACTCTCCATTCCTTTCTTGTTCAGATACCTATTCAATTTTTTTATTAAATGACAAAATCGAACCTGCCTCTAACACTTCTACTGGAAGCTCGTTCCACACAGCTACCACTTTCTTAGTAAAGAAGTACCCCCTCATGTTACCCCTAAACTTTTGCCCCTTAACTCTCAACTCATGTCCTCTTGTGTGAATCTCTCCTACTCTCAATGGAAAAAGCCTATCCATGTCAACTCTATCTATCCCCCTCATCATTTTAAATACCTCTATCAAGTCCCCCCTCAACTTTCTACGCTCCAAAGAATAAAGACCTAACTTGTTCAACCCTTCTCTGTAACTTAGGTGCTGAAACCCAGGTAACATTCTAGTAAATCTCCTCTGTACTCTTTCTATTTTGTTAATATCTTTCCTATTATTCAGTGACCAGAACTGTACACAATACTCCAAATTTGGCCTCACCAATGCCTTTTACAATTTTAACATTACATCCCAACTCCTATACTCAATGCTCTGATTTATAAAGGCCAGCATACCAAAAGCTTCTCTTCACCACCCTATCCACATGAGATTCCTAGATCACACTGTTCTACTGCATTCCTCAATGCTCTACCATTTACCGTGTATGTCCTATTTTGATTAGTCTTACCAAAATGTAGCACCTCACTCTTATCAGCATTAACCTTCATCCGCCATCTTTCATCCCACTCTTCTAACTGGCCTAAATCTCTCTGCAAGCTTTGAAAACCTAATTCATTATCCACAACGCCACCTATCTTAGCATTGTCTGCATACTTACTAATCCAGTTTACTACCCCATCATCCAGATCATTAATGTACTGTATATGACAAACAACATTGGACCCCGTACAAATCCCTAAGGCACACCGCTCCGCACACTAGCCTCCAACCTGACAAAATGTTATTGTTCAAAATCTCCCCCATTTCTTTTTGCTCCCCACATAGCTGTCCACTCTGATTCTCTAAGGGATCAATTTTATCACTCACTATCATTTTGCTAGTAATATAACTGTAGAAACCCTTTGGATTCATTTTCACCTTACTTGCCAAAGCAACCTTGTATCTTTTAGCTTTTCTAATTTCTCTTTTTCCGAACCAAGTTTCCAATATCCCTTGAAAATCATGGCTCCCTGAAACTTAAGCAATTTAAGCATCCCTGCATGCCAGTCAGGACACTTTCAAGGGCGATTTGAGGATAATTGCCAACTGACCAATTGCAAAGTATCTTTAAGTACTTTGGATGTAGATGAATAACGGGGAGGGGATCGCTGTTCAAAACTTCTAAACTATTAGTTCCTTGAAGAAAGGCCTCTACGGAAAAACAATATATAATTCTTGTTGTAAAACCCAATTTCCTTGATTCCACGATATTCGTCAGTTCTTGATGATTTTGCCATTAACAGACGACAAATGAGGTAAGTTCCCGCTACGGTAAACACAAATGCTCTGTTCTGGGCTCATCTTTGCGGTTCAGTGCTTCTGTGCTATTTACAGACCAAACAGACACATTTTGCAATACGTAGTTCGGAGACGGACAGACAGACAGACATACTTTATCGATCCCGAGGGAAATTACGTTTCGTTACAGCGCACCAACCAAGAATAATGAAGAAATATAGCAATATAAAACCATAAATAATTAAATAATGTTAATCATGCCCAGTGGAAATAAGTCCAGGATCAACCTATTGGCACAGCGTGTCTGACACTCCGAGTGAGGAGTTGTAAAGTTTGATGGCCACAGGTAAGAATGACTTCCAATGACGCTCAGTGTTACATCTTGGTGGAATGAGTCTCTGGCTGAATGTACTCCTGTGCCTAACCAGTACATTATAGAGTGGATGGGAGTCATTGTCCAAGATGGCATGCAACTTGCACAGCATCCTCTTTTCACACACCACCGTCAAAGAGTCCAGTTCCAACCCACAACATCACTGGCCTTACGAATGAGTTTGTTGTGTGTTACGTACCCCGTAACTGGGTGTCTAACCAGCAGAGAAAGAAGAATCCGTTGGAGTCTGGTGGTACTCTATTCAAAGGTGTTTATTAGTAAAATAAGCAAATAAATACCAATAATTCAAATATATAGATAACACAAGTTAGCAATAATAAACCTAAAAGTGTAGGAATAATAATAAGCAATAATAAACAAGCTCTATCGATGTCTAGGGGTAAATGAATTGCCCAAATCACTCTCTCACCTTGATGGGGTCAGTTGTGCTGTGAGGATCACATTCCTTGACTTCTCTAGTGCCTTTAATACCATCCAGCCCAAGATCTTAAGGCACAAACTAACGGAGATGGGAGTAAACTCTCACATGGTGGATTGGATAGTGGACTACTTGACAGATAGACCTCAGTATGTGCGGTTGGGAGACTGTAGGTCTGACACGGTGGTCAGCAGCACAGGAGCACCGCAGGGAACCGTACTCTCTCCGGTCCTGTTCACCCTGTACACACCAGACTTCCAATATAACTCGGAGTCCTGCCATGTGCAGAAGTTCGCTGATGACACGGCCATAGTGGGGTGTGTCAAGAATGGACAGGAGGAGGAGTATAGGAAACTGATACAGGACTTTGTGATATGGTGCAACTCAAACTACCTGCGTCTCAATATCACCAAGACCAAGGAGATGGTGGTGGACTTTAGGAGATCTAGGCCTCATATGGAGCCAGTGATCATTAATGGAGAATGTGTGGAGCAGGTTAAGACCTACAAGTATCTGGGAGTACAGTTAGACGAGAAGCTAGACTGGACTGCCAACACAGATGCCTTGTGCAGGAAGGCACAGAGTCGACTGTACTTCCTTAGAAGGTTGGCATCATTCAATGTCTGCAGTGAGATGCTGAAGATGTTCTATAGGTCAGTTGTGGAGAGCGCCCTCTTCTTTGTGGTGGCGTGTTGGGGAGGAAGCATTAAGAAGAGGGACGCCTCACGTCTTAATAAGCTGGTAAGGAAGGCGGGCTCTGTCGTGGGCAAAGTACTGGAGAATTTAACATCGGTAGCTGAGCGAAGGGCGCTGAGTAGGCTACGGTCAATTATGGAAAACCCTGAACATCCTCTACATGGCACCATCCAGAGACAGAGAAGCAGTTTCAGCGACAGGTTACTATCGATGCAATGCTCCTCAGACAGGATGAAGAGGTCAATACTCCCCAATGCCATTAGGCTTTACAATTCAACCGCCAGGACTTAAGAACTTTTCTTTTAAAGCTATTATTAATGCTTTTTGAGTTAGTGATTTAGATGCATATCATATTTTTACTGAGTTAAGTATTGTATGTAATTAGTTTTTGCTACAACAAGTGTATGGGACATTGGAAAAAAGGTTGAATTTCCCCATGGGGATGAATAAAGTATCTATCTATCTATCTATCTATCTATCTATCTATCTATCTATCTATCTATCTATCTATCTATCATAGAAAAATATAAAGTTCAGTTCAGTTCATGCGTGCTGAGGTAGATATGGCTGTTGCGTTGTAATCATTGGAGAGAGAGAGAGCGAGCGAGAAGTAACAGCTACAGCAGTCAAACCTTCCTTTGCGTTCTTGGTCCGTCGTGTCGTTGTGGCCATTCAGGTATGACCCCTCTGTCCTTCAGCTAGACTGTTCTTCTGTGGTGGACTCGTCACTCTGGCATGAGTGGACACACACACAAGTCCCCACCGGCCCTGCTATAACACGGAGTTTTACTGACCAACCTCCTGGTTCAGTCTCCGAAGCCCCACACCTTCCCGTGGGTTCCAACACTCAATCAGTGTCCACTAGTGTGTCTCCTGGTGTGTCTGAAGGGTGTCTCTCCAGACCTGACTTTTATCCCTACTCACGGGGTCTCAGCTATCAATCAATTTTGAATTACTGTGTCCATCAAACCAGCCCACTCCAGCTGTCCGCTGAGGAATGTTAATGAACAGAATGGTATAATATAAATAACCCTCGCAGAAGTCATAATACGGTAAGTCAACAAGTCTCTATCCCCTCTCTTATCTGTAGCAGATGTTCTTGCATGTTTCTTTTCATCTCTCTCTCTCATGAGCAGCATAGCAACAGTAACGATTTGTGATTCTCAAAAGGGCGGGATATGGGCAACTCTGCACCTCATTGTCCATCAGAACTGTTTATCCTTCATAACAGTTGATTCTGTTGGTGTCTGCTACCCTCAGCCTGCTGCCCCAGCACACAACAGCAAACATGATAGCACTGGCCACCACAGCCTCGTAGAACATCCTCAGAATCGTCCGGCAGATATTAAAGGACCTCAGTTTCCTCTGGAAATAGAGATGGCTCTGACCCTTCTTGTAGACAGCCTCAGTGTCCTTCCATATGTCGTAACGGGTTAAACAAAAAGCATCCTTAAATATGTAGTGACGACAATAATGTGGTTTTCACTTTTCTACCTTCGCTAATAACTGCTGTGTACCTCTGCAATCGAACTAGCATGAGGTCAAGCGGCTCAATTGCTAACATCAAATGTTGAATAATCCTGTGCTGCAAAGTAAATGTTTTAAGACCATAAGACATAGGCACAGAATCAGGCCATTTGGCCCGTCGAGTCTGCAGCACTATTCAATCATGGCTGATCCTTTTTTCCCTTCCTCAGCCCCACTTCCCCGCCTTCTCCCCATAACTCTTGATGCTGTGTCCAATCAAAAACCTTTCAAGCTCTGCCTTAAATACACCGAAAGGCCTGGCCTCCACAGCTCACTGCTGATTGTAGTATAAATGAATGAAAATAAGTACTGGCTATCCTTCTGCAACGGTATGGCGGAAATGCTGAACTCAGATCGATTACAGTAAAGATACTAGCTCCGCAGGTATAGAAGTAATCATAATGTTGGAGTCAGGCACCAGCGGAGCGGTAGGAATGACTATTTTAGAATGGCCATTAGGCCCTGGCACAAAACGCTAGTCATTTTCTCGGCTTGCTTTTGGATAGGTAATGTAGGGGTGCTACATAGGCTTTGTGTCTTCACTAGCACCCCTTGCTGCAATTATGAGTCAATTACTGGAACGATACCTTCTTCGGCTTCAGTCGTTATACAGTACTGTTTAATGCAGGGCAGTGGCACATTCTTTATTAGAGTAACTTTATGCTCCGGAGCTGATTTTTAGTTTTTGCCCACAGATTAGCTGGTACCCGCGCTAAAGCTCTAGGGAGAAGTCGAGGGTCTTTTACTGGTGGTTGTTGCTTTTCGAAGGTTGTTTCCCAAATCTCGAACTTCAACATAATCCACCGCTCCCTCTCATTAAATAATTCTATTCGCACTTGTCCCAATACGGACAGTGTTATAAGACAAACAGTCTTCGTTTCTTTCACCAATCGCTTTATCATCGTCCCGATATCTTTACGTTTTGTTGGTGGTTTTACGGACACTGTCAAATGGAGCATTGAGGAGTCCCCCAGTCGGAATCTTTCTTCCTGATTTCCATTAAGTCCACCAGGACTCCCGATCCTTTGGGTCCAAAATACGTACAGGTGTTGCCTTCAGCTTTTCTTTATCATGCAATTAAGGAAGAGCAGGGAGTACAGCTTGATCATGGTGCGGGTCAGTTGGCGAGGTGCTGTGCAGTGGAGCTTCTTCTATTCTCGGCTGGTATTAATCAGATATTGCGAATTTTGCATATAGAGGTTGGCTTATCCTATCAATGTGTCATACAGTTTCTCGAAGTGCCAAGTACAGGAATTGCTATCCAGCTGCCAGCGTAAAATATAGGTTGTGTTTCTTTTTACCTTTCATGGCCCGTTCATTAACTTTAGCATTTGTGAGGCACTAATTTGAGGAAGCTTTAGCCATATTGTACAGTATTGTCCCTGATTTACAAACTGTCCATTGACCCAGTAGGGGAAGTGGGGCTGTTTTAGATATAATGAAGATGCCTTTTAAAAATCTATTCCCACCTGTAAAGAGGCTGGTGTGGAGACCTGCTCTGGCTAATCCAGTGGTTTCAGAAGTTATTATCACTCACAGGTATGTCCGTGGAGGCGGGGTAGGGGGGAGGGGTTGGCGGGGGCAGTCAGAGGATTTGGTGGCACCGATATTAATCAGACAATCTAAATAACTATTTCCTAATATTTCATGTTTTTCCATCATATTTTGGACAAGCTGATTACCGCTGCCTGTACCACCTGTGGCACCTCTAGGCTGACGGGTTAGGGCCTCAAGTTGAACTCGGTCATATTCTGATCAGTGGTTCCAGGGGCACTCTACCTTAAGCTCCTTAATCACTTCCGATTCATTGCATAACACACAATCCAGTATGGCTGATACTCTAGTAGGATCAACGAGAAACTGCTCTGAAACAAAAATCATAGTGTATGTATGAACAAACCCACTGTGTTGAGATCTGTTTCCAACCTTATTTTTCCAATCGACCTGCGTGTTGCAATCTCCCATGTCGATCATAACATTTCCCTTTTGACACGCCTTTTCTATTTCCTGCGCTGATGTGTGGTCCACATCCCAGCTACTGTTTGGAGGCCTGTATATAACTGTCATCAGGGTCCCTTTACCCTTTCAGTTTCTTAACCTAACGCACAATGACTCAACATCCTCCAATCCTATGCCACATCTTTTCTATGATTTGATTCCCTTTTTTACCAGCAGAGCCACAACATCCTCGCTCTCTACCTTCCTATCCCTTCGATACAACGTGTATCCTTGGACATTCGCCTTCCAACTGCAATCATCCTTCAGCCACGATTCAGTAATGGCCACCACATAATACCCGGCAATCTGTAACAGTGCAACAAGATCATTCACCTTATCGCATATACTCCGTGTATTGAGATATAACTCTTCGAGTGCTGCATTTGCTACTTTTTTTGATTTTGCATTCCTAATGCACTGATATTCAGCCTGCAAATAAGTCCTATCATCTTCATGCCCCTACTGACAGTCTAATTGCACGATATCTTTGCTTTTTAACAATGTTTCCCATCCCGAGTCCCTTCACTGCAGTTCACACTCCCCTGCCAAATTAGTTTAACGCTCCCAGCCCAACAGCTCTTTAAAAAAAAAACCTGCCCGTGAAAATACTGGTTCCCCCTGGGTTTGGTGCAACCAGTCACTTTTGAACAAGTCATATCTCCCCCAGAGTAGAACCTAATGATCAAAGAACACGAAGCTCTGCCCTCTGCACCAGATTCTCAACCACCCATTAATTTGCTAAATCATCGTGTTGCCTTCACTGGCGCGTGGCATAGGGAGCAATCCGTAAATTACTATCCTGGATATCCTGCTTCTCTTCTTTCTCTCCAGCTCCTTAAATTTTCTTTTCAGGACCTCTTCAATTTTCTCTCCTATGCCATTGGTACCAATATGTACCAAAACATCTGGCTGCTCTCCCTTGCTCTCTTCGATGTTTAGTTTAGACAAGCCTCAACACTTTTCAGTCAAACACATTCTAAAGCATCAAACTTCTTGAATACTTTACCAAAAAGTAAATCATATTTTTCACTGTACATTGAATCAATATAGTTTAAATCTAATAACTATATATTTTACCAAATTTATTAATATAAGCAGTTTAGTGGTGCCTAAAGATTTTGGGTGAATGACGATCCATGCTCATGTTTATTAAACATATAGAAACATTGTTATCAGAGATACCTAATACATTGTAGCAAAACGTATGCAATATTATTTTAAAATATTAAAAATACAATTCAGAAGCGAAGAAGCCAAATTGGATCAGCATATTTGCTGATGATACAATGATTGGAGATGTAGTGGACAATGAGGAAGGTTTTCAAAGCTTGCAGAGGGATCTGGACCAGCTGGAAAAATGGGCTGAAAATGGCAGATGGAGTTTAATACAGACAAGTCTGAGGTATTGCATTTTGGAAGGAAAAACCAAGGAAGAACGTACAAAGTAAATGGTAGGGCACTGAGGAGTGCAGTAGAACAGAGGGATCTGGGAATAAAGACACAAAATTCCCTAAAAGTGGCGTCACAGCTAGATAGGGTAGTAAAGAGAGCTTTTGGTACATTGGCCTTTTTAAATCAAAGCATTAAGTATAAGAGTTGGAATGTTATGCTGAGGTTGTATAAGGCATTGGTGTGGCCGAATTTGGAGTATTGCGTGCCGTTTTGGTCACCGAAATAAAGGAAGAATATTAATAAGGTTGAGAGAGTGCAGAAAAGGTTTACAAGAATGTTGCCAGGACCTGAGAAACGGAGTTACTGAGAAAGGTTGAATATGTTAGGACTTTATTCCCTGGAGCGTAGATGAATGAGAGGAGATTTGATGGAGGTATATAAAATTATGATGGGTATGGATAGAGTGAATCAAGCAGGCTTTTTCCACTGAGGCTAGGGGAGAAAAAAAACCCAGAGGGCATGGGTTAAGGGTGAAGGGAGAAAAGTTTAAAGAGAACATTAGTGGGGGCTTCTTCACACAGAGTGGTGGGAGTGTGGAATGAGCTGCCAGATGACGTGGTAAATGCGGGCTCACTTTTACCATTTAAGAAAAATTTGGACAGGTACCTGGATAAGAGGTGCATGGAGGGATATGGGTCGGGTGCATGTCAATGGGACTAGGCAGAAAAATGGTTCAACACAGCCAAGAAGATCCAAAAGTTCTGTTTCTGTGCTGTAATGTTCTATGGTTCTATGGTTCGAGGGTCATTTCAGTTCACCTGCAGATTACCTTTCAGTCATTTAAGTGGAAACGCATGAAGTTAGTGGATGTCAATTTCATCTAATGTTCAAATGGTTACCTGTGTTTTCCCCCAATTATAACTTTGAACATTGACAGATTCGCTCAATGTTTAATTAATATCCCCAATGCAAATTTGAATTCATTTAAAGAGACCAAATGGCTTGAGTGCATCATGACCAACAGGAGATGTTTGTAGGTTATTTATTTTCCAAACACCTCGTTTCAATCTTGACGTCTGATACGATCTGTGTAGCACTTCCTTTCTTTCTGTGACTGCTTAGGTTGCCCTGCGTGCTGTGGTGTTTTCTACCAAATAACAAGAACGGGAAAAAGTGAATTGGCTAAACGATCCCCGTGTGTTGATGATTAGTAAAATCTGCAGAAAGAGTTGATGGAATCACCAAGAGAATAGAACGATAGAAACATAGAACACTACGGCACACTACAGGCCCTTCAACCCTCCATGTTGTGCCGACCCATATAATCCTTAAAAAAAAGTACTAAACTCACAGTGCCCCATAACCCTCCATTTTTCTTTCATCCAAATGCCTGTCCAAGAGGTTCTTAAATACCCATAATGTTTTAGCCTCCACCACCATCCCTGGCAAGTCATTCCAGGCACTCACAACCCTCTGTGTTTATATTAAAAAAAACTTACCCCTGATGTCTCCCCTAAACTTCCTTTTCTTAATTATGCCCTCTGGTGTTTGCTATTGGTGCCCTGGGAAACAGGTTCTGACTATCCACCCTATATCTATGCCTCTCACAATCTTGTAGACCTCTATCAAGTCCCCTCACATTCTTCTATGCTCCAAAGAGACAAGTCCCAGCTCTTCTACCCTTGCTTCATACGAGTTGTTCTCCAATCCAGGCAACATCCTGGTAAATCTACTCTGCATCCTCTCCATAGCTTCCACATGCTTCCTATAATGAGTTGACCAGAATTGAATACAATACTCTAAGTGAGGGCTCACCAGAAATTTGTAGAGTTGCAACATGACCACTCTACTCTTGAACTTAATTCCCCTGTTAATGAAGTCTAGCAACCCATAGGCCTTCTTAACTACCCTATCCACCTGTGCAGCGACCTTGAGGGATGTATGGATTTGAACCCCAAGGTCCCTTTGTTCATCCGTACTCTTAAGTAACTGACCATTAATCCTGTACTCAGTCTTCGGGTTTGTCCTTCCAAAATGCATCACCTCACACTTCTCCGGATTGAACTCCACCTGCCATTTTTCTGCCCAACTCTGCAGCCAGCCTATATCCTCTTGTAACCTTCGACCACCTACAGCTCCATCCACAACTCCTTCAATCTTCATGTCATCTGCAAACTTACTCACCCATCCCTCCGCCTCTACATCCTGGTCATTTATAAAAATCACAAATAGCAGGGGTCGCAGGACAGATCCCTGCGGCACTCCACTAGTCACCAACCTCCAGGCAGAATACTTTCCTTCCAAAACTACCCTCTGCTTTCTTCCTTTAACCCAATGTTTTATCCAAACAGCCAAGGTTCCACTTATCCCATGCCTCATGACTTTCTGGATGAGTCTCTCATGAGGGACCTTGTCAAATGTTTTGCTAAAGTCCATGTAGACCACATCCACTGCCCTACCCTCATCAATTTCTTTTGTTACCTCTTCAAAAAACTCAATCAGGCTCGTGAGGCACGATCTTCCCTTCACAAAGTCATGTTGACGATCCATGAGCAGACTGTACTTCTCCAAATGCTCGTAGATACTATCCTTAAGAATCCTTTCCAGTAGTTTGCAGACCACAACGTAAGACTCACCGGTCTATAGTTCCCAGGTTTCTCCCTATTAACTTTTTTAAACAAGGGTACTACCTTTGCCATTCTCCAATCTGCCTGCACCTCCCCTGCAGCCAAAGAGGATTCAAAGATTATAGCTAATGCTCCTGCGATCTCTTCTCTCAATTCCCACAACAACCTGGGGTGTATCATGTCCGGCCCCGGTGACATCAATCTTAATGTTTTTAAGAAGATCCAGCATTTCTTCCTTAATCTCCACATTGTCCAGTACACAGGCCCGCTTTACTTCGACCTCATCCTGATCAAGATCCTTTTCACTTGTGAATACTGAAGCAAAGTATTCATTTAGGACCTCTCCAACCTCCTCCGCCTCCAGGCACATTTTGCCCTCTTTATCCTTTAGTGGTCCCACCTTCGTTCTCGTCATCCTCCTATTCTTCACATATGCATAGAATGCCTTGGGGTTCTCCTTAATTCTACATGCCAAGGCCTTCTCATGCACCCTTCGAGCTCTCTTATGTCCTTTCTTTAGCTCCTTCCTGGCTACCCTATATTTCTCATAAGCCTCTCCTACTTCCTGCTTCTTATATCTAACATATTAGAATAGAATGGGTTTAACTTACAATTAAATTGCATTAAGCCGAAGGGCTTCACTTCTATCATGAATAATGTCTAAGCAGTACAGTTTGAAAATTCTGATGTTCAGGATTCAATTCAACAAATTCTCTCACATTTAGATAACAGTATTTTATTTTAAGAAACTATTTATTTTCTGGGATTATCTTGGTAATGAGAAGGAAGGGAGCCTTAATTATATTCTTCAATTCCTCTCTAAATTTCCTCTGGGACACTGCATATATAAAAGTGTTCGTGCAACAACTCAAACACCTCAGCATATATCCAGTTTGCTCCGCTATGGTGAAAGGGTCATTGTAACTTGCTTCCAGAAATTGGGTGTCACTAAATTGCACATACAGGTAACATATGAAAATATCCATCCATAACAGAATAAAAGTGCCTGAAATAGCGAGAAGCAAAATTATTGATTTTCTTCGGTTGTCCACCTCCGAATCAGTGTCTTTCTTAAACTGATTATTTCCACGAAGTCCGCTCCTGAGTCTGTTTGCCTGGACAATGTTTCTGATGGTTAAAGAGTTCAGCAGCAAGATTAGCACAAAAGGGGTAATGGTCGTCATGACAGTTTCTAACCACAAAAATGCCACCCATATGGGCGAAGTGTAAAAACTTGATTTTACATAGCAGGACCACTGTATGTTGTCAATTATTTCTCGTGGTTCATATATAAAATAGAATGGAGCATTTTCCAAAATACTCAAGGAACACACCACCGCTATCACAATAGCTGCGGTCCTTTCCGTGCAATAGTTCGTTCTCAGCGACTGGTAACAAATAGCAGCAAATCGATCAAAGGTAAAAGCCACGGTCAACCAGACAGAGCAGTCAATTGAGATAAAGTGCACGACAAGATTCCATCTGCAAAACTGAGTATGATTGAAAATGGAATATGGGAAGTAGCCGTCTACAATCTCATAAAGAATTACTTCAGTTATCAGGACCATTAGGTCGCCCATCGCCATGCCCACCAGGTACCGAGTGATGCATTTCGAGAGACCACAGTGTCCACGGGAGAAAATGATGATTGCCAGCAAATTAGCTGTGAAAAGATTAAAACAAATTAATATCTAATTACGGTTGTTTTTGTTTAAAATTGCTATCTAACTTTCCTGCTCCATTGTACTTGCATTCTGACACAATCCAGTTGATGTTGAGTTGAAATGAAAACTAATGTTTCGTTGATTCAAGCTGAATTATTTTAAAACCATTGAGTCTTTGCGTGGCAGCGTTCTACTGGATTATGGTTTGCATTTTCCGATGGACGGTGAGCTTTACCAAACGAAAACGAAGCATGCAGGCACTGACACCTCATCACTGAATTCCATGAGAAACCAATCAAAGTTACCCTGGCGAATCCATCTTTACTGATAGGCAATGTTAGGCTCTGTCCAATATTACATACGTGCGATTTGGAATAATTAACAACTCAAGTAATAGGGAAAATAAGAAATATAGCGGGTCGCGGAATTCGGAACTGAACCCTGCATTGTTGAATTATCTCTGGGAAACCCATTTCGAGGACGTAAAATAGCGGGCTGCTACGTGACTCTCACTAACAGAGATTCCTTGAAGATGCCGGGTTTATTCTATCTTTCCCGTATTGTGGCATTGGATTCTGTTTTATTTTGTTGAGGACGCGCATAATTGAAGACGAAGAGGCCACTCCACGTTTTATTCCTGATCTGCAATTCAGTAAATAGTTCTTTAAATTAGTCGCACATTCTTGCAAAGCAAGATCTTACAGATTCCCTTAACCTTTATAATGTTCAAATACTATATAGTTCAGCCAATATTACAGATTGTAACTTTGCATGAGAATCCCAGGTAGAACATTATAGAAGACGCGTACAAGCTAGAAATAGACATCACAGTATCTTAATAACTACTTCCCGAGTTCTGTCACGTCTTTTCATGCATTCTTAAAAGGGCAATTCAATTGACATACACATAACTGTCTGCTGCTTACAAACTCTAACATGTTAACTAATTCTTTAGACATAATATTCCTGTCTCTGCCAATCCTCATAATTTTCCAAGTGTGATGATGTGGATAGAATATTTTGCAGTTGTATATTAATGGATGAGCTACTGGCCGCACGAAATTTCGTCCATAATTACAAGGCCTGTCTTTGAATTGGATTCACGCAACTAAAGCCATTCTTGAATTTAGAAAAAACTTTCTTCTAAAGTAACGGTCACCGTTAACTTTTACGCCCCGCAGGGAAGATGAAACGCAATTATGATCTAAACTGTCTTCAGTTTGACTGTGGCCACTCTCCAGTCAAAGAGCACACTGAAGCATGAAAATGGATGCCGATCGTGCCAGCGACGTTTACAAATTGTGCACAGATAACTTGGCAGCAGTTGACCACACCGAAGTTTGTTCTCAGTCGGGACTCGTATCTTCCCGAAGCCTGCGTACAGGAAGCTTGTGCCTGCATAATTTGTAGTGTTCAGCTGCGCACTGATATAAGACTATAGACGATAAGACAAAGAAGCAGAATTAGGCCATTCGGCATATATTTCACTATTATTATATATTTTTTTAAAGTTTCACAGTTTTCTGAAAATACTTTTCATCTCGTTTATTCACTTGATGGAACTTTGATCTGTGCTTAATTTAGCTACAGATAGGATGTAACTAATTGGTCCAGAGGCAAGGCGATCATATAATAACCTGAAGAATTCTGGACTAAATATCTATTTGGATACCAACAGTTTGAGCTATCTATTTGACGCTGTAAATTACCGCCTGCAGATCAACCATTACGAATAGAACTAACAAGTACATGAAACAACTACATGGAAAATTCCATTGAACTATTTTTAGCTCCTTACCGGGAACACCAACAACTGCAAGAATAGGATAGAAGATGTTTTCTATCTGTACGATTACCGGCTGCCTCATGTTCGCAGACAAATAGCGTAGCTGATCACTGTCAGATTGCTTATCTGCTGTTACAACATAGCCGTTTTATACCTGAAAGTTAATGTGTGACACGAAGATTGCGTAATGATTGTCATTAGCTGAACGTGTTTTTGCATAGATTAAATATAGATTATTACTGGTCTTTTGGGTATGGTTCCTTCTAAGGATTATATTTGCACATCTATATTGTTACTTTGAACAGCCCGACACCACTATTAATTGGAATCTGACAGGACAAGATAAATATTTTTAAAAGTAGAGTTTTCAGGCTTTCAACTGTTTTCGATGGCCCAATGAAATCACAATTCATTAGGAATGGTAAATAAAGACACATAATATAGGGCCAAGCAGAGAGGTCATTGTGTGGGTGGGCTACTGTTAGAATAGATTGGCTTTGGTTCAACAGGTTTAAGTGAGAACAGGTTTGGGCGAGGTAAGTTTCTGGTACGTTTGTTCCTCTTCATTCTTCATATGTTAGTGCATAGTTACTGCAGTGGGAATGTCTCCAGGAGCTGTGTTGTGTATTTGTGTGAGATATGGGAATTCCCCAGTCTCCCAGCGAACCAATCTGCATAGGGGGATAGAGCTGCAGGTCCTCAGAGAAACACATTAAGGAACTAGTACTGCAACATGTTGACCTTTTAACCATATGGGAAACTGAGGAAGTGACAGATAAGATCTATATGGAGGTTGTCACCCCTAAGTTGGCATGTACCTGCGTGATTGTCAGGAGAGGGAATGGAAGTGGGCAACCAATGCAGACCAACCCTGTGGCCATTCACCTCACTAATAACTGTGTATATTATTGGGCGATGATCTACTGGGGGTTGTGGAGAGGGCACAGCTACTGGGCCTACGGCACAGAGTCTAGCACTATGGCTCAACGGGGGAAGAGGAAGAAGTGGTCTGTATCAGTAATAGTTCGAGGAGCAGACACGAGATTCTGTAAACGTGAAAGTGACCTGATGGTACATTGTCTCCTAGGTGCCAGGGAATCTGATGGCTCAGATCTGGTTTACGACATTCTAAGGGGACGGGGTGAGCATCCAGCAATGTTGGTATATATTGGCAGGGATGACGTAGGTATGAAAAGTAAGGAGATCCTGGAAATAAAATTTTGGAAATAAGGTACAAAATTGAAAAGCAGGAACCCCAGAGTCGTGATCTTTGAATTGTTTCCTATGCCACGTGCGAGTGAGGGAAAGAATAGAAAAACTTTGCAGATGTATGTGTGGCTCATTAACTGGTACAGGAAACAGGGTTTCGGAATCCTGGGTCATTGTGATCTCTTATGGGGAAGGAATGACCTGCCTGCACACAGGGAACTGGTTATTCCTGAACCCTGGGATGGGGCTCGGGGGAGGGTGTGTCCTTTTCGGCAGGTTTTGAAAAGCTATTGGGCAATGTTTAAATTAAATTGGTAGAGGGATGGGAACCAGAATTATAGGGATGAGAATGGTGTATTTGGTATACAACTGGGTGCAATGTGCAGTGAAACTCTCAGGGAAGAAATTGAACTTACAGGGCAAATTGCAATTAGTGGGATGAGTTGCTGTGTAACCTGGGAGCAAACTCTAAAATGATAATGAATGCAAAACTGAGTGAGGCCACAATCAGGTTGAAGGAATAGCACCTTATACTCCATTTGGTAGTCACCACCTGATGGCAAGAACATCGATCTCTTGAACTTTCGGCAATGCCTACCGCCCCACTCTCCTTCACCATTCCCCAGCCCCTTTTCCCTTTCTTATTTTATCTCCTTGTCTACTTATTGCCTCTCTCTGTTGGTCCTCCCCCTTTTCTTTATTCCATGGCATTCTGTCCTCTCCTATTAGACTCTCCTTTCTCCAGCCCTGTATATCTTTCGCCATTCAACTTCCCATCTCTTTACTTTACCACTCCTACTCCCAGTTCCACATATTGCTTTGTCTTCCTCTGTTTCTTCCCCTCACCTTTTAACTTTACTTCTCGTTTTTTTTCTCTCCTGTCCTACTGAAAGTCTCAGACCAAAATGTCAGCTGTTCTCGTTTCTATAGATGCTGCCTGACCTGCTGGGTTCCTCCAGCATTTTGTGTCTGTTACTTGGAGTTCCAACATCTGCAGATTTTGTCTTGTTTGTAACAGAACATATGCTATTTCTGAATACACGTTGCATAGGGAATAAGGTAGATGATCTTGCAGCGCAGTTAGAAATTGGTAGGTATGACATTGCCGGCATCTCTGGTCCATGGATGAAAGAAGGTTGTAGTTGGGAACTTTATAACTAAGAATATACATGCCATCAAAAGGACAGGCAGGTAAACGAGGAATTGGGGAAGGTCCGATGGTCAAACAAAATGAAATCAAATCCTTCGAAAGAGGAGACATATGTTGAAAAGTATAGAATCTTTGCACAGAGAGGTAGAGGCAGTGCTGAGAACTGATTTGTTCTGGTTGTTAACAGCGTGTGTTCACCCTCCGTATGATAGGACTGGTAGTGAGGGACCCACCCCACCCGTCTAAAGGGGATTGCCTATTCAAGGGCTGCGTGTGGCAGGGGTTCCGTGAGAAGGGGGACGGCTGTGTGCTATAACTGTGGGGAAGAGGGACACTTCCGGCGGGAATGTGAGCGGTAGGAAGCCCCTCAGCGAGCGAGCCCCCGAGTATCTAAGTAGGGAGAGGTGTCGGGAAACTTAGAGGAGACCCAGTCAGGGAACGGCCTGGTGTCTCTGGGGCAATACGTTCCCAGCAATGGACCAAGGAACTAACGGACGAGTAGTGGGTGAGCGTTCCTACCCCTGGGGTTAAGGACATGTGTCAGTTTGCCATCACTGTGAAGGCAGAGGGCAAGGAGAGGCCGGATCGAGCAGTGTATCAAATGTGGGCATTTGATGATGCCATACCCCAAGTTAACTGTAACGTGACTGCTCTGAAGACAAATCAGCTGCCGGAATTGAGTTCAGCAGCTCAGTGAGATGATCCTGGCATTGGCCCTATTTGGTCCGCGTTTAGAAAGGGAGACATTGCTCAAGCGGAGAAGACGAAACACGCTTCGGTGCGTCCATTACAAAAAAGAATGGCCTCGGTTGGAGTTCAAGAACCAGATGTTATACTGGGTCACGCCTCCCTCTTGTGCACATGTAAGACACAGTTCCTTTCTGTACGACTTTAGTCTTTCCCTTTTCTGACTTAAACTCCGAAATTTCATTTTCATTTTTAGAATCATTTTTATTGAAACGTAATCTTCTACAGCTATAAAAGGATACAAAACTTTAACAAGATGATAAATATACAATTAATAAAGCTGAAAAAAACTTAAAAAAGAATAATATATGATACTGAAAAAATATTTTTATGTAAGAAAAGAAGGAGAAAAGGGGAACCCCAACTTCCTGAAAAAAGAAACCCGATTAACTACAAGAGGAAGAAAAAGAAAAAGAAAAACAACAACAACATTAGGAATCACTCCCGGAGTAATACGACTTATCATCATCTATATATATATACACACACACATATAAAGTATCATCAATCGCCAATTCATGTTTATATAAAATAAAATTGGAAGGAAGCCATATGAAATTATTCAAATTCGCTGATAATATTTGGCAAAAGAGCCTTATCTTCTCTCAGAATCAAATCAAGGATCAAAAGTTCTGCTTCTGATATTTTTCCAAACTAAGGCATTAAATTACATGAGAAAACCACTGAATTGATATAG
The DNA here is from genome assembly GCF_048418815.1 of Hemitrygon akajei. NCBI lineage: Eukaryota > Metazoa > Chordata > Chondrichthyes > Myliobatiformes > Dasyatidae > Hemitrygon > Hemitrygon akajei. The sequence continues at coordinate 148,980,728 of NC_133125.1, forward strand.
GGACAGAGGTATCTTTCCATTTTAATAAAATAGTCCTGCTTGCCAACAATGTAACAAATACATATTGGTCTTACGATTAAATACCCTGAATATGATGTGGAACTATTCCAAATAGAACAGTTAATGTATTAGGTTGTAAATTAATGTTCAAAGCGTTAGAAATTGTAGAAAATAAAGATTTCCAAAAAGATTTTAATGAAGGACATGACCAGAACATATGAAACAAAGTGGCTACTTCAGTTTTACACCTATCACACTGATTGTCTATGTTAGGAAATATTTCAGGTAGTCTCTCCTTTGTTAAATAATAACGGTGAACAATTTTAAATTGAATTAAACAGTGATTGGCACATATTGAAGAAGAATTGACCATTTTCTGAACTCGCAACAAATCTTCGTTAGCCAATGTCATATTAAGTTATCTCTCCCAATCTTGTTTAATCTTTAGTAAGAGGTTATCTTTTAGTAGTAAAAATAAATTATAAATTCTACCAAAATAATCTCTTACTAAAAGATTCAATTTCAAAGTAGTATCTAACAGATCAGATTTTTGCATATATGGAAATTTAGATAAGTGTCATAAGTATGGTGTTGATTCAGGACCCAACTACAGGACACAGACACTGGAGTCTCGGAAACAGGACGAGACGGAACCCAAGGACGGGACGGAATGCAGTCTAGGCAAGGGAAGCAGGACCAGGACGAGACATTGGGAACAAGGACCCTGGAGTGGACTCTGAGTCCGAGACTGGACAAGGACCCAGAATCTGGATCTTGTTTCGGGCTCGGACCCGCAAACCTAGGCGAGGACGTGACGAGGCTTCTCTAGAGACTTGGGGTCTTCAGGCTTGGGTGGAGGCTTGAGGCTAGAGGCTGCAGGCTTGGGTCGAGGCTTGAGACTGGAGGCAGCAGGCTTGGGTCGAGGCTTGAGGCTAGAGGCTGCAGGCTTGGATCGAGGCTTGAGGCTAGAGGCTGTAGGCTTGGATCGAGGCTAGGGACGAGGCTTGGCTAGAGGCTGGGGTCTTGAGGCTTGGCTAGAGGCTGGGGTCTTGAGGCTTGGCTAGAGGCTTGGGTCTTGAGTCTTGGCTAGAGACTGGGCTCTTGAGGCTTGACTGGAGGCTGGTGTCTTGAGGCTTGTCTAGAGGCTGGGATCTTGAGGCTTGGTTAGAGGCTTGGGTCTTGAGCCTTGGCTAGAGACTGGGCTCTTGAGGCTTGACTAGAGGCTGGGGTCTTGAGGCTTGACTAGAGGCTGGGCTCTTGCAGGCCTGGGTCGAGGCTGGAGGCTGCAGGCTTGGAGCTTGGGGAACTCGGAGGCTGGAGCTAGGGGCAGACTAGGAACTATACATCAACATGGAGCCGGAACTTATCCTCCGACAAGCCGGGACTCATCTATAAATCCACACCAAGGTGGGGCAGGACCATCCATCGGGTAACGGCAGAACGGCCTGACTTACCCCACGGGGCGAGGACAGGAAGTTAAATGAAATTGTTTGATAGCTTTTATTTCCAAATCAATCCAAGCTGGTTTTTGGCTTTTGCCGAACCATAATCGTCGAATATTAACAACCCAGTAATAAAATCTTAAATTAGGAAGTGCAAGTCCACCATTGTTTTTAGATTTTTGTAAATGGTACTTATTAATTCTTGGTCTTTAATTACTCCAAATAAAGGACGAAATAATACAGCAAATTTGATCATTTTTTAGTTAAAAAAGATAGGTATATTTTGAATAATATATAAAAATCCAGGTACAGTCATCATTTTCACGGCATTGATACGTCCTATTAAGGAAAGTGTAAGTGGATCCCATCTAGAAAACAGTTGTTTCGTAAAGTCTATTAAAGCAACTACATTAGCTTTATAAAGATCTTTATATTTTTATTAATTATAATACCTAAAGATTTAAAAGAATTAACGATTCTAAATGTAATATCGTTATATATATATATACATATATATAAAAGGAGCTTTTAATGGAAACAATTCACTTTTATTTAAGTTAAGTTTATATCCTGAAAATTTTCCAAAATCATTTAGTATTTCCAGAAGATTAGGAATAGATTCTTCAGGGTTCAAAATCGAAACCAAAAGATCATCTGCATAAACAGAAATCTTATGTATAATCCCATTTATAGAGATACCATGAATATTTTTAGCTTCACGAAGTGCTATGGCCAGAGGCTCCAGTATAAGATTAAATAATAAAGGGCTTAATGGACATCCCGGTCTAGTACCTCGTGAACGTGAAAAAAGGACCTAAGATTATTTGCAATAAGAGTAGCTGTAGGATTCTTATAGATCATTTGAATCCGTCCATTGAAATTATTACCAAAAACATTTTTAATACCTTAAACAGATATATCCACTCAACTCTATCAAATGCCTTTTCTGCATCAAGAGTAATCACATATTGGGTTTTCTTAGATAGTGATGAACATATAATGTTCATTAGTCACCAAACATTGGAGAAAGAGTAACGGTCATTAATAAAGCCTGTTTGATACATAGAAATAATTTTAGATAATATATTTTCAAACGGTTAGCCGTTATCTTAGAGATAATTTTGTGTCCACATTAAATAACGAAATGGGTCTATATGATGAACATTCAGTAGGATTTTTATCTATCTTAAGGGTTAAGGAAAGAGAAGCTTCATAAATAGAAGAGAGTAAATTACCTTTTTCAAAAGATTCATGAAATATTTCCAAAAGATATGGAGAAAATAATTTTTCTTTTTTTTTGTAAAATCCAACCGAATAGCCATCAAGTCCAGGAGCTTTACCTGATTGCATTGACAACATAGCTTTCTGGATTTCATGCTCAGTAATTGGAGCATCAAGCATCTGTTGATTTACAACAGTAATTTGAGGAAATTTAATCTTATGTAAAAAGCATTCATTTTAGAGGAATTTGCAGGAAATTTAGATTTATAAGGATCAGAATATAAATCCTGAAATATGTTATTAATGCCTTCATGGTTATTTACTAAATCTCCATTCTCATTACGAATCTTCAACATTTGTCTTTTAGCTCTAGCTGCCCTTAATTGGAAAGCTTAGACCTTATTATTCTTATCCCCAGAATGAAAAACTGACTTTTCAATTGAAGCAAATAACCTTCAACAGGATAAGTTAATGATAATTTATATTGTGATTGTAATTCCACTCTTCTTGTAAACAAATCAATAAATGGAGAGGTTACATTGATGTTATCTAAATCTTTAATTTGTTTAGAAATTTTATCTAATTCCATTCTTGTCTGTTTCTTCAGCTTAGCTATATACAAAATAATCTGACCAGGCAAATAAGCTTTTAATATATGGCAAATCTCTAACTTTGAAACGTTTCTTGTATTATTAAAGAGAATAAAACTTTTTTATCTGAGTCTCAATAAACTCAACAAATTCTGAACTTTCTAAAAAATATTCTGGGAAGAGCCAAAGTGGTCTTGTAGAAGTAACATCTTTCAATTCATATGTTAAGGTTAAAGAAGCGTGATCAGAGATAACTATTGCATCATATTCACATTTCTGAACATCAAATAAAAGTCTAGGGTCGACTATAAAATAGTGTAACCTCGAATATTTATTATGTACATGTGAAAAGAAGGATTATTCTCTATCACAAGGATGCACGTCTCCAAATTTAAATTAAGCCATGATCCGTTAAAAAGGAATTAGTAAGTGATGCAAAACGATTAGTGAGTTGATGTTTGGATGAAGACTTATCCATTAAAGGATTTAAACAAGTATTAAAATCACTACCCATTAATAACATATATTCATTTAGATCAGGCATTAGAGCAAAAGCCGCTTTAAAATGAGGGATCGTCAACATTTGGTCCATATATATTAAACAAAATCATTTTCCTGTTGTAAATTGTTCCTTTAAGAATCAAAAATCCACCATTATTATCAGCTATAGTATCCTCCTGGTTAAAAGGAATATTGGAATCAATAAAAAGCCAATCACCTCTAATTTTATTTCGAGAATTTTCATGGAACTGAGGCTCTTTCCAAAATTTAAAAAATCGATATTATCACATAATCTGATATGCACCTGTTGTGCAAAGATTATACCAGGTTGGAATCGGTTAATAGCTTTAAATATTTTCTTGCCCTTAACAGAATGATTCCAACCACGTACATTCCAAGTTAAAACATTTAACTGTTTAAATATCATCATGAGCTTTCTATATATAAAAAAAGTAGTTAGACGCATGTCAGAAAAAGGTAGTCTAAAATGGTGGAGATAATCAGCAATAACAATAATTTGCGTATGCTCCTGAATTCCATAATGGGGATCAATAATAAGAAAAGAAAAAAGAAAAAAAAAACATCCAAACTACAAAGCCTCGAAATACATCGATATCAATCGACGCAAGCCCCAACGAATGCATAAAAAACAATTATAACCTCCACCTGCCTGAATAAAAGATAACAATGAAAAAAGTAACCTCTATCTCCTTTTTCCTGATATAGAACTCATTACAGTCAATATACAGTTCATTATAACTGAGCTAAAAAGAACAGTATTTGACATGACCTTCAGTTTTGGACATAGCCTTCATAATATAAGATAAGGAAAAAAAGCACTTGTAGAAAACAATCTTGAAATATTTGCTCAGAAGAGAAACAATCGCCATCTTTTTAATAACAAATCTATCTTTAAAGCGTAACGATACCCAGATAATTACTTAAAAGTTATTTATACATGCATACGAAGTGAAAAAGCAATTAGTTCATTCAAATGCTGCAGAAAAAAAACCATTCTGGATAGTTCAGAGTTATCTACAGTCTTTCTACAGTTCCCTCGCTGTGACTTTTGAGGATAAAACTACTCAAACCAGTCTTTTTCAAAGCAAAAAGAGCATTTTAAGGTCAAGACATTGTACAGCCATCAAATCTTCCAATTTCATCGCTCCTTAAATCGCGAGACAATCCAACATTAATAAATCAATCAATCAATCTTCAGGCTTCAGACTCATCAGGGAGAGAATTAACAAGACGAAGTGTTTCAGCAGGGTCATCAAAAATACCAACCCTGAATTTTTGACGGAAAACCTTAATTTAGCTGGGTATTGAAGAGAAGAGTACAGCTGTTTTTCATAAGCCCTATGCATAACGGCGGCAAATCTCGAACTTTTCTGAACAATTTCAGGTGGAAAATCTTCGAAGAAGCGAATTTCAGAGCTTTGAAATTGAAACAACCTTGTTTTCTAGCAAGCTTAATAATACGGTCTTTGTCTCTGAAATGAAGAAAACGCACAACCACATGCCGATTTTTACATTGACCCAAGGATTTTAAGGAGCCGTCTCTATGAGCCGGGGTTTTCAGCAAGCCTCCAGAAATAAAGATAGAAACATTTAAGCAAAATAATCAAGTGTGCTGGTGGATTCTGATTTCTCTTTTAATACAACAATTCGAATATTGTTCTTACTGGGGGGAGCCTCCAAATCCACTATCCGTTGATCAGGCTTTTCCAAACGAGGAGAAATATCAGCTGCATTTCGACGAACCTCTTTAAGATCAACTCTCAAAGAGTCAATTTTTTCCTTCCAGGGGAGAAATCTTTCTTTTCGTTGAGTTAGTTCAGCAGCAATATAGCTGACCGGAGACTCTAATCTATATACCCAGGGAGGCTCCTCTGAAGTCTTCTCAGCTTTCTTAGGCTTACTGTTACCGGCTTCGAGATTTCTTTTTTTTTTTGAGCTTCTGAGGTTAGACATCGTAATAACAGTCGCTCTATGGAATCCGACTGAATAACGTTGAAATTTCGGAGTTTAAGTCGGAAAAGGGAGAGACTAAAGGCGGACAGAAAGAAACTGTGACTTAGATGTCCACAAGCCGCAGGAGGAGTCCTGTCGGTGTCATGGCCTGGTCCGCGAAGTCCACACTTCAGCTCACAGTCCGGTCCGTGGACTCGAAACGCTGGGTTTTTCGACATTCCCTTGTCTCATTTGGGCTTAATCATTAGCACCTGATTCTCGTCTTGGGGCCTGGAATATGTAGCCCTGGGTTCGAGGGTGGTTGCTGGTTCGTCTTATCAGCATCCTGTACTAGTTTCTGTGGGGTTTGTATCGTCAGTATCGTATGCACGCTGTATGCACAAGATTTTTAAAAATAAATTTCTTGACCATACTCTCCCTTTCATGAAACCACATTACTCTTATCCGATCCAGTCACTGTAAGTGCTCTGCTCTAACCTCCTTTAGAATGAACTCCAGGATTATCTCTACAATCATCGTCAGGTTAACTACTCCACAATCCATTGTTTTATATCTACCGCCTGCTTTTCAAATATTGGTGTGGAACTAGGTACCTTCCAAAACATAAGAACTTCTTTATAGTCAAGGTAATGCTGAAAATTGACATCTAATATATCCCTCAGTTTTCATGCCAACTGGTCACGTACTCTAAGCCATATATGTCAAACTCAAGGCCCGCGGGCCAAATCCGGCCCGCGGTGGAATTATCTTTGGCCCGCGAAATAATATCTAACTACTATTAAAGCTGGCCCCAGTAATCGAAGCGCCTATGGCGTATGATAAGGCTAATGCTGAGTTTATTCAGGTACCAGGTTTTCAGGGTTTTTATTGTTTATTCGGCAGTCTTCTTCATCAGAAACGGAATATGTAAAGTGAAACACTTTGTAGTTATAGCGGAGACTGAGACACATGAGAGCAGGCTGAAAAAACGGAGGCAACGAAAGCTGCGTTCGCACGCGTCCGACTGATCCGGCCTGCATGAAGCTGCATTTTGCTCAATCCGGCCCGTGACCTAAAATGAGTTTGACACCCCTGCCGAGTCTAAGCTTACTATAGCTTAGACTATAGGGCTCTGTGGATTTATCTGCACTGCACCTTTACAATTTTCCTCATACTATTTTCCGCACTCATATATGAGGCTTCCTTTAGGTATTCACACTATCCCGTGTTCCAAGATATATTTGGTTATTTGTGCAGCCAATGCACTATAAGGCATGATCTCTGGGGTGATAACCCTCTGCCCGGCCATACTTTAGAACTCCTGAAGTCGCGTCTCCACTCTTCACTCCCCTTGCACCTTCTTGTCCAAGGCAGTGAAACTCAACAGCTTTTATAGAGACCAAAAGGAATAACATCTCTTACATTGGTTAAAGACTCGTTATCACTAGTCATAACCCAAACATTGCAGTTACAGAGAAACGATTACATCAGCAGTTAACATTACAAGAAAGCCATTACAGTAGCCTTAGCAGTTAACATTAAAGAGAAGCCATTACACTCACCCCCGACCAAAGTTAGTCATGTGCTCATGACGACGAGATAATTCGCGAATCCTTCCTGTACAAATCAAAACCCAATCCAGGTACAAAAGCAATGACATAACGCCCCAAACGGTAGACATAACGCCCTGTTCCACAGGCGTAACTTAGGCCACCCTATCCGATGGTTTCCTAATTCTCTGAGACCTCTATACCCCTCACCTAACCCTTCAAGCTCGGGCATCATTGGGAATAGTTCGGGTCTGCTTGGCGAATCCTCTCTAGATTTATCACTCATACTCCTGCAACTCGGATCCCCCTGCCCAGTGTCCAGTGCCCGCTTCCTCTCCTTCAGTCTCCTGCAGTAACTTGGGCTGCCCGCAGCTAGCATCCACCTCCCCTCACTTCACCTGACTCAGTGGGCGAAGGGCCAAGAGTCTCTTCCTCAGTCATGGGGAAGTTAGCGAAAAACAGCATGTACCACACGTCCAGCTCATCATCCTCGAATCAGCATTCCTCTCCTTTTCCTCGAAATTCACGGTGATGGCAAACTGACACATGGCCTTCACCTGAGGGGCAAGTGTGAGCCCCACTCCTCCTCTATGTCCAGCCCCTCAGGCAGCCATCGGGACAAAACATTGACATTAATGTTCCGGTTGCCTGGCCGGCACTACAGACTGAAATCATAGGCGGACAACGCTGCCACCCTCGGACGGCCCCTGGCATCCAGTTTCACCGAGGTTGTGATATGAGGTAGGGGACTTTTGTCCGTCCGCACCTCAAACTTGGCCCTGTAGATAGAGTCATTAAGCTCATCCACTCCCGCCCATTTCAACTTCAGTATGTCCAACTTGTGCGTGGGATAATTTCTCTCGAAGGCCGACAAACTCCGGCTGACATACGCCACAAATCTCAATCCGGTGCCCTGATCCTGATACATGACGCCCCCTTAACATTCTCCACTGTCATCTGTGTGCAGTACATACTGCAATCGGGCATCCGCAGAAGCCAGCACCAGCACCTGGCTGAGCAATACCTTCAGCCTCTTCACATTTTACATCCCACTCTGTCGAAAGGGCTCCGACATGTTTAAATATTCTCCAACTCCACCCTCTGGTCCTTTTTTTCCATCTCCTTTCTTCCCCAAGGGAGGGTAACCACACAGAAGTGGATTCACCGGGTGTCTCACTTTGGTGTAGCTCTTCAGAAACTCCGATAAAACCACAGAACCCCAGGAGCGAGCACAGAACGCTCACAGTCTGGGGCCTTGTCCAGGGACCTTCTACACCTGCAGGGGCCAGTCGCCACGACTTCTCCTCAAACGTGGTGTCCTCAGCGGTCAACCTTTTCCTCTCGTGGTATTCAGGAACGTCCATTAAGAGGGCTTCTCTCTCAGTCACTCCGGGAAATTTAACAGTCCCCATCACTCTCACTACTTTCCAGGGCCGTAGCACCATTGACTTCGACGGGGTGAACCTCACAGTCCCTCGTTTAAATTCGGTACCCAGCCCAATGCTGCCACACATGTCGTCTGAAGCACTCGAATCACTAGTTGCACTAGAATGACTCCGAACAGCCCTCACCCTCCTTCTTCTTGTAGGACCCATGAGCCTCCTCACAAATGGAGGTTTGATCCACTCCAGAATCGAAACGCCGCCGGTCTCAACAGAGTTCGGATACATCAGCGCTATCGATCTACGAACCTCAAGCACCCACACATCGGCCTCCGGGAACTCGAGCTCTACTGACCAATTACCGTCGTCTGGATAATCACCAGCACTGATACACCAAATCTCTAGAGCTCTGAATGGTGTCAAGGGTAAATGCTTCGGATACAGGTTGTAAAGCGAACGGTACATTAACTTGACCTTCGACTCGGTGTCGAGTATTGTATGGCTTTAGCATAGCTTCCATCTATCCGTAGCGACACACTGGAGCGTGTTGCCACTAAGTCTTCAGGAGTAGGGTCTTTTTTTCCTTCGGGAGGTCCTTTGTACATTGTTGGGAACGTGCTGCCCTAGAGACACGAAGCCGTTTCACCACTGGGCCTCCTCTGTGTTTCGCGACACCTCTCTGATCAGCTGAACAAATGAGGGAGGGGCTATCTGATCCACCCTTAACTTATCAAACTCAGACGCCTGACTAACCCCCCGGCGCCACAAACAATTTCGCTCTCTTTCTAGCCGAAAAAGATACACTGAAATCTTTTCCCCATTCTCCTGACACTCGTTTTCAAAACCTGTCCTGAGCTGCATTTTGCTTCCAGTCGAATCAAACGCGCTTGCAGACAGCTGGCAGCTACCATTACGGGGTAATTGAACCTGATTGTTCTAACAATGTTAGCGGCCCGCCTATTCAAACTTTCAACCAAACTCTGTCGCTTTTGCTCAACCGAGCACGGCCAACCATCTATCAACTGAGAGTTTCGTTCTGACCATGTTTTATACTCCTCCCCCTCCCCCTTTAGGGGTGGGCAATATTGCAGAGAACAGGCGGAGCCTGCCGTAGCTAGAACATTTATTCTGAATGGGGACCAAACCTCCGCTTGTGAGGATGCTCATGGGGGCCTGCAAGAACAAGGGCAGATGCTACCTCAGAATTCTCACTCTTCACCGAGGAACGAGGACTAATTAGACATTCCAAATACGACACTCTTTCCTGACAATATGGACAGCCCATGATCCCGCCTCACCTATGGCACCAATAGACACTGGCAGTTACGAAGCGCTGGTCTGAACTAGGACAAGGACTGAGCCCGCCATTTCATCAAACCTTCGCGCCACACTTATAAATTTGCCACCAGCTTTAACCATACTCAAAGATCGAATTAGCAATTCGTACAGCGTACGAATATACACCCCACTCCACACATTACTAACCGTAATCCCACAGAGACACACCAGCACCGATTTAAACAGGGCGATCACACAGAATCCTCCAGAATCAAATCGACGGGCGAGCCCCCACGTTGTAACACTCACTTTGCCTAATGGAATGATCTCATGATCTCTGGGATGCTAACCCACTGACGGCCAAATTTTAGAACACTCGTTTGGGCGGATGCAGCACGATGTGACCCCAGTTTCAAATCAGTACACCAAAATAACAAGCAGTACACTATATGCTGGTACACAATTAAGATTTTATAACTCTTACTTTGACTGTGATATTAGTAGAGAAACAAAACATAAAATAAAAGGCGCACAGAACTTTATTAAACACTTCGTGCTGAATTCGTTGGAGCTCACGGTTTCCCGTTCGCTGATCCTCCTTCTATCATTGTGTAGTCACGGACTCAAGTCTCGTATCCTCTCTTCATTCCCCTTGCACTTTCTGGCCAAAGCTCGCAAAATCCAACAGCTTTCATACAGACAATAAAGAATAACATCTCTTCCATTGGTCAAAGTCCCGTTATCACTAGTCATAACGCAAACGTTGCAGCAATAGAGAAACCATTAAATCAGCAGTTAACATGACAGAGAAGCCATTATAGTAGCCTTAGCATTTAACAGGACAGAGAAGCCATTACAATTAACTTGATGCTTTTTGGAAATCAGGTCATTTTTGCGCGCTTAGCTATTCACAGTAACTGAAATTTCGACTGGGGTGCCTAGACTTTTGTATGGCACTGTAGATAGTTTCGCTGAGTGGGCAAGGTCTGGCAGGTAGTATACAATGCTGTTAAATGTGAATTTATGCAGTATGGGATGGGGGGGAGAAAACTATCATTCAAATAATAAAGAATTGCAGCATTCTGCTGTCAGAGGGAGTGCAAACAGTCGTCTTGTACGTGCAGCAGGCTATCAAGAAGCGAAATGGGGTGTTGGCCTTCATAGCTAGAGGGATTGAATTTAAGTGCTGAGAGGTTATGCTGCGGTGCAGAGGAGGTTTACCAGATTATTTCCAGGAATGACGGGATTAGACTATTAGGATAGATTAAGTCGCCCCAGACTGTATTCCCTGGAATTCAGAAGAATGAGAGGAGACCGTTACAGGCATATAATATTATGAATGGGAAAGATAAGATAGAGGCAGGAAAAATGAGACTAGATCTATGGGACGTAACCTCAAGCTTAGGGGGAGTAGATTTAGGATGGAGACGTTGAGGATCTGGTTTTTTTTTTCCTAGACGGTGGTGAAACTGTGGAATTCTCTGCCCTTTGAAGCTGTGGAAGCTACCTCAGTAAATATATGTAGGACAAGGTTGGATAAAGTTTGCATAGTAGGGGTATTAAGGATTATGGGGAAGAGGCAGGTAGGTGGAGGAATGAGCCTATGGCCAAATCAAAAATGATAATATAGAATGGCGGAGCAGGTTCGTCGGACCAGATGGCCTGCTCCAGCTCTTGCGCCGAAGGTGTAACAGTGTAATTCTATTGTGTAGTAGCATTATGGTGATACCAGTTGTGGACGTTGCTTTTGAAACAATGTTTACTCTATTTATTTTCTATAGTCTTTGAAATTCCTCTTTGAAGTCAGCATATTTCTGGCGCATTTCACTCACTGATTTCTGTATATTTTGTGTGTTTCTAATGACCATATACATTCAGTAGTTTATTCTTGCTTCTTTATCCTTCAGTATTATATCTGGACGGTTATTATGGATAACCGTACGTTATAATCAAAATTGAGGACTTTAAATCTAGATAAGGCTACTAATTATGAACATTTGGAGAGGCATAGTATGCTTAGTAATAGTCAGCATGGATTGGTTAATGGTATCGTGCATTATGATCTGAATGAATTTTAGGAGGATGTGAGTAAACACATTGATGAAGGTAGAGCAGTAGATGTAGTGTATATGGATTTAAGCAAGGCATTTGATAAGGTACCCGTGCAATGCTTTTGGAGAAAGTAAGGAGGCATGGGACGCAAGGGAATATTCATTTCTGGATCCCAAATTGGTTTCCCACGGAAGGCAAAGAGTGGTTGTAGATGGGTCATATTCTTCATGGAGGTTGGTGACTAGCGTTGTGCCTCAGGGAACTGTTCTGGGACCGCTTCCCTTCGTGACTTTTATAAATGATTTGCATGAGGAAGTGGAGGAAGAGTAAATTTGCTGATGACACAAAGGTTGGTGGTGCTGTGGATAGTCTGGAGGGCAGTCAAAGGGTACAGCGGGACATCGATAGGATACAAAACTGGGCTGAGAAGTGGAAGATATAGTTCGACCCAAATAAGTGTGAGGTAGTTCATTTTGGTAGGTCAATCACGATAGCAGAATATAGTATTAATGGCAGTGTGGAGGATTAAAGGGATCGTGGGTTCCTAGTCCATAGAGTATTTAAATCTGTTGCGCAGCTTGACGCTGTAGTTGAGAAGGGATATGGTGCATTGGCCTTTGTCAACCGTAGGATTGAATTTAAGAGCCGAGAGGTAATATTACAGCTTTATTTGAATCTCGGTCAGATTCCACATGGCGTACTGTGCGCATTTCGTTTCACCTCAGTACAGGAAAGATGTGTATACTATAAATAAGAGGCAGAGGAGATTTAGAAGGATGGTCTTTGAATTGAAGAGCATGCCTGATGAGAACAGGTTGAGTGAACTTGTCCTTTTCTCATTGGAGCGGCGGAGGAGGGGAGATGACCTGATAGAGGTGTATAAAATGATGAGAGTAATTGATTATGTGGATAGTCAGAGACTTTTTTTTTAACAGGGCTGAAATGGCTAGCACGAGAGGGCACAGTATTTAAGGTGCTTGCAAGTAGCTACAGAGGAGATCTTCAGGGGTAATTTTTTTTATGCAGACAGTGGTGAGTGCGTGGAATGGCCTGTCGGCGACGGTGGTTTAGGCAAATATGATAGGGTCTTTTAAGAGACTCCTAATGTTTCTATGCTTCTATTAGCTCAGCTTGTTTATGTGCCAGCTTATACTCAACAAACATCCCCATATACCCCTCACAGTCACAACCAGTACTACATACACACACCTGCACTTCTTTTTCTATTTGCGTGTATTGGGGTGGGAGGTGGAGGATTGGAGTCCTTCCTCCGTAACTGCTCCTACGCAATTGCTGATCCTATACATGATCTACAATTCATCCCATGAGCTACCCGGTCTTAAGGTACAATGGGCAGCTTTTTTTTCCTACATGCATCTTAACGAGCTTCTTTTGACTCATTTCAATTTCGGAGGAAGGAACTTCGATCTGAAAGATAGATTTTGCAACTCTTCCACCAATGGCTGTCCGACTTGTTGAGTATTACCAAAAGCTTCTGTTTATATTTTAAATGTTATCTGTGAACCTGGGATCTAGACTCGGATCAGCTACGTTAAGGAGTCTTGATCGTAAGGATCATTCATCAGTACAATCCTGGTTCAAGGAAGTCAAACAGCTTTAGAAGACTTAGCGCTTTATTTCGATCTGTGTGCACATTATAATATATAAACACATGAAATATAGAAGGTCGCAATTTTGCTCAGTGAGAGTCTCAGCTTCTATCTGCTTAATCTAGGTACTTTACCCTGCTCCTACTCTAACCTTATTGTCTTTACTCTCCAAAAAAACCTCAAAGTAAATGCCGGAAACGCTTTCTATTTTAGCATGCTTTTCAACATTGTACTAATTTCAGCTAATGAAAGACTGCTGCATTTTTTGTCGATGAGTGGAAGGGTGCCTTAGTAAGCCCGGAGATGACAATAACATTGGTAGTGTTGTGGATAGTGTAAAGAACGTCGAGGGTTAGAATGGAACCTTACTAGGATGCAGAACTGGGCTGAAAAGTGGTCCAAAAATGCGATGTGCTTCACCTGCTAAAGTCTGCTTTGAAAACAGAATGACGAGTTAACGTTAGAAATCTTAGCAGTGTGAAGAAACAGAAGGACCTTGGAATCCACGTCCACAGATACATCAAAGATTTCGCCCAAGATCAAAGTGTTGTTGGCGAAGACCTATATTATGTTGACTTTTTAAGTCGGGCAATTGAATTGAATTAGATTTGTTACTTATATCCTTCATATACATGAGGAGTAAAAATCTTTACGTTATGCCAACCTTATAAACTACTCCAAGATCAATCTAACCCTTCCCTCTTACAAAGCCCTCTCCATTTTTCTATTATCCATGAACCTATCTAAAAATTTACACAGAACATAGAACATAGAATAGTACTGCTCATTACAGGTATTTCGGCCCACAATGTTGTGCCGACCCTCAAACCGTCCCTCCCATATAACCCCCCCACCTTAAATTCCTCCATATACCTGTCTAGTAGTCTCTTAAACTTCACTAGTGTATCTGCCTCCAGCACTGACTCAGGCAGTGCATTCCACGCACCAACCACTCTGAGTGAAAAAAAAAACCCTTCCTCTAATATTCCCCTTGAACTTCACTCCCCTTACCTTAAAGCCATGTCCACTTGTACTGAGCAGTAGTGCCCTGGGGAAGAGGAGCTGGTTATCCATCTATCTATTTCTCTTAACATCTTGAACACTTCTATCATGTCTCCTCTCATCCTCCTCTCCAAAGAGTAAAGCTCTAGCTCTCTTATTCTTTGATCATAATCCATACTCTCTAAACCAGGCAGCATCCTGGTAAATCTCCTCTGTACCCTTTCCAATGCTTCCACATCCTTCCTATTGTGAGGCGACCAGAACTGGACACAGTACTCCAAGTGTGGCCTAACCAGAGTTCCACTGATTTGCATCATTACATAGCGTCTCTTAAACTCTATCCCTCGACTTATGAAAGCTAACACCCCATAAACTTTCTTAACTACCCTATCTACCTGTGAGGCAACTTTCACGGATCTGTGGACAGGTATTCCCAGATCCCTCTGCTCCTACACACTACCAAGTACCCTGCCATTTACTTTGTACTCAGCCTTGGAGTTTGTCCTTCCAAAGTGTACCACCTCACACTTCTTCGGTTTGAACTCCATCTGCCACTTCTCAGCCCACTTCTGCATCCTATCTGCAATCTTCGACAATCCTCAACACTATCTACAACACCACCAACTTTTGTGTCTTCTGCAAACTTGCGAACCCACACTTCTACCCCAACATCCAGGTCGTTAATAAAAATCACGAAAAGTAGAGGTCCCAGAACAGATCCTTGCGGGACAACACTAGTCACAACCCTCTAATCTAAATGTACTCCCTCCACCACGACCCTCTGCCTTCTGCAGGCAAGCCAATTCTGAATCCACCTGGCCACACTTCCCTGGATCCCATGCCTTCTGACTTTCTGAATAAGCCTACCGTGTGGAACCGTGTCAAATGCCTTACTGAAATCCATGTAGATCACATCCACTGCACTACCCTCATCTATATAGCTGATCAACTCCTCAAAGAACTCTATCAGGCTTGTTAGACATGATCTGCCTTTCAAAAGCCATGCGGACTGTTCCTGATCAGACCACGATTCTCTAAATGTCCATAGATCCTATCTCTAAGAATCTGTTCCAACAGCTTTCCCACCGCAGACGTAAGGCTCACTGGTTTATAATTACCCGGACTATCCCTGGTATCTTTTTTGAACAAGGGGACCACACTCGCTTCCCTCCGATCCTCCGGTACCATTCTCGTGGACAACGAGGACATAAAGATCCTAGCCAGATATTCAGCAATCTCTTTCCTCGCCTCGTGGAGCAGTCTGGGGAATATTCCGTCAGGCCTCGGGGACTTACCCGTCCTGATGTATTTTAACAACTCCAACACCTCCTCTCCCTTAATATCAACATGCTTCAGAACATCAACCTCACTCATATTGTCCTCACCGTCATCAAGTTCCCTCTCAGTGGTGAATACCGAAGAGAAGTATTCATTGAGGACTTCGCTCACTTCCACAGCCTCCAGGCACATCTTCCCACTTTTATCTCTAATCGGTCCTACCTTCACACCTGTCATCCTTTTGTTATTCACATAATTGAAGAATGCCTTGGGGTTTTACTTTACCCTACTCGCCAAAGCCTTCTCATGCACCCTTCTTGCTCTTCTCAGCCTCTTCTTAAGCTCCTTTCTTGCCACCCTAGATTCCTCAATAGACACATCTGATCCTTGCTTCCTAAACCACATGTATGCTGCCTTCTTCCACCTGACTAGATTTTCCACCTCACTGGTCACACTTGGTTCTTTCACCCTACCATTCTTTCTCTTACTCACAGGGACAAATTTATCCTTAACATCCTGCAAGCGATCCTTAAACATTGACCACATGTCCATAGTACATTTCCCCGGAAAAACATCATCCAAATTCACACCGCCAAGTTCTAGCCTTATAGCCTCATAATTTGCCCTTCCCCAATTAAAAATGTCCCTATCCTCTCTGACTCTATCCTTTTCCATGACAATGCTAAAGGCCAGGGAGTGGGGGCATCACTGTCCCCCAGATGCCCACCCACTGACAGATCTGTGACCTGACCCGGCTCGTTACCTAATACTAGATCTAGTATGGTATTCCCCCTTGTGGACCTGCCAACATACTATGAGAGGAATCCGTCCTGGATACACTTAACAAACTCTGCCCCATCTAAACCCTTGGAACTAGTCAGGTGCCAATCAATATTAGGGAAGTTAAAGTCTCTGCTGCTAAAAAGGGGCCTATAGAATACCCCCAGGGGAGTAACTGCTCCATTCCTGTTCCTAACTTCCAACCATACTGACTCAAATGAGGATCCTGCTACATTACCCACCCTTTCTGCAGCAGTAATAGTATCCCTGACCAGCAATACTACCCTCCTCCACTCCCCCCCATCCCTTTTAAAACACTGAAATCCAGGAATATTGAGAATCCATTCCTGCCCTGGTGCCAGCCAGGTCTCTAATGGTCACTACAACATAATTCCATTTATGTATCCAAGCTCTCAGTTCATCACCTTTGTTCCTGATGCTTCTTGCTTTGAAGTACACACACTTTAGCCATTCTACCTTACTACCTTTATACCCTTTATTCTGCTTCTCTTTCCTCAAAGCCTCTCTATATGTTAGATCTGGCTTTACTCCATGCACTTCTATCACTGCTCTATCGCTCCAGGTCCCACCCCCCTTGCAAATTAGTTTAAACCCTCCTGAACCATGACAGTAAACCTACCTGCTAGCATATTGATCCCCCTCGAGTTCAAGTGCAACCCATTCAATCTGTACAGGTTCCACCTTCCCCAGAAGAGATCACACTGATCCAAAAATCTAATACCGTGCTCCCTGCACCAACTCCTCAGCCACGCCTTCAACTGCCATCTCCTCCAATTCTTACCATCACTATCACGTAGCACTGGCAGCAATCCTGAGAACGCCACACTTGAGGTCCTGTTCTTCAGCCTTCTGCCTAGTTCCCGAAACTTACACTTCAGGACCTCATCCCGCTTCCTGCCTATGTCGTTGGTACCAACATGTATCACGACTTTTGGTTGCTTTCCGTCCCGTACCAGAATGACATGCACCTGTTCAGAGATATCCCGGACCCTGGAACGCGGGAGTCAACAAACCATGCGGGTGTCCTTCTCTCGTCCACAAAATCTCTTGTCTGCTCCCCTGACTATAGAGTCTCCAATGACGACAGCTCTCCTCTTCTCCATCCCATCCTTTTGCACCACAGGTTCACACACAGTGCTCACACCTGGTCGGTCGTTCTCACCAACAGTATCAACAACGGTAAACTTATTATTCAGGGGAATGGCTACAGGCGTGGTCTGCACTACCTGTTTACTCACCTTCGCTTTCCCCTTCTGGCTGTCACCCAACGACCTGCTTCCGGCAGCCTAGGTGTGACTACTTCCCTGTAGCTCTCATCTATGACTGCCTCATTTTCTCTTATGAGTCGAAGATCATCCAGCAGCTGCTCCAGATTCCTCACACGGTCTTTCAGATCGCCCAGCCGCATGCACCTCAGGCAGATGTGACTCTGCGGGAGGGCGAGAGAGGGGAGTTCCACCAAGACTAACACATCTCACAGGAGAGGCATATCACCGTCTCAGGAGGCATTGTAAAGACTAACTGGGAACAAAATCGTCCTTCTCTTCTTCTCGTCGAAGCCTCTCGAGTAAAGGTCTCAAATCTCCACTCCTTCACTGGCCGCTTTCCACAGGCCACTCTGCTTGAGCTTACCCCTCCATTTATTTGTTTGAGCTTTTCAAACAGCTTGGTCACCTGACCTTGATTGCCCAATCAGCTGCTTTCTGCTTAGTCTGAGCTATTCAAATCTTGATTGTCTAATCAACGGCTTTCTGCTGAGCTATTAAAATCTTGATTGACCTGACAGCACAGGAGACAGAGACTTCTCTCCCAGGGCGTAAAGTGAACGCCCAAGGGGGCATAATTTTTAAGGAGATTGGAAGAAAGTAAATGGGAATGTAAGGCAGACATACAGAAAATAGTGGATGAACTGAATGTTTCCGGCAGCAAACTTTGAATGCGCCAGCAGGGAGATTAGTGGGGAGGGACGAAAATAGAAGGAAATGACCAATGATGCAATCCCTGTTGAAAGCGCACAGTGAGGAGAGGTAAAGATGTGTTAGATGGTAGCATTCAGTTAAAGATGGCAGAGGTTGCGGAAATGATGTGTTGAATGCAGGGCCTCATGGCGTAGTAGGAAAAGATAAGAGAAAGCCACAGGCAAGATGAAATGAGTGCAGATGTCCAGGAAATGGAGGAGCGGCGGGCCAGGGTAGCATTAATATAGGAGGAATGGAAACCCAGTTCTTTAAAGCAGGAGGATATCTCTAAAGTTCTGGAAAGGAACATTCATCCTGACAACAGTTGTGACACAGACAAAGGTACTGAAGAAACAGCATTTTTATATTATACAGGGTGAAAAGTGCTATAACTAAGACAGCGAGTTCAATGGCAACACGAGTGAATCTGCAAATGCTGGAAATAATTAAAAACATAAAATGCTGGCAGAACTCAGCAGGCCAGACAGCATCTGTGGGAGGAGGTACTGACGTCGTTTCGGGCCGAAACCCTTCATCTGGAGTGAAGTAATATGGGATGGTCGAGGGAGGATAAGAAGTGGGGAAGGTATTTTATATTTTGTGTTTTTATAACTAAGATAGTCGTGGGCATCGGTAGACGGTTTGTCTATAGAGATGAATGCAGCGAGTTCGAGAAGGGGAAAGAAGTGTCAGAAATGCATCACATAGATTCAAGGGTGAGGTGGAAGTTGGAGGCAAAATTGGTGAAATTGACCAGCTCAGTATGAGTGCCAAGCAGTACCAATGCAGTCCTCAGTGTAGCGCAGAAAGTGTTGGGGAGCATCACCAGACCACGAAAGGCTTGGACCATGGGCTGTTCTGTACAGCCAACGAAAAGGCAGGCGTAGCTGGTATGCATGAGGGTACCCATTGTTTCTCCTCATTCTGGAGAAAGTGAGAGAAACCGAAGGAGAAACAGTTGAGGAACAGGTCTGGTATTACAGTGGCATGCAAATGTTTGGGCACCACTAGTCAAAATTTCTTTTACTGTGAATAGTTAAGTGAGTAGAAGATGAACTGATCTCCAAAAGTCATAAAGTTAAAGATGAAACATTCTTTTCAAACTTTTAAGCAAGATTCGTGTATTATTATTGTTTTGTACAATTTTAGACTGAAAAATAAAGGAAAGGAGCTCCATGCAAAAGTTTTGGCACCCCAAGAGATTTGAGCTCTCAGATAACTTTTACCAAGTTCTCGGACCTTAATTAGCTTGTTAGGGCTATAGCTTGTTCACAGTCATCATTAGGAAAGACCAGGTAATGTAAATTTCAAAGATTTATAAATACCCTCATTCATCATACCTTGTCGCAATAATCAGCAGCCATGGGCCCTTCTGAGCAGCTGCCTAGAACTCTGAAAATTAAAATAAATGATGCCCACAAAGCAGGAGAAGGCTATAAGAAGATAGCAAAGGGTTTTCCGGGAGCCATTTCCTCAGTTCGTAATGCAATTAAGAAATGGCAGTTAACAGAAACAGCAGAGGTCAAGTTGAGGTCTGCAAGACCAAGAACACTTTCCGATATTCTGCTCGAAGGATTGCTAGAAAGGCAAATCAATACCCCTGTTGGACTGCAAAAGACGTTCAGGATGATTTAGCAGACTCAGGATTAGTGGTACACGGTTCTGCTGTGCAGAGACACCTAAAGAAATATGACCGCCATAAAAGAGTCATCCTGGGCCCCCACACAATGCAGCGTTAGAAGTTTGCAAAGGAACATCTAAACACGCCTGATGTAGTTCGGAAACAAGTCCTGTGGACTGATGAAGTTAAAATAGAACCTTTTGGCCGCAGTGAGCAGATGTATATTTCGAGAAAAAAGGGTGCAGAATTTCCTGAAAAGAGCACTGCTGCAACTGTTTAGCAAGGGGATGGGGTGGATCGACCATGCTTTGGGCTTGTGTTGCAGCCAGTGGAGCGGGGAACATTTCACTGGTAGAAGGAAGAATGATTTCAATTAAATACCAGCAAATTCTGGAAGCAAACATCACACTGTCTGTAAAAAAAACTGAAGATGAAAGGAGGATGGCTTCTACAACAGGATAATGATCCTAAACACACCTCAAAATCCACAATAGACTAGCTCAATGGGCGCAAGCTGAAGGTTTAGCCATGGCCCTCACAGTTGCCCGACATAAGCATCATCGAAAATCTGTGAATAAACCACGAAAGAGCAATGCATGCAAGACGGCCCAAGAATCTCAGTAAACTAGAAGCCTTTTACAAGGAAGAATGGGCGAAAATCCCCCAAACAAGAATTGAAAGAATCTTAGCTGGCTCCAGAAAGCGTTTCCGTCTTGCAATCCTTGCCTAACATGATAAAGCCAAAGAAACGGCGATTGCACGCATGGATCCGACAGAGGATGAATTAACGGGCAGGTCCATTGCAAACGGCGAAGAGTGTCCCGGGAGTGTGGAAGGGACTGGATATGGACGCCATGTACGTGTTCATGGAGATGGAGGTGTCGTCCTCAGAGCACGAAAGGAGAAACAACGGTAGGCAGAGTCAATTAAATGTGAGTACCTGGGATCCTACGAAGGTACAAATTGAGAGTCTCGAAAACGAATCCTGAAGCCAACTGGAATAAGTTGGAGGCGGAGATATGTACCAAGGAAGGATATTTGGCTGCAGTAACGGGTGTGGGTCAGAGTGTTTTCGAAAAGTTGAAGGGCCGAAGTAATTACAGATGGGGAACAGTGAGAGAGGGTTTCACTGAACTCTCGTCGAGAGAAGATTTAAACTTCCTCAGTGTAGTCATCACTGGAAGAAGCTTCGCAGTAGTGAATTTAAAAATGCAAACTCAAGGAACTCTGCAGATGCTGGAAATTCAAGCAACCCACACAAAATGCTGCTGGAACACAGCAGGCCAGGCAGCATCTATAGGAAGAAGTACAGTCAACGTTTCGGGCACAGACCTTTCGTCAGTACTAACTGAAAGAGAGTTGAAAGTGGTAGGAGAAGGGGGAGATCCGAAATGTTAGAAGACAAGAGTAGGAGGGATGAAGCTAAGAGCTGGAAATTTGATTGCCAAAAGGGATACAGAGCTGGAGATTGAGAGGATCATGGGACGGGAGGCCTAGAGAGAAAGAATAGGGGAAGGGAGAACTAGAAGAAGATAGAGAGCAGGCAAGGAGTGATTGTGAGAGGGACGGAGAGAGAAAAAGAAAGGTGAAAATAAATAGATAGATAGATAGATAGATAGATAGATAGATAGATAGATAGATAAATTAATGAATGAATAGCTCGATGGATGAATGTATGAATAAGGGATGGGGTAATATGGGGAGGCGGGGCTTTAACGGAAGTTAGAGATATCAATGTTCATACCATCATGTTGGAGCCTACCCATACTGAATATAAGGTGTTGTTCTTCCAACCTGAATGTGGCTTCGTCTTGACAGTAGAGGAGGCCATGGATTGACATATCATAATAGGAATGGGACGTGGAATTAAAATGTGTGGCCACTGGAAGATCCTGCTTTATCTGGCGGACAGAGCGTAGGTGTTCAACGAAACGGTCTCACAGTCTGCGTAGTTGTCACCAATATATAGAAGGCCGCACCGGGAAGACCGGACGCTGTATACCACACCAGCCGACTCATGGTTGAAGTGTCGCCTTACCTGGAAGGACTGTATGGTGCCCTGAATGGTGGTGATGGAGAAAGTGTAAGGGCAGGTGTAGCACTTGTTCCGCTTACTAGGATAAGTGCCGGGAGGGAGATTGAAGGGAAGGGACGGGGGGGGGGGTGACAAATGTACAAGGAAGTCGCGTAGGGAGGGATCCCTGCGAAAAGCAGCAAGTGTGTGTTTGTGTGTGTGTGTGTGTGTGTGTGTGTGTGTGTGAGGGGGTATGGGGACAGGGAAAGATATGTTTGTTGGTGGGATCCCGTTGGAGGTGCAGGAGGTTACGAAGAATTATCTGTTGGACCCGGAGGCTGGTAGGATGGGAGATGAGGACAAGGGGAACTCTAACCCTAGTGGGGTGCCGGGAGGGTGGGGTGAGAGCAGGTATGCGTGAAATGGCAGAGATGCGTTACAGAACAGAGTTGATAGTGGAGGAAGGGAAGCTCCTTTCTTTAAAAAAGGAAGACATCTCAATCGTCCTGGAATGAAAGCCTCGCCCTGAGAGCAGATGCGCCGGGGACGGAGGAATTGCGAGAAAGGGATTGCATTTTTGCAAGAGACAGGGTGGGAAGAGGTATAGTCCAGGTAGCTGTGAGTGTCCTTAAGATTATAATAGACATCAGCAGATAAGCTGTCTCCAGAGATAGAGACAGAAAGATCAAGAAATGGGAGGGACGTGTCGGAAATAGACCAGGTAAATTCGAGGGCAGGATGAAAGTTGAAGGCGAAGTTAATGAAGTCAACCAGCACAGCATGCATGCAGGATGCAGCGCCAATACAGTCGTCGATGTAGCGAATGAAAAGTGGGGGACGTATACCAGTATATGCTTGGAACATGGACTGTTCCACAAAGCCAACTAAATAGCAGGCATAGCTGGAACCCACACGGCAGCCTATGGCTACACCTTTAGTTTGGTGGAAGTGGGAGGAGCCAAAGGAGAAATTATTAAGAATAAGGACCAATTCCGCTAGACGGATGAGAGTGGTTGTAGAGGGGAACTGGTTAGGTCTGGAATATAAAGAGAAGCACAGAGCTTTGAGACCTTCATGGAGGTGAATGGAGGTACATAGGGACTGGACATCCATGGTTAAAATAAGGCGGTTGGGGCCAAGGAACTTAAAATCATTTAAAATATTCAGAGCGTGAGAAGTATCAGCAATATAGGTGTGAAGGGATTGAGCAAGGGGGGAAAGCAATGTCGACGTATGTAGAAATGAGTACATTCGGACAGGAGCAAGCTAAAACAATGGGTCTACCTGGACAAGCTGGTTTGTGGATCTTGGGTAGTAGGTAGAAACGGGAAGTGCGGGGTTTGTGAACTATGAGGTTGGTGGCAGTCGATGGAAGATCCCCAGAGCTGATAAGGCTGGTGATGGTGTGGGAAAGCGTTTACAAGCTGTGATATTTGCTAAAGGGTGTTTTACTATGTAGAGACCACGCAGCATGCCCAAACGATTGCTTCGGGCCGTTTTCCTTTTTTTTATTATCATGAAACCGTAAAAGATGGTATTAAAATACTCTTGCTTAAAATATTAAAGAAATATGTCGTCTTTAACTTTATACCTTTTGGAAATCAGCTCATCTTTTACTCGCTTAGCTGTTCACAGTGACGGAAATTTTGACTGGGGTGCCCGAACTTTTGCATACCAATCTATATCAGTGAGTAGGCGAGGTATTTTTTCATACAGACTTATGGCTGCATAGAACACACTGCTATGTATGTTGGTACAGACAGATGCATTCGGGGCACTTAAGAGACTCGCTGGTAGAAGAATGTAGATGATAGAAAATGGGGGGAATGTGAAGAATAGGGTTAAATTGATCTTTGAGCAGATTTAAATGTCGACACAATACCGTGGGTATTGTGGGTACCGTGGGTACAGTACGATGGTATTCTATATGTTACATCCTATTTGCGTCTTGGAAGAGTTTTATCTTTCACCTTCTCCAGAAGCATCATTCCGTTCTCGATTTCCGCTACGTTTACCACCTCTTTTCTACAGACAATTGTTCTACCGTTCTTCATTCATTGCAATAAATTGACTTTGCTTTTTCCACACATCTCCTTTCTATAATTGAAATTTGTTTCATTTTTATTTTCCCAAAACAGCCTAAAAGCCATTCAACAGAAATCAATGTTATCATCTCTATTATCTCGCTACAGGTAACACTTGAAGTAATTTATTTTCAACTTTGCAGAAGGACTTCACTAAATAGCTATGGCAACGAATATCGACAACTTCATTGTAATATCAACCATTGGAGAAGGAACAGAAGCAGATCTGGTCTCAGTAAATTAGTTCAATGGAAAGAAATATAAAGTGAAGATATTTCATGTACAGCTAGAAACCTCTGGATCAAGAAAATATAAGAGCAAACTCAACACATGAAATAGAGGCACAAATAAGAACCATGGGGGTTATTGTACTGCACTTTCAGAGCTGAGTAAAAGTATACAAATAAGAGGGACAAAACAAGAACATTAGAGTAAGCTAACATGGATTTTCCAAAGATTAGATAGATAGATACTTCATTCATCCCCATGGGGAAATTCAACATTTTTTCCAATGTCCCATACACTTGTTGTAGCAAAAACTAATTACATACAATACTTAACTCAGTAATAATATGATATGCATCTAAATCACTAACTCAAAAAGCATTAATAATAGCTTTAAAAAAAAGTTCTTAAGTCCTGGCAGTTGAATTGTAAAGCCTAATGGCATTGGGGAGTATTGACCTCTTCATCCTGTCTGAGGAGCATTGCATCGATAGTAACCTGTCGCTGAAACTGCTTCTCTGTCTCTGGATGGTGCTATGTAGAGGATGTTCAGGGTTTTCCATAATTGACCGTAGCCTACTCAGCGCCCTTCGCTCAGCTACCGATGTTAAACTCTCCAGTACTTTGCCCACAACAGAGCCCGCCTTCCTTACCAGCTTATTAAGACGTGAGGCGTCCCTCTTCTTAATGCTTCCTCCCCAACACGCCACCACAAAGAAGAGGGCGCTCTCAACAACTGACCTATAGAACATCTTATATCTTATCAACACTACTGTGGGCAGAGAAAGGAGTGCGATCAGAAATCAAGAAGATACTTTACTTATGAACTACAAAACTGCATCTGAGGTTATTAACACGTACAACAATCTTCATGACAGAAGACGATACTCCAAGAAAGAGAGAAATAACATATACTTTGCATGATCCAAAAATTGTAAGATGTGGTAGAATGGCCAGCTGCTTTGAAAAATGAAATCCATTTAGACTGAAATGACAAGCCTAGGTTACTGAGACAAATAAGGGAAATTAAGGCAGAATAATAACCTACAAGCTGGTCTGGACATTTCCAGTAGCACTGTAAGAGTGGCTTGCAGTCATTGCTCTGTGAAACTGACAGCAACTCTGGATTTCCACACCATAATGTTGGCGTGGATAACTGCATTCCAATCAGGACTCTTTCAAGAGCCGATTTGAGGATAATTCCCAATTGACCAATTGCAATGAGTCTTTAAATACTTTGGATGTAGTTGAATAAGGTGGAGGGGATCGCTGTTCAAAACTTCTAAACTATTAGTTCCTTGAAGCATGACCTCTACGTAAAAATAATATATAATTGTTGTAAAACCCATTCTCCTTGATTCCGCGATATTCGTCAATGCTTGATGATTTTGCCATTAGCAGACGACAAATGAGGTAAGTTCTCACTACGGTAAACACAAATAGTCTGTTCTGGACTCTTCTTTGTGGGTCAGTGCTTCTGTGCTATTTATAGACCAAACAACCTTCCATATGTCGTAACGGGTTAAATAACCAAGCTTCCTTGAATATGTAGTGACGACAATGATGTGGTTTTCGCTTTTCTACCTTCGCTAATAACTGCTGAGTACCTCTGCAATTGAACTAGCATGAGATTAAGCGGCTCTATTGCTAACATCAAATGTTGAATAATCCTGTGCTGTCAAGTGTATGTTTTAAGACCATAGGCACAGAATTAAGCCATTTGGTCCGTCGAGTCTGCCGCGGTTTTCAATCATGGCTGATCCGTTTTTCCTTTCCTAAACCCCACTTCCCCACCTTCCCCCCATAACTTTTGATGCTGTGTCCAATTAACAACCTTTCAAGATCTGACTTAAATACTACAAACGACCTGGCCTCCACAGCTGATTGTGGTACTGCATAAGTAAATGCAAATAAATTTTGCCTATCCTTCTGCAACGGTATGGGGGAAGTTCTGAACTCAGATCGATTGCAGTAAAGGTGCTAGCTTCCGCAGGTATAGAAATAAGTATAATGTTGGTGACAGGCAGCAAAGGAGCGATAGGAATAATTATTTTATAATGGCTCTTAGGCCCTGCACAAAACGACACATTTTCTCGGCCCGCTTTTTGGACAGGTAATATCGGGGTGCTACACAGGCTTTGTGTCTTCACCAGCACCGTTTGCTGCCTTAATGAGTGAATTACTGGAACGATACCTTCTTCAGCTTCAGTAGCTATACAGTACCGTTTATGCAAGACAGTGGCACATTCTTTATTAGAGTAACTTTATGCTTCGGAGCTGATTTTTATTTTGTGCCCATAGATTAACTGGTATCCGCACGAAAGCTCTCAGGAGATGTAAAGGGTCTTTTATTTGTGGCTGTTGCTTTTCGAAGATTTATTTCCCAAATCTCGGACCTTAACATAATCCTCCCCTCCCTCTCATTAAAGAATTCTATTCGCACTTCTTGTCCCAATACGGGCAGTGTTATAACATAAACACTCTTCGGTTCATTTATCAATCGCTTTGTCATTGACCCAATATCATTACGTTTTGCTGATGGTTTTACGGACACTGTCAAATGGAGCATTGAGGAGTCCTCCAGTCGGAATCTTACTTCCTGATTTCCATTAAGTCCAACAGGACCCCCAGTCCCTGGGAACCAAACTACGCATATGGTGTCTTCTGCTTTTCCTTATCATGTAATTAAGGAAGTACAACTTGATCATGGTGCGTGTCAGTTAGCAAAATGCCGTGCAGTGGAGCTTCTTCTTTCCTGGGCTGGTATTAATCAAATAATGCAAATTTTGCATTTCGAGGTTGGCTTGTCCTATCAATGGGTCATACATCTTATCGAAGTGTCAAGCATAGGAATTGCTATCCAGCTGCCAACGTATAATATCGGCTGTGCTTCTTTTTACGTTTCTGGCCCGTTCATTAATTTTAGCATTTGTGGGGTGATAATTTATGGAGGCTTCAGCCGTCCAGTGTCCCTAATTTACAAAGGGTTTGTCGACCCGGTAGGAGAAGCGGGGCTGTTTTAGATATAATGAATGCTCCTCTTAAAAGCCTATCCCCACCTCTACAGAGGCTAGTGTGGAGTCAGGCTCTCTCATGGAAATACTTGATATTCCAATGGTTTCAGAAATTAGTATTACTCACGAGGATGTCTGCGGAGGAGGGGTGGGTATAGACAGAGGATTTAGTGGCGTCGATATCAATCAGACAATCTAAATAACTATTTCCTATTCTTTCAGTTTCTTCCTTCATATTTTGGACAATCTGATTACCGTTGTCTGTAACACCATTTATCCGGGGCACCGCTAGGCTGACGGGTTAGGGCTCAAGTTGAACTCAATCATTTTCTGATCTGTGGTTCCATGGGGCTCTCTAACTTAAACTCATTAATCACTTCCGATTCGTTACATAACACCCTGTCCAGTATAGCTGACCCTCTAGTAGGTTCAACGATAAACTGCTCTGAAAACAAAACACCGCATATGCATTGAACAAACTCACTGTCTTGAATTCCGTTTCCAACGTTATTTTTCCAATCCACCTGCATGTTGCAATCTCCCATGTCGATCATAACATTACCCTTATGACACGCCTTTTATTTTTCCCGCTGTAATGTGTGGTCCAATCCCAGCTACTGTTTGGAGGCCTGTATATAACTGCCATCAGGATCCCTTTACCCTTTCAGTTTCTTAACTCAACCCACAATGATTCAGCGACTTCTGATCCTATTGCCCATCATTTTTTAAAAAGATTTTATGCCTTTTTTTTTAACCAGCAGAGCCACAACATCCTCTCTTTCTACCTTCCTGTTTCTTCGATACAAAGTGTAGTCTTGCACATGCGCCTTCCATCTGCAATAATCCTTCAGCCGCGATTCGGTAATGGGAACAACATCATGCCCGACAATCTGTAATAGTGCAACAAGATCATCTACCTTACTTTATATACTCCGTGCATTTAGATATAACTCTCTGAGTGCAGCATTTGCTAACATTTTTTGATTTTACATCCCTAATGCACTGATACGCAGCCTGCAATTATGTCCTATCATCTGCATGCCCCTACTAGCAGTCTAATTGCACGCTATCTTTGCTTTTTACCATCTGTCCTATACCGAGTCTCTTCATTGCGGTTCACACACCCCTGCCAGATTAGTTTAACGTCACCCACCCCAACAGCTCTAAGAAACCTGCTCGCGGAATGCTGGTTCCCCTTGGGTTCAGGTGCAACCAGATACTTTTGAACAGGTTCTGCCTCCCCGAGAGTAGATCCTAATGATCTAAGAACACGAAGCCCTGTCCTCTGCAGCAGATTCTCAACCACACAATAATTTACTAAATCATCCCGTTGCTACCCTAACTGGCGCGTGGCATAGTGAGCAATCCGTAAATCATTACTCTGAATGTCCTGCTTCTCAGATTTCTGCCCAGCTCTTTAATTTTTCTGTCCTGGATCTGTTCACTTTTCCCTCCTATGCCATTGGTACCAATATGTATCAAAATATCTGGCTGTTTTGCCTTCCTCTCCAAGATGATTAGTTTAGACAAGCCTCATCACTTCTCTGTCAAAGGCATTCAAACGGATCAAACTTCTTGAATCCCTGAACGAAAAATAAATCAAACCTTTCACATTGCATTAAATCCATATAAATTCTAAATCTAAAACTTCATCTTTTACCAAATTTATTATTATAATCGGCTAAGTGGTGTATAATTATATTGGGGATAAATACCCATGTTTTTGTTTATTAAGAAACATAGTTATCATAGATGCCTAATACATTGTAACAAAACATATGCAATATTATTTTAAAATATTAAAAATACTATTCAGTTGGGCGACTTCCGGGTCACCAAGGGAATGGCAGCGTAGGGAAACCTCTCTCGACAAAAAAGAATGTAAACTGCCCCAAAGTCGAAATTAGAAAAATATTTAGTATTGTATAACTATATTAATAAAAGGGACAAGAACGATGTTTAAGTACAAGAATAAAAAGTCCGCTCAGAAGGCTGATAAATACAACGAGACGCAGTAAGACGAGGGGCCTAGCTTCTCCACAGCTAGCCAGGACGGAGATCATGAGGAAGAATCGATGAACCTGATTTTGTTTCTCAGAGAGATTCGTAATTTCCGACAAGATATAAACAAACAGCTGGAAGATATTAAAGGAGAAATATCAAAAAACTAATTTCAGGTTAGATAAAGCCGAAGCGAGGATTGTAGGGACTGAGAAGCTGTTAAACGCAAAGGATGTGATAGCAGAAATGCTAAGACTACAAGACCAGCTCCAGTGGATTCTAATAGACCAAGAAGGCTGTTGAAGAAAGGAAAATACGAGGATCTATGGAGTTCCCGAAACAACTGAAGGTAAACCCATATTGGTGATGCCCTTCGTGGAGAAGCTGCTTAGAAAGAACCTTTGTGTACCAGAAGCAAAAGACCTACAGATACAAAGGGCCCACCAGCAGTCGGCACTGCAGCCTCTGGCAGGCGCCCAGCCCAAGTTGATTCTCGTCAGATTTCCCAGTTACAGAACGAAAGAAGAAGTGCTTAAGCTGGCATGGCAAATGAAAGGCCTTATGTGGAGCAATTGTGAAATCAGCTTTTATCACGATTACGCACCGGCGATCCTTGCCAGACGGAAGGAATACGCGGAAACATGGAGGGTCCTGAAGAAAAACAACATCAGATTCCAGACCCTGTACCCAGCTAGGCTAAGAGTTTTTACGACGAGGGGACAAAAACTTACGCTACAGTGGAGGAAGCAACGTCGGACCTGGCGGAGCGGGGACTACCCATA
This sequence comes from Hemitrygon akajei, assembly GCF_048418815.1. Lineage (NCBI taxonomy): Eukaryota > Metazoa > Chordata > Chondrichthyes > Myliobatiformes > Dasyatidae > Hemitrygon > Hemitrygon akajei. The sequence goes on from NC_133125.1 coordinate 149,011,087, forward strand.
AAAGTTATCACCCAACCGGAGTCGCTACTGGAAAGGATTATGCAGAAGTCGTGGCAACCAGTGCGGTGAGGACACTCCACTCGAACCAGAGTGTCACGCTATAAGGAAAAGTATTTCGACGCGAACGTAGAGAGAGTATAGATCGATAAAAAGAAATTGCTGAAAGTAATCGGACTTAAAGGGAAAATTAAAGCTGGAACTGAAAATAAACTCGACGGAATAACTTGAATGATAGCAATATGGTCGAGGCATAAAAAGGAGGGAATTCTCTATGACTGTTCACACTGATGAGGGCCCTCGAACACAGGCTGGAGATGGAGGTTATCCCTCTGAACTGAGGGAGGTCGGTGCTCAGGCCTCACATAATTCCCTAAAAGTTGCGTCACAGGTGGATAGCTTCGGAAAGAGAGGTTTTGGTACATTGGCCTTTATAAATCGAAGTATTGAGTATAAGAGTTGGAATGTAATGGTGAGGTTGTATAAGACATTGGTGTGACCGAATTTGGAGTATTGTGTGCAGTTTTGGTCACCTAATTACAGGAAAGATATTAATAAGGTTGAAAGAGTGCAGAGAAGGTTTACAAGGATGTTACCGGGACTTGAGAAACTGAGTTACAGAGAAAGGTTGAATAGGTTAGGACTTTATTCCCTGGAGCGTAGGAGAATGAGGGGTTATTTGATAGAGGTGTATACAATTATGATGGATATAGATAGAGTGAATGCAAACAGGCTTTTTCCACTGAGGCTAGGGAAGGATAAAACAGAGGTCATGTGTTAATTGTGAAGGGGGAAAAGTTTGAAGGGAACATTGCGGGGGGCTTCTTCACTCAGAGTGGTAGGAGTGTAGAATGAGCTGCCAGATGAATTGGTGAATGCGGGCTCACTTTTGACATTGAAGAAAAACTTGGACAGGTGTATGGATGAGAGGGGCTTGGAGGGATATGGCCCGGGTGCAGGTCAGTGGCACTAGGCTGAAAATGGTTCAGCACAGCCAAGAAGGGCCATAAGGCCTGTTTCTGTGCAGTAATGTTCTATGGTTCTATGGTTCTAAATCACTGGATATTAGCATATAAGTTACGTAAACAACAGACAGACAATACAATTCCTGAAATAAAGAATCCAAAGACAAAGATTGTTGAGAATACTATAGGGGAAATTCAAGAGGGTTTTGAAACATATCATCGAGTGCTGTACTCTCAACCCCGGGCCTCAAATGAGCCCCATATAGACACTTTTCTGAATTCTTTAGAATTACCGAGGCTCACAGATTTACAAAATCAATGATTATTAGCACCAATAACTGCTAAAGAACTGAACGTGGCCATCTCTAGATTAAAGGCCAGAAAGTCTCCAGGACCTGGGTTTACCTCAGAGTGGTACAAATCCGTGAAGTCACAGTTAGCTCCATTATTACTTAACACCTTTAATTGGATCTTACAGAGAAGAGAAATTCCACCTTCCAGGAGAGAGGCGATTATCTCAGTTATTCCTAAAGAAGGTAAAGATTAACTAGAATGCAGTAATTATCGGCCAGTCAGTGTCAATTTGAAATACAAATTGTTTACATCTATATTAGCTCGTAGACTGGAAAAGCTTCTGAATGGACTCATCCACTTCGACCAGACTGGATTCATTCAGCAAAGACAAACTCAGGACAACATAAGGAGAACTTTACACATACTAGAACAGGTTACTGAGAACGGGACAGAGGCAATGGTAGTGGGATTAGACGCCGAGAAAGCTTTTGATTCTGTTAGATGGGTATTCCTATATAAAGTATTAGGAAGATGTGGCTTTCAAGAGGAGTTTATTTAAGTAATCCAGACTTATATCACAGTCATACAGCTGGAATTAAGATAAATTGAATCCTCTCTGATTCTTTTATTTTAAACAGAGGAACTAGACAGGGGTGCCAAATTTCCCCTCGCTTCTTTTCACTATACATTGAATCTGTTGCCCATATTAATAAGACAGAGCGAAATTGTAAATGGTATCAAGGTGGCAGAGATTGAACAGAAATTAGTGCTATTCGCGGATGATGTATTAGTTTATTTCAGTGAACCAAAAAAATCATTCATAGGATTGTTTACACCGTTGGATGAGTTCGGGAAAATATTAGGTTATAAAATTAACGTTAAGAAAACGCAGGTTATTATGCAGCATCCAAAACACTGAAGGATGCATAAGACCTTAATTGGAAAGCTAAATCATTAAAATATTTAGGAATAACCCTGCCAAAAGATCTTTCAACGTTGCCACTGATTATGGGCCTTTAGTTTCAGAGACAAAAGCAGATATACATAGGTGGAATTTTATCCCCTTTTTAAGTTTAAATTCAAGGATGAATACAATAAAAACGAATATTCTCCCTCGGTTACTTAACATTTTTTTTCCAGAATTTAACTGTGGAGGTAGACGGTAATCAACTTAGGGAATGGGACAAGTGGATTTCCCTCTCTATCTGGCAAGGAAAGAAACCTAGAATCCGATTTATCGCCTTACAGTTAGGAAAGGAAGGAGGAGGTATGACACTTCCTTGCTTGAGAAATTATTTTTATGCTTCAGAGATAACCCATCTGTTATATTGGTGTAATGGGGAATACAAGGCTAGATGGAAGGAAATAGAATTTGGATTGAATCACAGTTTTCCTCTACAGGCCTCAATTACGGACAAACGATTGATGGCCCAATTGGAAAAAAAGATTAAAAACAGGTGGATAAATCTCACATTAAACGTATGGCAGAAGGTGACTAATTTATGTGAAATTTACAACATGTTAAAACTTATTAGATGGTGTGCCAATAATACCGAATTCTTTCCCAGCAGAGGAGATAAAGATTTGAACTATGGATAAAGAAAGGTCTTACAACCTACCTCTCATTCACAAATAAAAGTGCATTACAAAGTTTTCAATCCCTGAAGGACAAACACGGCCCAGAACACAACTACTTTTTTAGGTACCTTCAAGTACGACACTATTTTAACCATAATTGTAGAAGTACAGACGTATCAACAGCAGAATTGGAGATTTTCAAGATTTTGAATTCGGCTTGCAGCTCAATACCAAGTAAATCAATTTCTCGATTATATGATGCCCTCTCTCGTGCCAAAAATGAAAATACATTGTATATTAAAGAGAAGTGGGAGAAAGAAGCGGGCATGATACTTTCAAAGGAGGTTGGGGGGAAATATGCAGCTTTCAGTGGTCTTCAACTAACTCTTTGGTTTGGAGAGAACATTGCTGGAAAAATATTATTAGATACTTCAAGACCCCATGCCAGGAAAAATATAAAGACACTTTAACTTGGCGTGTTGGAGAAGATGTGGCTCCAAGGAAGCACATTTTTTTGGGGTTTGCCCTAAATTAAGTTTATATTGGAAAGGTATTCACAGAGCATTAGTTAAGGAATTTAAGATACAGATACCTCTGGACTTTATGACTCACTATTTGGGGCATGTATTGTTTTCGGAACAGAAGAAAGATATAAAGTTTATGCACGCCTTTTTAGCGACAAGTCAGAAATCAATCACCAGAAAGTGGCTAAATCCAGTATCACCCACTTTAGAAGATCGGCATGAAATTATTTTGGAAATATTTAAAATGGAAAAGATGACTTACTCCCTGAGAATTCAAGAAGAAATAAATATCAAATTTGGAATAAATGGATTGAATGTACAACCCCAATACGAGCAGATTTTAACTGATCCACCTAATGGTTCATACTGCTTTTCTCATCAACTTAGTAATAATTTTAACATAGGTTCCCTTGGTTTGAATGCTCACTGTTTTATCTCTGGAAAACGTGCAATTAACACAAGTAAAAGGAAAGATTTAGGGAAAAAAAGACAACTTGAACTAAATAAATACACAGGAATTGGATAAATACGTTTATGGGTAGAAGCAAACATGAATGTGTTAAGATACAAACACCTACAATGGAAGTTACATAGGGTTACACACATTATTTTGGACAAGAAAGAAGTGGAGACAGGGAAATTATTATTCAACCACTATTATTACTATTTTTAACAACAATTATTATTATTTAGTTTATTAGTATGGATTTACAATTGCACATATATATCTATTTAAATGCCTAATCATTTTTAATATCATCTCAGTGTGTACTTGTGAATGTATAAATATATAGATTTATACATATATAAAAATTGAAAAGCCTTTATATGTAAAAACGTTTGTGGAATACTTGTGAATACCTTATCTAAATAAAAATAAAATTAATAAAAATAAAATTCAAAGGCGAAGTAGGGTCATTTCAGTTCACCTGCAGATTACCTTTCAGTCAGATAAGTTGAAACACATGAAGATAGCTGTTGTCAATTTCAACTAATGTTCAAATAGTTACCTGTGTTTTCCCCAATTATAACTTTGAACATTGACAGATTCGCTCAATATGTAATTAATATCTCTAATGTAAATTTGACTTCATTTAAAGAGACCAAATGTCTTGAGTGCATCATTATTTATTATACAACCACCTCGTTTCAATCGTCTGATGCGATCTGTATAGCAATTTCTTTCTTTCTGTGACTGCGTGGGTTTCCCTGCGTGCAGTGGTGTTTTCTACCAAATAACAAGAAAGGTAAAAGGTGAATTAGCTAAATGATCCTCGCGTGTTGATGATTCGTAGAATCTGCAGAAAGAGCTGATGGAAACGCCAAGAGAATAGAATAGGTTCAATTTACAATTAAATTGCATTAAGCCAAAGGGCTTCACCTCGATCATAAAAAATGTCTAAGCAGTACACTTTGAAAATTCCGATGTTCAGGATTCATTACAACAAAATCTTAAATTTTTAGATAACAGTATTTTATTTTAAGAAGCTATTTATATTTTCTGATTATCCTGATAATGAGACGGAAGGGAGTCGTAATCAAATATTTTAATTCCTCTCTAAATTTCCTCTGGGACACTGCATATATACAAGTGTTTGTGCAACAACTCAAACACCTCAGCATATATCCAGTTTGCTCGGTTATGGTGGAAGGGTCGTTGTAACTTGCTTCCAGAAATTGGGTGTCACTAATTTGCACATATAGGTAATATATGAAAACTACCATCCATAACAGAATAAATGTGCCTGAAATAGCGAGAAGCAAAATTATTGATTTTCTTCGGTTGTCCACCTCCGAATCAGTGTCCTTCTTAATCTGATTATTTCCACGAAGTCCGCTCCTGAGTCTGTTTGCCTGGACAATATGTCTGATAGTTATAGAGTTCAGCAGCAAAATTAGCACAAAAGGGGTAATTATCGTCATGACAGTTTCTAACCACAAAAATGCCACCCATATGGGCGAAGTGTAAAAACTTGATTTTACACGGCAGGACCACTGTATGTTGTTAATTATTTCTCGTGGTTCATATATAAAATGGAATGGAACATTTTCCAAAATACTCAAGGAACACACTACCGCTATCACAATAGCTGCGACCCTTTCAGTACAATAATTCGTTCTCAGCGACTGGCAGCAAATAGCAACAAATCGATCAAAGGTAAAAGCTACAGTCATCCACACAGAACAGTCAATGGACATTAAGTGCATGGCAAGGTTCCATTTGCAAAACGATGTCCGATTGAAAACGGAATATTGCAAGTAGCCGTCTACAATCTCATAAAAAATTACTCCAGTTATAAGGACCATTAGGTCGCCCATCGCCATGCCCACCAGGTAACGAGTGATGCATTTCGAGAGACCACAGTGTCCACGGGAGAAAATGATGATTGCCAGCAAATTAGCTGTGAAAAGATTAAAACAAATTAATATCTAATTACGGTTGTTTTTGTTTAAAATTGCTATGTTTACTTTCCTACACCATTGCCCTTGCTTTCTGACACAATTCAGTTGATGTTGAGTATAAACGAAAACTAATGTTTGGTTGATTCGAGTTGAATGACTCTTTGCTTGGCAGGGTTCTACTGGATTGTGGTTTACGTTTTCCGATGGGCGGTGAGCTTTACCTAACGAAAACGAAGCATCCACACACCGACACCTCATCATTGTATTCCACGAGAAACCAATCAAAGCTACCCTGGCGAATCCATCCTTAATGATAGACAATGTACGACTCCGCCCAATATTGCATACGTGCGATTTGGAATAATTTACAACTCAAGTAATAGGGAAAATATGAAAATAGCGGGTTGCGGAATTCGCAACTGAACCCTGCATTGTTGAATTATCTCTTGGAAACCCATTTCGAGGACGTAAAATAGCGTGCTGCCACGTGACTCTCACTAACGGAGATTCTTTGAAGATGCCGGGTTTATTCTATCTATACCGTATTGTGGCATTGGATTCTATTTTATTTTGCTGAAGAATGTGAATAATTGAATACGAAGAGGCCACACCAACTGTTTTTCCTTATCAGCTATTCAGTAATATCTGAATTGATTCTCTAAACTAGTATCACATTCCTCCAAAGCAATATCTTACAGATTCCCTTAATCGTTATAATGTTCAAATACTTTATATTTCTGCCAATACTACAGACTGTAATTTTTCATGAGAATCCCAGGTGGCACCTTAGAGATGAAGCGTAGAAACTAGAAACAGACATTCGCAGTATCTCGGTAACTACTTCTCGAGTTCTGTCAGGCCCTTTCATGCATTCTTGTAGAGGAATCGACCGTAAAACGGCAAATCAATTGCCATATACATATCTGTTCTGCTGCATACAAACTCTAACATATTAACTGATACTTTAGACATAATATGCCTGTCTCTGCCAATCCTCATAGTTTTTTCAAGTGTGGTCATCTAGCCAGAGTGCACTGCAGTTGTATATTAGTGGATGACTACTGGCCGGGCGAAATTTCGTCCATAATTACAAAGGCCAGTCATTGAATCGGATTAAAAAAACTGAAGCCATTCTTGAATTAAGAAAAAAACTCTTCTAAATTTAAGTTCACCGTTAACTTTCATGCCCTGTAAGGAAGATGAAACGCAGTTATGATTTAAATGTCTTCAGTTTGACTGTGGCCACTACCGAGTCAACGACACACTAAATCATAAAAATAGATGCCGATCTTGCCAGCGACGTTCTCAAATTCTGCACAGATAACTTAGCAGCAGTTGACCACACCGAAGTTTGTGCTCAGTCGGGACTGGAATCTACCCGAGGCCTGCGTGCAGGGAGCTTGCGCCTGCTTTATTCGTAAAGTGTTTTTTTTCAGCGCACTGATAAAAAGAGTATAAGACGATAAGACATAGAAGCAGAATTAGTCCATTTGGCCCATATTTCACTATTATTATATTTATTGTTTAAAATCTCATAGTTTTCTGAAAATACTTTTCACCTTGTTTGTTCACGAGGGAACTTTGACCTGTGCTTAATTTAGCTACAGGAAGGATGTAATTAATTGGTTCAGACACAAGGCAGGCATATAATTAGCTCAAGAATTCCGGTCAAAATATCTACTTGGATACCAAGAATTTGAGCTATCTATTCGACGCTGTAAATTACCGCCGGTAGATTAACCATTACGAATAGAACTAACAAATATATGAAAAAGTACTTGGAAAGTACTATTGAACTATTTTTGGCTCCTTACCGGGAACACCAACAACAGCAAGAATAGGATAGAAAATGTTTTCTATTTGTACGATTACCGGCTGCCTCATGTTCATGGACAACGTACGTAGATGATCGTAATCAGTTTGCTTATCTATTGCTTCAACATAACCGTTTTTATACCTGAAAAATAATGTTTGACACCGAAATTGCGTAATGATTGTCAATAGCAAAACGTGTTTTTACATAGATTAAATATAGATTATTACTAATCCTTTGGGTATGATACCTTCTAAGGATTATATTTCCACACCCATACTGTTATTTTGATCAGCCCGACACCACTATTAAATGGAATCTGACAGAACAAATTAAATATTTACTACAAATTAGCATTCGCTTAGATTTAGTTACAACCGGTGGTTCTTTTGATTTTATTTCGGTGCTTTGTTGTCAGATTCACACAGAAAAACATTGAGGAGAACCAAGAACTTCCTTAGACATCAAAACTCTTAAGTATTTATAGGAAATAACAAACCCTGCGCCGGGAGAGTAATGTTCAGGTGTACAGTCTGTGCAGTCAGATATAGTTCATAAAGCCTTGAGATTTTGAAATGTCAGTATTGTAGACTTCAATTTGAGGCTACAGTATGTGCTTGATGGGTTACCTTTACATCGTCCTTCCTGCACAGTAAATTTAAAGAAACAGCTATACATGGATTAGCTATCAATTATATTCAATAGATTAAGAGTAGAAGATTTATAACGCGAGAGGATGAAAAAAAATAGAAACTTCAGGTGTTTAACCTAACATTATTAGGAGAGACATGCGAGAGAGGTAATTATTAAAACTACGAGATTACATTAGCAATGTATTTGGAAAACGTCAACACGTTGTGAACTGGAGTTGAGTCCTCTGACATATGTTGTACCCAGTTCAAAAGAAGCATGCTGAATTGCAAATGTAAAATAAGTGGTTTTGTTTTTAAATTCATAGAATGCCACATAATTCCTGGATAACATTTTGCATCGAAGCTAACTATAAAAAAATATTAGATATACATTCCAAGAAATATAACATCCTATAATTCACAGATTCAACACATTCCAAAAGATAAAGCAATGTGGGTGAAAATGCTCCATGTCTGTAGTCTGTATTAGTTGTGAACCCGTCCTGGTGAGGGGAAACTAGCCAAAATTATGCAGCAGTGCAACTCAAATTATCTTTCATTTCAGAAAATTACAAATTGTATGTCAAAATGATTACAGAAAGGATATATATCAATTATAATGTAAGAGCTAATAGCAATAACTCTGAAAATATTGCAATGTTTATTAATAAGCTGCGCAGCCTCTAGTCAGGTAGTCACATACTATGGTAACATGCCTTGTGGACAATCGAGTCATTACCGGCCATTAAGCACACTAATCATGCACGATCTGCATTTTATTTAATGCTCCCTTCATTCTGCCTCACCACACCGATCTTGCATCTGTGCCAGCGTGAAGTACTGTAACTTAAGTGACCGTAGTTAAAGTTACCCAAGTAATTTACTTTCACATTGAATAAAGACTCATCACCTTCCTGTATTGGCCTAGTTGTTCGCATATTTATGTGGTTTGTGTGTAATTTCTTTGAAAAGCTCATGTGACTTGCAGCTGGACAGGAACTCAGATACCTCAGCATATACAGTGTCATTTCAAAATTGTGAAGCGACCGTTGAAAATTAAGAGACAGAAAATTACACATACGCACCGTGCAAAAATTGGCACCCATACCAATATAATGCTGTCAGAGTTAGGGAAAAGCAATATTGTTGATTGGTTTCCCTCCTCCACCTTAAAAATAGTGTGATTTCCAGCATGTTCCACGAAGTCCACTCCTAACTCTGTTAACCACAACAATTGATGCAAGAGATTTAGCAGCTTCTGGAAATCCAGAGTAACACACAAAAATGCTGCAGAAACTCAGCTGGTCAGGGAATATCTATGGACGGAATAAATAGTCGACGTTTTGTGCTGAGACACTTTGCCAGAAGTGGAAAGAAAGGAGGGATGGGGAATCTAGAAAAATTGTTGCCGTGGGGGAGAGACCAGGAGTCATGTTAGAAGGTGAGAGAGGAAGCCAAGAGAAAGGCGAGTGCGGAGGGGAGATGAACTGAGAAGCTGGGAGTTGATTAGTTAAAATGTGGCTGAAGAAGAAAGAAACTGATACGGGAGAAAAGTGTACCGTAGGAGAAAGGGAAGAATGAAGGGCATCATAATTTAGTCATGGGCAGGTGAACAGAAGAGAAGAGATAAGACGATAGCCAGAATGGGAAATTTTTTAAAAAAGGAGGGAGAGGAGGGCAAAAATTACTGGAATTCGGAAAATTCGATGCCTATACCGTCAGGTTGGAGACTACCAAAACGGAGTATGAGGTCCTGCTTCTCCAAGCTGACACTGGCCTCCTCGTGACAGTAGAGAAGGCCATCCATCGATATTTTGAAACAGCAATGGGGACTGGAATTAAAGTTGTTTGTGACTTGGAACTACAGTTCGCTGCAGCCGAGACGAATGTGCTCGGCAAAGCGGTCCCACAGTCTACATCGGATCTCACTGATGTAGAGAAGGCGTCTCCAGAAGCATCGGATGCAGTAGATGATCCTGACGACAAGACCCAATCATTCTTTCCAAGTGAGGCAACACTTCACTTGCAAGACTTTCGCACTAGAAGAGGACAAACAGAATGAACAAATTTTCTCTTTGAATCGTTGAAAAATAATTGTCAGTCTGCTCTAATTTAATCCCGTGCAAAAAGTAGTGACGGGAACACGGTTTAGCCATGGTTGAGCCTGTGCAGATTTGTAGTTTACATTGGATATAGTTAATAGGGCATATCCGTGATTTGTTCTTCTGTTAGCTCCTGGATGTGTGTAATAAACAATTGGTCAGCTGCACTCGTTGATACAAATACTTAACCCGGACACACTAAATAACTTTCTGTTAATTATCCACTAAGTAAGGATGTAACAAAGTTTTCTTTTAAATTAGCAGAAATTACTTGATCTTTTTTGAATAGGCTACTGATATCTGCAACGAAACACGTTATATCAGCGTTGCAGTATTATTAGAAGCTGCAGCACGATGTAAAAAAAACTAAAAACGCACTTATATATTTTTTTTTACAAATAAGAGGAAATCTGCAGATGCGGTAAATCCAAGTAACACACACATATGCTGGAAAAACTCAACAGGCCAGGTAGCATCAGAAAAGAGAAAAGAGTACTGTCAACGTTTCGGGCCGGCCTTCCTTCTGACAATTCGGCAGATTTTTTTTCTATTTGTAAGAGAACCGGGATTGCCACAATAGGAGAGAACCGATCAAATCTACACAACCAAATTACTTGCGGCAGAAAGAATATTATCTTTAGATGATGGAAGCCGTAGGAAACTCGTAAGTATGGCATAACATTTGTTACTATTTTGTGGCACATATCGTTCCTCCTGGACACTTAGCTCCCGCTGGAGCATAGCCGTCGGTCATTTCCAATCCCCATCGTCCTCTGTTCTGAGCCACTTTCTCGACGCAAGACCAGGAGTGTCTCTGTTGTGCAATTTCGGTGTCCATATAGTTTTTGAACGTCCTATTTTTCCTCCTTCCGTGGAGATTCTATTTTAATGCCTGCTTGGTGATGTTGTTAATTAGATTCTTCAAGGTGTGGCCCACTCAGATTTAGTGCAACACACAAAAAAAGCTGGTGCAACACAGCAGGCCAGGCAGCATCTATAAGGAAAAGCACTGTCGACGTTTTGGGCCTCGGCAGTCGACAGTGCTTCTCCACCAGCATTTAGTGTGTATTGTTTGAATATCCAGCATCTGCATATTTCCTAGTGCTTGCTCAGTTTTAGTGCGTGCGTTTGTATTTATATGGATTCCTGGTTGCAATTTAACCGCAGTTTCCGGTTAGTTACTTTGTCAGTACATCAGATGCTTAGCATTATGCTCAAGCAGTGGTTAGTGAAAAGGTACAGATTTTTGTAGTGTTTTCTTTGTTGTTTTCCAGTTTTTAGACACATATAGAAGCACTCTTTAAATATTTGAGTTCTGATTCTGTTTTACCTTGATATGAGTCTGGAAATTACTCTCACTTTGCTTTGACATTCTCATCCGTTACTCCATATGCACTCACAACGCTTCCAAAATAGGCAAAGTAAGTCAATACTTCCAGGTTTATCTTTCATCACGAGGGTCTATTGTGGGTGAAGTTTGATTTCATATTTGATCCTAGACCCAACGTAGTGGAATTAGCTGTGACGATTGTTGAGAAGGTGAAGGAGAAAGTGTAACACCTGTCCAGCTTGCAGAAGTAAATGTCAGGAGTAAGACCAATGAGCTGGGAACAAGGGAGTCACTGAATGAATGATATCTGCGGAAAATGGAGTGTGTGTGTGAGAGATGAATGGATTTATGATAGCGCCACCTCGTTGCCCTTTCGAGTTGCTCTGCGGAAACAGCTGAAATGCCTGTCTCTAGTGTTTCGTTTTCTTTCCTTTCACAGGTGGTCGGTGTTCCATTGAATTCTTTATCTGCAAATGGCAGTCAAACCGTATTTTCTTTTACAGCTGATGAGTTCCTGTTCCTGGAGCTCGTTTGTCGACTGCTTTTCAACATTCTCCCGGAGTGGCATGGAAGAAGACGCTTCCGGGCTGCGGCCCTTGGCAGACCCATTTCCAGGCCGGTGTTGGGAAAAGAGGCATTGCGGAAAATGGGACATCAACATTTTGCTGCGGCGCTTGTACGGGAAAAGCCACGGGTAAAAGGGACTTTCAGTCTCACCTGCCGTTATGAAAATGAGTGATAACTCACTATGGCTTTTTAATGAGGGAGAGCCTGTGCCATGTCGAACTATTAGGTGGACAATAGATTTTGCTGACTGTAGATCATGGTATTTGAGTGTTTTGCTACTACTTGGTAGGTGGTAAGCGCTCACGCATTTTGTTGTAACAGGTGGGGTGGCATACGCTTATGCTTGCTGCTGATTTTGCGTGGGTAGAGGGAGAGGGGAGCTTTGGGGTTCTAATGCTTTTCTGTCATTCATTTTTTTGGAATTCTTCTGTTTTTCTTGGTTGCCTGCCCGTGCAAATATTTCAGATTGTATATTGCATACATTCTCTGATAATAAACGGAATCATCTGAACCATTGACACTCGATGGTTGTGTATTTTATTCCTGGGTAATGACCATGGGAAAATGCTACGGTCGCTTCGTGTTAATTCAGTGAGTCAAAAATCAAACTTACAAACTTTAGCGAAAATGGTGATGGAAACATTTGCGATAATTACAAAAAGATATCTACCAAGAACAGTCAACAACAGCGGCATAATTTGTGCGGTGTGAACTTGCAAGCACGATCTTTCTTTGCCACTGAGAGTGATAACCCTCATTTATTAAGCAGCAGGACATAAAATCATTATTTTCCCAAAGAGTTAACTTCAGACTTAAGACGCATTGATTAGAATATGATGCACCCCATTCGGAGCAAGCCGGCTGCGGGTCAACGGCTAAGGATTTTCGGAGCGAAGGCAGCTTTACTGCTTGGGGTAAAAGAGAGGCAAGACTGCGCAGGCAGGTGACGTCAGCTAGCAGAGCGGGAGAAGTTTAAAAAGAAGGCCGCCATATTCAGTGGGCAGCACTCGGAGCGAGCAGCGGAGTGAGCCGTAGCAGAGTGATAGGGTTTTGGCTCAACGGGCTCCGGCGGTAACGAGGCGAGGTAGGTCTACCTGTGTTAATTGCGGAAAGTAAGTAGTATGTGTGTGAGGCCGGTTTTCTGTACTCGGTGTCAAATGTGGAATGTCCTAGAGTCGCCCAACCTACTGGAGGGCCATATCTGCACCCGGTGTGTCGAGCTGCAGCTGCGAAGGAGCGCTTTAAGGAACTAGAGATGCAGCTCAATGACCTTCGTCTGATCAGGGAGAGCGAGCAGTTCATAAAAAGGAGTTATAGGCAGGAGGTCACACCGGGAACACGGGAGACAGACAAGTGGATAACAGTCAGGAGAGGGAATGGCAATAATAAACTACAAGAGAGTACCCCTGTGGCAGTACCCCTTGAGAATACGTACTCCTGTTTGAGTACTTTTGGTTGGGGACAGCCTTTCTGGGGGAAGCAACAGTGGCTGTGCCTCTGACACTGAGTCATATCAAGGGATATGGGGAGAAGGCAGGAACGGGGTTCTGATTGTGGATGATCAGCCATGATCACATTGAATGGCTGTATTGGCTCGAAGGGCCGAATGGCCTACTCCTGCACCTATTGTCTATTGTTTGTTGAGTTCTGGGCTGTGGCTCAGAAGGGTAGGGGAAGTGTTACGTACCCCGTAATTGGGTGTCAGAACAGCAAAGATAGAAGTATCCGTTGGAGTCTGGTGGTACTATATTCAAAAGTGTTTATTAGTAAAGTAAGCAAAACAATAACAATAATGCAAATATACATATAACACAAGTTAGCAATAATAAACCTGAAAGTGTAGGAATAATAATAAGCAATAATAAACAAGCTCTGTCGATGTCTGGGGTAAATGAATTGTCATAGAAAAGTATAAAGTTCAGTTCAGTTCATGCGTGCTGAGGTAGGTATAGTTGTTGTATGGTAATCGTTGGAGAGAGAGAGAGAGAGCGCGCGAGCGAGGTGTAACAGCTGCAGCAGGCAGACCTTTCTGTGGCTTTTTGATTCCGTTGCACCGTTGTCGTCATTCGACTATGACCCCGCCGTCCTTCAGGTAGACCGTTCTTCTGTGGTGGACTCGTCACTCTGGCATGAGTGTACACACACACAAGTCCCCACAGGTCCTGCTGTTACACGGAGAGCTTTACTGACCGATCTCCTTGTTCGGTATCCGAAACTCCCAACCTTCCTTGTGGGGTCACAACCCTCAGTCAGGGTCCACTGGTGTGTCTGAAGGGTGTCTCTCCAAACCTGTCTTTTATCCCTACTAAGGGGTCTCAGCTATCAATCAATTCTGAATGACTGTGTCCATCAAATCAGGCCACTCCTGCAGTCCCCTGAGGAATGTTAACGAGCAAAATAATGTCCTTGCAGCGAAAAGGTAAATAATCCAGGAAGAGTCACAATACAGTAGATCAGCCAGCTCCCTCTCTCTTATCTGTCGCAGTTGTTCTTGCCTGTGTTTCGTCTCTCTCTCCCATGAACGGCATAGCAACAACAATAGTTCATGGTTCTGGGGCGGGGGGGGGGAAGTGATGGTTAACTCTGTACCGCGTTGTCCATCAGATCTGCTCATCACTCATAAGAGAAGGAAGAGGAAGGCAGCAGTGATAGGGGAATCTATATTTGGTGGTCAGACAGGAGATTCTGTCAATGCAGGAAAGAAACTCAGATGATTGTTTCCATCCCAGTTGCCAGGGTCCGGGATGTTTCAGATCGCCTCCAAGATGTCCTTCAGTGGGAGGGGGAACTGTCAGCTGTCGTGGTACATATCGGTACCAATAACCTAGGTAGGAAAAGGGAAGATGTCCTGAAAAAAGACTACAGGTAATTAGGGAGGAGGTTGAGAAGCAGGACCGCAAAGGTAGTCATCTCGGGATTACTGCTCTGCCACGCGACAGTGAGTATAGGAATAGAATGAGATGGAGGATAAATGCGTGACTGAAGGATTGGAGTGGGGGCAGGGATACGATTTTCTGTATCATTGGAACCACTTTTGGGGCAGGTGTGACTGGTGCGAAAAGGACGGTTTGCACTTGAATCCTAGGGAGACCAATATCCTGGCGGGGTGTTTTGCTAAGGGCATTGGGAAAGTTTAAACAAGAAACTGTTGGAGGGTGGGAACCGAACTGAAGAGATTGGGGAAGAGACGGTTGGCTCACAAATGGAGAAAGATTGGAGGCTGTGTGTGAGGGAGGATAGGCAAGTGATAGAGAAGGGATGCGCTCAGAACGACGGTTTGAAATGTGTCTATTTTAATACAAAGAGAATTGTGAACAAAGCGGATGAGCTTCGAGCGGAGATCAGTACCTGGAGTCATGATGTGGTGACCAGTACTGAGTCATGGATGGTTCAGGGATAGGAATGCTTACTTCAAGTACCGGGTTTTAGATGTGTCAGAAAGGACAGGGAGGGAGGCAAAAGAGGTGGGTGCGTGGCACTGTTGATCAGAGATAGTGTCATGGCTGCAGAAAAGGTGGACGTCATGGAGGGAGTGTCTACGGAGTCTTTGTGAGTGGAGGTTAGGAACAGGAAGGAGTCAATAACTTTAGTTGGTGTTATTTGTAGACTGCCCAATAATGGGTGAATTACTGGAACAATACCTTTTTCGGCTTCAATAGCTATACAATACTGTTTAATGCAGGGCATTGGCACATTCTTCATTATTCGGAGCTGTTTTTTACCTTGTGCCCATAGATTAACTGGTACCCGCTTTAAAGCTCTTAGTAGAAGTGGAGGGTCTTTTACTAGTGGCTGTTGCTTTTCGAAATTTTTTTTCCCAGATCTCGGACTTTAACATAATCCTCCCCTCCCTCTCATTAAAGAATTCTATTTGCACTTCATGTCCCAATACGGGCAGTGTTAGAACACAAACAGTCTTCGGTTCTTTTCTCAATGGCTTTGTCATTGACCCTATATCGTTACGTTTTGCTGATGGTTTTACGGACACTGTCAAATGGAGCATTGAGGAGTCCTCCAGTCGGAATCTTTCTTCCTGATTTCCATTAAGTCCAACAGGACCTCGAATCCGTCTGTACCAAAATACGCATATGGTGTCTTCAGCTTTACTTTATCATTCAATTAAGGATGTACTTCTTGATCATGGTGCGGGTCAGTTAGCAAAGTACCGTGCAGTGGAGCATCTTCTTTCCTGGGCTGGTATTAATCAAATAATGCAAAGTTTGCATGTCGAGGTTGGCTTGTTCAATCAATGGTTCATACATCTTACCGAAGTGCCAAGCACAGGAATTGCTATCCAACTGCCCAAGTATAAATATCGGCTGTGTTTGTTTTTACCTTTCTGGCCCGTTCATTAATTTTAGCATTTGTGGGGCGATAATTTGAGGAGGCTTCATCCGTCCAGTGCCCCTAATTTGCAAAGGGACTGTCGACCCGGTAGGAGAAGCGGGGCTGTTTTAGATATAATGAATGTTCCTCTTAAAAGCCTATCCCCACCTCTACAGAGGCTAGCGTGGATTTAGGTTCTGTCATGGAAATACTAGCTATTCGAATGGTTTCAGAAGTTAGCATTACTCACGAGAATGTCTGCGGAGGAGGGGGTGTGGTGTAGACAGAGGATTTAGTAGCACCGATATCAATCAGACAATCTAAATAACTATTTCCTATTCTTTCAGGTTTTTCCTTATATTTTAGACAATCTGATTACCTTTGTCTGTACCACCATTGATCCGCGGCCCCGCTAGGCTGACGGGTTAAGGCTCAAGTTGAACTCAATCAATTTCTGATCAGTTGTTCCTTGGGGCTCTCTAACATAAGCTCCTTAATCACTTCCGATTCGTTACATAACACCCAGTCCAGTATAGCTGACCCTCTAGTAGGTTCAAAGACAAACTGCTCTGAAAACCAAATACCTCATATGCATTGAACAAACTCATTGTCTTGAGATTCGTTTCCAGCCTTATTTTTCCAATCCATCTGCGTGTTTCAATCTCCCATGTCCATCACAACATTGTCCTTGTGACAAGCCTTTTATATTTACTGCTGTAATGTGTGGTTCACATCCAGGCTACTGTTTGTGATTTCAGTTTCTTAACTCCACCCTGGCGCCATTTTTCACCAGCAGAGCCGCAACATCCTCGCTTTCGACCTTCCTGTCCCTTCGATACAACGTGTAGTATTGGACATTCGCCTTCCATCTGCAATCATCCTTCCGCCACGATTCGGTGATGACCACAACATCATGCCCGACAATCTGTAATAGTGCAACAAGATCATTTACCTTACTTCATGTACTCCGTGCACTGAGATAAAAATCTTCGAGTGCTGCATTTGCTTCCTTTTTTTGATTTTGCATCCCTAATGCACTAATACTCGGCGGGCAATTATGTCCTATCATCTGCATGCCCCTACTGGCAGACTAATTGCACACTATCTTTGCTTTTTACCACTTGTCCTATACCGAGTCTCTTCACTGCGGTTCACACTCCCTTGCCAGATTAGTTTAACGCCCCCCACCCCAACAGCTCTGCTCGCAAGAATACTGGTTCCCCTTGGGTTCAGGTGCAACCAGTCACTTTTGAACAGGTTATACCTCCCCCAGAGTAGATCCTTATGATCTAAGGACACGAAGCCCTGTCCTCTGCAGCTGATTCTCAACCACGCAATAATTTACTAAACCATGCTGTTGCTACTCCCACTGGCACGTGGCATAGGGAGCAATCCGTAAATCATTACTCTGAATGTCCTGCTTCTCAGCTTTCTGCCCAGCTCTTTAACTTTTCTCTTCAGGATCTTTTCACTTTTCCCTCCTATGGTGTTGGTACCAAAATGTCCCATGATATCTGGCTGCTATATAACCATATAACAATTACAGCAAGGAAACAGGCGAATCTCGGCCTGCCTAGTCCGTGCCGAACGCTTACTCTCACCTAGCCTCACTGACCCGAACTCAGCCCATAACCCTCCATTCCTTTCCTGTCCATATACCTATCCAATTTTACATTAAATGACAATACCGAACCTGCCTCGACCACTTCTACTGGCTTATTCCACACAGCTACCACTCTCTGAGTAAAGAAATTTCCCCTCGTGTTACTCCTAAACTTTTGCCCTCTAACTCTCAACTTATGTCCTCTTATTTGAGTCTCCCTTACTCTGAATGGAAAAAGCCTATGCACCTCAACTCTGTCTATCTCCCTCATAATTTTAAATGTTTCTATCAAGTCCCCCCTCAACTTTCTACGCTCCAAAGAATAGAGACCTAACTTGTTCAACCTTTCTTTGTGACTTAGGTGCTGAAACCCAGGTAACATTCTAATAAATCTTATCTGTGCTCTCTCTATTTTGTTGATATCTTTCCTATAATTTGGTGACCAGAACTGTACACAATATTCCAAATTCGGCCTTAAAAATGCCTTGTGCAATTATAACATTACATCCCAACTCCTATACGCAATGCTCTGATTTATAAAGGCCAGCATACCAAAAGCTTTCTTCAGCACCCTATCCAGGTGAATTTCCACCTTCAGGGAACTATGCACCATTATTCCTAGATCACTCTGTTCTACTGCATTCTTGAATGCCCTACCATTTAGCATGTATGTCTTATTTGGATAATTTCTACCAAAATATAGCACCTCACACTTACCAGGATTAAACTCCATCTGCCATCGTTCAATCCACTCTTCTAACTGACCTAAATCTCACTGCAAGCTTTGTGTACCTACTTCATTTCCACAACGCCACTTATCTTAGTATCATCTGCATACTTACTAATCCAATTTACCACCCTATCATCCAGATCATTAATGTATATGACAAACAACATTGAACCCAGTACAGATCCCTGAGGCACACCAATAGTCCCCGGCCTCGAAACCGACAAACAGTTATCTAACACTGGCATCTTCCATCCAGCCACTGTTGAATCCATTTTACGACTTCTATATTAATACCTAACGATTGAACCTTCCTAATTAACCTACCATGCCATACCTTGTTAAAGGCCTTACTGAAGTCTATATAGACAGCATCCACTGCTTTACCCTCGTCAACTTTCCTTGTAACCTCTTCAAAAAATTCAGTAAGATTTGGGAAACATGACCTTCCACGCAAAAATCCATGTTAACTGTTCCTAATCAGACCCTGTCTATCCAGATAATTAATATACCATCTCTAAGAAAACTTTCCATTAATTTACCCTCCAGTGAGGCCGACAGGCCTATAATTGCTAGGTTTTCTCTTAGAAACCTTTTTAAACAATGGAACAACATGAACAAACATGCTCTGCCTTCCTCTCCAAGATGTTAAGTTTAGACGAGCATCATCACTTTTCTGTCAAAGATATTCAAGAGGATCAAACTTCTTGAATCCTTGATCGAAAAGTAAATCAAGCCTTTCACTTTACATTAAATCAATATAAAGTCTTAAACTAATATGTTACTTTTTACCAAGTTTATTATTATAAGCAGGTGAAGTGGTGTATAAATATTTTGGGTATAAATATCCTTGCTCGTGTTTATTAAGAAAGATGTAGAAACATTGTTAGCATAGATGCCTAATACATTGTAGCAAAACATATGCAATATTATCTTAAAATATTAAAAATACAATTCACGGGTGGAGGACTTCCGGGTCACCAAGGGAATGGCAGCATAGCAAAAATTTGCTCGACAAAAAATAATGTATACTGCCCCAAAGTTTAAATTAGAAAAATATTTAGTATTGTATAACTATATCAATAAAAGGGGCAAAGATGGTGTCTAAGTACGAGAATAAAAAGTCCGCTCAGAAGGCTGATAAATACAACGAGACGCATCAGGACAAGGGGCCTAGCTTCACCACAGCTAGCCAGGACGGAGATCATGAGGAAGCATAGGTAAACCTGACTTTGATTCTCAAAGAGATTCGTAATTTCCGACAAGATATGAACAAACAGCTGGAAGATATTTAAGGAGAAATAGCAAAAACTAATTTGAGGTTAGATGAAGCTGAAGCGAGGATTGTAGGGACTGAGAAGAGGCTGTAAAACGCACAGGAAGTGATAGCAGAAGTGCTAAAGCTACAAGAGCAGCTGCAGTGGAAGCTTTAGACCAAGATGGCCGCTCAAGAAGGAAAAATGTGAGGATCTATGGAGTTGCCGAAGCAGCTAAAGGTATATCCAGATTGGTGATTCCCTTCGTGGAGAAGCTGCTTAGAGAGAATCTTGATTTACCAGAAGCAAATGACCTACAGCTACAACGGGCCCACCGGGCGTTAGCACCATAGCCTCCGGCTGGCGTCCAGCCCAGATCGATTCTAGTGAGATTTCTCAGTTACAGAACGAAGGAAGAAGTGCTTAAGCTGGCATGGAAATGAAAGGCTTTATGTGGAGCAATTGTAAAATCAGCTTTGACCACGATTACGCATCAGGAATCCTTGCCAGAAGGATTGAATACGCGGAAACATGGAGGGTCCTGAAGGAAAACTACATCAGATTTCAGACCCTGTACCCAGCTAGGCTGAGTTTTTTTTTACGACGAAGGGACAAAAACCTACGCTACAGTGGAGGAAGCAACGTCAGACCTGGCGGAGCGGGGACTACCCATAAATGTTATCACCCAACCGGAGTCGCTGCTGGAGAGGATTCGGCATAAGTCATGGCAGCTGGTGCGGTGAGGACACTCCACTCGAACCAAAGTGTCAAGCTAAAAGGAAAAGTATTCAGACGCGAACATACAGAGAGTATAGATTAATTAAGAGAAATGACTGAAAAGAGTAATCGGACTTAAAGGGAAAATTATAGCTGGTAACTGAAAATAAACTAGACAGAGTAACTTGAATGACAGCAATATGGTCGAGACATAAAAAGGAGAATTTTTTCTACGACTCTTCACACTGCGGAGGGCCCTCTAACACAGGCTGGTTATCCCTCTGAACTGAGGCAGGTCGGTGCTCAGGTCTCACTGTTGGAAGTCGGGGAACTTTTTCAAATGTTCTACGTCCAAAAATGCCTAGGGTTTGGTTTTGTGTTTTGGTGTACTGTTGAGAAGGGGTTGCTTACTGTTTGCTTAGAAAAGGAGAGTGGTTTTTTTTTCTACTAGAGAAAAATGTAAATTGAAGCGGTAAAAATAATTTTCTGTAATGTTAATGGGGTTTTGAATCCAATTAAGGGAAATAAGATTAAGTCTAAATAGAAAAAAGAGAGGGCACAAACAGCTTTCCTTCAGGAAGCCCATTTGAGCCAATCCGAACATGCAAAATTAAAAGGAATGAGCTTTAAGCATGTATTTTATTCAACATATAAACTGAGCCACAAAAAGAGGAATAGCTATGTTAATATCAAGTGTTCTTAAATATGAACATATTTCAGAGATTAAAGACAAGGATCGATGACTTGCAAAGATTACAGGAAGAATAGAAGGTACTGAAATAACATTGCTGAATGTTTATGCTCCAGCAGGTAGTGAATGATCATTTTATAGACACGTTTTTGACCTAATGGTCAGCCCTCAAGGGGTAGTAATTTGCGGTGGGGATTTTACTATTATGTGAAACCCTGTATTAGATTATTCAGGAACCCTTATTCAGAATAAACCTCTGACTAGGAAAGTGAAATAATTGATGGAGGAGTTGGGAATAATAGATGTGTGGAGGGAATTACAGTCCACTAGTAAGGACAATACACATTACTCTTTCCCTCAGTCAGCTTATTCAAGGATAGACCTTTTTTTTATATTTAACATAGATAGATACAGGATAAAAGTATGTAACATTACAACAATTGATCTGTCGGACCATAGCCCAGTCTGTATGTCTCTAATTCTGGAAAGGAAAATGAGGAAGATACTATGGAAATTAAATTCACATATACAGTACTCAATAATCAGAAAGTAATGGAGAGAATAAGGGGAGAAATTTAAAAAAATACCTAGACCTTAATGACACGGGAGAAACATCACCTGTGATCTTATGGGATACATTGAAAGACGTACTGAGAGGGAAAATGATTTCCATTACCACTTAAGTGAAAAAATTCAAAGCACAAAAATTAGCAGACATTCAAGGAAAATCAAAGCAACTTCAAGTTTTAGATAGAAGCAAAATTAATTCTAATTTAAAACAGGAAATTATGAAATTGCAAAGTGAAATTGATGAAATTTACACATTGGAAACTCAAAGAAATTTTCTTTACCTGAGTTAAAAGAATTATGAAGTAGGAGGTAAATCAACTGGATTATTAGCACATACGTTACATAAACAACAAGCAGACAATACAATTCATACAATAAAGAATCCAAAAACAGAGATTGTTGAAAGTATAATATGAAAAATCCAAGAGAGTATTGAAACATATCATCGAGAGCTGTACTCTCAACCCCCGGCCTCCAATATAGACACTTTCCTGAATTCTTTAGAATTACCCAAGGTCACAGATTTACAAAATGAATGCTTATTAGAACCAGTATCTGGCAAAGAACTGAACTTGACCATCTATAGATTAAAGGCTGGAAATTCTCCAGGCTCTGATGTGTTTAACTCAGAATGGTAGAAATCCGTTAAGTCACAGTTAGCTCCATTATTACTTAGCACCTTTAATTGGATCTTACAGAGAGGAGAAATTCCACCTTCCTGGAGAGAGGCGATTATCTCAGTTATTCCTAAAGAGGGTAAAGATAAACTAGAATGCGGTAATTATCAGCCAGTCAGTGTCCTTAATTCGAATTACAATTTGTTTACATCTATATTAGCTCATAGACCGGAAAAGCTTCTACTTGGCCTCATCCACTTCGACCAGACTGGATTCATTCAGCAAAGAGAAACTCAGGACAACATAAGGAGAACTTTACACATTCTAAAACAGGTTACTAAGAACGGGGCAGAGACAATGGTAGTGGGATTAGACGCCGAGAAAGCTTTTGATTCAGTTAAATGGGTATTCCTATGTAAAGTGTTAGGAAGATTTGGCTTTCAAGAAAAGTTTATTAAAGTAACCCAGACTTTATATGACAGTCCTACACCTCGAATTAAGATAAATGGGGACCTGCCTGACGCTTTTATTTTAGAGAGACGATCTAGACAGGGATGCCCAATTTCCCCTCTCCTCTTTTCACTATACATTGAACCTCTTGCCCAATTAATAAGACAGAGCGAAATTGTAATGGTATCAGGGTGGTAGGGATTGAACAGAAAGTAGCGCTATTCGCAGATGATGTCTTAGTTTATTTGAGTGAAAGAGAAAAAAATATTCATAGGATTGTTTACACTGTTGGATGAATTCGGGAAAATATCAGGTCATAAAATTTAATGTTAAGAAAACTCAGGTTATATCCCTAAATTATACAACATCCAAAAAACTGCAGGATACATATGATCTTAAGTGGGAAGCTAAATCATTAACTTATTTTGGAATAACCCTGCCAAAAGATCTTTCAACGTTGCCACAGGTAAATTATGATCCATTAGTTTCACAGATAAAAGCAAATATACATAGATGGAAACTTACCTATTTTTAAAAGTTTAAATTCAAGGATAAATACCATAAAAATGAACATTCTCCCTCGGTTTCTTTACTTTTTCTGGACTTTACCTATGGAGGTAGACGGTAATCAATTCAGGGAATGTGATAAATGAATTTCCCGCTTTATCTGGCAAGGAAAGAAACCTAGTATCCGATTTAACACATTACAGTTAGGAAAGAAAGGAGGAGGTATGGCTCTTCCTTGCTTGAGAAATTACTTTTATGCTTCACAGATAACCCATCTGTTATATTGGTGTAATGGGAAATACGAGGCAAGATGGAAGGAAATAGAATTTGGATTGATTGATGATTTTCCTCCACAGGCCTCAATTACGGACAAAGGATTGATGGTCTAATTGGAAAAAAATAATAAAAAACAGCTGGATAAATCTCACTTTAAAAGTATGGCATAAGGTGACTAATTTATGTGGAATTTGCAGCATGTTAAAACTTATTAGATGGCATGCTAATGATACTGAATTCTTTCCCAGCAGAGGCGATAAATACTTGAACGATGGATAAAGAAAGGTCTTAAAACCAACCTCTCATTCACACATAAAAGTGCATTACAAAGTTTTCAATCCCTGCAGGACAAACAGGGCCTAGAACACAATGACTTTTTCAGGTACCTTCAAATACGACACTACTTTAACCAGAATTGTAGATGTACAAACTTATCAACAGCAGAATTAAAGATTTTCAAGATTTTGAATTCGGCTTACAGCTCGATACCAAGTAAATCAATTTCTCGATTATATAATCCCCTCTCTCATTTCAAAAAATAAAAATACATTGTATATTAAAGAGAAGTGGGAGAAAGAAGCGGGGCTGGTACTTTCAGAGGATGTTTCGGGGAAAATATGCAGCTTTCAGTGGGCTTCATCAAACTCTTTGGTTTGGAGAGAACATTGCTAGAAAATATTATAAGATACTTCAAGACCCCATACCAGGAAAAATATAAAGACACAAACGTGGCGTGGTGGAGAAGATGTGGCTCCAAGGAGGCATATTTTTTTGGAGGGGGGGGGATTGCCCTGTGTTAAAATTATATTGGAAAGGTATTCACAGAACGTTAGTTAAGGTATTTAAGATACAGATACCTCTGGACTTTGTGACTCTCTATTTGGGGCATGTATTGTTTTCGGAACAGAAGAAAAATATAAAGTTGCTGCAGGCCCTTTTAGCGACAAGTAAGAAATCAATGACAAGAAAGTGGCTCAATCCAGTATCACCTACTTCAGAAGATCGGCATGAAATTATTTTGGAATTATATAAAATAGAAAAGATGAGAATTCAAGAGAATTCAAGAAGAAAAAAAATATCAAATTTGTAATAAATTGATTGAATTTATAACCCTAATGCGAGCAGATATTAGCTGATTCTCCTAATGGCTCATACTTCTTTTCTCATCAACATAGTAATAGTGTTAACGTAAGTTCACTTGGTTTGAGTGTTCAGTGATTTATTTCTGGAAAACGTGGAATTAACACAAGTAAAATAATAGATTTGGGGGAAAACAGATAATTTGAAGTAAATAATTAGACCTCTGGACTTTGAATTGGATATTGGATAAGTATGTTTTTGGGTAGGAGCCAAAATGAATGTGTTAAGATACAAACATCTACGATGGAAGTTACATAGGGTTACACACATTATTTTGGACAAGAAAGATTATTATTATTTATTTTATTAGTGTGGATTTACAATTGCCCATAAATATCTATTTAAATGCCGAATTATTTTTAATATCATCTCGGTGTGTACTTGTGAGTGTATAAATATAAATTTATACATATATAAAAATGGAAAAGGCTTTTTATGTAAAAACAAAATGTTTGTGTAATACTTCTGAACACCTTGTCCAAATAAAAATTAAATTAATAAACATACGATTCAGAAGCGAAGTAGGGTCATTTCAATTCACCTGCAGATTACCTTTCAGTCAGTTAAGCCGAAACGCATGAAGATAGGGGTTGTCAATTTCACCTAATGTTAAAATAGTTACCTGTGTTTCCCCCAATTACAACTTTGAGCATTAACAGGTTCGCTCAATATGTAAGTAATATTCCTAATGCAAATTTGACTTCATTTAAGGAGATCAAATGGCTTGAGTGCAACATTATTTATCTTTCAACCACCTGGTTTCAATCCTGCTGTCTGGTGCGACCTGTGTAGCACTTCCTTTCTTTCTGTGACTGCGTGGGTTTCCCTGCGTGCTGTGGTACTTTCTACCAAATTGCAAGAACGGTAAAAGGTGAATTGGCTAAACGATCCTCGTGTGTTGATTAGTAGAATTTGCAGAAAGAGTTGATGGAATCACCAAGAGTATAGAATAGGTTCAATTTACAATTAAATTGCATTAAGCCAAATGGCTTCATTCTATCATAAATAATCTCTAAGCAGTACACTTTGAAAATTCCGATGTTCAGGATTCATTTCAACTAATTTTCTCACTTTTAGATAATAGCATTTTTATTTTAAGAAGCTATTTATATTCTCTCATTATGTTGGTAAGGAGACGGAATGGAGTCGTAATCAAATATTTTAATTCCTCTCTAAATTTCCGCTGGGACACTGCATATATAAAACTGTTTGTGCAACAACTTAAACACCTCAGCATATATCCAGTTTGCTCCGTTATAGTGAAAGGATCGTTGTAACTTGCTTTCAGAAATTGGGTGTCACTAATTTGCACATACAAATAATATATGAAAATGACCATCCATAACAGAATAAATGTGCCTGATATAGCGAGAAGCAAAATTATTGATTTTTTTCGGTTGTCCATCTCCGAATCAGTGTCTTTCTTAAACTGATTATTTCCACGAAGACCGCTCCTGAGTCTGTTTGCCTGGACAATATGTCTGATAGTTATAGAGTTCAGCAGCAAGATTAGCACAAAAGGGGTAATTATCGTCACGACAGTCTCTAACCACAAAAATGCCACCCATATGGGCAAAGTGTAAAAACTTGATTTTACACGGCAGGACCACTGTATGTTGTTAATTATTTCTCCTGGTTCATATATAAAATAGAATGGAACATTTTCCAAAATACTCAATGAACACACTACCGCTATCACAATAACTGCGGTCCTTTCCGTGCAATACTTCGTTCTCAGCGACTGGTAACAGATAGCAACAAATCGATCAAAGGTAAAAGCTACTGTCATCCACACAGAACAGTCAATGCACATTAAGTGCATGGCAAGATTCCATCTGCAAAACGATGTACGATTGAAAACGGAATATTGCAAGTAGCCGTCTACAATCTCATAAAAAATTACTTCAGTTATCAGGACCATTAGGTCGCCCATCGCCATGCCCACCAGGTAGCGAGTGATGCATTTCGAGAGACCACAGTGTCCACGGGAGAAAATGATGATTGCCAACAAATTAGCTGTGAAAAGATTAAAACAAATTAATAACTAATTACGGTTGTTTTTGTTTAAAATTGCTGTCTTTACTTTCCTACTCAATGAACCTTGCTTTCTGACACAATTCAGTTGATGTTGAGTAGAAACAAAAACTAATGTTCCGTTGATTCGAGTTGAATGAGTCTTTGCTTGGCAGCTTTCTACTGGATTGTAGTTTACGTTTTCCGATGGGCGGTGAGCTTTACCTAACGAAAACGAAGCATCCACACACCGACACCTCATCACTGAATTCCACGAGAAACCAGTCAAAGCTACCCTGGCGAATCCATACCTAATGATAGACAACGTTAGGCTCTGCCCAGTATTACATACGTGCAAATCGGAATAAATTAAACCCAAGTAAAAGGGAAAATATGAAATATAGCGGGTCGCGAAATTGGCAACTGAACCCTGCATTGTTGAAATATCTCTGGGAAACCCATTTCGAGGACTTAAAATGTTAGGCTGCTACGTGACTCTCACTAACGGAGATTCCTTGAAGATGCCGGGTTTATTCTATCTTTCCCGTATTGTGGCATTGGATTCTGTTTTATTTTGCTGAAGAACTTGCGAAATTGAAGACGAAGAGACCACTCCAACTTTTATTGCTTATCTGCTGTTCAGTAATATCTGACTTGATTCCTTAAACTAGTTTCACATTCCTCCAAAGCAAAATCTTACAGATTCCCTTTATCGTTATTCTGTTCAAATACTATATATTTCTGCCAATACTACAGACCGTAATTTTGCATGAGAATCCCAGGTGGCACCTTATAGACGAAGCTTAGAAACTAGAAATAGACATTCACAGTATCTGAATAACTGCTTCTCGAGTTCTGTCAGGCCCTTTCATGCATTCTTGTAGAAGAATCGACCGTAAAACGGCAAATCAATTTACATACACATTTCTGTTCTGCTGCATTCAACTCTAACATATTAACTGATACTTTAGACATAATATTCCTGTCTCTGCCAATCCTCATAGTTTTTCTAGTATGATCATGTAGGTAGAATGCGCTGCAGTTGTATATTAGTGGATGACTACTGGCCGGACGAAATTTCGTCCCAAATTACAAAGGCCAGTCATTGAATCGGATTCAAGCAACTAAAGCCATTCTTGAATTCAGAAAACAATCTTTTCTAAAGAAACGTTCACCGTTAACTTTTATGCCCTGCAGGGAAGATGAAACGCAATTATGATTTAAACTGTCTTCAGTTTGACTGTGGCCACTCTCCAGTCAAAGAGCACACTGAAGCATGGAAATAGATGCCGATCGTGCCAGCGACGTTCACAAGTTGTGCACAGATAACTTAGCAGTAGCTGAACACACCAAAGTTTGTGTTCAGTCGGGACTCGTATCTTCCCGAAGACTGCTTTCAGGAAGCTTGCGCCTGCATTGTTCGTAGAGTGTTTTTCTTCGCACTGATATAAGACTATAAGACGATAAGTCATAGAAGCAGAATTAGGCCATTCGGCCCATATTTCACTATTATTATATTTTTGTGTTTAAAATCTGATAGTTTTCTAAAAATACTTTTCACATTGTTTAGTCACTTGAGGGAACTCTGACATGTGCTTAATTTAGTTACAAATAGTTTGTAATTAATTGGTCCAGGGACAAGGCAAGCATATAATTAGCTCAGGAATTCCGGGCTAAACATCTATTTGGATACCTAGCGTTTGAGCTACCTATTCGACGCTGTAAATTACCGCCTGTAGATTAAACATTACGAATACAACTAACAAATACATGAAACAAATACGTGGAAATTACCATTGAACTATTTTTGGCTCCTTACCGGGAACACCAACAACTGCAAGAATAGGATAGAAAATGTTTTCTATCTGTACGATTACCGGCTGCCTCATGTTCTCGGACAAACAACGTACCTGATCACAATCAGTTTGCTTATCTACTCTTTCAGCATAACCGTTTTATACCTGAAAAATAATGTGTGACACGAGGATTGCGTAATGATTGTCATTAGCTGAACGCGTTTTTTGCAGAGATTAAATATAGATTATTACTAATCTTTTGGGTATGATTTCTTATAAGGTTTATATTTCCACACCCATATAATTATTTTGAACAGCCCAACACCACTATTCAATGGAATCTGACAGAACATAATAAATATTTGCTACGGATTAGCCTCCGCTTATATTTAATTACAGCCGGTGGTTCTTTGACTTTTAGTTCCATGCTATCTTGTCGGATTCACACAGAGAAACGTACATTCAAGAGAACCTAGAACTTCCTTAGTCATCGAAACGCTTAGGTATTCGTAGGAAATAACAAACCCTGCGCCGAGAAAGTAATGTTCAGCATACTGTTTGTGCGGTCAGATATAGTTTATAAAGCCTCGAGTTTCTGAAATGTCAGTATTGTAGAGTTAAGTTTGAGGCTTCCTGATGCCTGATGCATTACCTTTACACCGTCCATCATGCACAGTAAATTTAATAAAAAACAGCGAAACATGGATTAGCTATCACTTATATCAATAGATTAAGAGTAGAAGATTTAGAAAGCGAGAGGATGAAAAAAAAATAGAAACTTCAGTTGTTTAATCTAACATCATATAGGAGAGACATGCGATAGAGGTAATTAGAAAAACTATGGGATTGCATTAGCAATGAATTTGGAAAATGTCATCACGTTGTGAACTGGAGGTGAATCCTCTGACATGTTGTACGCAGTTCAAAAGAAGCATGCTGATGTGCAAATGTAAAATAAGTGCTTTTGCTTTTAAATTTATAGAATGCAAAATAATTCCTGGATAACATTTTGCATCGAAGCTAACTATGGAAACATTAGATATATATTCCAAGAAATATAACATCCTATAATTCACAAAATCACCAGATTCGAAAAGATAAAGCAATGTGGGCGAAAATCCTCCAAGTCTGTAATCTGTATTAGTTGTAAACCCGTCCCGGTGAGGGAAAACTAGCCAAAATTATGCAGTAATGCAACTCAAATTACCTTTCAGTTTTGAAAATTACAAATTGTATGCCAAAATAATTACAGAAATGATGTATTTTAGCGGTGTGCTACACGCAGCGCTGAAATAACGACACGTAGTCGGTGAGCTGCAGTTGCAAAAGAGGTTTATCCAAATTTCGCGGCCTCGCTTTAAAGCCTTCCCATTTCCGCCATCCCCGGGCGGGAATACTGTAAGGGACGCATATTCACAGTCCCGTTCCGCACGCGGGCTTTTCCCCTTGCTGGTGATGCAGACTTGGCGCCCTTTTTGGGACCGGCCTCAATGCCGGCGCGCGCCATTTTGTGAGCCGGTTCGAGTGCGCTGGGAAGTGGGTCGAAACCGTATATCAATTCTAATGTAAGAACTAATAGCAATAGCACTGAAAATTTTGCAGTGTTTATTAATAAGTTGCGCAGCCTCTAATCAGTTAGATCTGCATTTTATTCTCTTAATGCTTCCTTCATCCTGCCTCACCACACCGCTCTTGCCTCTGTGCCACCGCGAAGTACTGTAAGTTATTTTCATTTTGAATAAAGACTCAGCACATTCCTGTAGTGGCCGAGTTGTTCGCATACTTATCTGTTTTGTGTGTAATTTCTTTGAAAAGCTCATCTGACTTGCTGCCGGACAGGAACTCAAATACCTTAGCATATACGGTGTCATTTCTAAATTGTGAAACGACCGTTGAAAATTGAGAGACAGAAAATTGCAAATACGCAGTGTGTAACAAATTGGCACCCATACCAAAAAAACTGCTGTCAAAGATACCGAGAAGCAACATTTTTGATTGTTTTCGCCCCTCCATCTTAAAATCAGTGTGATTTCCAGCATGTTTGCTTCCACGAAGTCCACTTCTAACTCTGTTAACCACGACAATTAACGCAAGAGATTTATCAGCTTCTGGAAATCCAGAGTAATGCACAAAATCTGCTGCAGAAACTCAGAAGGTCAGGGAATATCTATGGACGGAATAAATACTCGACGTTTTGGGCCGAGACACTTTGTCAGAAGTGGAAAGAAAGGAGGAATGGTGCAGATAGAAGAAGTAGTTGCCGTGGGTCGAGGGCAGGAGTCTTTTTAGAAGGTGAGAGATGAAGCCAAGAGAAAGTGTGGGTGGGGAGGGTAATAAACTGAGAAACTGGGAGCTGATAAGTTAAAATGTGACTGAAGAGGAAAGAAACTGATACAGGAGAAAAGTGGGCCATAGGAGAAATGGAAGGATGAAGGGCAACAGAATTTAGTCATGGGCAGGTGAACAGAAGAGAACAGATAAGACGGTAGCCAGAATGGGAAATTCAAAAAGCAAAAAGAGGCCGAGGAGGGCAGAAATTACCAGAATTTGGAAAAATCGATGCCTATACGTCAGGTTGGAGACTACCAAAACGGAGTATGAAGAGCTGCTTCTCCAAGCTGACACTGGACTCCTCGTGACAGTAGAGAAAGTCATCCATCGATATTTTGAAACAGAAATGGGGATTGGAATTAATGTTGTTTGTGATTCTGAAGTACTGTTCGCTGCAGCCGAAACGAATGTGCTCGACAAAGCGGTCCCACAGTCTAGACCTGATCTCACTGATGTAGAGAAGGCCTTTCCGGAAGCACAAGTTGCAATAGATGATCCTGACGACAGGACCTAATCATTATTTCCAAGTGAGGCAACACTTCACATGCGAGACCTTTGCCCTAGAAGTGGACAATCAGAATGGACAACTTTTCTCTTCACATCGTTGAAAAATATTTGCCTCTCTGCGCTAATTTTACCCCGTGCGAAAAGCAGGGAAGGGAACACGGTTTAGCCATGTTTGAGCCTACGCATATTTGTAGTTTACATTGGATATTGTTAATAGGGCAAATATGTGATTTGTTCGTCTGTTAGCTCGTGCATGTGTGTAATAAACAATTGGTCGGCTACACTCGTTGATACAAATATTTGACCCGGACACACTAAAGAACTTTCTGTTAATTATCCACTAAGTAAGGATGCAACAGTGTTGGAGTGTATCCTAGTGGAGAAGGCATTGGACTAGTAACTTTAAGGTCACAGGTTCGAGCCTCAGCTGAGGCAGCGTGTTTGTATCCTTGAGCAAGGCAGTTAACAACACATTGCTCTGTGACGACACCGGTGCCAAGATGCATGGGTCCTAGTGCCCTTCCCTTGGACAACATCGGTGGCGTGGAGAGGGGAAGGCTTGCAGCCTGGGTAACTGCCAGTCTCCCATACAACGCTGCCCAGGCCTGCGCCCTGGTAAAACCTTCCAAGTCCAAATCCATGGTCTCATGAGACTAACAGATGCCTATTATTATTAAGGATGCAACAAAGTTTTCGTTCAAGTTAGCAGAAATGTCGCACATATGCTGGATGAACTCAGCAGAAAAGAGTACAGTCAACGTTTCGGACCGAGTCCTTTCAGACCTTGCTTCTGACAATTGGGTAGACGAGAGAACAGATTAATTCTACACAACCAATGTATTTGCAGCAGAAAGAATATTATTTTTATAATGATGGCAGCCTTAGGAAACTAGTAAGTATCGCATAACATTTGTTAGTAGTTAGTGACACATATCGTTCCTCCTGGACACTGAGCTCCCAATGGAGCATATGCCGTCGATCATTTCCAATCTCCATCGTCCTCGGTAGACCAGGAGTGTCTCTGTCGTGCAAATACGGTGTCCGTATACTTTCTGGACGTCCTATTTTCCCTCATCCCTTGACGATTCTATTTTAATGCCTGCCTGGTGATGTTGTTAGTTGTTTTTTTCCAGGTGTGGTCAGCTCAATTTTAGTGCGTGTGTTTGTATTTCTACAGATTCCTGGTTGGTGTTTACCCTCAGCTTGTCAGTATACCTGATGCTTAGCATTATGATCAAGCAGTAGTTAGTGAAGAGCTACCGATTTTTGTAGTGTGTTCTTTGTTGATTTCCAATTTTTAGAGACATATAGAAGCACTCTTTAAATATTTGAGCTGCAGGTTCTGATTCGGTTTTTCCTTGATATGAGTCTGGAAATTACTCTGACCTTGCTTTGACATTCTCATCCGTTACTGCATATGCACTCGCAACGCTTCCAGAATAGGCAAAATAAGTCAATACTTCCAGGTTTATCTTTCATCACGAGGGTCTATTGTGGGTGAAGTTTGACTTCATATTTGATCCTAGACCCAACGTAGTGGAATTAGCTGTGACGATTGTTGAGAATGTGAAGAAGAAAGTGTAACACCAGTCCTGCTTGCGGAAGTAAATGTCAGGAGTAAGATCAGTGCGCTGGCAACAAGGAAGTCACTGAATGAATGATATCTGCGGAAAATGGAGTGCGTGTGTGAGATGAATGGATTTATGATAGCGCCACCTCGTTGCCCTTTCGAGCTGCTCTGCGGAAACAGCTTAAATGCCTGTCTCTAGTGTTTCTTTTCCTTTCCTTTCACAGGTGGTCGGTGTTTTATCGATGTCTTCATCTGCAAATGGCAGTCGAACTGTATTTTCTTTTACAGCGGATGAGTTCCTGTTCCTGGAGCTCGACTGTCGACTGCTTTTCAACATTCTCCAGGAGTGGCATGGAAGAAGACGCTTCCGGGCTGCGGCCCTTCGCGGACCCATTTCCAGGCCGGTGTTGGGAAAAGAGCCGTCGCGGGAAATGGGATATCAGCATTTTGCTGTGGCGCATGTACGGGAAAAGCCACGGGTAAAAGCGACTGTCAGTCTCACCTGTCGTTATGAAATGAGTGATAACTCACTATGCCTTGTTAATGAGGGAGAGCCTGTGCAATTTCGAACTATTAGGTGGACAATAGTTTTTGCTGACTGCAGATCATTGTATTTGAGTGTTTTGCTGCTACTTGGTAGGTGGTAAGCGCTCACGCATTTTGCTGTAACAGGTGGAGTGGGGGAGGTGGATACGTTGATGCTTGCTGCTGCTTTTGCGTGGGTAGAGGGAGAGGGGAGCTTTGGGGTTCTAATGCTTTTCTGTCATTCATTCTTTTTGAGTTCTTCTGTTTTTCTTGGTTGCCTGCGCGTGCAAGAATTTCAGTTGTATATTGTATACATTCTCTGATAATAAACGGAATCATCTGAACCATTGACACTCGATGGTTGTGTATTTCATTCGGGGGTTATGACCATGAATGCTGCGGTCGCTTTGTGTTAATTCGGTGAGTCAAAAATCAAACTCACATACTTTAGACCAAATGGTGAAGGAAACATTTGCAATAATTACAAAAAGGTATCTACCAGGAACACTCAGCAACAGCGCCATAATTTGTCCGGTGTGAGCTTGCAAACACGATCTTTCTCTGCCACTGAGAGTGATAACACTCATTTATTAAGCACCAGGATATAAAATCATTATTTTCCCAAAAAGTTAACTTCAGACTTAAGACGCATTGATTAGAAAATGATTCACCTCATTCGGAGCAAGACGGCTGCGGGTCAACGGCTAAGGATTATCGGAGCGAATACAGCTTTACTACTTGGGGTAAAAGCGAGGCAAGACTGCGCAGGCAGGTGACGTCAGCTAGCAGAGCGGGAGAAGTTTAAAAAGAAGGCCGCCATATCCAGTGGGCAGCGCTCGGAGCGAGCAGCGGAGTGAGCTGTAGCAGAGTGGTAGGGCTTTGGCTCAACGGGCTCCGGCGGTAACGAGATGAGGTAGGTCTACCTGTGTTAATTGCGGAAAGTAAGTAGTATGTGTGTGAGGTCGGTTTTATGTACTCGGTGTCAGATGTGGACGGTCCTGGAGTCTCCCAGCCTCCTGGAGGGCCATATCTGCACATGATGTGTCGAGCTGAAGCTGCGAAGGAATGCTTTAAAGAACTGGTGATGCAGCTCGATGACCTTGGTCTGATCAGGGAGAGCAAGCAGTTGATAAAAAGGAGTTATAGGCAGGAGGTCACACCGGGACCACGGGAGACAGACAAGTGGATAATAGTCAGGAGAGGGAATGGCAATAATAAACTACAAGATAGAACCCCTGTGGCAGTACCCCTTGAGAATACGTACTCCTGTTTGAGTACTTTTGGTAGGGGACAGCCTTTCTGGGGGAAACAACAGTGGCCGTGCCTTTGCACTGAGTCATTTCAACGGATATGGGGAGAAGGCAGGAATGGGGTTCTGCTTGTGGATGATCAGCCATGATTAAATTGAATGGCGGTACTGGCTCGAAGGGCAGAATGGCCTACTCCTGCACCTATTGTCTATTGTCTATTGAGTTCGAGGCTGTGGCTCAGAGGGGTAGGGGAAGGAAGAGGAAGGTAGTATTGATAGGGGAAGCTATAGTTGGGGGTCAGACAGGAGATTCTGTCAATGCAGGGAAGAAACTCGGATGGTAGTTTCCATCCCAGTTGCCAGGGTCCGGAATGTTTCAGATCGCCTCCAAGATATCCTTCAGTGGGAGGGAGAACAGGCAGCGGTCGTGGTACATATCGGTACCAATAACCTAGGTAGGAAAAGGGAAGATGTCCTGAAAAAAGACTACAGGTAGTTAGGAAGGAAGTTGAGAAGCAGGACCGCAAAGGTAGTCATCTCGGGATTACTGCTCTGCCACGCGACAGTGAGTATAGGAATAGAATGAGATGGAGGATAAATGCGTGACTGAGGGATTGGAGCGGGGGCAGGGATACGATTTTCTGTATCAATGGAACCACTTTTGGGGCAGGTGTGACTGGTGCGAAAAGGACGGTTTGCACTTGAATCCCAGGGAGACCAATATCCTGGCGGGGTGTTTTGCTAAGGGCACTGGGGAAGTTTAAACTAGAAATTGTTGGGGGGTGGGAACCGAACTGAAGAGACTGGGGAAGAGACGGTTGCCTCACAAATAGAGAAAGATTGGAGGCAGTGTGTGAGGGAGGATAGGCAAGTGATAGAGAAGGGATGCGCTCAGAATTACAGTTTGAAATGTGTCTTTGCAAAGAGAATTGTGAACAAAACGGATGAGCTTCGAGCGGAGACCAGTACCTGGAGTCATGATGTGGTAACCATTACTGAGTCATGGATGGTTCAGTGACAGGAGTGTTTACTTCAAGTGCCGGGTTTTAGATGTGTCAGAAAGGACAGGGAGGGAGGCAAATGGGGTGGGTACGTGGCACTGTTCATCCGAGATAGTGTCTGGGCTGCAGAAAAGGCGGACGTCATGGAGGGATTGTCTACGGAGTCTTTGTGAGTGGAGGTTAGGAACAGGAAGGAGTCAATACTTTAGTTGGTGTTATTTGTAGGCTGTCCAATAGTAATAGAGGTATCCAGGAGCAGATAGTGAAACATCCTGGAAAGGTGTAATAATAACAGAGTTGCCGTGATGGAAGATTTTATCTACCCAAATATCGATTGGCATCTCACTAGAGGAAGGGGTTTTGATGCGGCAGAGTTTTTCTGGTGTGTTCAGGGAGGTTTCATGACAATATGTAGATAAGCCTACAAGAGGGAAGACTGTACTTGATTTGGTATTGGGTAAAGAACCTGGTCAGGTGTCAGATCTCACAGTGGGAGAGCATTTTGGAAATAGTGATCCTAATTCTATCTCCGTTATAATAGCATTGGAGAGATATTTGAACAGACCAGTCGGAAAAGAGTTTAATTGGAGGAACGGAATTATGAGACTATCAGGCAGGAGATTGGGAGCTTAAACTGGGAACAGATATTCTCAGGGAAAAGTACGGAAGAAATGTGGCAAAAGTACAGGGGATATTTGTGTGGACTTCTCCATAGGTACATTCCAATGAGACAGGAAAGTTATGGTAGGGTACAGAAACCGTGGTGAACAAAGGTAATAAATCTAGTGAAGAAGAAAATAAAAGCTTATTTAAAGTTCTGAGAGTTAGGTAATATTATAGATTGAGAAGATTATAAGGCTAACAGGAAGGAGTTTAAAACGAAATTAGAAGAGCCAGAAGTGGCCATGAGAAGGCTTTGGCCGGACAGAAATAAGGTAAACCCTAAGCAATCTACAAGTATGTGAAGAGGAAGAGGATAAGACGGAAA
The DNA here is from genome assembly GCF_048418815.1 of Hemitrygon akajei. Classification (NCBI taxonomy): domain Eukaryota; kingdom Metazoa; phylum Chordata; class Chondrichthyes; order Myliobatiformes; family Dasyatidae; genus Hemitrygon; species Hemitrygon akajei. Next base: position 149,048,152 of record NC_133125.1, read on the forward strand.
AGTGTAGGACCCATCAAGTGTGACCGTGGGGAAGTGTGTATGGAACTGGAGGAAATAGGAGGGGTACTTAATGAATACATTACTTCAGTATTCACTATGGAAGAGTATCTTTGTGATTGTAGTGCTGAAATGCAGCAGAATGAAAAGCCTGAGCATGTAGATATTAAGAAACAGAGTGTACTGGAGCTTTTGCAAAACATCAAGTTGGATAAGCCACAAGGACAGGATGAGATGTACCCCAGGCTACTGTCAGAGATGAGGAGGGAGATTGCTGAGCCTCTGGCTTTGATCCTTGAATCGTCAGTGGGCAGGGGAGAGTTTCTGGACGATTGGAGGGTTGCGGATGTTGTTCCTTCATTCAAGAAAGACAGTAGAATTAGCTCAGGAAATTATAGACAAGTGAGTCTTACTTCAGTGGCTGGTAAACTGATGGAAAATATTCTGAGAGTCCGGATTTATGAACATGTGGAGAGGTATAATATGATTAGGAATAGACAGCATGGCTCTGTCAAGGGCAGATCGTGCTTTACGAGCCTGATTGAATTTTCTGAGCGTGTGACTAAACACATTGATGAAGGAAGAGCAGTAGATGTAATGCATATGGATTTCAGAGATGTATTTATTATGGTACCCGATGCAAAGCTTTTTGAGAAAACAAGAAGGCATGGGATCCAAGTGGACATTGCTTTGTGGATCCAGAACCGTTTTGCCAACAGAAGGCAAAAAGTGGTTCTGGACGGGACATATTCTGCATGTAGGTCGGTAACCAGTGTTGTGCCTCCGGGATCTGTTCTGAGACCTTTGCTTCTCGTAATTTTTATAAATGACCTGCATTAGGGAGTGGAGGGATGGGTTAATAACTTGCTGATGGCACAATGGTTAGAGGTGTTGTGGAGGTGTGTCAGAGGATGCGGAAGGCAGCGGGACATTCACTGTGCTGCGAAGCGGCAGATGGAGTTCAACCCAGATAAGTGTGAATATTGGTAGGTCAAATATATTGGCAGAATATAGTATTAATGGTAAGACTCTGGGCACTGTTGAGGATCAGAGGGATCTTGGGTTCCGAATCCATAGGACCCTCAAAGCAGCTGCACAGGTTGAAGGCATATGCTGTGTTGACGTTCATTAATCATGGAATTGAATTTCAGAGCCAACAGGTAATGTTGCCGCTATACAGTATAGGAAACTGTTCAGACCTAGTTGGAGTACTGTGCTCAGTTCTACTCCACTCACTACTGGAAGGATGTGGAAGTCATAGGAAGGGTGCAGAGAAGATTTAGAAGGATGTTGCCTGATTTGCGGAGCATGCCTTATGCGAATAGGCTGAGTGAACTCGGCCTTTTCTCCTAGAAGCGATGGAGGAAGAGAGGTGACCTGATAGATTTGTACGAGGTGATGAGAGGCATTGACAGTCTGGATAGTCAGAGGCCATTTCCCAGGGTTCAAATGGTTGCCACAAGACGACATAGGTTTAAGGTGTTGGGGAGTAGGTACAGAGGAGATGTCAGGGATAAGTATTTCACTCAGAGAATGGTGAGTGCGTGGAATAGACTGCCGCCAACGGTGGTGGAGGCGGATACGATAGGGTCTTTTAAGAGACTTTTAGATAGGTACATGGAGCTTAGAAAAATAGAGTGCTATGTGGAAGTCTAGTAATTTCTAAGGTAGGGATATGTTCGGCACAACCTTGTGGCCCGTAGGGCCTGTATTTTGCTATAGGTTTTCTATGTTTCTATAATGTAGTTACAATCATATTACAAAATAATCAGAAATATCTACCATATACAGCACAACATATACACATTTACATATCTCTATTCCTAAGGAAAGGAAATATTCCACCATGTATGGCGGGAAACGTACTATAGAACCAACCCAAACGCAATAGCTCGGATTAGGACCCATTATGAGAGTATACAGGGGAAGACAGTGAAGTGTGTACACTCAGTGCTATCACAACAGAATGGCAATACAATGTTTGTGTGTGTGTTCAAATGCAGACCTGCAAGGAACTGTATTTATCGAGTGTTCCCGTCACGTTATCAATTTCCTCTCCTGCGGCGCCGATGTTCGATAGCTGAGACAGGTAGTCGGCTGTAACATTTCTTCCCCTAATTTATGGTTGATGCATGATTCGAATTTGGATCTGCAGATACCGCTGTGTAACTCTGGCATTACGGACCTTCATTGTCTGAATCCATGTCAACGCTCTACATCTATGTAATGGTTACAGTCCCTGACTCTCTGCCATGAAGGTAGTTCTGGAGCTGCGAAAGGCTCAATTAATGACCAGACATTCCGTTTAAATGGTGGAACACCTGACTTCTTTGGAGGAGTTTTCGGCTCAAGTAAAGGTGAAGTTGTTCTTCTCCAGGTTCTCCTTGTGCCAGCACTGCTCCAATGCCCACTCCTGGGGCATCCACCTGCACAAGAAACCGTTTGTCAAGCTTTGGGTTCTGAAGAACTCTTGTGAGCTTTATGGGCTTGAACATTTTCACTGTCATTTGTCTACACACATCACTGGGTTGCTTTTAAGTTTCCCAGTATGATTAGTCAGAGGTCAGAGGTGCGAACTGGGGAATAAACCTGAGATACCACCAAAGCAGATCGAGGAAGAACATCACTAACTCCATGGTCTGAGGTCGAGGACTGCTGCAGATCCCTCACACTTTGTCCACCTGTGCTCGAAAATCTCCATGTCCCAGCGGTGGCCAATGATTCTGGTTTTCCTTTCTCGCCGCTCACATTTTTGGAAATTAAGCGTGAGACTGGCAACATGAATATTCCCGAAGACCATGGTCCAGATGCTCTTACCATCTTGCGCTAGAGCCACATCATCTATATAGAAGGCACTACAGTCTTCACAGTCTTGGGGCACCTGCTCCATCAGCCTCTGGAGCGACATCACGATCAAGTACATCAGTCCCAGGGGTGTACAGAAGACAGTGTGGGGATTTGATTAGTCATCCAGAGACACCTGCCAGTAGCCATTGCAAAGGTCCAGTGTAGTAATGTTGTTTGTCCGTCTATTGATTGACTTTATTCCTTTCCAGCAAGTCATCAATGAGAGGATAGTATATGCACAAAAATGGCATTCTTCCTGAAACTCTGGGCAACAATGATATTACTTTCTGAATACTTTGGTGAATATCTTTTGGATATTGGTCTGCTGATCATTAAAATCACCATGGAATTTCCTTATCATGTATCTTGTATTTTTTTAATAGCCCATATTGTTTTTTTCAATTTTCAATTCAAGTGAATTTAAATCTTGGTCACAGTGCAAGCTGAAACATTTTCTATCATATCCGACATGCCTGGGGATGCTTAGTCAGGGCGGATGCTGTATGCAAGGACGGGTTTTCAATAGGCTCTAAAACATTACTCACACACTGTTCTGTGCATTACCTTTACATGTATATCGGTTTGCGATCACTTTGATGTGGATGCTCTTTGCGCAGAGTGTATTGTGTGTTTATTCATTATAAGAAAGTGATTGTATTTTCTAGAGTATTTGTGATAGTAAAATATCTCACCAATGTTGCGAAAGCCACAACACTTTCTGTTATATGTGTCACGAGTAATTCTAAATTTCTCAAAGACAGGGCACTACTCCTCATTTTAAGAAAGCCACTGAGTTTTATTTTGCGTGTAAATTTGGCGACCAAGACAAAACCGGGGCTCCTCGCATTTTTTGCGCAACCTGCGCTGTTGATTTTGGAGCTTGGCTTAGAAAGCAATGCTGTTCACTGTCCTGATGATATGGCAAGAGCAGAAGGACATATGATCGACTGCTACTTCTGTCTTGCAACGTGAACAAAGTCACCGGAGAGACAGTGAAGCTAATGGACACAGAAGTGTTTTATTCAACAAAATGGGGCACTCTAGGAGGAATAGGCCTTTTCGACCAAATATTACATTTTATATGCTGAACTTCAAAGGTAACATGTGTTCTCCATTAATATACACACAATAATTTCATTCAGTATCTTCATCATCATCGTCATCACATTCCCCCTCCCTTGGTACATAATAAATTCATGACAATTTGGGCTTCTTGAGAGGAGGCATAGTTCAGTTATGAAGTGGATGCTGACAATAGTGGCGAATAAAAGTGTTACAAGCAACAACTGAAAGTTCTTCGCCCTGTTTTTTCCACCACGAAATTTGGAGAGTCATGCTGAGAGGACCTTGGAGGGTTATTCTTTTTGCTGTTTCGGTATGATTGACTGCGGTGGCTAGTCGCTGCATTGAAGTACTGCATGGAAAACTGAGCAAATTCGGTCGATTTGCTGTCTCATGCTCTGGGACCCATATTCTGGACTTTAGAGGAAGCAGCAGCGTCAGCTGCTCCAAAACATTGACCTCACCAATCTCCTCCTTGGAACTTTGCTGTCCTCTGCTCCATCAGCGGTGGAGTCCCCAACTATGACGATGATACGCCTCAGTAGGTGACTGCCCTGGTGGTAGAATCCAGGAACGGAAGTCTTGCCGATCGTTTTCTGCTGAGAAATCACATTTAGCTTTCAGCTCCCCCCTCAGGTCAAGATAGTTGTTAAATATCCCTTCATTTATTTGGATCGAACGATTTTCTCATCAGTCGTGGCAGACCCACGCCTCCACAGGCCATTGCCATATCCCAGCCTGACAAGATACTTCCCAATATTGTCAGCTTCTTAATAGGAAGGCATGTTGGGATCTTCAACATGCTTTTTAGTTCCATTCTAAAAGCATTATCTTTTCTCTACAGGGCAGTCAAAATAATTTTGAATAGATTTTCGAAGGAATTTTCGGAGTTGGTGCAACTTGAATTTACTTTTTCTTCGGACCTAAGTTTTGTCCTAGGCCGAAATATTCCCTCCTCTGAGGTCTCCGCATGTTCCGAAGTGGTTGCTTCTTTCTTTTTTACCTAGGAGCGCAATCCCACATTTCCTCCCGTAAAACCCAACTTTTTCCGACTTGCTATCCCCCCGCAACCACTATGAGGTAGATATGTGGGACATGACCAAGGGAACATGGCTGGACTTGCTCAGAACTTCTGCGCAAGGCTGTTTCTCGGGTGGTAAAAATCAAACTTAGAAAAAAAGGCGAAAATCATGGAAAACCATTGGCATTATCTATCAGAAAATACAGTAAAAGCTCTGTTTATTAGGCACCAGGACAGACTATCTTTAATTACCCACATTATTAACTTATGACTACACATGAATTAGAACACGATGCACCCCGCAATGCAGTTAAAATTACGTTACCAAAAATTCAGAAGTAACTACCCTAAATACAGTATACAAACAACATATACACATCCCCATTTTTGTAGAAATTGAATATTCTGCCGTGTATGGCGGCAAATGCACTTTAAAACTAACCCGAGCGTATTATGAGAATATACCAGCGAAGACATTGAAGTGAGTACACTCAGCACAATGACAGCAGAGTGACAAGGTAATGCTTGTGTGCTGTGAATGCGCGTGCGCAAGGAGTACGTTTCCTGAGCGTTCTCCATCACAAGCTGGAGGGAAAGATGTGTTTAGTTGTAGGATCCAGTTGAAAACGAGGATGTTTCTCGGTAAACAGTCCTTCCAAGTGAGTCGACACTTCGACAAAGCGTTCTGAAGATGGGTGTTGCCTCGAACATCGACAGGTCATTCTTCTCTGTAAATGCTGTCTGACGTTCTGAAGACCTGCAACACTTTACACGTGATAGTATATGAAACGTATGGTATGGAAGTCAGTGAATATAGGCGTTCTGCAGAGATTTTTTTCTCTGCGCTGCCTGCTGTTCGTCTTTTTTATAAACGAATTAAATGAGGTAATGATGTGTAGGTGAGTAAGTCTACCGTTGACACGAATATCGGAGGTGTTTCTGAATATGTCATAGGTTACAACACAACATTAGTAAGATGCAGAGCTGCACTGAGAAAGGGCAGAGAGATTTCAATCCAGAAAAGCATTAAGTGATATACTTCGGGGGATCGAAGTTTAAGGTCACTATAAGTTTAACGACACGATTCGTAGCAGAGTCGAGAACAGGAAAATCTTGGAGTCGACGTCTGTAAATACCTCAAAGTTGAAGTGGACGATGATTGGATCGTTAAGAAGGCATATGGTGCATTTGCCTTCATTGGTAAGAAAATTGTGCTCAACAACAGTGAGATAATTTTGCAACCCAATAAATCTCTAGTTAGACCCCATTTGAACTCTGTGTTCAAGTCCGACTGCCTTCTTATCGGTAGGATGTGGAAAGTAGAGGAAGGGTGCAGAGCAGACTTAAAAAGACCTCCAAGATCTTATTTCTCTAGATTAAATTGTTAGTGAGTGATCCAGCCCCGTTTTTATCTTAGTATTCCGCTCCATTTTACAGCAGCCTTCTATGCTACATACCTCAATTTCTGTGCCGTCTGGACAATTTTAAATCATAACATCTATATGTTCACCAAATTCATCCATGAATATTGTAAATAGCAATATATTCTGGTTCGAAATATAAAAAAGGCGTCGAGTCTTTGGGGTGCAACCCAAATCCCTGAGGTGCAATGTTTGATTCAAGTTTCCAGTCAGATACCACGAAATTCCGAAAGTGATGTGACCAAACAAATACGCAACACTCTACGTGCGTTATTTCTGATTTCTGGCATTTGCAGTTTTTAAATTATTTTCTACGTGACTATTTTAAGTGTTGTTATTTTACCTCACCCATTATCGTTGCTGGAAATTTTGGGTCTACTTCCATTAATCCATTACGACATTCGGCATAATATAAACGAGAATAGAATTTATTCGCATCCCATATAATTAAGCGTCGTTAGATTTGGGAAGTAACTAGGCATTTAGCTACATTTCAAATAAAAATGAAAGTACGTGTAATCATATTCTGCAATTCTTTCCTGAACCTTTTCTGGGACACTGCATAAATAAATATATTTGTGCAAGAGCTCAAACACCTCAGCATGTATGCTGACAGTTCTGCAATGGTGAAGGGTTTGTTGTAAGTCGTTGCTAAAAATTGAGCATCAGTACATTGCACATATATATAGCATATCAAAATTAATATCCATAAGAGCATAAAATTAGCAGATATGGCAAGAAGCAAAATTATTGATTTCCTTCGGTTCTCCGTTTCTAGATCAGGAAGATTAACCTCATTTTTGTTACCCCGAAGTCCACGTCTCACTCGATTGGCCAGTGTAATATTCCTGATAGTTAATGAATTGAAGAGAAGGATCAAAACAAACGGTGCAAATGGAGTTAGGACAGTTTCTAACCAAAGAAATGCTCCCCAAATAGGTAAAGTGTAGAAGGTCCCTTTCACGTTACAAGACCACGGTATATTGTCAATTAATTCACGAGGTTCATATATGAAATAGTATGGAACATTTTCTAAAACACTTAAAGAACATACCACAGCTATCACCACAGTCGCGATCTTCTCAGTGCAGTATTTTGTTCTCAGATTTTGGTGACAGATGGCAATAAATCGGTCAAAAGTAAAAGCCACCGTTAACCAAACAGACCAATCAATGGAAACAAAAAACAGATACAGATTGAAACTACAAATAGGCGTGTAATTCAGGAAAGAGTATGGAAAATAACTCTCCTTGATCTCATATAAAATGACTTCGAATATTAAGACCATTAAATCGCCCACTGCCATGCCGATCAGGTAACGCGTGATGCATTTTGAGAGACCACAATTTCCGTGGACGAAAATGACGATTGCCAAAAAATTAGCTGCAAAGAAAAGTACAAAATCAATTTTGTCCTTAAATCCGATTAGATGAAGGGCTGACAGTTCCTGCCACTGAAACACCTTATATTTTCCAACTTTATTCCAAAGAAGTGTTTAACATTAGAAATTATGAAGTACACTCATGCATTGCTGTACATTATACATCCATTGTGAACGATTCAGAAAATGCCAGTGCGAAACTGATTCGGTATTTTTCAGTGTTCTCCTGGTAAACATTTTTTTTTGTAAATAAACCCGAAGATTATATATAGACATATAAATATATATATAAACATTATAACATTAATGTGATTCTCTTTCAACAGTTGTGCCTGATATACTGAGTCTTAACAGCAATTTAAATTTTACTTCAGAAATATAGCATCGGTGGTTTTCACAAGTCTTCTGTGACTGATATGTTTACCTTCGTAAAGTTACATAACTCTGAAACACTGTACCGTTGCAATGGATAATCTATCGTCCCTGCCTTACATTTCAAGTTCAGATCTGCAACCTTACAGGTCGATATACTTCTGCATCAACGTTTTGAAGATTGCTGACAATCGGACTTCCTAGTCGGAGGATCCAGGTACTGACCACTGAATTAAAAAGTCTTGTTGACAATTTTCTTACTGTTACTAGGTTTCATGAACCCTAGCAACTTTTAGTACCTAGATGCTGGACCTTCGTAATAATCCCTCAGAATTTTCTTGCAGATTGATTCTTAATACAATAACGATTGTTGCTCAGATTTAGCAGTATTGAGCTCCTTTGCATCCAGCCTGAACTAACCAAGCAGCAGAGGCATAATTTGGCGTTGTTATTGTTTAAGCAGGGACATAGAAACTTTTCTTACTAGCAAAACAGTCAATCGATATATTCATAACGTGTCAGGTTGCAATTCTTTGGAATAAAAATATGTTGAAAATATCGAGAAACTGCTGATGAAAATTATATTCTGACTATATTATCTATATGATGCAAAACATTCTTAATTTTTCACTCATCATTTGGACATATAAAAAAGAGAAAATCCACAGATGCTGGAAATCAAAGTAATACACACACAAGTGCTGGAGGAACTCTGCAAGCCATGCAGCATCTATGGAAAAGAGTAAACAGTCGACGGTTCGGTCGAGACCCGTGAAGTCCTGACGTGGGCTTCATGCCCACTGGATCCGAGGGATTTCATTGCTACAAGATAATCAGGGATTTGCGTTGGTGACCTTAAATTAATTTAGACAATCACGTAGCAATTGAGATGGCGCCCAATATTTTATTATTAACACTTGTTCCTATTTGTATCAGTAAAACTAAAAACACGGTCATCTGCGTTTGCGTTACAATGCAAAATGCATATCATCTAGAATTCTAGAAAAGTATTTGTCCATGACAATTGCACCAAATAATTTCAGCCTCTACATAATTTTCTCTACAATGTGTTTCTCTTTCCCTTGCACTGACATCAGAATAAACGAATTTCTTATTTTCCCTGATCGCAAGTAATGGAAGAGAATTATATCGCTTTTAGCGCGTATCCGGAATGTTTTGAAACCTTCAAGTAGAATCAATGGAGTAGCCTTAATACAGATTCCTCCTCTTTCGAAAGTGGAAAGATAGATGGCTGGGACGCCAATTTTGCTCCGATAGTAATCCAGGGGTGTGTAAAGCTGGGATACGGACTATGGGGCCAGTGCATTTTGTAGAATCTACTCTGCAGTCTAAACATACTGCACACATATTTCTCACCAGAGAACACCGGACGAATCGTTGTTTCACTGCGCCTTTTGTCACCAATACTTTTCCCAAACTCGATCTATAAAACTGCATATCAGGAACCACCCACCCTTACCTCTGAGAGTGCTACTTTTTGCATTTCTGGAAATTTGGAACGTCCCGATCTCTCTTAAAACTACATAATACTGTTTGCAAATAAAACACACCGAGTTAAAATGGTAACATCATAAGTTCCTAAAGAAAGAAACGCGCTATGTTTGTTTAAGTGTCTTACCGGGAACTCCAATGATAGCGAGAAAAGGGTAGAATATGTTCTCTACCTGTAAGATTACTGGAAGTCCCATATTGGGGCACACTCTGTGTTGATTAACCAAAGCACAGCCCTTTGCTTTTGAAATTATGTCCTATTTATAAAGATGGAATTCAGAAGTATGTTGCAAAATATTTGTCATTACTTAGGAATTTTTAAACAAAAAAATGCAAGAAATCCCGAGTCACATCTGCTGCTAAAAATAATTAGCATGACGCATCTCAAACAACACACCACCATCTGGCCTTTGCTTCGCCACTGCCAGTAGGGTGAAAATAAATGTACGTAAAAAACAAATGTAGACGTGAGCTGCCCCAAAGAAAGCGGAAGTTTAAAATTGTTAACTGTGTTAATAGACTTCGCACAAAGGAAGTGGTGATAAATAGAAGTAGTTTACTTCATAAAATGACAACAGAAGAAAGTTCTCCCAAACGTGTTGTGTATTGCCAACTACCTTGAACTTCTTCCTGTATTGAGCTGCATAGCACAACAATCTTCGAGAGCTGTTAATTGTGCATTTATAGTTGAGTCAATAACCTCACTGTATTCAATGTTCCCTGACTGGCTAACATTCTCGTGGTTTACATCTCATCCCAGTTTCCGTTCTGTGCTCCTGCGCAGCCTGCTTTGCAAATGGAGACACGAAGTGCATTGATGCTGGACATTGCTGATTAATAAACAAACAGAACTAAACAACTGCTTAGTGCATTAGCATATTCAAGCTAATACAGTACCAACCATTAACAATATCTTTGCGGAATTAACATAAAGGGTCCACTTTTTAAAACCTAAAAAATTAGGAATATTTAAGCTTTTGAGCTTTAACATGACTAATATTTATTTATCAGGGCAAGCCCATTAAATTAAAAGAATCGTAAACTATGTGGGGATATAAAGATTTAAAATGATTACTGTGTGCAATTTTGATCAGTTGTTAAAATCATAAGAGAAGAAGATATGGGAGCAAATTAAGCCACTCGACCTATCGAGTTTGCTCCTCCATTCCATCATAGCAGCTTAATTATCACTCTCAACCACATTCTTCCGACTTCTTTTCATAACCTTTGACGTCCTTACTATAATAAGGAAACAATCAACCTCTGATTTAAATATAACAAATGAGTTAGCCTCCACAGCTGATTGTGGCAATGGATTTCAAAGATTCAACAGCCGCTTGCTAAAGAATTTCTTCCTCATTTCTGTGCAAAAAGTGCATCTCTGTAATCTGAAACTGTACCCTCTGGTCCTAGACTCCCGCACTGTAGAAAACATTCTCTACATTACCAGTCGATCTAGGTTTTTAAATGACCGCTCGGCTTCAATGAATTCTCTTCCCGTTCTTCTAAACTCCAGCAAGTACTGGCCCAGAGCTGTAAAATGCTTTCCGTACGTTAACCCTTTCATACCCAGGATCATTCTCGTGAATATCCTTTGCACCATCTGTAACGCCAGCACAACTGTTCTTAGATAAGGGGCCCAAAATTGCTTTCAATTCTTGAAGTGCAGTCAGACTAATGCCTTAAATATTTAAACTTGACATCCTTGCTTTTATATTCTAATCCTCACCAAATAAATGACAGCATTGCATTTGCTTTTTCTTACCACCGACTCAACCTGCAAGATAACTTTCAGAGAATCAATGATTTCCGAGTCCTATATTTTTGAATTTTCTGCCCTTTTAGAAAGTGGTCTATGCTTTTGTTCCCTCTACCAAAGTCCATGATCAGAAACTTCCTGACACTATATTGTATCAGCACTTATTTGCTCATTATTCTAATCCCTTCTGCATTCTCCCTGGTTCCTCAGCACTATCTCACCTTCTGCACCTTCGTATCATATACAATCTTGGCCACAAGACCATTGGCATATAAGACAAAAAGCAGCAATCCCAACTCAGACCTCGAGTCAACCAGTAAATTCTTACACTTTGCCTTCTGCCGATTAGTCAGTTCCTTATCCAGGATAATATCTTTCATGTATTACCATGACATATTATCTTATTAAGCAGCTTCATGTGTGGCACCTTTCAAAAGCGTTCTCATAAACCAAATACACAACATACAGTGATTCTTATTTGTCCAGGCTGCTTCTTATATCCTCAAAGAATTACAAAAGGTTTGTCAAGTCGGAGAGAGAGATTTTAAAAAGTACAGTTTGAAGGCTTTCGACTGCTTTCGATGGCTCAATGAAATCACAATTCATTAGCAATGGCAAATAAAGACACACAATATAGGGCCAAGCAGAGAGGTCATTGTCTGAGTGGACCAGTGTTAGAGTGGGTTGGCTTTGGTTCAAGAGGCTTAAGTGAGAGTAGGTTTGGGCGAGGTAAGTTTCTGGTAAGTTTGTTCCTCTTCATTTTTCATCTGTTAGTGCATAGTTATTGCAGTGGGAATGGCTCCAGGGGCTGTGTTGTGCTTTTGAGTGAGATATGGGAATTCTCCGGTCTCCCAGCCAACCAATCTGCATAGGAGGTCAGAGCTGCAGGTCGTTAGAGAAACTCAATAAGGAACTAGTACTGCAACTTGATAAGATCTGTATGGAGGTTGTCACCCCTAAATTGGCATGTAGTGACGTGACTGACAGGAGAGGGAATGGAAGCGGGAAGCCAGTGCAGACCACCCCTATGGCCGCTCACCTCAATAATAAGTATGGCTACTGGGCCTCCGGCACTGAGTCTAGGACAATAGCTCAAAGGGGAGAGGAAGAAGTGGTCTGCAGCAGTAATTGTTCGAGAAGCAGACACGAGAGTCTATAGACGTGAAAGAGAACTGATGGTACATTGTCTGCTAGGTGCCAGGGAAAGTGATGGCTCAGATCTAGTTTACAGTATTCTAAGTGACAGGACGAGCATCCAACAATGTTGTTATTTATTGGAACTAATGAAATACGTAGGAAAATAGAGGAGATCCTGAAAATATAATTTTGAAAATTTGGTGCAAGATTGACAAGCAGGAACTCCAGAGTAGTGATTTTTGAATTGTTGCCTATGCCACGTGCCAGTGAGGGAAAGAATAGGAAAACTTTTCAGATGAATGTGTGGCTCAGTAACTGGTACACGATGCAGGACTTCTGAATCCTGGGTCATTGCAGGATGTGTAGAGCAGTTAGAAATTGGCAGGTCTGACATTGTGGGCTTCTCTGGTCCATGACTGAGTCAAAATTCTAGTTGGGAACTTTGTAACAAAGAATTCCGGACATTTGGGAGTGGAAAACACCTATAGGTTGCTCAGAGACAGGATTTACTGGCCCCGAATGAAGTCGGAGGTTTAAGAATTCGTGCATTCGCTGCATACGGCGGAAGACAGCGCCTAAGCGGGCAGCTCCTTTGTCCCATTTGCAGAGTGCAGGGCTCAGAGTGGGAGAGGCTGGGCTGGGCCCCGCCCATGTTAGGGATATTGATTCAGAGGATGATGGTCTGGATGTGTGGTACATGTTGCCTTTCGCTAACTCTCCGTTGATTGGGGAAGAGACACCTGGCCCTTCTGCCAATGAGTCAGATGAGGTGGAGTGTGCTATCTGTGGGCAGCCTGGGTTATAGCAGGACCCTGAAGGAGTGGAAGCAAGGCGTGACACGGGAAAACTGGGTCCGAGTTGCAAGGGGGCATGAGTGATAGAACGAGACAGGACTCGCCAAGCAGACCCGAAGTATCGCCAGTAGCGTCCGAGATTGAAGAGTTAGGTGAGGGGGTACGGAGGTCTCAGAGAATTAGGAAACCACCGGATAGGTTGGCTTATGTAGGGCCTGGGGAACAGGGCGTGATCTCTTCTGTTTTGGGGAGCTATGTCACTGCTTTTTGCTCCTGGATTGGGCTTTGTGTTTTGCAGGAAGGGAAGGCGAATTATCTCAACGTCATGAGGGCATGACTAAATTTAGTGGGGGGAGAGTGTAATGGCTTCTCTGTAATGTTAACTAATGTAACGGTTACTTTGTAATGTTTCACTGCTAAGGGTATTGTAATGGCTTGTCTGTAATGTTAAATGCTGATGTAGTGGTTTATCTGTAGCAGGAATATTTCGGTTATGGCTAGAAATAATAATACATGTTAGCCAATCAGGATTTTGTAGTCCTGTCTTGTGATTCTTGAAGCAGCTGATTTCGTGGGCATTTGGCAGAAGGCGTGAGAGGGATGAAGGGAGAGGACACGAATGAAGAGATGCTACCATTCATGTTATTCGGTTTCCTTTGTAGGAAGTAATGTCCTGCTTACCCTGCCCAAGTTGCCGTGCATTCGATGTCCCCTCCATCCTCGTTCAAAGTTATCTCTTCATCCTGGAAATAACCCTCTGCAAGGCATACCTGGGTTGCCAGACTTGTATGCCACAGACCTAGCCATCAGCAGATGACAGACCTCTTGTTTCATCCATAGTTTTAATGAATTCAGTAAGAACTGCAGCATACTCATCCAGGATTGAAGATGAATCCATTGAATACAGTCCAGTCCACCGATTCAAAGCAGTCCTGTGGGCTCCTTGGTGCTTCCCTTGTCCATAACTTCTTGGTACCCTCTACTGGTGCTGCAGTCTTCAGACTCTGGCTATACTCAGGGAGTAGAAATACAGCCAGGTGATCCGATTTCCCAAAGCGAGGGTGTAGAATAGCACAGTAGGCATTATTGACGGTTGTGTAGCAATGGACAAGTGTATTGTTTCCTCGAGTATTGCAAGTGATCTGTTGATGCTAATTGCTTAGTATTTTAAGATGTACTCTTTTATGCATGTTGTTCCCATTCCTCAGATCACCTAAAGCCTGATTGACATTGGTCTGAGGTGGAATGTGTACAGCTACCAAAATGAACCCGAGAATACCTGTGGTAAGTAGAAAGGACAGCACTTAAATGCTAGATATTCCAGGTCTGTGGAGCAGAATAGAGACAACACTGATATATTCTTGCACCAAGAAGCGTTGACCATGAGGCATACTCCTCCACCTCTGCTTTTGAGAGACTCTAAAAATCTATCCTGACTGTGTATACTAAACCCCTCAATCTGAATTGCTGCATTCGGTATGGCAGGGATTAGCCAGGAATCTGTGAAACAAATGACACACGCGGTCCTAATGACCCTCTGATTCAGCACCCTAGCTGGGAGATCATTGGTTTTATTCACCAGAGACTTCACGTTTCCCAGCAAGACAGTCAGTATTGGGTGCTTAAAACTTCGTTTCCTTAAATTCACTTATAACCCGCATCTACAACCATGCTTCCTCCATGGAATCGGTGCTGTTTCTGCAAGATTTAATCAGCGATAGCTCATTAAAACGCATTAAGACATCTTTGTTGATTGCACTGACCCTGGAAGCAGTTGTGCTTGTTAGTTGTGTCAGGCTGAAATGAGAATATTTAATTGTATCCATTGAGAGTACTGCTAATACTCGAGTTGCCCCTAGGCACGCAGGGATTATATACACATGTTGGTAAAAGCAAAGTGCCCGAGGAATATGTGGGACAGGATTGCCCAGGCGGTATGGTATGGGACATGGGCAAGTACCGGGAATGTCAGCAATGAAGAAAGATATTGCTTTTTAAAGTGCAAGTGTGGCAGCGACTGGGGGGAGGTGAGAGAAACTGGGGAACGATAATAGCAGTGATTCCAAAAGCTGAAGAGACAGCCATGGATTATGCAGAACATAAATGTTGAGTGTGTGATGAGTATTCCTGGTTGGGTAATCCTTGGAGAGTCGACTAATTCTTTCTGAAAATGATGAAGGAAGGCCTGAACTGAGCCCACCGGTAAGTTTTAGATTTAGCGATAACGGTGGGGTCGACCTACTCTGCCATAGTTTTTTGCCCAGAGTAGACGAAAAACAGTACAAGAGAAATCGCGTTACGTGGCTACAGCGGATGCCGCTGCTGTGATATCCCAGAACTCCTCCTTTTGTTTGCCAGCGACCAGGGCATGAAGCAAAGAAATGCTGGAATGGAAGTAGGAGGGTTAAGGAACTGTTATGCTACAGGTGTGGGCTATTAGGACATGGTTGGAGGCAGTGTCCAAAACGGAGGAAAGAAAAGTAGATGAACGTCAGAGTGGACAGAGAATCACTCACCCCTTGGGTGCCCAATCTGACTAAGCCAACCAGCGGTGAATTCATAGAGCTCGTGAAGACAGCTTCTAACTCAGAAAAAGAAGTGGTGGCGCCCCCCACGGCCAGCTCTGATGACCCACAGACGTACACAACAGCACTGTTAGGGGGCCGGCAATGTAATGTGTTAGTGGACAGGGGCGTTGGTATTGACAACTGACCTACCCTTGCCAACATCCGGACAGGCTACTTATAATAGAGGTGTAGGAGTGAAAGCAGAAAGAAACGAATCGCAAATACTCAAAATCGGCAGAGTGCAGCTTCTATTGTATTCCTGGGTCTGTCCAAATAATGCAGCTACTACCCTTGGAATAGCCAACCGATGGGAAGCAGGGGCCATTATAGATTGGGGAATGGGAGAAATAACATGGACAAGTCAAGGGTAGCGAACATATACAACCAACAGAATTCGCAACCTGGCTAGCATAGTCGCAGCTGCCCTGACCATCAGAGACTGCAGCGAACTATTGCATCCAGTAGTGTGGGTAGACACAAGCAGGATTGCGGTCAAGTAAAGATAAACCCAGCTAAAATAGAGGGGTATAAATCGCATAAGCAGTACCCTATAAAAACTGACGCACTGTCTACTGTTCAGGGTAAAGTGAAGGAACTAAAACACTGGGGATATTCAGAGAGATCGTGGCAACTACTAACTGGCCTATATGGCCAGTAAAGAAGCCCAATGGATCATATCCATTAACAAAAGGCTATGCCACCGTTATGACCATGCTGATGTTGCATCCCATAGTGGAAGGCCAGGCAACAATCCTGAATGGGCTGTCTCCAGAACATAACGTTTTTCTAGTCCTGGGTATCACTGACGGATTTTGGGGGCTACCCTTAGCACCTGAGTCCAATGCCCGATTTGCTTTCACTTTGGGTGAACAGCGATATACATGGGCCTGGTTACCCCAAAGAGTCCACAATATCCAGCCATTTTTCATAAAGTAGGGCGTAGACTTTGGAAAAGCTCAATTTAACATTGTCCCCGTTGACACGCTTACAATTTACAGAAGACTTACTATTCGCTTTAGCAGCTTAAGCAGGTAATGTAGTGGGCGATAGGCAGTGTTTTATAGATATTGCAAGATGAGGTTGCTGTAATTAAACTAAACGCTCACCAGAAAGGGAAGAGTAAGGAGCAGAAAGACAATGTGTGTGCATACGTTACTGCGAAGGAGGCAGCAGAGGAACAAGAGGGAACTGAAATCACAAGTGTGTAGAATGAAATGAAAGACGCCAGTTTAGTAAAATTACATGAAGAGGGGGAGGCAGAAGAGAAGGAGAAGTTCCGAAGAAAGGAGGGACCATATAGCAGCCAGACACAGAGGGAGAAAGGAATCGCGGCACAACCATATATGAGGCGGATACAACTGAAGTTATATCATGGGGTGATGCATCAGGAGGTGTAGAGATGCCTCTACCCAAAAGCGGGGGGTGGGGAAGCTACTGTCAAGTAATTATGAATCACTTCACGGGGTGGTTAGAGGCTTTCCTAACAAGGGACTGCACCGTTGTATGGATTCTATTTCAGGAGTGTCTCCCAAGGTGCGGAACTGTAGACTCGGATCAAGGAAACTACAGAGAAAGTGAATAACGAAACGTGTCGACTGTTCGGGGTTCGACAACAGTTCCACCAACCCTGACACCCTCCGAGTTCAGGAAAGGTGGAAAGGATCAACCGAACAATCAAGAATGCCTTAGCCAAAGCGATAGATGAGACGGGGAGACATGGGTTAATATACGAACATCCCCAAACTACATGCTGCGTTTCAGCCCTTACCAGCTATTGAAGGGGCAAGCAATGCTACTCCCTTATGGGGTAACTACTAGCTATGGGGATCCTGGGACTTACAGGGATAGAATGACACAGTATGTGGAAGGCCCTTGTATTCAACTTAAAATGTTCAAGGACCGAGCAAAACGGCATCAGCACATTGCTGATCAGAGAGAGCCGGAGGTAAAGGACCTAGCACCCCACAACTGGGCGAGCAGGTCATGGTGGTGGGGCTGAGGGTACTGCCTGAAAAGGCATCCGAGATGGATAGGACCACAGATGGTACGCTTTATAATTGACACTGGAGTCATGTGCAGACTCGGCGGAGTAGCCTGTGGAAACTCTGGACTCAGGTTAAACCTTATGACTCACCTTATTGCTGGTCCCACAGACAGACCAGGGAATCCAGTGCTCCCAGTTAACTACGTAATTACAGAGAACCTAAGAGATGAACACCAGCTGGCCACACCAGACCTGACCATAGCTGATGGAAAAAAACAGCAGCGGGAAACACGAAGGCAGAAGACACCGAGAGCATGATAGAACCCATGAATAGCATGCTAAAGTGTGGTGGTGACGGTATTCTGTAATGAAGGCTGGTAGGGGGAGCTGGATGATTAGTTTGATAGCACAGAACAGAAAAGGTATTGGGGAAAATACAAGCGGAGGGATTTAAGTTAAAGTAGAAACAGCAAGTTCCACAACTTCGATGGCATTTCAGACTGAAAAAAGTCTGCACACAGCATCCGAGTGAGGAGTGAATACAAATGATATAACTGAAAACAAAACTTTTGATATCCTTGTTAGAGTAAATTTTCGGTTTAGGATATATATATTTAACAACTGACTTTGTCTACCAGTCTTCACATCTGAAAATTTGTTATGCCTTTAAGTTGGAATGCAGCTCTGAACAATAGGTTGTCCCAGTCCAGACAGTGCTGATTAATAATCATTTTGGATGTCTTTGGAGTGGATGTGAATCAGGAGGTGTGAAAGTGTTAAGGTTGTATGTAGTTTCAAAAAAAGAACACATTGCTGAAACATTGTAAATATTGAGTTTTTCTTTGATATTTGACACATAAAATATGGAGCCTGGTGTTTGGTCAGCAGACCTTTCCATCGCAAGCGTCTCTATATGAATCCTGTTATACCTTGTTTGGTTGAATAAGGAAGCTGCTTTATATCTACCATTAATTTGCCCTGGTAACTTCATTCACACAACCTAATTTTCTCCGCTGACTTCATTCATGCAACAACAATCCTCTTTGATCTCTTCTCTGGCCTACCTTTATATTTCATCTTTTCCCTGATTATGGCATTTTGGTTGCCATCTATTGGTTTTAAAAGGTTCTGATCTTTCAGTTTCATATTATTTTTGCTCTATTATATGCTATCTCTTTTGATTTTATGTTAACTTTGACTACTCTTTTCTGCCAGGGATGCATCATCCAGCCTTCAAAATACTTCTTCTTTAGTCTGTATCCTCTGACATCCCTATTGCTCCTGGAAACTCCAGCCATTGCTGTCCTACCATCATCCCTTCCAAACAACTGTGTGTGTGTGTGTGTGTGTGTGTGTGTGCGTGTGTGTGTGTGTGTGTGTGTGTGTGCGTGCGTGCGTGCGTGTGTGTGTGTGTGTGTGTGTGTGTGTGTGTGTGTGTGTGTGTGTGTGTGTGTGTGTGTGTGTGTGTGTGTGTGTGTGTGAATGACGAGTTAAATATAGAAAAGTTGAAAAGGCCGTCAGGCACTTCAGGTCCAGCTGCCATTGTATCCATTGTATGGATGGACTCAGTTGATGGGTATTAATACATTTCCTCCTCTATCTTGTGAAGTGTTTTTTCTTTATCTATTTATATGTAACGCGCTGTAAGGATTCACTGTTAAGGTTTCTCTGTAGCAGCAATATTTGGGATACGGCTGGAGATAACAGGATGCATGTAACCAATGAGAGTTTGTGGCTGTGTCCTGTGATTCTGGAAGCAGTCGATTTCATGGGCTTTTGCCAGAGAGAGGCAGAGTGATTAAGAAAGAAGAAGTGAAAGGAGAGATTTGGTAGACCGCCGGACAGAGTGGACTCGGAGCGGGGGTTCAAAGGTCGGCGATGCTTGGAAGAGTGCGATGGTGGAAGAAGGACTACTGAACTGCGTGTGCTCCAACTTTGTCCAACTTTGTGCGCAGCCAGTTTATTATTAGATCTTATGATTTGGGACCTTTTTCTTTTATATTTTGTTTCTCTATTAACCATATAGTCAAAGTAAGACTTATAAAGCTTAATCGTTTAATCACATGCTGTATTGTGTACTGTCTGTCATATTGGGGGATGGATTTGTAACAGGGGATACATCGCGCAGAATCGCGCCCAAACGAGATGTCTGAACTTTGGCCGGGCAGAGGGTTATCACCTCCTATATTAAGCTGCTAGGCGAAGCAAGTGTTATAATTGCGGGGGCTACGTTCAGGATTGATTCTGTTGAATGCTGTGTGATTACCCTGAGCAATGAACCAGTGGGCCAGATATTCGTACTCCGGGTGAACTGTTCATTCCACTGTTAAGTACTGTTAAAGTTGCGTGTGAGAGGAGGTTTGATAAAATGGCGTGTGCACCTCTCATCTTAATGCAGACCAGAGCTGAGGTAGTTGGGGTCAGAGATTTCAAAGACAGGTTTCTATCATTTCTGAGGAGGGTGGGAAATGAGTAGTCAGATTTCGAATGTCTAATTGGTCCTTGTTCCCCGATGAAGAGTGAGAATTCTGAGGTTGTATCCACCCTTACTTCTCTAGTGAATTAATGGAAAAATCAGACTCAAAATCCAGCTATGGCATGCTCAGCCTATTATCTGGAATAACGTGAGGAGACCCTGTTTAAAGATAGGTTGGGTGGACTGACCCCTGCAAACGTGGAAGAAGTGCGGCATCATTTGTGTAAGTTAAAGGAAGCTGGGATCATCACTGAGTCCCGGAGCCCCTATGCGTCCTCAGTAGAGGTGGCCCAAAGAAGAACGGGAAGTTATGTATGTAGGTGGACTATAGGACGCTGTACAGGCGCACCATCCCTGAGAGTATACGGTCCCGAGGGCCGACGACATGCTGGCCTCTCTGAGTGGTGCGAAGTGGTTTAGTGTGCTGGATTTGAGGAGTGGATATTACCAGGTTCCGATGAGTGAGGGCGACAATGAAAAGATGGCACTTAGATGTCCCCTAGGACTCTTCCAGTTCGAAAGGATGCCCCAGGGCATTTCAGGAGCTCCAACAACCTTGCAGCGGGTCATGGAGAAGGCAGTGGGGGTTATGAACTTGCTTGAGGTGTTGGTGCATTTGGATAACCTCATATTATTTGAATCCGCCTTGGAAGAGCATGAAGCGAGGCTACTGAAGGTGTTCAGTCGCCTGAAAGCCGAAGGGGTAAACCTTTCCCTGGACAAGTGCCAGTTGTGCAAAACGTCTGTTAGCTATGTCGGACACATAATCTCACGGATTTGAGCAGCTACAGACACGGCTAAGATAGAAGCAGTGACCACTTGGGCAAGGCCCCAGACTGTGAGCGCTCTGCGTTCGTTCCTTGGGTTCTTTTGCAATTATCAGAGATTTGTGAACGGCTAAGCCTAAGTGAGTCACCCCATGAATAAGCTTCAGTGTGGTTACCCTCCCTTGGGGAAGAAAGGGCGGGGAGAAAAAAAGAACAGGAGGGTGGAGAATATCTCAACCTAACGAAGCCCTTTGGACAGAGGTTTGATGAAAACGTGAGGAGGCTTTTCAGTCGCTGAAGGAATTGCTGACTCAGGTGCCGGTGCTGTCTATGACGGACCCCCGATTGCTGTATGTACTGTACACAGATACCAGCCGAGAGGATTTAGGGGATGTCCTGCATCTGGATCAGCGTACTGGGTTGAGGCTTGTGCGATTTGACAGTCGGAGTTTGTTGCTCTCTGAGAGAAACATTCCCGTGCACAAGTTGGAATTTCTGGTGTTGAAATGGGCGGTGGTGGATAAGCTGAGTGACTATCTCTACGGACCAAGTTTAGAAACATAGAAAGTCTACAGCACAATACAGACCCTTCGGTTCACGAAGTTGAGCCGAACATGTTCCTAGCTTAGAAATTACTAGGCTTACCTATAGTCCTCTATTTTACTATGCTTCATGTACTTATCTAAAAGTCACATAGAAGTCTCTATCTTATCCGCCTCCACCACCGTTGCCGGCAGCCCATTGCATACACTCACTACTCTCTGAGTAAAAGACTTACCCCTGACATCTCCGCCGTGCCTACTCTCCAGCACCTTAGACCGGTGTCCTCTTGTGGCAACCATTTCAGCCCTGGGAAAAAAACCTCTGACTATCCATATGATCGATGCCTCTACTCATCTTATACGCCTCTATCAGGTCACCACTCATCCTCCATTGCTCCAAGGAGATAAGGCCGAGTTCACTCAACCTATTCTCATAAGTCACGGATCCCAATCCATACAACAGCCTTGTAAATCTCCTCTGCACTCTTTCTATGGCTTTCACATCCTTCCTGTAAAAAGGCGACCAGATCTGAGCACATTACTCCAAGACCGGTCTGACCAGGATCCTATATAGCTGCAAGATTACCTCTCGGCTCCTAAATTCAACTCCAAGATTGATGAAGACCAATACACCGTACCCCTTTTTAACCATAGAGTCAACCTGCGTAGCTGCTTTGAGCGTCCTATGGACTCGGACCCCATGATCCCACTGATTCTCCACACTGCCAAGAGTCTTACCATTAATACTGTTACTGTATTCTGCCATCATATTTGACCTACCAAAATGAACCACTTCACACTTAGCTGGGTTGAACTCCACCTGCCACTTCTCAGCTCAGTTTTGCATCCTATCAATGTCCCGCTGTAACTTCTGACAGCCCTCCACATTATCCACGACACCTCCAACCTTTGTGTCATCAGCCAAATTACCAACCCATCCCTTCATTTTATCATCCAAGTCATTTATAAAAATCACAAAGAGTAATGTTTTCAGAACAGATCCCTGAGGGACCCCAGTAGTGACCGACCTCCATGCAGAATATGACCTGTCTACAACCTCTCTTTACCTTCTATGGGCAAGCCAGTTCTGGATCAACAAAACAGTGCCCCCTTGGATCCCATGCCCCTTTACTTTCTCAATAAACCTTACATGGGGTACCTTATCATATGCCTTGCTGAAATCCATATACACTACATCTGCTGCTCTTCCTTCATCAGTATGTTTAATCAGATCCTTAAAAAATTCATTCAGGCTGGTAAGGCACGACATGCCCTTGACAAAGCCAAGCGGACTACTCCTGATCATATTCAACATCTCCAAATGTTCATAAATCCTGCCTCTGAGGATCTTCTCCATCAACTTGCCAACCACTGAGATAAGTCTCACTGGTCTATAATTTCCTGGGCTAACTCTACTGCCTTTTTTCAATAAAGGAACGATATTGGAACTTCTCTCATCCCCATTGATGATGCAGAGATCACCACCAGAGTCTCAGCAATCTCCTCCCTCACCTCCCACGGAAGACTGTGGTACATCTCATCGGATGCCGGCGACTTAACCAACTTTATGCTTTCCAAAAGATCCAGCACATTCTCTATCTTAACATTTGCATGCTCAAGCTTTTCATTCTGCTGAAAATCATCATTATATTCACCAAGATCCTTTTCCATAGTGAATACTGAAGTAAAGTATTCGTTAAGTACGTCTGCTATTTCCTCCCGTACATACACACTTTCCCACTGTCACGCTTGATAGGTACTATTCATTCACATTTTACCTCTTGATCCTCACATACATATAGATGGCTTGGGGCTATCCTTAACCCTGCCTGCCAATGACTTCACATGGCCCCTTCTGGCTCACCTAATTTCCTCTTTAAGATCCTTATTATTAGCCTTATAATGTTCTAGATCTCTAACATTACCTAGCTCTCTCGGAGGTGAGGACAGGCAACAAACCTCTAGCTTATATCCTGACCTCGGTGAAACTGGATGCCACAGGCCATCAGTAGCTGGTAGCGTTGTCTGCCTCTGATTTCAGCCTGAAGTATAGGCGAGGGAACCAGAACATTGATTTGGTTGTTTTGTCCCGGCAGGTGCATGAGGGACAGGATAGGGACGAGGAGTAGGAGAGCATTTCTGACACTGAGGTGAAGGCCATGTGTCAGTTTGCAATCACCTTGAAGGCAGAGGGAAAGGAGAGGCAGAATTGAGCAGTGTATCAATTGGGGCTTCTAATGATGCAGTACCACAAATTTACTGTAACCTGACTGCTCTTCAGACAAATCAGCTGCCGGAATTGACTTCTAGAGAGTGGCAGCTGCTCAGCTAGATGATCTGGGCATTGGCACTATTTGGTACGCGGTTGCAAACGGAGACATGGCTCAAGCGGAGAAGACGAAACACGCTTGGTGCCTCCATTACTGAAAGAATGGCCTCGGATGGAGTTGAAGAACCAGATCTTATACCGGGTCACGTCAACCTGGACCGTCCTCGGCGTTGCCAGCTGGTTCTATCCGAGAAGTACAGGAGGATTGCACTGAAATTACTTTATGATGATACTGGACATTTTGGAGTAGAAAAGACCTATGGGTTGCTCAGAGACAGGTTTTACTGGCCCCAAATGAAGTCGGAGGTAAGAATGCTGCATTCGTGCATTCGCTGCATACGGCGGAAGACAGTGCCTATGCGGGCAGCTCTTTTGTCCCACTTGCAGAGTGCAGGGCCACTAGAGCTGGTGTGTATGGAATTTCTGTACATAGAACCCAATGCTAGGAACACGGTGAATGTCTTAGACATCACGGATAACTACACCAGATATGCTCAGGCCTTTCCAACCAAGGACCAGAGAGCGACTATGGTGGCAAATGTGTAATGGGAGAATTATTTTCTTTATTATGGTCTTCCCAGGCGGATACATAGTGACCAGGGACGGGACTTCGAGAGTTACTGGGCATGCGTGGAGCTGAGGACCACGCCCTATCGCCTGCAGGGCGATCCCCAGCCTTAGAGTTTTAATCGGACCTTGCTAGACATGCTCGAGACCCTGGAGATCAGCAAGAAGAACAGGTGAAGTCAATATATTGAGCATCTTGTTCATTGTTACAACTGTACACTAATTGAACCTACTGGGTACTCCCTATATTATCTGATGTTAGGGCGCAAGGCGAGGTTGTCCATTGATCTTTGTTTGTGTCACGAGGGTGACTTACCACCGAAGCTTTATCTGAAGTAGGTGTCTAACATGAGGAGAGAGCTGAAAAGGGCTTATGAATTGGCTGGGGTCGCGGCCCCTAAGCGGTCAGCAGTCACAATCGAGGAAATAGGATTAAGTATGATCAGAAAGTGAGGTTTTCCAAACTCCTGCCGAGATACCAAGTCCTCATAAGGCATTCGGGCTTACCTGGAAAGCACAAGTTTGCTGACCGCTGGGCGGCCACACCCTGTGTGATGGAGAGTCAGGTGCCAAACCTGACAGTTTTCCGGGTGAAACCAGTGGAGGTTGAATGGGCCTGTCTAGATTCTGCATCAGAACCACCTGTTGCCCCTGCGACAAGAGGTGCAGGTAGACCCAGAGCCAGACATGCAGACTGTACCAAGTAAGAGGACTCTGCGAAAACGCGGGGCTACTGCAGGGTCCACGGCCGGAGAGGCTGGGCTGGGCCCCACCCATGAGAGGGATACTGATTCGGAGGATGATGAGCTGGACCTGTGTTACATGCTGCCTTTCGCTAACTCCCTTTTGGTTGAGAAAGAGACTCCTGGCTCTTCTCCCACTGAGTCAGGTGAGGTGGAGGGGGCTATCTGTGGGCAGCCTGGGTTACAGCTGGACCCTGAAGAAGGGTAAGCGGGGCCTGGACTCGGGACAGAGGGCTCCGAGTTGCAGGGGTACATTCGTGAAAGATCAAAGGAGGACTTGCCAAGTAGACCGGAAGTTTCCCCAGTAGCGTCTGAGCCTGAAGAGTTAGATGAGGAGGTTCGGAGTCCTCAGAGAATTAGAATGCTACCCGATAGGTTGGCCTATGTAGCGCCTGGGGAACAGAGCGTGATCTCCACTGCTCTGGGGAGCTATGTCACTCCGTTTTGCACATGGATTGGGCTTTGTGTTTTGCAGGAAGTGTTGGCGAACTATCTTAACGTCATCAGTACATGACTGAATGTGGTGGGGAGAGTGTAACGTGCTGTAAGGTTTCACTGCTAATGTAACGGCTTCTTTGTAATGTTCACTGCTCAGGTAATAGTTTCTCTGTAGCGGCAATGTTTGTGTTATGGCTGGAGATAAAATGATGTATGCAGCCAATAAGCGACTGTGGCTGTGTCTTGTGATTCTGGAAGCAGTTGATATCGCTGGCTTTCGACAGAGGGAAAGAGAGAGATGAAGAGAGAAGACTGGAATGTAGAGATTTGATAGACCGTCGGACGGGGTTGACTCAGAGCAGGGGTCCGAAGGTCGGCGATACTCGGAAGAAACCGATGGCATAAGAAGGACTACAGAACTGTGTGAGCCCCAACTTTGCCCAACTTTGTGCACAGACTGTTTATTACTAAATCATATGATTTGTGCCCTTTCGCTTTTACATTTTGTTTCTACACGAAGCATATTGTCAAAGCACGAGTTAGAAAGCTTAATCGTTTAATCACATATTACGTCATGTTTGTAATTTCGGTGAACGAATTTGTAACAGGGGACATATCGCGCAGCATCCACCCAAACGAGATATCTTAAGTGGCCGGGCAGGGGCTGATCACCCCCTATTTTCAGCCGCTAGGCGAGGCGAGTGTTACATATATTTTATTCTTTATATGCTCAATAAAATAATGGCGTGCAACAGTTAACACACGTATAGGGCTTCATTTACATATAAATATTACTACTAATCTAGAAAAGAGCAACGAATGAGTTCGAACATATTGTCATTACATAGGTATTGAACACGATAGGTAAATTTTAGCTTCTGTAACAAAGTTGAACATTTGTGTCATTCTTTTTCATTATTGAATCCACTTGCCCTCTATGTTGAGCTCTATACTGTGTACATAATAAAATATATTAACTTAGCGCAAGAATATTTCTGAAAAATTAGCAACATTTTAATTTTGCTAAGCTAATTACACGAGTAATCAGAAGCAGTGGACATTTTAATACATTCTGCATTTCATTCCTGAATTTTCTCTGGGAAACCACATAAATAAAAGTATTTATACAAGAGCTCATACACTTCAGCATATAGCCAGATAATTCTGCAATCGTGAAAGGATCATTGTAAGTGGCTTGTAAAAACTGAGTATCTGTAAATTGCACTTGTATGTAGCATATTAAATTTACTGCCCATAACAATATGAAACTACCAGAAATGGCAAGCAGCAAAATTATTGATTTCCTTCTGTTCTCCATCTCTGGATCAGAGTGAATCTCTCCACTTTTCTTTCCACGGAGTCCACTTCTTACTCGATTGGCCAGTAAGATATGTCTGATAGTTAGGGAATTTAGTAGGAATATCAACACAAATGGTGCAAATGGTGTTAAAACGGTCTCTAACCACAAATATGCTGCCCATACAGATAAAATATAGAAGCTGGACTTTACATAGCAGGACCACGCAATTTCGTCAATCACTTCTCGAGGTTCATAAATAAAATAGAATGGAATATTTTCTAAAATACTTAAAAAGCACACCACACCTATCACCACAGCAGCAGTTTTCTCAGTACAATACTTTGCTTGCCATACCTGGTGACAAATAGTTATGAACCGATCAAATGTGAAAGCCACAGTCAGCCAGACAGAGCAATCAACAGAAACGAACAACATAGTCAGAATAACCCTACAAATGGGAGTCTGATTGAAGAAAGAATATGAAAAGTAACCGTCTACTATTTCATATAATATAACTTCAAATATCAGGACCATAAGATCACCCACTGCCATTCCCACTAGGTAACGGGTGATGCATTTGGAGAGACCGCAATTTCCACGGCAAAGAATAAGGATTGCCAACAAATTAGCTGAAAAAGAAGATAATATGATGATAGTTCCTCAATATATAGCTTGATGATCAATGATCTCTTGGTAAAATTAACCTTTATCATACTGCCTATATCCATAGACACTGCCAAATCTAATCAATTTTTCCACCATTTGTCGTTAATTTCAAAGAAAACAGTTTACATGAACCTCAACTACATAATGACCATCTGAAATTCCATTTTATTCCTTTTTGAATTGAACTGCTAAAGTGGCAGCATTAATGAAATAATTCTGTTGCTTGCATGTATATGTGTGTGTGTGGAAGTGAGAGAAGGAGAGATAGACATAGGCAGGGGTGGAACATGGAAGTAAATTACTTGATGACTTCCTGGTGCATATTCAATCTTTGGCAGTGTCAACCTATGATTACTGGAAGTTCGATATGAACTGTGGTAGAACATTAGGAGTACAGAATGAAAATTCATTTAAAAACAATCCTTCCTTCCACATAAAGAAAATTGATTTGCTTATCGCAAGGGGCACTGACAATCACTAAATGTTGATGAGCAGGGAAACTGTTTGGTGTTAGCACTGAACAACTTAAGAGGCATGGACGTACGTTGTGTGTCCAACTTCATTTCAACTGAAGTAATAGAATATAACATCTTTTAACATAATAATTCAGCCACCAGAATATCTTTCTTATTCAATTTGTTAAAAATGATCTGTTAGCAAAGATGTTGAAAGGACAGATAAAATGTCTAAAAGTATTATAATCTCACAGCTTGAATCTGGAGTGACCATAGTTGCCAGTAGTCCAGTACGCCAATCTAGTTTTCGCAACGCAGCCAACCCAAGTTTACAACATTGTACACATTTGTAAGATCAACCAAGTAGCTTGCAGTGGAATATTTTCAAGACACAGTTATCAGTTGTCATCGCCACTCTCATGCATTTTCATAGAGTTCGCCAACATCGGAAGCCCTACTGCTGCACTGCTAACTTGGCAAGATGCAGATTTTTGGAATGATATTGATTTGTACTTTTGTGGGAGAGAGAAATATCTCTTGCATTTCTTTTTGTTTATTTCACCACAGAAATGTTGCTTCGTCATTGCTGAGCAATCTCTGAAGACGCCGTATAGGTTTGGTTAGGTCTTTCCATTCGATTTAGAAAAAAAATCTGACCTCAACTCAAAGCTGCAGAACAATTTATGCATCTCCATCATGCCCAATAGGGGGAAAAAAGTCAATACTCAAAGTGTACTACAATCAGGTTACAGTATAATAGGATACTCTGACTACTCGTGTTAGTTGTTGAAGACAGAAATTAACCTCTGGAAATTAAGAGCAATAATCAAGCTAAACATTGCAAGGACAGCAGGTAAATCTAAATAACAAATGATTATCAAGAAAAGTAACAATAGATAATTAGCAGCTTACCAGGAACACCGACCAGTGCAAGACTGGGATAATAAATATTTTCTATCTGTAAAATTACCGGCAGCTTCATATTTAGAGGGAAGTATAATTGTGTATAAGCTTGTAAATGTTATGATCTCAAACTAATGCCTTACTTATATATGCTTGAACCCCTCAAATGACATGGCGATATGACTGACATTAGCAGCAGAGTCGCATTGTTTGTAATTATCAGGGGCATGACGCAATTAAATACTGTTTTCTATATTTTCTGTGATAGTTATATCATTAATACTCCTGACAATTTATTTATAGGTATATATTTGGTGCTTATTGAAGCAAATGCACACACCTGTGGCTAGTGACCCCAGTCGAGTCCCTGCATCATCTAGAATGCTATCGGTTTTATTTTATTTCATATATATCGTTTCTAAGGGGGCTGAACATCTCAGAAAGGCAAATTCAAATCTGAAAGTCAGTGATTTAGACATATTACATTAACCAGTACTGTTCCTCACTGGGAAAATAAAATGCACGAAAATCCACAGTGAAAATAATCATCCAAATTAATTGACAATCAGTGGAATCGATCGGTCTATTTGAGGAAGAGTAGCAGATCAAGGTGAATTTACTGAACAACACCTTGCAAAAAATATAGTCTATTTGCCATAGATTTCTAAATAGCTCAAATTATAACTGAATGTATTATCTTTTGATTCATTGTGATACACTATTTCAGATATGTACCAGCATTATCAGGTACGAACATTGAACAGATCATCTGAAATAGTAGAAGTTAAATGGGGTCTTGGTGAGGAGAACAACTTGCTCCTGAGTAGCATAAGCTGATCTCCGCAGGTTTTCATGGTAAGGAAGAATTATGTGATGCAGAGCTGAAGTGGTTCTGGATCAAGCTCATGCTGTTCATTTGTACGAGCCGCTAGTGTTCAATGTACCTTAGAGATTAACGTGTTCTTGGTCATGGACCTACAGTTAATGTCCCAGAAATGAGAGAATAATAGAAGTCCGATACTTCTTTGTGATAATTATAGATAGTTAACAAGGGGTGATTGATAAGTTTGTAGCCTAAGTTAGAAGGAGTAAATTTTAGAAAAGCTAGCAATTTATTTTTCAGCATAGTCCCCTCCTACATTTACACACTTGGTCCAGCGGTCGTGGAGCATACGGATCCCCTCTTTGTAGAAGTTAGCATCTTGGTCCTCCAGAAATGGTCCACAATGAGTTGTGATTGATAGGTTCGTGGCCTAACGTAGAAGGAGGTGAGCTATACAGCTCTCTTTACATTCACGTGCATTTCAACGCTTTAGGTTATTTCGCAGAAAGTTTGAAGTTAATAACTCATCTCCTTTTACATTAGGCCACGAACGTATCAATCACTCCTGCTGTGGACCACTTCTGGAGGTCCAACAGGCCGACTTCTACAAAGAAGGGATCCGTATGCTGCACGACCGCTGGACTAAGTGTGTAAAAGTGGGAAGGGACTAGGTTGAAAAATAAATGTACTAGGTTTTCTAAAATTATCTCCTTCTACCTTAGACCACGAACTTATCAATCACCCCTCATATACATCTGAATAACTATCAGTTTCAGTAGCTTCCTGAGGTGAAAAATTGCACAGGTTTACTACCCTCTTGGACAAGATGCTTTTAATCTTATTCTTTAATTGGTCATTCATTAGTCTTAGATTCTGACCCTCTGATGTTGCATTCCTCGGCTACCGATTACAACCATCCTGTACCTAAAATGTGCTGTCGTGTTGGAATTGTGTAAATTTCTGCAAGATTCTTATTTATTATTCTGTTCCAATGGATATGTCCAGTCAACCCAATTTCTTATATCACGTCTGCGCAGCACCCCATAAATACGTTTGTCGAAACTTCGCTGCTTCCTCCACAGCAAGAAAATCCTTCTTCATATGAGGAAACCAACAATACACGCTATCATCGAGGACAATCTCCCCAAGGCCATCTAAAATTGCAGAACAACACAGATATTTTTTTAAATTGGAATCGTCTCCTGACCAAGACCAGCTGTATATTTCCCTCTTTACCTGTCTCATCGACCTGAAAGTGCACCGTTCACAACTGATACACAGGATACATCTACTATCCTTGCTCCTCACCCTTTGTTTTATTGCCATTCATGCAATATTGTTTCTTATTATTGGGAAAAGTGTATAACCTTAGATTTATCCAAACTATCCTGTTCATCATATGTTTCTGCTTACACTCTCATCTACCAAATAAACCTGTCTTCAAGTATTGAGTTACTCACAAACATGGAGTCAGTGTATTCCCTTATTTAATTTTTAATATATATCATGAAAAACTGGGGTTCGAACATTGATGTCTCTGGTACTCGACTAGGAGAAGTGCATTCCTTCTGTTTGCTTTGTTATTCGTTCTTCATATCAATTTCGATCCCAAACTCACGTGCTTTGTTTCCCTAAAGGAACATGGTAAAACATTGACAGTTCAAATGAATCACATCTATTGGCTTTCATTATACCTTCTGCAGGTTGTCCCCACAAGATTTATTAAAATAAATTTCTTGAGCATACTCTCCCTTTCATGAAACCTCATTACCCTTATTCTATCCAATCCCTGTAAGTGCTCTTCTCTAACCTCCTTTAGAATGAACTCCAGGTTTATCTCTACAATCATCGTCAGGATAACTACTCCACAATCTATTGGTTTCCAGCTACCTCCAGCTTTTCAAATATTGGTATTACACTAGTTAACTTCCAAAACATAAGAACTTCTTTAATGCAAGATAATGCGGAAAATTGACATATAACATATCCCTTAGTTTTCGTGCCAACTTGTCAACTACTCCAAGCTTCAGACTACAGGGCTCTGGGGATTTATCTGTACTAAATCTTTTCAATTTTCCTCATCCTATTTTCCACACTCATTTGTTGGCGTCCTTTAAGTATTCACTCTATCACGTGTTCCAAGCTACATTTGTTTATTTGTGCAGCCAGCATCAAAGATGCAAATATATTAGAGGGCGCAGAAAAGGATCAGGGGGATGTCTTTCACAGAAATATCTGATGAGGATACAAACTGCCAGAGGAGGTTGCGGAAATAGGAAGAATAACAGAACTTTAGAGTCATCTGAACAGCTACTCAACTAAGCAGCGCGAAGAGGGCTTATTCAATTAATGCAAGCGTGGGATTGGTATAGATAGGTTTGATTGCCGGATAAGTGCAAAGGGGGCATTGCTTGAATTTATTCCGCACACCTCTATGACACCGTCTTTAATGGTCTGCACTTCCTTTGTTCCCCATTAGAATGTCGATAATTTCTAACCTACATACAGTATATGTTCACTACCTTCTTTCTTTGTATAGTGAACGACGAATTTGCTATCTTTACAAAAATGTAAGATAACTCTTAAGCTCGTCCCACTTTAATCAACCCCTTTTCTGAATCATGAAGAGGTTTCGAATTTAGGTTGCAACCGCTTTCTGGCCTTCACGTGTTTTTCACCCTTGAACCTATCAGCATTTCTAATTTGCTTTATAATTAATCATTGATCTATAATTCCAGCTTTAATTTGAACAACACAGAAATATTTGAAAATGCAACCCAATCTTGTCTACTTATGCCATGAATTAACATTATAGTGAACTCATAATTCAATCCTTTATAATGTATTTAGTTCCAAGCTCCAAACATGCAATCAATCTCTCATTCTAAAATTAAAATGCAAAATGGATCTTCCGTCGCTCTCCCCAAAAGGATCCAGGATTTTTAAAAAACTGTTTATTAACCCTTTTGCTATCACTTGTCTAGGATTTCCCATTCTCCACTTTTAGCTCCCCCATCGTGAATCTTGTAATTTTTCATATCGTTCCTCATTATTCTATTCATTGTTTTACTAACATTGCTACTTCATCCCTTTTCCCTTTGGTGACTGGCTTTACTGAAAGTTGAGTACTTCTGATATTAGATTCCCGCTTCAAACACTATAAAGCTCTGTTTCTGTAAACATAAGTGTTGCATATCAATTTAATCATAATCATATCAGACAATGCGGGGACACCTGTGGGCCCTCTATCTTTCTATACCACAGCTCTGGGCCTCACTCTCCAACGCTTGCCATGGATTTTTCCAAATCGCATGCTCTGCCAGTTCTTCACCATTCTTGCATCCAGGAAGGATCCGAAGATAGCTGACTCCTGACCACGGCTTCTGCCTCCTACCGCTCACTTCTCAATTCCATTGGCCGCCTCCAGATCGAGGTACCCACTGTCAACAAATCTGGTTCAAAAGACCCCGGACGTATTCAGTCTGCGATTTCCACAGCGTTCATCTCGGGCACTAGAACCGATCTCGGCCACCTCCACCTCCAGGCCGAAACGTCTCTCACTGCCGCTGGACCCCTGGGTTCCACATTCTGCACATTCCAG
This sequence comes from Hemitrygon akajei, assembly GCF_048418815.1. NCBI lineage: Eukaryota > Metazoa > Chordata > Chondrichthyes > Myliobatiformes > Dasyatidae > Hemitrygon > Hemitrygon akajei. The sequence continues at coordinate 149,081,616 of NC_133125.1, forward strand.
CCCTGGGTCTCTCAGGCTCCTCCATCTCTCTTGGGACCTTGGAGCCTCCATCTTCCTCCCACCCTACTTTATTAAGCACTCCAACCCTCCGCTCTCCTACGTCGCCACGAACTCCTTTCCTCTTTTGCTCTCAGCTCTCTGTGTTTTTGCCTGCACTGGATGTTCTCATCTGTAATTTCAGGTGAGAAATCAACCACTTCGACTTCAATTCTTCTCTCCATTTCGAATGTTATCTCTAAAGACATGTCCTTCATTCTGTCCACAAGAATCCCAACCTCGAAACCAAACCAGCAGACAAAGCGGGTGCTGTTGTATTCTGGCATATTGATCTCTATATTGCTGAGGCCAGGCAGCAAACGCTCAGACAGCGCTTTCTTATCACTTGAAATGAAATCCATTCAGGACCATCAGGATATTGTCTCTGATAGCATCGCCAGCCTCATCACCTCTCCCATCCACTGCCACCAGCCTCATAGTTCCCTGCCCCGCACTACAAGTTTCTTCCTCCTGCCGAAGATCCACAAACCTGATTGTCCAGGAAGCCCTATTGATTCCGACTGCTATTGCCATACTGAAATCGTTTCCGCATACCTTGGCTCCATATTATCCCTCTTGGTTCATTCACTTCCCACATACATCCGCGATGCATTACACGCTCTTGAGTACCTCCATAGTTTTCAATCTTCTGACTCTGATTGCCTTATTATCACCATGGATCTCCAGTTCCTGTGCACTTCTATACTCATTCATGAAGGCATTAATGCTCTCCGCTTCTTACTCGACAACAAGCCCGGCAAGTTCCTCTCCAACTGTCTGACGGAACTGGTCCTCACACTCATCATTTTCTAGTTTGGGTCCCCCCATTTTCTCCAAACCCAAGCTGTAACATTGGGCACACACAGATAGGCCCCAGCTATGCCCGCTTTTTCAATGGCTAAGTGGAACAGTCTATCTTCTAAGCCTTCACTGCTAACTCTCTCCAATTCTTTCTGCACTACGTTCTCAACTGCATTAGTGCTGCTTCATGCATACATGCTCAGATTGTTAGATTGATTAACTTTACCTCCAAATTCCAGCCTACCCTTAAATTCATTTGTTCCATTTCTGTCATCTTTCTCCATTTCTCGATCACTCTTTCTTATTGAAACAAACAGCCCTCCAATATATTTTATGAGTTACAGTGTGACGGGGAAGAAAGAAAGAAGTGTCATAAACCCTTATGGAATGTCATATAAGCGATAAGGGATAAGTCAGAATATATTGTAGTTGAGTTAGGAATTGGCAGGCATGGAATAGTTGGCATCACTGAGACGTGGCTGAAAAAAAAAGATTATGGTTGGGAGCTTAACATATAATGATATCGAAAGGAGAGAAGCACACGCAAAATGTGTGACGAACTCAGCAGGTTAGGCCGTATCTGGGGGAAACAGTTTTTGGAGGAGATCCTTCATCGGAACTGGAGGGAAAAAAAGATGAGAAGTCAAAGTAAGAAGGTGGGGAAAGAAGAAAACAAGGTAGTAGATGATAGACGAAACCGAGAAACAGGGAGGGATGAAGTAAAGAGTTGGGAAATCGATTGCTGATAAAGGGCTGGAGAAGAGGGAATCTGATTTGAGAGAAAGAAAATGGTGAGGTCCACCAGAAAGAGATGATGGACTGGTAAGGAGATAAGGTGAGAAAGAGAAATGGGAATGCGGAGTGGGGAAGGGAGGGTAAGCAACTACTGGAAGTTTCAGAAATCTTTATTCATCCCATCGGTTTTGAGGTTACCCAGAAGGAATGTAAGGTGATGCGCCTCCAACCTGAATGTGACCTCATCGTGGCAGTAGAGAAAGCCATAGAATGACATGTTACAATTGGAATGGGAAATAGAATTAAAACAGGTGGCTACTTGGAGATCCCAACTTATGTCGGGCCTCATCGATATACAGGTGTTAACAACGGGAGCACGAGGTACAGTAGTCGACCCCAGCATACTCACAACCGAAGTGTTGCCTCACATAGAAGGACTGTACGGGTCCTGACTGGTAGTGAGACACGAAGTTTAGGGGCAGCTGTAGCATTTGTTCTGTTTGCAAGTGTAAGTAATAGGAGGGACAGAGGGGTAGACGAATGGCCAAGGGTGCTGCATAAGGAGCGATCCCTGCAGAAAACAAAATATGGAGGTGGAGGGAGTGTGGTGTGGAGGGAAAGATGTGCTTGCTGGGGGGATCCCCTTGAAGATGGCGGAAGTTACGGGTTATGCTGGACGCGGAGGCTGGTGGAGTGGTAGGTGAAGACAAGAGGAACCCTTTCCCTGGTGGTGAGGATGCAATGGGGGCAGCTGAGGGCAGAATGGAGATGTGGGAGAGGGTATGCGTTGATAGTGGAGGAAGGGAAACCTCTTCCTTTGAAGTAGGTGGACACCTCATTAGTTCCAGAATTAAAAGCCACATCCTGAGATCAGGTGCAATGGAGACGGTGGAATGGACAGAAGGGAATTTCATTTTTACAAGTAACCGGCTGGGAAGACGTATAGTCCAGATAACTGTGAGAATCAGTGGGTTTATAAAATATATCAGTAGCTAAGCTGTCTCCGGGAATAGAGACAGAGAGATCGAGACATAAGAGGGAAGTGTTGGCAATATTTCACCCGTCCCCATTGATCACCCTCCTGGCACTTAACCTTGGAAGCGGAACAAGTGCTACACCTGCCCCTACACCTCCTCCCTCAATTGGAGTATAGTGGGAAACTTCGTTTCTCTTATCAACAAAAGATGTGCTGATATAGATCAGCGTTCAAAAGAGATTCACAAAATTGACTCCGAAAATCAAAGGCTTATCATACCAGGAGGTTTTGTTGGCTCTGGGCATGTAGTCACAGGAATTTCGAATAATCGGAGGGGGGGGGAATTATCTTATTGACACCTTTCGAATGTTGAAAGGCCTGGATAGAGTGGAGGTGGCGTAGATGTTGCCTGTAGTAGACGGGTCTAGAACCAGAGAGCACAAACTCAGAATTGAGCGATGTCCATACAGAACAAAGATTAGGAGGAATTTCATTAGCCAGAGGGTGGTGAATCTGTGGAATTCGTTAATGCAGGTAGCTGTGGAGGCCAGGTCTGTGGGTGTATTTTGGAGGGAAATGAAAAAATTCTGGTTGATTCAGAGTGTCAAATTTTACGTAGATAAGGAAGGAGAATGGGACTGAGGGGGAAGTGGATTAGGGATCGAGTAGAGCCATGGGCGAGTAGGTTAACTTTTCTCTTATGTCTTATGGTCTTATAATCTGCTGACTCCCACCGCTACCATGGCTATACCCGTTCCTACACTGTCTTCTGTATGAATGCAATTCCCATTTATTAGTTCCTTCTCTGGCACCGCACATGTCCCCACGTCATCTATGAGCGAGATCTGGTTAAAAGGCAGAGGTCCCGATCTCCGCATTTAATTCTGCTTTAGTGAACTCCCAATAATGCTAAGTATATTGTCTCTAACAACTATGACAGCAAATTTAGTCGTAAGCACTCACGCAACAGATCATCAAGCTCCAATTTACATCTTGATTTATAACAGGACGACACCTGTGCCTTGGATGGAGCGTCACGAATGCTATAAAATCAGTAGGACATTGAATTGCATTAATTGCAAAGATGGTTAGCAGAAATGCACATATCAAGATTATGATAACTATATTGGACCATTGAATCACACAGTTAGACTAATCAAGGAGCGAAGGGCATTAACCATGAACCAAGAAATGATTTTCCCTTGTACCTAGACCACCGTCTTAATGCCAATCAAAATCGACGTACAATATCAAGCAAGAAGGAGGTAAAGCTGGAGCTGGAGTTGGATTAACTTGTTGTCATCCAGGAGGCAGAGCGATTGATACATATGATTTTGGGTGAAAATCAAAAGCAGGAAGAGTGTAATAACTCTACAGCTGTTTTTTATAGATCCCCCCCCCCCCCCCCACACACACACACACTAATAGACATCGCAGAAGAAATAGGGAGCCAGGTTCTGGAGCGGTGCATTAATAATAGAGTTGTTGTGATGAGTCCCTTTCACTTTCCTAATATTGACTGGCATCTCCTTATAGCGAGGGCGTAGATCGGGTGGAGTTGCTAGGTGTGTTTTGGAAGGTTTTCTTACGCAATCTGCCAACTAGATGCGAGACAACACTTGATCTGGCTATGGAAATAAACCTGGTCAGGTGTCACATCTCTCTGTGGGAAGCATTTCAGAGGTAGTGATTACAGCTCTATCCCCTTTACCATAGTGCTGGAGGGAGGTAGAAGCAGACAACCGGGAAAACATTTAATTGGGGTAGGGAGAAATATGATGCTATTAGGCCAGAATTTGGGAACATAAATCGGGGGCAGATGTTCTCGGGAAAATGCACGACAGGAATGTGGCAAATGTTCAGGGAAAATTCTCATGGCATTCAGCGTAGGTATGTTCCATTCGGGCACGGAATGGGTGGTAGGGTAAAAGAACCATAGTGTACAAAGGATTTAGATCTACTTAAAAGAAAAGTTTACGAATGGTTCCAGAGCTCTAGAAAATCACAACGGTGCCAGGAAAGAGCTTAAGGTTGGAATTAGGAGGGCTAGAAGGGGCAATGAGAAGACCCAGGCGAGCTGGATTCAGGAAAACTCCAAGGCATTCCAGAAGTAGTGAAGAACAAGAGGTTGAGTCTTGTGAGACTAAGGGGTGGATCTAACAACATTATCAGATCGTGTAAAGAAAGAAAATACTGTACATGCTGGAATCTGGAGCAACCTTCCTCTGCTAGATCTTAATGAATAGAACAGCAGCTGTGCGTCGTTCAAGTGTGTGTGTGTGTGTGTGTGTGTGTGTGTGTGTGTGTGTGTGTGTGTGTGTGTGTGTTGAACGGGGAGGGGTGGGAGGAAACTGTGCCTAAAATTGTTTTCGCTACAAAATTTCGACAATTCTTCACAACCACTCCGCCTCTCGACCAGATTGACCAGATGACCTGTTGAAACCCTCCAGTTGATTACATGCAATTAATCATCCCATGACACAAAGGAATCTGATGGTGCAGAAAACTTAGAACATCTCATAACTGTTGGAGAAACTCTGCAAGTCAGTCCGCACTTATGTACAGGAGTAAACAGTCGACGTTTCGAACCGAGACCCTTCATCAGGTTTGTTAAGAAAGGGGAAAACGTTAAAATAAGGAGTAGATGAAAGGAAGAAACACAAGCTGGTAGGCGTCAGGTGAAACTAGGCGATGCGAGGGGTTTGTGGGGGGCAGGGTGCGAAGGATGCAGAAAGAAGTTGGCAGTTCATAGCTGGAAGAGACAAAAGGGTGAAAAAAGAAGTGATCTGATAGGAGAAGAATTTCATAGGAGAACGGATAGGAGGAGGGCATCAGAGGGAGGTCATTTGCAGGTAAGGAGAATAGAATGGATAAGATGGAAGCCAGAAAGGTGATTGGAAAAGGAGAAAATAGGCAAGGGGATAAATCACCGGTAGTTAGAGAAATCAATGTCCATCAGTTTGGATGCTACCTAGACGTCATGTAATATGTTGTTTCTTCAACCTGAGTTTATCTCCGACGCGGCGTAGAGGGGACTATGAACCGACCTGTTGACATGGGAACATGAAGATAAATTCATCCTTCTATTTGTGCTAGGGAAACCGATTGTGTTCTACGAAGCAATATCGCAACCTACGTCTCATCAATGTTGAGCAGATCGTACTGGGACCCATGGACCTAGCAGATGACCACGACTGGCTCGCAGAAGAAGTGCCACCTCAAATGGAACGACTGTTTAGGATCCTGAATGGTGGAGGGAAGGAGGTATACAGACAGATCCAACATTTGTTCCCCTTGCAGGGATAAAAGCCAGGGAGGAGAGGAAATGGAAGAAAGGGCGTGTGGAAAAGGAAGTCCCGTAGAGTGTGATCCCTGCGGAAAGAGTGAAATATGTGTGTGTATGTGTGTGTTGGTGGGTATTTGCTTAGTGGTAGGTTCCTGTTATAGATAGCGGAATTTACAGTGAATGGTGTGTTAGATGCAGAGACTCGTGACTCGTGGATGTTAGGGGAGCCCTAAACCTGTTATGGTGACTGAAGGTGGCGTGACAGCAGATACTCGGGAAATGGAGGAACAGCGGGTGAGGGCTGTATCGTTGAAAGTGAAAGGGAACTCCCGATCTTTGAAGTAGGGTTTCTGAGATGTACTGGAACGGGAAACCTCGTCCTGGGGAGAGATGCGGCGGAAACGAAGGAGATAAGTAAACGGAACAGCATTTTGGTCTGATATCCTGATAAAGGTCAACTGTATGTTCCTCTGCATGAAAGCTTTCCGACAACATTTTGAGTGTGTTGCGTGTAATTAAGAAGTTTGTCTTATGACTTTGTATTCTTTGTAATTCAGCACCCCTTTGGGAGACCCTTGCGTTGAGTTGAAGTTCACCTTGTGCGTTTCCACGTCGAAAGATTATTGGTCACTTCTGTTCAATGCAATCCATGTTGTTATTTTGGGGATATAGTTTGGCAAGTCATTTAGTTTGGCATGTCATTTATTATAATTGCTTGCTTTTTTAAGAACAGTTACAGGATATTTGATCACATTTTTCAGTTCCTCTCTAAATTTTCTCTGAGACACTGCATAGATAAAAGTGTTTGTGCAGGAACTCAAAAATTTCAGCATATAGCCCGTTAACTCCGCAATGGTAAAGGGGTCATTGTAACTTGCCTCCAGAAACTGCGTGTCAGTAAATTGAACGCATATGAAACATATTAAGTTAACCATCCACAGGAGGATAAAACTTCCAGATATGGCAAGCAGCAAGATTATTGACTTCTTACGATTCTCCGTCTCTGGGTCAGTGTGATTCGCGGTGCTATTGCATCCTCGTAGTCCGCTCCTCACTCGATTCGCGAGTACAATATCCCTGATGGTCAGGGAATTTAGTAGCAAGATTAAGACATACGGGGCAAAAGGGGTCAAAATCGTTTCGAGCCACAGAAATGCAGCCCAAATGGGTAAAGTGTAGAAGCTTGACTTCACATAACAAGACCACTCAATATTATTAATTACTTCTCGAGGTTCGTATATAAAATAATATGGGATATTTTCTACAGCGCTTGAGCAAAACACCACTGCTATCGCTGCAGTCGCATTCCTTTCAGTGCAATACCTTGCTCGCAACCTTTGGTGACAAATAGCTACAAATCTATCGAAAGTGAATGCTACAGTTAGCCACACGGAACAATCAATGGAAACAAACAACATGGTCAGTATGACTCGACAAATAGGAGTTTGATTGAATACAGAATGTGGAAAATAGCCGTCAATGATTTCATATAAGATTACATCAAATGTAAGCACCATTAAGTCAGCTACTGCCATTCCCAGTAAATAACGGGTGATGCATTTGGAGAGACCGCATTTTCCTCGGGAGAGGATAATGATTGCCAACAGATTAGCTGCAAAACAGACAAATTTTGATTAATAATATATATTCCAGGCGTTAACCCATGCATATTTCTTTTTAAATGCAATTATATTATCTATTGACTGATACTTAACTGATTCTTTCGGAAGAGATTGGTGGCGTGGTGAGTTTTTGTGCCTAAGTTCAATTCAGACTTGTGCAACTGAACAGTATACTATAATAGTAGGAATGACGCTTGCAATTGGGTATGTTTTTTTGCGAAACTCAGAGCTGAACAACGGAGGTGGAATTTTATCTTGCTGACCAGAGCATTACAGAAACCGTGTTTGGCTTACGTAGCGCAGCTCTGTTCATTTGCACAGCAACCCAAACACTTTTAAATGTTGCAATTTTTCCAGCTCTGAGCATTTTGTCTGGCAGCTCATTCCGGCTTCTAACTACCCTCTGCTTAAATATACATTTCAGTTTTCTTTATATTCACCTCATCCCCACTTGTTAAACCTTGTATCTGTTTTCTATGTTTGGACTCCTCAACCCTGGAGAAAAGTCTATGACAATCCACCGTATCCATATATTTCATGATTTTATAAATTTAATGATATCTCTTCACATTTTTATATGATCCAAGGAATAAACGGTGCAGTATGGCCATCTTTCACTATCACCTCTTGTCCAGGCAGAATCCTGGAAAATCTCTTCTGCAGCCTCTCCAGTTTGACAATGTGTTTCCCAGATTAATTAAAAGTGTACAGGTTAATTAAAAGTGTAAAGGTGTACACAAAACGCAGCTGCGGTTTCATCAATGGCACATATAACTGCAATTTGACTTGATTGTCTGAACTACTCTGTCTTGTACATCTGCAGTCGCCGCATCTTACCGTCGCCATAACAGGAATAGGGTTCCCCTTTTCCACAACTCTCACCAATGAGTCTCCGTATCCAACAGATCATTGTCTGTAAATCCGCCATTTACAATGGGATTCTACCACTAAGCAACCAACCCCACCCCCACACACGCTCCCTACTTTCCTGAGGGATCGATCTTTACGGGATTTCATTGTCCAATTTCATCATGGCTGATTTCCCTCTCAGCCCCATTCTCCTGCCTTCATCCCGCAAGTTTTCTCACCCTAAAATCAAGAACCTATCAACTTCCGTCTTAATACACTCATTGGCCTGGCCTCCACAGGCACTTGTGGCAACTAATTACACAGATTCACCGCTCTCCAGCTGTAGATTTTACACGTCATCTCCATCTCTTTATTCTGAGGCTGTGCTGAGATTCCCCCGCTATGGGAAACATGATCTCTGCATCCACTGCCTTTATTTCATTAGGTTTCAACGAGATCTCCCCTCATTCTTCTAAATCCCAGCGAGCACAGCCCCAGAGAAACCCATCGACCCCTCCATTCCCAGTGCGATTCTTGTAACACCCATTTGAACCCTATTCTTTCTTAAACAAGGAGGCCAGAATTGCTCACAATGCTGTACTGAAAGTCAGGCCTCACCAGTGTTTTATAAAGCCTCAATTAGTATTACATCCTTGCTTTTATATTCTAGTGTTCTCAAAATGAATGCTAACATTGCATTTGCTTTCCTCGCCACTAACTGAATCTGCAAACTAACCTGTAGGCAATCCTGCCCAAGGACTCCCAAATGGCTTTGCTCCTTGGATCTTTGAATATTTTCCTCGTTTTGAAAGTAGTCTATGGTTTTATTCCTTCTATCAAAGTGCATAACCATACACTTCATGCACTTCCCGGCACTGTTTTCCATCTGTTACTTCTTTGTCCATTCTCCTGATCTGTCCAAGTACTTCTTCAGCCTACCTGCTTCCACAACATTACCTCCCCCTCTATATTTCTTCATATTACCATCTCGAATAAGAACTGACAGAATAAGGCCTTTAGGCCTGAAGAAATATCCCGCTCCGAAATGTACATTATGAATTTTCCTCTTTAGATGCTGCCTGACATGTTGAGTTCTTCCAGCATGTTGGGCATGTTGCTACAGTCTTTCAGAACCTGCAGTCTTTCTTCCGTCACAGTTTAGAAGGAGTTGCCTTCTCAAGTGCAAAACATTTCATAAAACTTATTGGATTCACTCTGAACGTTACTACGTTGTATTTCCAGGAATCCGCATCCATCTATAGACGCAGCTCCATAAAAGTGACATGCAAAGAAGCTCCCCTTGTTGATATACATTTAACATAAATTGGTTTGGCAAGGATACTCGTTCCAGTGAAAATTTTAGAAAAAAAATCTTCATATGAGGGAAATCTAAGGTTATATCAGAGGAGGATGTCAGGCAACAACTGTAGAGGTAAAAAAAAACCAACAGCGTTAACGTTTCAGGTCTAGGATCCGTTGTCCATTCCGTCAGCCTGCCATTTACGTGCCAGCCATCAAGTACCACCCACACTAACCCCATTATCCTTGCATAGTATGGACTTTCAAACTTTATGAGAGTATCTGATACTGCCGACCCATGAAATGCACGGAAGTAGCCTTCAACCATTTACATCTCCCATGCATCAAAGCTATGCATACAGTTGGCAGGTCACATCTGCTAAGATGTAAGTTCCTTATTAGCAATGTATGTTCTTCCTAATTTTGTAATACCGGGTTGGGATTTCCTTCATCCTTCTACAAAGGAAAAAAAAAACATTTAATCTAGAGCTTCACTGTCCAATCGAGGGGAATGTCTTCTGCGCCCTTTGCAAGGTCAATCTCGCACTTTGCGTATCAGATAGTGTGAGTCGCAGACTGTACGCAGAACTGCTGTGGTGTCTTAATTAGTATTATATATTGGTGTACCAAATCCCCTAATTCATATATGTTATGCCTCTGTTAAGAAGGCATTCTTAGCTGCCTTCTGTGACTATTGTGATCTCCTGCTCAGACTTTTCTGATGTGACCTGTATACCCTTGTATTATTAGTCCTCCCAAACTAATCAAATTATATTTGTCACGATGAAGTTCCATCTTTCAGTTATATGCGAAATTTAATTTCATTTAATTTTCTCACATCGGCACAACAGTTATGAAGTCAAGAGTATCTATCCTCATCAATAAACTTATTAATCATACTTCTTGCAATCACTTGACTGAATATGAAGATTTATGACGAAAACGAAGGACTAAGAACGGATCGCATAGTACATAAATGCTCACTGGCTTAAAACCGCAAAGGCAATTCTGTATCAATATCATCTGTCATTTGCCAAATTTCCCCGAATCCTGTGGGCTATAATTATTTCCAGCCAATCTATAACATTGAAACTTATCAAGGACCGATAAACCTTAGCAAATGCACTACACTCATCGACATGGGAAAACATTCTAAAAAGGTTTAATTGGATTGGTCATCCGTATCTATCGTCAACAAAGCCGTGCAGACTGTCTCTAATCAATCTTCATATCTCTATGTGCAGATTAAATCTGCCCTTCAGGATTATTTTTGAAAAGTTTTCCTACCACTCATATAATAGCCCACGTTTTTCTTCTTACTGACTTTCTTCAAAATCGTACTTGGTAAGAAATAAGGGCACATATATAACTGTTAAGAATAACAGTTGATTCTTGCCGTGCTGCTGTGTAGTACAGAGCGAAGTTCCGTGCATGTTCTGACTTTAACGAGTTTTGAATTTCTCATAAATCGAAAGAAACGGGTAATAACGCGGATATCAGAAAAACCACTTCTGTAATGAATCTAAATCAATGTACATACATCCCCTGCCCTCAAATTGTATGCCGAAAACCCAATAAAATTATTTATCCACATACAAAACTGTCAGATTGTTCATTTACATTAATACACTTATTTCACCTTGGTCAATCAACAGTCGAAGAACAATTTGAACAAATGTGCTCTCATTTTCAAGTCGGACCTTTAGATCAAGGAACAAATATCAATACAATAGGTGAGAGTATTGTTACTACAGGTGTCTAATAAGGATTGAACTATGTTAAGCAATTTACCAGGTACACCAATCATTCCAAGAATAGGATAGTAAATTTCTTCAATCTGTAAGATTGCTGGTCGCTCCATGTTTGCAGTGATGAAATATAGTTTTACCAATAGTTTCCTATCAATGAAAGTAGTGTCTGATTTATACCCGAAAAAACCCTCAAGAGACACATAAGCACCACGTGATAATTTTCATTGCTTAAGTGCATAGGTGAGAAACAGATTTTATATTGAGTCATATTTGTTGTTGTTGTTCAGGTGTATGAATCGCTCCAACAGGGTATTTCCATATTGCTGCTTCTACAGCGATGGGGGGGGGAATGTTCATTTATAGATTCCTGTATGAGCCACCAAAAATATGAATTTGTGAAGAAATAACTGCCTATAACTAGACGGCATTGAATGTTCTGTGGTTTATGCGTGTTCTGTGGTTTGTTGGGAAATTTGAGTGGTTTGAAGTCGATAGAAATAATGATCAAATCATTTAAATGAGAAGCGATAAGCTGACATTGATTTCCCCAAACGTCCTACAAAATGTTTTCCAATATTTGGTTAAGCTGTTTCAAAATGTTTGCAAGCGATAGATACCTGTACCTATTTATCGCAGACTTCTGTAAAACATCACAGCACGATAGCAAATGACAGTTGCATTATTTAGCATTGTTAACGGTGACTGTAGAATGGCAAACCACGTAAATCTAAATTAGAGCTATATTCTACTTGTAGTAAAACAAAATGCACGGCCTTTCTCGTGGAGCAGCTTAATTAGTCCTTGACGGTTTGTATACATAGCATTCGAAAATTGGTTTGTCTTGATCACATGCACCGAACTACATTGAAGAAACATCGTTTTGCATCTCAACCGATTCAATACATCAGTACGATGAAGTAATGAAATTGAAAGGACCAGCCGATAAAGAAGAGCATGTTACAGTTGGAGCAAAAATAAAGTACAGACGGACAATAAAGTGAAAGGAAATAACGAGGTAGCACGTATAGTCATGAGTCCATTTTATCGTGCTAACAGGCCGTACAATTGTCTCCTTGTTAATTAGAACTGGCAACAAGTCTGTCCTTGCTAATCGCGAGGGTAAACATAAGTAATTTCCAACTAGCTGGTGTATTGACGTCGGTACTCCATTAAATGGGCTAACTGGCCTATAACTTCTTTTCTTTTGCCTTCTTTCCTTAAAGACCGGAGCGACATTTGAATTCCCCAGTCCTCGGGAACCATGCCATAATCAAGTGAATCGTGAAAGATCATGAATAATTCATTCATTACCCCTTCAGCAACTTCTATCAGGACTCTGCGATGTAGTCCATCTGGCCAAGATGACCTATCCACATTGCGTTTGTCTAGCACTTTTTTCCTTTGTAACAGCAATGGCACTCACTCCTGCTCCCTGACACTCACGGACCTTTGGAACACTGCTAGTGTCTTTCACAATGAAGACAGATGCAAAGGTCATCTGACTTTTTGCCCCCATTATCACCAGTATCATATTCCAGTGGTCCAAAATCAACTCTCATCTCCCCCCCCCCCCTTTGCTACTTATATAACTGAAAAATTGTCATCCTGCATAATATTTTGGCTACACCGCCCCCATATTTGATCTTTTACTTTCTAATAGAGCTTTAGTTGCCTTTCGTTGGATTTTAAAAACTTCCCAATCATTGAACTTCCCATTCACGTTTACTACCTCGTATGCCTTTTCCTTGGCTTTTATGCAGTCCTAACTTCGTTTGTTAGCCACGAATGTCAAACCCTCCCATATGAGAACTTCTTACTTTGTGGAACATGTATATCGCGTGCCTTGTGAACTTCTCACAGAAACTTCAGCCATCTCTGCCACCGACATCATCCCCGCCAGTATCCTCCTCCAATCCACCTGGGCAAGCTCCTCTATCATGCCTCTGTGATACTGCTACATGTGAGTTAAGCTTTCCATCTCAATTTGCAATATGAATTCAATCATATTATGATCACCGTCTCATAAGGGTCCCTTTATGTTAAGCTCCCTAATAAATTCTGTATTCTAACACAACACACGATCTGTCTGAGAAAGCCTTTCCCAGAATGGGCTCAAGCACAAGCTTTTCTGGAAATCCATTTCGTGGGCACTCAATAAATTCTCTCTCTTGCGATCTGACAACAACCGATTTTCCTAATGGCCTCATATATCGAAGTCATCCATTACAATTATGTCATTACCCTTATTAAATGCCGTTTCCAGCTCCTTTTGAAATCTCAGTCTGACATCTTGGCTGCTATTTGGAGGACTAAATATGATTCCAATAATGTTTTTTTTAATCCTTCCAATTTCATAGCTCCACCCACAAAGATTCAACATTATCTGACACTATGCCACGTCTTTCTAAAGATATAATTCCGTCTCTTACCAACAGAGCCACACCACTGCGTATTCCTTTCTCTCTGTCCTGATGCAAAATATAACATTTGATGTTATGCTCCCAACTATGGCTTCATTTCAGGCACGACTCAACGATGCCATAACGTCATACCGATCAATCTTTAATTGTTCGCCCCAATATTCTGGATGCTACGTATATTTAAATACAGCACCTTCAGTCCTGCGTTCTTCGCCCTTTTGAATTTTGTCTCTGTGGTACAATTTAACTCTTTCATCTGTCCTTATGTGTACCCAATTATTGCCTTGTACTTACCTATCATCTATTTGCACACTTAGTGACTCATCCTTAGCTCTACCCTACTGGTTCCCATACCCTTGCTATGTTGTTTTAAAGTAGATAGATAGATAGATAGATACTTTATTCATCCCCATGGGGAAATTCAACCTTTTTTCCAATGTCCCATACACTTGTTGTATCAAAAACTAATTACATACAATACTTAACTCAGTAAAAATATGATATGCATCTAAATCACTAACTCAAAAAGCATTAACAATAGCTTTAAAAAAAAGTTCTTAAGTCCTGGCGGTTGAATTGTAAAGCCTAATGGCATTGGCGAGTATTGACCTCTTCATCCTGTCTGAGCAGCATTGCATCGATAGTAACCTGTCGCTGAAACTGCTTCTCTGTCTCTGGATGGTGCTATGTAGAGGATGATCAGGGTTTTCCATAATTGACCTTAGCCTACTCAGCGCCCTTCGCTCAGCTACTGATGTTAAACTCTCCAGTACTTTGCCCACGACAGAGCCCGCCTTCCTTACCAGCTTATTAAGACGTGAGGCGTCCCTCTTCTTAATGCTTCCCCCCCCCCCCCCAACACGCCACCACAAAGAAGAGGGCGCTCTCCACAACTGACCTATAGAACATCTTCAGCATCTCACTACAAACATTGAATGACGCCAACCTTCTAAGGAAGTACAGTCGACTCTGTGCCTTCCTGCACAAGGCATCTGTGTTGGCAGTCCAGTCTAGCTTCTCGTCTAACTGTACTCCCAGATACTAGTAGATCTTAACCTGCTCCACACATTCTCCATTAATGATCACTGGCTCCATATGAGGCCTAGATCTCCTAAAGTCCACCACCATCTCCTTAGTCTTGGTGATATTGAGACGCAGGTAGTTTGAGTTGCACCATATCACAAAGTCCTGTATCAGTTTCCTATACTCCTCCTCCTGTCCATTCCTGACACACCCCACTATGGCCGTGTCATCAGCGAACTTCTGCACATGGCAGGACTCCGAGTTATATTGGAAGTCTGATGTGTACAGGGTGAACAGGACCGGAGAGAGTACGGTTCCCTGGGCGCTCCTGTGCTGCTGACCACCGTGTCAGACCTACAGTCTCCCAACCGCACATACTAAGGTCTATCTGTCAAGTAGTCCACTATCCAATCCACCATGTGAGAGTCTACTCCCATCTCCGTTAGTTTGTGCCTTAAGATCTTGGGCTGGATGGTGTTAAAGGCACTAGAGAAGTCACGGAATGTAATCCTCACAGCACAACTGACCCCATCTAGGTGAGAGAGTGATTTGTGCAGTACTCCCAACAGCACCAGTAAATCTGGCCGCAAGAATATTGGTCTTCCAATACTCAAATGAAGCTCGTCCCCTTTGTACAGACCTCACATTCCCCAGAAGAGCTCCCAGTTATCTAGAAATCTGAATCCCTGCCTACAACTCCAATTCTTCAGCCACACATTGATCTTCTACCTTGTGCTATTGCTGTCCACACTGCCGCATGGCACAGGTAGCTTTCCCAAGAATACTGCCTTTGAGGTACTGCTGCTCAGCTTCCTTCGTAACACTTTGTTTTTTTTTCTGGACCTGCTGCCATTTTCTTCCCATGTCATTGGTGCCAATACGTACCACGATTTCTGGCTGCTCACCCTCATGTTTTGAAGATATTGTAGAAAAATTGTGAACCGTGGCAACTGGGAGCCAATCCGTTCTTCCTTTTCGCGTCGACAAATTCGCCTGTCCCCTTGAACATAGAGTTCTGTATTATTGCTGCCATCCTCTTCAGTTCCCTACACTTGTGAGCCATAGTACCAGACTCAGTTCCAGAAGCACAGCCGCTGTTGCTTTCCCCGGGTAGATCAAATACCCCCAACAGTACTCAAAATGGAGTACTATTGTTGAGGGAGACCGCCACAGGTTGATCTCCATTATCTGACGTTCTCCCTTCCTTCTTCTCACAGTAAGCCATTTTTCTGTCTCCTGCAGCTTTGGGGTGACTACCTCCCTATAGCTCCTGTGTATCACTGCTTCGGATTACCTAACAAGCCGGTGGCCATAAAGCTGCAGCTCCAATTCCATTACGCGATCTCGAAGGAGCTGTATCTCAATGCACGTGGCGCAGATGTGGCCATCATGGAGGCTGGGGGTTGGTCGCCTGGAAGTCCCACACCTTGCACCCAGAACAGAACACTGGCTCTGTACACGTACCAAGTATTCTCTCTAGAGTTAAATAAGGCATGAAATTATAGAGTCTTAGTCTGTTCTTACTGAAGACTTGTTGAGCCAAAGCCTTAGTACTTTGACGGGCCTACACAGATGATGACTGCTCCCTCGATGACCGTTCCACTAGGTTGTACCTCTCTATCATAGAAACTGGGTTTTTTAAAAAAAACTCATTGTAAGACCTGCACTGGAATGCTCCTGTTGCGTCTGCGCAGTACTCCAATCAACTACTCTCTGGGTTATGGAAGGTGATAGGTTTAAAGCTAGAGGAATCATTTTTAAAAGTAATCTGAGAAATTAACCAAGATTAAGTGTTTTGCACACAGTTGTTAATATTTGAGAATCGCTATCACTGTCGTGGAGTCGGGTACAATTACCACCTTTACGAGGAAATTCGGAAAATCTACGCTCCAGCAAAGCAAAATTACAAAGCACGGAGTCTAGCGAGATTTGGGAATTCAGGAGATCTCCAATGTCCCTGTCGACTACATCTGCAAGACGTGCATCCAGTTGCAGAATCTAACAGACTGTTTTAAGGAGTTGGAGCTGAAACTGGATGAACTCTGGATAATTCAGGAGGCTGTGCGGTTGACAGAAAGGGAGGTAGTTACATCCATGGTACAGGGCACAGTTAATTGGCGAAACTGAGTTCTGGTGTTCAAGTGCTAATTAGATGAATTAGAGGCACTATTCTGTAGAGAAATCGCAGACGGTTGCAAGCAACATAATGTTCTGATAGTAGAATGATCTTAACACTCCATTTGTATACACTGTAACTCAAATACCCTGAAAGGGCAGGATGGGAAAGCACTTGTCGAACGTGTTCAGAAAACTTTCCTCATTCTCTACCTAAAAGTCCCAACTAAAGAGAGTGCGACACCAGATCTCCTATTGGAGATTGAGGCAAGGCCGGCTTACTTCGGAGGAGCACTTTTCATATAGTGAATATAATGTTATTGGTTTGAAGGTAATTAGGGAAGAGGATACGTCTGGTCCACGAATTAAGATTATACATTGGAGAATAGACAATTTCTATAGTATCAGAAAGCATCTAGCAAGTATGGATTGGGTATGTTGATTTCTGCTGATATCTTGATAGGTGGAAGGCCTTCAAAAGTAAAATTGAGAGAATACAGTGATTGTATGTTCTTGTCTTTATAAAGGCAGAGATAACAGCCTAATTTTATCATGGTTTTCGAAAGATATCGGGTCCTGACAAAGAAAAATAATGAGGTGCATAGCATGTATAGGCAGACAGGAACAAATAAGGTACTTAAACAGTATAAAAAGGCCCTTAAGGAAACTGGTATGGAGTCAAAGGAAATGAGGCAAACAAGTAGTGCGATCATGGAACCTATACAGATTGAAGAGGAGGAGGTGCTTGCTATCTTGAGGCATTTCAGAGTCGATAAATCCCCAGGACCTGACACTGTATTCACTGGGACCTTGAAGGAGACTAGTGTTGAAATTGCAGGGACCCTGGCAGATATATGTAAAATGTCGGTATCTACGGGTGAGATGCTGGAGGAATGGAGGATAGCTCATGTTGTTCCGTTATTTTAAAAGAGGCTCAAAAATTAATCCTGGAAGTTATAGGCCGGTAGGTTTGATGTGTGCATTAGGTAAATTATTGGAAAGTGTACTAAAAGTTAGGATCTACAAATATTTGGATAGACAGGGACTTATTAGGGAGAGTCAACACGGCTTTGTGCGTGGTAGGTCATGTTTAACAAATCTATTAAAGTTTTTCGAGGAGGTTAGCAGGAAAGTGAATGAAGGGAAGGCAGTGGATGATGTCTACATCGACTCCAGTAAAGCCTTTAACAAGGTCCCGCATGGAAGGTTAGTTAGGAAGACTCAGTCGCTAGGTATACATGGTGAGGTAGTAAATTGGATTATATTTTGGCTCACTGGGAGGAGTCGGAGAGTGGTAGTGGAAGGTTCTTCTGTGAGAGGATGCCTGTGACTTGTAGCGTGCCACAGGGATCAGTGCAGGGTCTATTGTCATTTGTTATCTATATCAATGATCTGGATGATAATGTGATAAAATTCCATCATCAAATTTGCTGATGATACAAAGATTGGAGGTGTAGTGGACAGTGAGGAAGGTTTTCAAAGCTTGCAGAGGGATCTGGACCAGCTGGAAAAATGGGCTGAAAAATGGCAGATGGAGTTTAACACAGACAAGTGTGAGTTATTGCACTTAGGAAGGAATAAAAACTAGGTAGAACAAACAAGGTAAATGGAAGGGCACTGTGGAGTGCATTAGAATAGAGGAATCTAGGAATACGGATACGCAATTCCCTAAAAGTGGCGTCACAGGTAGATAGGGTAATAAAGAGAGGTTTGGTACATTGGCCTTTATAAATTAAAGTATTGAGTATAAGGGTTGGAATGTTATGGTGAGGTTGTATAAAGCATTGGTGAGGCAGAATTTGGAGTGTTGCGTACAGTCTTAGTCACTAATTACAGGAAGTATATTAATAAGTTTGAAAGAGTGCAGAGAAGTTTTACAATGATGTTGTTGGGACTTGAAAAACTGTGTTACAGAAAATGGTTGAATAAGTTAGGACTTCATTCCCAGGAGCGTAGAAGAATGAGCGAAGGCTTGATAGAGGTATATACGATTACGATGGCTATAGATAGAGTGAATGCAAGCAGGCTTTTTCCACTGAGGCTAGGGAGAAAAAAAAAACAGAGGACATGGGTTAAGGGTGGAGGGGAAACGTTCAAAAGGAGCATTAGTGGGGGCTTCTCCACACAGAGAGTGGTGGGAGTGTGGAATGAGCTGCCAGATGAAGTTGTAAATGCGGGATCACTTTTAACATTTAAGTAAAACTTGGACAGGTACATGGCTGAGAGGTATATGGAGGGATATGGGCCAGGTTCAGATCAGTGGGACCAGGCAGAAAAATGGTTCGGCACAGCCAAGAATGGCCAAAAGACCTGTTTCTGTGCTGTAATGTTCTATGGTTCTATGGTTCTAAGAAGGAAAATAAGAAAATCAAGAGAGCTAAAAGAAGGCATGAGATTGCTCTAGCAGAAAAGGAGAATCCTAAGACTTTCAGAGATATGTTAAGAGCAAAAGGATAGCAAGGGACAAAACTAGAGCTCTGAGAGTTATTAAGCGTGGAACTGCAATAGATGGAGAGATCTTAAGTGGAATTTCCATCTTTATTGCAGTGCGGTCATGGATTCGAGGAAGATTACAGAGGAGGTGTTTGCTATCTTGAAGCAATTTATGGTCGATAAATCCTCAGGGCCTGACAAAGCTTCCACTCAGATTCCATGTGTGGCCAGTGCAGAAATTGAAGGGGCCATAATAGAGGAATCCACGGTTGAGCTGCAGGAGGATTAGAGAATAGAGAATGTTGTTCATTTGAATAAAAAAGGCTCTCAAAATCAGATAGGAAGTAAAAGAATGGTGAGCCTGACATCAGTAGTGGGAAAGATATTATCAGGAATCGGATATATAAGCGTTTGGATAGGCAGGGTATGATTACGAATATTCAACATGGACTTGTGCTTTGGTAAGTCCTCTGGCGCAAAGCATACAGAGGTTCTCGAGAACATGAGCAGGAAAGTTGATGAAGGAAAGCGGTGGATGTTGCCTGCATATTATTTAGCAACACGTTGACAAAGACACGCATGGGTGGTTGGTCAAGAAAACTAAGTCGCTTTGCATTGAAGATAAGTATTGATTTTTATTAAACATTGGCATCACGGAAGAAGCTAGACAATAGTTGTAGGTGAACGGCTTTCTAGTTGTTATCATGTGACTTGTGGAGGGCTGTATGGATCAATATTGGACCCATTGATGTTTGATATCTCTATCAATGATCTGGATGACAATGTAATTAGCTGTATTAGTAAATTTGCTGATAACACCAAGATGTAGTGGACGATGAAGACGTTCAAAGTTTGCAGTGAGATCTGAACTGCTGGAAAGGTAGACTGAAAACAGCAGATGGAATTTTTGTAATGTTTGTAATGACCAACCAAGGTAGGCTTTGCATGCTGAGGGATCTGGAAATGCAGTTCAATAATTCCGTGACAGTGGCGTCGCAGGATTATAGGGTTGAAAAAAATGCTTTTGGTACATCGGCCTTCATATATCAATGTGTTGAGTGAAGAAGTTTGAATGATAATTTAGCGTTCAATGTAATGAAACAACCAGGACAGAATTCAGTAGTGTGGTCTAAACAGGGATTCATAGAGCTGCTACATTACCTCACGGTTCGTGAATTGAAATCCCTCACTATTGAAGGCCTAGACAGTATATGACTTCCTTACTATCGCATCAGGTTGCGCGACATCATACGGTAGTACTCCCTCACTGCTGAATATTTAAGAAAAATATTCATGAAGGGCATACCCTACATCCCCGGACTTCAGGCACATACGTCCTCATTTATGTTACAAGAATCGCCAAGCAACTTCATCTCACAAAATAGAGAACACAAAATCGCTTCATAAAATGGAAGTCTCCATCCCCATTCTCATAACAAGAATAAAATTTGGTCCATTGTGCTTGGTGCATTCGAATTCACTGATTTGCAGACTTTAGATCTATCAGGACAACACCTGATGAGCTGTCAAGTCTCGAACTCTGAGTCTGACTCTGATACTCATAGCATAAGAGACGAGCTGCCGTGATAGGAGATTTGTTGGTTAGGGGAACAAAGGGGAGTTTCTGTGGGCGACAACGGGATGATGGGAAGGGTTATTAAATTGTGGTTGCCAGGGTGAGGGATATATGGAAAGAAGCTAGAACACCATACTTAATAGGAAGAGTGAGAAATCACAGGTCGTGGTTCACGTCGGTGCCAATGACATGTATAGAATGACTGACAAGTTCCTCCAAGAATGAACTCTGAGGTCAGGTACTAAGTTAGAGGAAAGGGACCCTTGAGTTGTGAACTCAGGATTGCTACTTTTGCCACAATAGGAAGGAGTTGCTGGTGGAGGAGGGTTTGGTGGTCTTCAGAATGAAGAGCTCGTCTAGTGAGGCGTTATGAGTAGAACTGAGGATTCAACAAGGTATGACCAGGTTAATGGGATTATATTATAACCATCCCAAATATCGGAGGGAATTAAAGGAGGGTGTTTGTAGAGATATCACAAACTGCTGTAAACAACATACTGTTCTGATTTACGTGATTTAAAATTTCCTAATGTGATCTGGAATTGTTGGATGAGAAAGCGTTTGTCAAATGTGTTCAGAACAATTATCTTAATCAGTACCCAGAAGTTCAAACTCTGGTTGTGTTACTAGAGAGCGTGTTACTAATTCTTCTATAAGTGAATGAGACAGAGCAGGTTTTTGTACGAGAACACTTTATATATAGTGATCATAATAGAGTTAATTTCAAGGTAATTATGGCTGAAGATAGGTCTGGTCTCGAATTAAATTTACATGTGGGAGAAAGGCTAATTTTACAGAATGAGAAAGAATCGGGCAAATATGCTTTGCGATAAGTTGATACCTGTTGATTATTTAATAAGTGGAGGTTTTCAAATGTAACATTTTGAGAGTACAGAGTTTGTATATCCTTGCAGGAGTAAAGGCAATAATAACAGGCGTGTTATATCTTGGTATCCAAACGGTATTGGCGCTCTGAATAAGAAACAGAAGGAGGTTAATGGCAGATATATGCAGGCAGGAGCAATTGAGGTACTTGAAAAATATATGAAATACAAGAGAACACTTAATAAGGAATTCAAGAGTGTTAAAAGAAGGCATGAAGTTGGTTTATCAGACAAGAGGAAATAGAATCCTAAGGCTGCTACAGATCTATAACGAGCAAAGAGAAAACAAGTGACAAAATTGGTCCTCTGGAAAATCAGAGCGCTAACATATGCGTGAGGCCGAAATAGCTGGCGAGATGTTAAGTCCTATTTACATCAGTATTTACTCCATAGAAATCTGTAGAGTCTAGAACTATGAGGCAATGCGGGAGAGAGATCATAGATCCGATACAACAGAGGAGGTGTTTCCTCTCTTGAAGCAACATAAGCTGGAGTAATCTTCGGGGCCCGATAAGGCATTACACTCGACTCTATGGGCGGCAGTACAGAAATTGTAGGGGCCATAGCAGAGGTATCAACGGCTGAGGTACCGGAGGATGAAGGACGGCTAATGTTGCCCCGTTGAATAAGAAGGTCTCTAAAAATAACATAGAAAGTAAAACACTGGTGAGCCTGACAACAGTTCTGGGAAAGCTATTAAAAGGAACCAGTAATATAAATGTTGGATAGACAGGAGAAGATAACGAATATTCAATATGACCTTGCGTTTGGTAAATCCTGTCTTCTAAAACATACAAAGGTTTTCAAGGCCGTTAGCAGGAAAGTTTGTGAAGGAAATATGGTAGATGTTGCCTGCATGGAACTCAACAAGGCTTTAGCATGAAGCCACATGGGAGGTTGGTCAAGAAGTTTGAGTTGCTAAGCATTTAAGACGAGGTGCTAAATTGTATTAGACCCTGGCTTCGTAGAAGAAGCCAAAGAGTGACAGCAGAGATTTTTCGTTCTGTTTGCAAGCCTGGACTGAAGGAGTGGATCTGAGTGGGGTCCGTTTTCTCTCATCCCTATAAATCTTATCATCATGATCTGAGTGATAATGTAGTTAAATGAATCAGCACATTTATCGACGACACTAAGATTGGGGATGTGGTGGACAGCAATGAAGGCTATCAAAAATTGAAATGAAATCTACACCAGCTGGAAAATGCACTCAAAATAGCAGATGGAATTTCATATGGACAAGTGTGAGGTGTTACAGTCTGCGACAAAGTTAAGTCTTGCATGGTGAGTGGCATGCACGAAGAGTGCAGTACAACAGAAGGATAGAAACATACAAGCATAGAAAACCTAGAGCACAATACAGTCCCTTCGGCCCACAATGCAGTGCCGAAAATGTACTTTCTTTAGAAATTACCTAGGGTTAACCATAGCCCTCTATTTTTCTAAGCTCCAGGTAACTATCCAGGAGTTTCTTAAAAGTCCACGTTTTATACGCCTCCACCAGAGTCGCCACTTACGTCTGACATCCACTCTGTACCTATTTGCAGGCACACAGTTCGCCATTTCAGCTCTGGGAAAAAGATTCTGACACGATCAATGCCTCTCATCATCTTACACAACTCAATTAGGTCACTTATTATCCTCCGTCACCCAAAGGAGAAAAGGGCAAGTTCACTCAAACTATTCTCCTAAGCCATATTTCCCAATCCAGGCAATGTCTTTTAAATTTCCTTTGCCTCCTTTCTATAGATTCCACAACCTTCCTGTAGTGAGGTAACCAGAACTAAGCACAGTATTCCAAGTGAGGACTGACCAGAGTCCTAAACAGCTGTAGTATTACCTCGGGGCGCTTGAACTCAAACCCACGGTTGATGAAGGCTAATGCACCGTATGGCTTCTTAACCATAGAGTCAACCTGCACAGCAGCTTTGAGTGTCCGATGGACTCGGACCGCAAGATCCCTCTGATCCTCCACACTGTCGAGAGTCTAATCATTAATGATATATTCTGCCAACACATTTGACCTACCTAAATGAACCACCTAACACTTATCAGGGTTGTACTCCATCTGCCACTTCTCAGCCTAATTTTGTATCCTATCAATTTCCTGCTGTAACCTCTGACAGCCCTCCCCACTATCCACAACATCACCAACATTTGTGCCATCAGCAAATCTACTAACCCATCCTTCCACTTCCTCACCCAGATCATTTATACAAATCACAAAGAGATGAGGCCCCAAAACAGATCCTTGAGGCACACCACTGATCACTGTCCTCAATGCCAACTATGACCAATCCACAACCACACTTTGCTTTCTGTGGGCAAGCCAATCTGGATCCGCAAAACAAGATCCCCTTGGATCCCATGCCTCTTTACATTCTCAATAAGTCTTGCATGGGAAAACTTATCAAATGACTTGCTTAAATCCATATACACTTCATCTACGGCTCTACTTTCATCAATGTGTTTAGTCTCATCGTCAAAAAAATCAATCAGTATCGTAAGGCACGACCTGCCTTTGACAAAGACATGCTGACTATTCCTGAACATATTATGACTCTCCAAATATTTATAAATCCTGCCTCTCAGGATCTTCTCCGTCAACTTACCATCCACCAAAATAAGACTCACTGGTCTATAATTTCCTGGGCTATCTCTACTCCCCTTCTTGAATAAGGGAACAGCATTTGTAAACCTCCAATCCTGCGGAAACTGCCCTGTCCCCATTGATGATGTAAAGATAATTGACAGACTCTCAGCAATCTCCTCTCTCGCCTCCTGGAATTTGTGTATATCTTGTCCGATCCCGGCGACTTATCCAACTTGATGCTTTCCAAAAGCCCTAGCGCATCATTTTTCTTAATATCTATATGCAAAAGCATTTCAGTCCGTTGTAAGTCATCCCTACAATCGCCAAGACACTTTTCCGTTGTGGATACTGAAGCAAAGTCTTCATTAAGTATCTCTGCTGTTTCCTAGGTTTCCATATACACTTTTCTACTGTCACACTTGATTGGTCCTATTCTCTCACGTTTAATCCTCTTTCGCTTCACATACTTGTAGAATGTCTTGGGGGTTTCCTTAGAGCTGTTCACCACGGCCTTCCCATGGCAACTCTGGCTCTCCTAATTTCATTCTTCAGCTCCTTTCCACTGCCTTATAATTTTCTAGATCTCTATCATTCCCTAGTTTTTATAGCTTTCATAATCTTTTCTTTTCTTCTTGACTAGATTTTCAACAGCCTTTCTACACCATGGTTCCTGTACCCTATCAATTTTTCGCTGTCTTCTTGAAACGAACCTGTGCAGAAAACCACACAAATATCCGCTAAATGTTTGCCACATTTCTGCCGTACATTTCCCAATTTATACTTTCAAGTTTCTTCCTGATAGCTTCATATTTCTCCTTTCTCCAATTAAACGCTTCCTAACTTGTCTGTTCCTATCCCTCTCCAATGCCATGGTAAAGGAAATAGAATTGTGATCGCTATCTCCAAAGTGCTCTCCCACTGAGAGACATGACACTTATTCAGGTTTTTCCCAATACCAGATCAAGTACAGCCTCTCCTCTTGTAGGCCTATCTACATATTGTGTCAGTAAACCTTCCTGAACGCATCTAACAAACTCCATCCCATCTAAACCCTTTGCACTAGGGGTATGATAATCAATATTGTGAAAATTAATATACATAATAATAATGAATATGCCATTATTACACCTTTCCAGAATCTGTCTCCCAATCGGCTCCTCAATATCTCTATTGTTATTGGATGGTCTATAAATGAGTGGTGAATCTGTGGAATTCGTTGGCACAGGCGACTGTGGAGGCCAAGTCATTGGTTAGATCCAAGACAGAGGTTGGTCGATTCCTGGTTAGTTACGGTATAAAGGGATATTGTGTGAAGGCAGCCATTTGGTTCTGAAAGGGATAATGTTTCAGCCATGATGAAATGGAGGGGCAAACATACTGAGCCAAAGGACCTAATCAGTATTTGGAAAATTAAAATCCTCCACCACGACAACCGTGTTATTATTACACCGTTCCAGAATCTGCCTCCCTATCAACCCCTCATTGTTCCTGCTACTATTGGGTGGTCTATAAAAACACCCAGTAGAGTTATTGACCCGTTCCTTATCCTAAATTCTACACACGGAGACACAGTAGATAATCCCTCCATGACTTCGTCCTTTCCTGCTGCAGTGATACTATCTCTGAACAACAGTGCCACACCTCAAGCTCGTTGGCTTACCTTCCTGTCCTTTCTGAAACATCTAAAGCCTGGCACTCTAAGTAGCTTTGCCCAAATATCTGAGAATACAGATCAATAATATCTTGGCAGTGCCCTCACAGGTATAGAGGGTCATAAAGAAAGCTTTTGACACATTGGAGTTTGTAAGTGTAATGAATACTGCAGTTGTGATGTTACGCTGAACTTCTATAAGACGTTAGTCAGTTCTAATTTGGAGGAGTTTTTTTGTTTCTTCTTGTAATTATAGTCACCTACCTACAGGAAAGCTGACAACAAAGTTGAAAGAGTGCGGAAAAGTAAATTGTCAAGACTATTGTCAGGACTTCAGGGACTGGCTGAGTACGTTCGGCGTTTATTCCTTAAAATCTGGAAGAGTAAGGAGAGATTTAGTTGATAGCTATAAAATTATGAGGGATATAGATAGGATAAATACAAGCAGACTTTTCCGACTGAGATTGGGTGAGACTGCAGCTGAAGATCACGGGATAAGTGTAATATGTGAAATATTTAAAGAGAACTTGAGAAGAAACATTTTCACTCAGGGAGTGGTGAGTGTGCGGAACGAGCTGCTGACGAAAGTGCTGGATGTTGGTTCGATTGAAACATATAATGAATATTTGGATTGGTGCATGCATAAAACGTGAAAAGATCGCTCTGGCCCATGTGCAGGTCGACAAGACTAGTGAGATTAATTTTTCGCACCCTCTAGATGGGCCGAAGTGCCTGACTCTGCAGGATTCTTCTACTCTATGACTCTAGAAATCGGTCAGTTTTCAAACTGTAATGCTACCAGACAGTTACAAAATTTCACAATCTTTTGTCTGGTGCTAAAACTGATGTTGATCCCATCCGCAGTGATGAATTTTAATTGTTCGTAACATTACAAAGAGAAAATTCCGGATACTTAAGACTTAAAGCATTCTGTGGAATCACCTGTATGCCCGTAATTTAAATCACCATCCCATACATGCCTCTATCAAAAGATGCTTTCACAATCCGTAAAATGTTATCATTACCACGGGGAATCAAAAGTCAAATGTATGTATGCTCTCAATTGTAATTCTTTTGTTTTCTTTTTAAGTTGACACGTCTAGCGCAGTAACTATAATTAGCAGCAAGAATAATCACCTCACTTACGTTGTTTTTACGGCTGACACTCTTCCAATCATTTTGCCTTGCGTATTCATTAAAATAATACACAGGGGTATAACTTACAAACTTCAAAAGCGAGCGACGCCTTTACACACTGACAGGATACGTCGCTTCTCTCTGAAAATGGGACAGCCGGTCATCCTACAGATAGAAAATATTTACTACCCTATCCTTGCCATAGTGGGCGTTCCTGGTAAGCTGTTCAGATTTTTTTAAATGACTATTATTCCTTCGCTGCTCTGCCTTTACTGTTAAATGCTAATGTGCTCAGTATTTTTGATAAACACATGCCAATTATTGGCATGGAAAATAGAAACAACACAATTAAAGTATATCACTTCCATAGTGTGTGAAAAGTCAAAATGGCATGAACTGTGTTATAATTGGGTCTAACAAAGAGAAATATAAGTGCTCCTGCCGATCTCCAAAAATCTTGCTAACCCTTGATCTTCAATGGAATTGACAAACTACTCAAGGAGTTCCGCTTTACCAAAAAATAAATATAATTTTGATTGATATCGTATTGAAATAGTCAAGTAAATTGAAGTCAAATCAGTTTTATTGTCATTTCGACCATTACTGCTGTACAGTACATAGTAAAAATGAGACAACGTTTTTTCAGGACCATGGTGTTACATGATACAATACAAAAACTAGATTGAACTACGTAAAAAAAGAAAAGAACAGCACAGAGAAAGCTACACTAGACTGCAGACCTACACAGGACTGCATAAAGTGCACAAAAACAGTGCAGGAACTGATTAATACTGACGAAGTTAAGGATGGTCATACCAATTACCTCATACATGACTGCAACACGTCGTTCTCGGAGTTTCATCAATAATCATGACGTTTGAACTGGGCACACCGCTTGCATTCTTGTCTATAAGCAGTGCACATTCCGGCATCTGAAGTGATGAAGTTTATACAACGATGTGTGCAAAATTGTGGGTTACTATGGGCAGACTGTAGATCTAGAGTAAAAGATAAAGGACTTAACCTAAGCATACCTCTTCCAACCAGAGAGTATTGAGTACATGGAATACACTGCCTGAGAAAGTGCTGGAAGCAGAGTCGCTCACAGCAGTTTCTAGATGTCTCGGCCAGCACTTGTATAGACCTGGCATAGCAGGTTTCTGACACTGGAGCTCAGATTAATTATGGATGCATCCTCTTCAGTCATCATGGACGTCCTGGGCTGAATGGTCGAATTTTTTATCGAGCCCATCTAGTCCGCACCGAACATTTAAACTGCCTAATCCCAAAGACTCGTACCGGGACGATATTCAACCTTATCCTTACAATCGATGTGCTTATCCAATCTTTGCTGAAACATTGAAATCGAGTTGGGAGACACCACTTCTGCTGGCAGATCGCTCCATACGCCCACGGCCCTCCGAGAGAAGAGGAATTCCCTTCCGTTCCCCTTAAACTTTCTACCTTTCCTCCTTAACCCATGAGCTCGAGTTGTAGTCCCACCAACTGCAGTGGTAAAAGCCTATTTGCATTTACATAAGAACATAAGAGATAATAGCAAGAGCAGGTCACCAGCCCAGTCGAGCCTACTCCGCCATTCAGTACGATCATGGCTGATCTGGACATGGACTCATCTCCAGCTACATACGTTTTCCAAACAACCTTTAATTTCCCTATTAAGCAAAATTCTAACCAAACTTGTTTTAAATATATTTACTGATCTAGCCTCCACTGCTTCACTGGGCAGAAAATTTCACAGATTCACCACTCTCTGGGAAAAGCAGTTACTCCTCATCCCCGTCCTCAATGTACTCCCCCGAACCTTAAGTCTATGTCCTCTAGTTCTAGTCTCTCTTACCAGCGGAAACTACTTTCCTGCTTCTATCTTATCTATCCCTTTCATCATTTTATATTTCAATAAGATGTCCTCTCATTCATCTGAATTCGGTCTAGTACAGTCCCAGACGACTCAAGCTCTCCTTATAGTCTAATCCCTTAATCCCTGGGATCAATATGGTAAACCTCCTCCGCACTGCCTCCAAAACCAATATGTCCTTCTTCAAGTAAGGATTTGAAATTTGCAGTCAGTGCTCAAGGTGCGGCCTCACAAGTACTCTGTACAGTGTCAGCATAACCTCCCTGCTCTTCAATTCAATCCCTCTTGCAATAAAGACCAACATTCCATTTGCCTTCTTGATAGCCTGCTGCACCTGCAGGCCAACTGATTTGATTCATGCACAAACGTCCCAGGTCCACTGCATAGCAGCGTGCTGCAGTTTCGTTTTTAACCATTTAGATAATAATCTGCTTTTTCATCTTTCCTCCCAAAGTGAATGACCTCGCAATTACCAACATTGTACTGCATCTGCCAGTCCCTTGCTCACTCAGTATATCTCTCTATATATCTCACTATATCACTATATCTATATCTCTCTGCAGACTCTCGGTATCTTCTGCACAATTCGCTTTTCCACTCAATTCATTATCATTAGCAAGCTTCGATACACTACACTCGGTCATCAATTCCAGATTATTAATGCATATCATGAACATTTGCGAGCCCAGCACCGACCCATGTGGGACATCACTCACCACTGATAGCCAACCATGGAACACCCATGTATCGCAACTCTCGACTCTCTATTAGTTAATCAATTCTCCGTCCATACTAATAAATCACCCCAACTCTATGCATCCTTATCTTTTAGATACATATTTTTTTTATGCAGGAGCTTATCAAATGCCTTCTGGAAATCCATGTAAATTGCGTTCATCTGTTCCGTTCTATCCACTGCGCTCGTTAAATCCCCAAAGAACTCAGATAAGTTGGTCAAATAGGACCTGCCTTTGCAGAATCCATGCTGTGTCGGCCTGTTGGATCCATATTTTTTCAGATGACTCGCTATTTATTTATTCATTAATTATAGCTTCAAGCATTTCCCCAAATATAGGTGTTAAAGTAATTTCCCTATAAATCCCATTGGTACCTACTTTTTGCCTGCATATTTTTTCAACAGTGGCGTGACATTCACCGTCTGCCATTCTGGCGGAATCAGCCCAGAGTCCAGAGAATTTTGATAAATTATCACCAAAGCCTCTACTTTAAACTGCCGTTTCTTTCAGTACCCTGGGATGTATCAACTCCCCCAATCGTACTCCAAGAAACCTACGTTCACATTTAGCACCAACATCTGGTTTATATAATTATAAAAATACAATCGGTTTTCATATTTTGTGTTAGTTTATTTTCATAATCCAGCTTCCCTTTCTTTATTGTTTGCTTTGTCGTTCGTTTCTTTTTAAAGTTGTCCCAATCTTCCAGTTTCCACTACTCTTGGTGACTTTATACGCATGAGCTTTTAGTTTGATGCCTTCGTTTATTTCCTTAGTAATCCAACGCCGGTTCTACCCGACCTTACAGTCCATATTTTTTTTTACCCAGTGTTTAGCACCATGAAAATTCTCTTTGAATATCTTCCACTGTTCCTCAAACGTCCTGTCATATAGCCTGTGTTCTCATTCTACACCAGCCAGATCCTCCCTAATCCCATTTTTCTGCCCTCTGGCATCTTGCCAGAGCCCAACGATATGTGAAAGATCATTATTATCGCCTCTGCAATCTCTAACATTAGGTCATTCAGAACCCTAGATATAACTTATCTATGCCCCTCATATGTAGATGAATATAATTAAGAGAGATAACATGAAAAATGAAAGGAAGCTAGCAAATAATATCAAAGTAGATAGCAAATATTTGTTTTTTTTTCATGTAGGTAAAAATAGAACACAGATGAGAGTGGATATGGGACCACTAGAAAATGAAGCGGAGAAATAATAACTGGGAACAAGGAGATCGTGGTTGAACTAAATGAGTATATGCTTCAGTCTTCACTGCGGAATACAGCAGCCTGATACTGATGCCTGATGCCTGATGCTGAATGCTGTGAGGGAACAGAAATGACTGCAGTTGCTATTACAAGGGAGAACGTGTATAAAATGCTGAAAGACCTAAAGGTATATAAGTCAACCTGACCAGACGAACTGCACCTTAAGGCTGGAAAAGTAAAAATGTCATTCCACTCTTCAAGAAAGGAGAAGGGCAGCAGAAAGGAAACTATAGACCAGTTAACCTGATCTCAGTGATTGCAAATGATGAGGTTATGGAGTATTTGGTGACAGTGAGCACGTTAGAACAAAGTCAACGTGATTTCCTTAAGGGAAAATCTTGCCTGACGAACCTGTCGGAATCCTTGAAGAAGATTACAAGTAGGATGCAGTGAATGTTGTATATTTGGACTTTCAGAAAGCCACACATGAAGCTGCCTACCAATGGCATCGCAGTAAAGTTACTAGCATGTATGGAGTATTAGCTGATTGGAAGGAGGCAACGAGTGATACTTAAAGGATACTTTTCTGGTTGGCTGCCTGTAAATAATGATATCCCACAGGTGTCATTGTTGATACGCCTTCTTTTTATGCTGTATATCAATAATTTAGATGATGGCATAGATATCTTTATCGACAAGTTTTCAGGTGATATGAAAGTTGGTGGTTAGCGAGGAAGTGTTGAGGAAACACTTAGACTGCGAAAGGACTTAGACAGATTAAGAGAAAGGCGAAGAAAGTAGCAATTGGAATATAATGTTGAAAAATGCCTGGACATGCGCTTCCATATTAGAAATAAATATGCAGGCTATTTTCAAAACAGGAAGAATTTTTTTTTTTAAAAATCTGAAAATCAAAGGGCCAGGGACTCCTTGGGCAGGACATCCTAAAGGTTAACTTGAAGATTGAATCAGAGGTGAGGAAGACAAATGCAACGTTAACGTTCATTTCAAGAGGTCTGAACTACAAAAGCAGCGATGTGATGCTAAGGCGTAATAGGGCACTGGTGAGGCCTAAACTTGAGTATTGTAAACAGCTTTGGGTTCATCGTCTAAGAATAAATGTGCTGGCATTGGAGAGACTTCAAAGGAGGTTCTCAAGGATGATTCCTGGAATGAAAGTATTGTTATATGAGCGACGTTGGCTCCAGGTCTAAACTCGCTGGAATTTAGAAGCATGGGGGTGAACTCTGAAGCCTTTCGGAAGTAAAAGGGCTAGACAGTGTAGCTGTGGAGAAAATGCTTCCGATGATTTTGGAGTCCAGGACAAAAGGGCATAGTCTCGGGATAGAGGGGCTTCCACTTAAAACAGATGTGGAAATTTTTCCTTTGCCAGTGAGTGGTGTGTTGTGGAATTTGCTACCGCGGAAAGCTGTGGAGGTCAGGTCGTGGGTGTATTTAAGGCAGATGTTAGTACGTTCTTCATTGAACACGGTATCAAAGGTTATAGGGACAAGACCGGGCAGTGGAGCTGAGGAAAAGAAAAATGATCACCAATGATTGAATAGCCTCATTCTGCTCCCATATCTTACTATGTCTCATGGTCTTGTATTTTGTATACCTCTATCAAATCTACTATCAATGTTCTACGTTTAAAGGAAAAAAAAAACCCTAAACGATTCAAGCTTTCCTTATAACTCAGGACCTTCAGAGCAGGAAACATCCTTGTAATTCCATTCTCTACTCTTTCAACCTTATTTACATGCTTACATAGGTAAGTGACCAAAGCTGCAAATGATAACCCATATTTGCCCTCACAAACGTTTTATACAAATTGCACATAATATCCCATTTCTTGTATTCATGCATTTATTTATGGCCAGTGTGTCTAACCGCTTTTTTACCTCACTAACTATCAGTTAAACTGATTTAAATTTTTATGGCCCTGTATTCCCAAATCCCTTTATTTTCCCTTGCCCTTTTCAGTAAGACAAACTTTGCTTGATCCTGCCAAAGAGAAGCACGTCGTATTCGTCTGCATTAAATTCCATCTGCCATTTTCCAGCTGCCCAAATCTGGCTGCAAGCCATAATACCATTATTCACTGTTTACCACAGTTTCATCGGCAAATTTTATGATCCATTTGACCTCATTACCATCCAGACCATTAAGCAACGGACCCAATACCGATCTTTGCTACACGCCACTAGTTACAGGTCTCCAGCTAGATCTAAATTGCAAATATAAATAACTTAAATAATTTTATCTAATTTTCCATGGACAGTCTAAGACTTCCTGTGGTTACAGCTTCTTTGCAATGGCATGCGATTATCAAAACACACAAAACTGAGTTTCTGTTATTTTAGTAAAGAGATATTTGCAGCACCCAGAAGTATTCTATTTGCGCACCGTTAGTGTGATATTTAAGTAGGTTTGATATATGCATGGAATAAATAGATTGCACTATTCAAAGGCAATTTACGCAGTGTTTACAGTACAAAGTGAGGGAATTTGTCGCTGCATTGGTATATGGTAGATTCCAGGTCAAAGAGACGTCCAACCGTATTATTCTTTGCTGCCACCCAACTTAATGAGACTGTACATAAGAACAAAATTAGGCCATTTGTCCCTTCGAGCCTGAACTAGCTATCCAGCATAGTCAATTCATTCTCCTTCAATGCTATTCTCAACGTTACACATACATACAATGATAGACCTATCGAAAACTTCACAACAATAGCAGTCTCTTCAGTCCATCTAATCCTTGTTGACACATTAATGTGCCTTGTCCCATTGGACCACACCCGAGCCATTTCCCTTCAAACCCGTCGAATCCATGTGCCTATTCAATTCTTCGTAGTTGTGAATCGAACATGCATTCAGCACTTCTATTGGCGGCAACTTCTGAACTCTCACCTCCATCTGAGTGAAGAAGTTCTCCCTCATACACTTCACCTTTCATACTTAACGCATAATCTCTAGGTTCCAGTGTCACACACCTTTAGTGGAAAAACCTGCTTGAATTTACCCTATCTATCCACTTCATATTTTCACACCTCTAGCAAATCCTCCTTCTTTCTTGTATGTTCAAGGAAATAATGTTTCAGCTTATCTAACCTTTTCTCATACCTCTGGTCCACAAGTCCTGCAAGCATAATTTTATATTTTTCTGCACTATTTCAATCTTATTGAAATCTTTCCTGCAGGTAGGATACCTCTGTAGTCAAGTCAATGGGATCTGATTTCATTGAATTTCAGACTGAATGAACCCTATACTTGTTCTCGTGTGAATCTGTAATCGAGTTGTCATGTGCTTCTGGATTTTGTTCTCTTGTCCTTGATACCTGTAATAATGCTTTTTTTCCCTGAACCACGTGCATATCGGATATATTGCAGAAAGAAATGAAGTTGGAAGTTAAATAATCTACTCATTGTCTTCGAGGAACAGTTGGAATAACTTCTTCCAAGACCAATGATTATCGGTGACTCTCATTTATTTTGTTTTCTGCAGCTAATATATTGACCATCATCATCCTCGCCAGGGGAAAGTGTGGGCTCTCCAAATGCATCACCCGCTATATGGTATCCATGGCTATCGCTGATTTGCTAGTTCTGCTAATTGAGGTCATTTTCTATGAACTTAAAGATGGCTACTTCCCAAATTCATTCCTTAATTTAACACCCTTATGTCGACTTAACTTGGTCCTCAACTTCTTTTCCATTGATTGTTCCATCTGGCTAACTGTGGCCTTTACCTTCGATCGATTTGTAACCATATGTTGTCAAAACTTACGAGTAAAGTACTGCACGGAGAAAACTGCGACTCGAGTGATCACAGGAGTGTTTACTTTAAGTATTTTCGAAAATATCCCACAATATTTTACAATTGCTGCTCGAGATATCATTGACAATGTAGCTTGGTATTGTATTGTGATACCGGAATTCTATACATTACAGAAGTGGAAAGGGTTTTGGTGGTTTGAAACAATTTTAACCCCATTTGTACCATTTCTGTTGATCATGCTACTCAATGCTCTGACAATCAGGCATATTATACAAGCCAATAAAGTGAGGAGTGGACTCCGAGGGAATAAGAATAACGAGTGTTCCGCAGATCAAGAGGTAGAGAACCGAAGGAAGTCAATTGTTCTATTACTCGCTGTTTCTGGAAGTTTCATCCTGCTGTGGACGGTAAATCTTGCGAGTTTCATTAGTGTACATTTCGAAGACAATCAGTTTTTAGCAACAACATACAATGACCCATTTACTATTGCAGAACAGACAGGGTATATGCTGAGGGTTTTGAGTTCTTGCACGAACACCTTTATTTATGCGGTACTCCAGACAAAATTCAGGGAGGAATTAATCCATCTGATTAGGAGCCCCTTCACTCTCTTGACAAATTCAATAAAGTGTTTTTAATGCTTGGTGAAACTAAAATTCGTTTCTGTATAACTTTATCTTTTAGAAATAGAACATAGAAATCTACAGCTCATTGCAGACTGCTTGCCCACAAGGTTGGCCAACCTCTACTGAATAAGCTACTCTAGAAACTGCCTTGAATTTCTATACCGCAGAGTCCTCTATTTTTCTGAGCTCAATGTCCCTACTGTATCTGCCTCTTCCACTGTCGCAGGCAGTATATTCCGCGCACCTACTGCACTCAGTCTGAAAAAACTTGCCATTTTTACCTACTACCGAACACCTTAAAATTATGCCTCATCTTGTTAGCCGTTTCTGTTCTGAGAAAATGCCTCTGGCTATCCACACGACAAATGCCCCTCATCATCTTATACATCTCTATCAGTTCATCTCTAATACTCCGTTGGTCCAAGCAGCAAAGGCCAAGTTCACTCAATCTATTCGCTAAGGCACACTCTCAATTCCACGCAACATCATTGGAAATCTCCTTTGCACTCTCTCTATCTCTCTATAGTATCTACATCTTTCCTTTAGTGTTGTCACCAGAATTGAACACAGT
This sequence comes from Hemitrygon akajei, assembly GCF_048418815.1. NCBI lineage: Eukaryota > Metazoa > Chordata > Chondrichthyes > Myliobatiformes > Dasyatidae > Hemitrygon > Hemitrygon akajei. Next base: position 149,117,605 of record NC_133125.1, read on the forward strand.
ACTCAAAACGGGGTATGACTAAGGTCTTATACAGCTGTAACATTACCTCACTGTTCTTGAACTCAATCCCACGGCTGAGAGATGCCAACACACCTTACGCCTTCTTAACAATACTGTCAATCTGCTCTGCAGATTTGAGTGTCCTATAGACATGAATCCCAAGATCCGGGTTGATCCACATCTGCCACTTCTCAACCCAGTTCTGCATCCTATCATGTTGCGCAGTACTTCTGGCAACCTTCCAGACTATACACAACAACCCCAACTTCTGTGTCATCAGTAAACTTGCTAACCCACCCTTCTACTTCCTCATCCAAGTCATTTAAAATATTAAAATGGGGGGTGTCAGAAAAGTTCCCTGCAGAACACTACTTGTCACCGATCTCCATGCAGAATACGAACCATCCACAACCAGCCTTTGTCTCCTGTGGGCAAGCCAATTCTGGATCCAGAAAGCATAATATCCTTGGATCCTATTCTTCATTACATTCTAAATGAGCCTTTCATGGGGAACCTTATCAAATGCCTTCCTGAAATCCATATACACTACATCCACTGCTCTACCTTCATCAATGTGTTTTGTTACATCCTCAAAGAATTCAATCAGTCCCTTAAGGGACGACCTGCCCTTGACAAAGCCATGCTGATTATCCTTGCTCAGATTAGGTCTCTCCAAATGCTCACATTGCTCAGGATTTTCTCCAGCAACTTGGCCACTACTGAAGTAAAGCTTACTAGTCTATAACTTCCTGGGTTAAGATCCTTTCTTTAACAGGGGAACAATGTTTGCAACCTTCCAATCCTGTGGTATGCCTCCCATCTTGCTTTATGTTGCAAAGATCAACGTCACAGGCTCGTCTATCTTCTTCCTCGCTATCCACAGTAGCATGGGATAGATCTTATACGGTCCCAGCGACTGAACTAACATTAATTTTCACGAGCTCCAACACATCCTCTTTCTTAATGTCTATAGACTAAAGTGTTGTAGACCCTGTAAGTCATCCCCACAATTGCCAACATTTCATTACACTGGTGAATACTGAAGCAAAATATCCATTAAGTACCTGCTCTACCTCCTCCACCTCCATGTATATGTTTCTACTAGCGCACCTGACTGGTACTATTCTCACACAGTTCAGCCGTTTGCTCTTCACAAACTTATTGAATGTCTTGGGGTTTTACCTAATGATACTCACCAAAGCCTTCACAGGGCCCTTTCTAGCTGTCCTAATTCCATTCTTGAGCTCCTAACAAGCACCTTACGCTTTTCTGAAGTTCTAACAGTACCTTTGTTCTTCACCCTTTCATATGCCAGATTTTCTAAGTTCGTTGTACACCATTGTCCTTTCCCTGCTTCAATGAAGCATACGTACGCTGAACGCCATGCAAATGTTCCGTAATTATTAACCACATTTCTGCCATGCATTTCCCTGAGAACATCTGTTCCCAACTCATGTTCCCAAGTTCCTACATAAAAACTTCATATTTCCCTTTACCTCATTTAAATGTTTTCCCGATCTGGCTGCTCCTACCCTTCTCCAGCGCTAGGGTAGAGGAGACAGAGTTGTGATCACTACTTCCAAAACACTCACCCAGCGAGAGATCTGACAACCAACCAGGTTAATTTCCCAACACCAGATCAAACACAGCCTCTCCTCTAGTTGACTTATCTACATATTGCGTTAGGAAACCTTGCTGAACAAACATAACAAACACCGCTCCATTTAAATCCCTTACTCTAAGGAGATTCTAGTTAGTATTAGGAGAGTTAAAATCGCCCATCACAACAATTCAATTATTATTTTACCGTGCCAGAATGTACCTCACTAATTGCTCCTCGATGTCTCTGTTACTATTGAGAGGCTCTATAAAGATTCCCAATAGATTTATTGGCGCCTTCGTATTTCTAACCTCCATCCATAATGACTCAGAAGACAATCCATCCATGATAGACTCCATTTCTGCAGCCGTCATACTACCCCTGATTTGCAGGGCCACTCCCCAACCACCTTTGCACCCACCGCAACCCCCCCCCCCCCCCCCCCGCCTCCCGTCCTTTTAGAATAATCTAAAGCCCGGCACACTCAGCAGCCATTTCTGAGTCAACCATCTCTCTGTAATTGCCACAGCATCATATTTCCACGTATTCATCCACGCTGTAAGTTCATCAGCCTGGCTTATGATACTCCTTCCATTAAAATAGACAGATCTCAAACCACCTGGCGGAGCACATCTTTGCTTTATCATCTGCTTATCCTTTCTCACGAATTCCCTGCAAGCTGTCTGTACTGTTGTGCCGACTGCTTCATTCCCCAACACTTCGCTTCGGTTCCCATTCAATTCGGTATCGTCAGCATACTTAGATACACTACACTCGGTCTCTTCTTCCAGATCCTTAATGTATATCGTAAACAGCTGCGGGCACAGCCCCATGCCTGTAGCACAGAACTTATCTCTGATTGCCAACCAGAGTAACACCTATGTGCTCCAACTTTCTGCTTTCTATTAGTTATCCAATCCTCTATCCATGCTAAACATCATCCCCAGCTCTATGCATCCTGATCTTTTAAAAGTCTTTTATGCGGCATGTCATTTGACGCCTTCTGGAAATCGAAATAAATGATGCCAATCTTTTCTCCTCTATCTACTGTGCCCGTTATATTTTCAAACAGGACCTGCCTTTGAATCACTGCTGCATCTGACTGATGGATCCATTTCTTTCCAGATGCCTCGGTTTCTTCTTTATTACCAGTTTCAAGTATTTTCCCAACTACAGATGCTAAACTAACAGGCCTATCGCTACCTGCATTTTGACTACATCCTTTTTTGAATACTGGCCCGACATTCGCTGTTTACTAATCCTCGGGGACCTGCCCAGAGTTCAGAGAATTTTAGTAAATTATCTACAAAACGTACTGTAACTTCTGCCATTCCTTTCGGTGCATTCCATTATGGCCAGGGGACCTACCTATCTGCAGAGCCACAAGTTTGCTCGGAAGTACCTCTTTAGTTATAGCTATTGTATCGAGACCCTCCTCTGCTATCGCATCCATCACACCTCTCTTAGGCATGTTAGAAGTTTCCTCCACCGTAAACACCGATACAAAATAGTCATTCAATGCCTCGACCATTTCCTTATTACCCAATATCAATTCCCCCTTCACGCCCTCCGTGAGCTACTTCCATATTAGTCGCAATTTTCTGGTTTATATAATTATAAAACAAATACAATGCGTTATTATATGTTGTACTTTATTTTCATAATTCAGCTTCCCTTTGTTTATTGCTTGCTTTGTGGGTTTTTTTTATGCTTACACTTTTCCCAATCTGCTAGTTTCCCACTACTCTTGGTGACTTTATATGCACGGGCTTTTAATTTGAAGTCTTCTTTTATTTACTTAGTTATCCAAGGCTGGCTATCCCCGCCATTACTGTCCTTGTTTTTAACTGGAATGTATTTTTTTTGAGCAACGTGAAAAATTTCTTTGAAAGTCTTCCACTGTTCCTCAACAGTCCTACCACATAGCCTGTGTTCTCGGTCTGCGCTAGCCAAATACTCCATTATTGCATTGTAGTCTTCATTGTTTAGGCATAACACACTGGTTTAGATTGAACTATTTCCTGTGCCTCTTTAATGTTATTACTCAGTGGCCGATAGACAACTCCCACCAGTGATTTATTGTCCCCTTTACGATTCCTAATCTCTACCTGGATGGATTCAACATCCTACTCCATGGATCTATATTGTCTCCCGCTATCAGCCTGATCGCATCTTTAATTAAGAGCGCCAATTCACATCCCTTACCTTCCTGCCTAGAATTTCGTATTACCTGACATCCTTGGATATTCAATTCCCAATCCCTTCCATCTTGCAACCACTTCTCTGTAATGGCCTCTAAATCATGCCACCTTCTGCTGATCTGTGCCACAATTTCACTGACATTCTTTCTTTACTTCAGCGGGCATGCAAATAAAGTGCCCTTATACTCATTGTGCCTTTAAAAATCTTGTAATCTTCTCTTTTGCACTTGACATTTCCTCATCCACTCTTACTTTTCTCTTTTCTTAGTTTTTGCTTTTACTTTATCTTTACTCAAAAATTCTTTTTTTTTACTTTATCCATAGTTCTCCAATCTTCTGAACCCACAAACACCCACAACCACCCCCACCCCTCCACTATTTAATGTAAAGCCACATGAACTGACATAGTTATGCGCTTCGCTAGGATCCAGGTCCCATCACGGATAAGGAGAAGCCTGTCCCATGATACAGTTCCCTGCTTCCCAAATACTAGTGCCAATTTTCTATGGATTCAAACTCACTTCTCCGACAGCAACACTTCAGCCACACATTTAGCACTCGAAACTTCTTGACCTTAATCCAATTTGCACGTGGCTCAAGTAATCCAGTTATTAACACCATTTTGGTGCAGACTTTTTAATTCAGTACCTAACTACTCAAATTGCCTCAGCAGAACCTCTTTCCTCGTTCAACCATCCATCGATTACATTGTACCCTTATACTTAATCTTCTATTCTACTCGAGCTATTTCACCTTTCTTTATCTTTAATGCCCTGCACTTATCCAGTCCAAATGTTACGAATATTTCTTTAGAAAATAGTTCTATAATTTAATTTAATTACATTAGCTTTATTCATAAATAAAGTTACAATTTCAAATTGTGCATGCATTGGTGTGTCATGGTACAAGGGTTTTGAGTGTTTCTGATTTGTTGCCCTACTTTCACCTGATTCAGTATATGAGACAGCAGTTTTAAATCTATAACAAACCACAGTGGACGTAAAGTGTCGGCCTGGAAAATGCCTCAGTTTATTTTATATGTAGTTGTCCTTTTGTGCTTGTTGATCAGATGATTTCACACGCACAATACTTCATCAGAATGAGAAGAGAGTTGGGTGTAGTTTATATATATTAAAATCATCTATTAACCATGAATGTGGGGCAGAATCATATGCTTTTCGTTGGGCGGCATAACAACATGAACGATTTCTGCTTTTTAACTGGGATTGATTTAGAATACAGAATCTATCAGCTGTTCTTTATATGTTTTTATACCCTTACGACATCATTTCTCTTAGTAACGGGGTTACCAAAATTAGTGGTGATTAGTTGTGAGATGTTATGTTGTTAGAATTTTACATATAGATTATAAATAAGTGCAATCTTCCATTGATTCAACTGTGGTTATTAGGTTTACCAAGCATGCCGCAAGAAACGAATGTCAGTGTTATATGTATTTGGTGACAGGGGTCGCAAAGCATGTGCTACTGGGTCGCGAGGAAACGATATGATTTGTCGATATGAAACGATATAGGTCAGCTGCACCTTTCCTCATTCCCTGTCACGCCCACTGTTGAACTGAAAGGACGCGATGTCATTATGCACGCGAAGTCATCAGTCGCCTAAACGCAGTGATACCCTAGCTCCAGGGGTCAATGGTTGGCATCAGGTAACCGGCCGCCTCGCGCAGCCGGCGAGAAGTGCCGTTGCTACTGGCCTGGAGCGCGGTCAGATGGGCACCGCCTCTAAACCTGTTTAGCACAACGAATATTCGTGGGGAACTCAGTATTAAAATATGCCCAGTCGACCATTTCATAAGTAGGAGAGCAGCTACCTTGCTGCGATCTATAGAAAGTCAACCTTCGAGCCAAACATTTGTCGGCCGATAGATCCTACCTACATGCAAGGTGGGCGGGCACGCACCCTGTCACCCTCCTCGCTCGGTCGGTCGCTTTCTCTGGACTACCACCGCCGCCGTCCCGGTGCGGGGACCTCCAGCCCTTACCTTGGTCCTGGTGTGTTGCAATGATGTTATATGTTCATACTTGGGAAATATGCGCTATGTGTTTAATATCCAAACGTTACTTAAAATGTTATGATGCTATTGACGTATAAGTAAGTTATAATTGACTTATCACTACGTTCAGGTGAGGAAAATATGCCCTGTGTGTTTAAAATTATATTTGATAGATAAACCCTTTTACAAACGAAATTGAGTGTATTAGCCATTTATAAGTGACTAAAAGTTGACTTATCATCTAAATTCTGGTCGATATTAACACCCACACCACCCCCACCCTCGGCCAGTCCACAAGAATATTGTCGATATTAAACTGGTCCGCAGTACAAAAAAAGTTGGTGACCCCTGACATATATGTGTATTTTAATAATAAATTTACTTTGAACTTCGAACATGCATCGCTGCAGATCGTTAAAGGACAGAGAAGTTATACTAACATGAATTCCGTAGACTCTGAATTTCAAGACAGATTCGTAAATGTCCTGATTTATGTGTTCTTTCAACGTCAACATATTATTTTCCTTGAATTTGAACCTCTGTCAGTCAATGTGAATCTATAACGCCACTATGCTTTTGCTTCCATGATATAAAGGATTATGCGTTTTAAGTTATGGACTGGGATAACACAATGTTGGTTTATATTTATTCCACGTGGTCTATGTAATACTTTGTGGACTCAGAGAATTTGTCGTTTTAGATGAGGTCATGGTTAATGATACGTGATTAAGAATTAATCTGATAATAACGTAAAAACAGGAATCACAGTGTGATGACCTTTCATAAATCGACGTTGGAAGCTATTATAAAAATAAATAAAGACAATTACGTGGACATCAGATGGGTGTTTTTAGAAAAGACTGAAATTTAATTCCGGAATCATAGTGGCGTGTACCTCTGTCAAAAGTGGGTGCGCTGGGAGTGGGAGTAGATCCAAGACGGCGGCGCGACGCAGCTTACAGCGGTCACTCCGGAGCTGATTATCTGTTATTTGTGAAGCAGGGTGCCGTGCGCAATCATAATCAGATGAAAAAACGGACGTGGGAGCATGGAGGAACTTCTGGAAATCTCCAGGAAGACCTTCTTTGTTGCTGCTGCTGTTGTGAGGTCCGGGTCTCTGCCGCGAAGAATAGGCTTCCAGTCCTCGGGGTCGCGTTGCTGCTGGCCGTTGGCGGGGGCGTCTTAATACGCTCGGCAGAGGATGGTGCTCGGAGAAGCTGTGCCGGAGGGAATGGTCGAAGGCTCGGAGGTTCGACAAACTCGGAGTCCGCATTGGGCAGGTCGCTTTCGGTGTGTGCTGTGTCTGCGAGGTTGGGTTCGACGGAGCTTTCATTGTGTGCTGCGTCTGCGAGGCTGAGTCAGGCGGCGCCGTGGAAGTCCATAGCGGGGGTATTCTCTTCTGCCGCCTGCGTGGGATGACGATTCTATCGGGACCCTGAGGACTTGTGGAAACTGTGTGGTGGTTTCCATTGAACTTATAGTTTTCTAACATCTTTGGACTATTTTTACTGTGCCCAAGGTCTGTTTTTTTAAATCAATTATGCTATTGTTTGCATCGTTGTAACTATGTGGTTTTGTGCAGCTCTTGTCTGTTTCGATTTTGATCTTGTTTTGTCTGGTGGAGTTGAAGCTCCTTTCGGGGAACACACTAAAATGGTAGCGTGATATTAATACGCAGCAGCCTCTCCGGACTCTGGTGTGGGGATTGCCAAAAGTTATGTGGATTTTCTGGTGTAGTCTGTTTTGTCATGTGCTTTTGTGATATCATTCTGGAGGAACGTTGTCTCATTTTTTAACTGCATTTGCATTTGTGGTTTCTAAATGACAATAAGCTGAATCTGAATCTGAAAAGCAAGACATAGACACTGAAGTACCGGGAAGAGGACTAGGCGTGAGAAGGAAGCAAGGAAAATGTGGAAGAAAGGACACTGGACATGACACCTGCCCTGGACAAGACAAGGATTCCGGGCCTGGGCTATGACTGGACCAGGACAACGGAACCAGAACATGGAACTGGGAACTAGAAGCCTGGGCTTGGAGTCCGAGCCGGAAACTGGACAAGGACCCAGAACCTGGGTCTTGTCTCAGGCTCGGACTCTAGAACCTGGCGAGGATAAAACGATGCTACAGGACGAGGAGAGGCACAGGACGAGACGAGAGACTCCTGGACAAGACAAGGGAACCCAGCACAGGACAAGGGAATCCCAGAACCGGGCTGGGCAAGGTACTCCGGTGTTGGGCGAGGCACATGCACATGTCGAGAACCCAGAACGTTGGTCGAGGAAGAGACAGGAGCATGGAACACCGAGCCGGGACCCATCCTTGGGGACAGGACGTAGGGCCGGGACTCATAAGACAGAACACGACGAGACAGTACCCAATGCTAGGTAGCGGCAAAATAGTGGGAATTACCTAGCGAGGGCGTGGACACAGGCAAGGCGAAGCAAGGATCCAGGCAGAGGCAAGGCGAGGCGAGGCGAGGCAAGGCAAGGCAAGGCTCCAGGAGGAAGGTGAAGGGAAGGGATACAAACAGAGGGTTCGGACAGGAACAACCCAGCAGCCCGAGGCTGAATCCTGAAGCTATTTATGAGGCCGGCCTAAACAGGAATCAACTGCCTCAACAGAAACTGGGGAAACCCAGAAAACCTGGATTCAGGTTCATGGACCAGACCGTGAGCCAGAACACAGATTTCACGGACCGGACCATGACAATTTCATTAATTTTTAGCGAAATTTATAACTCTCAAACAGCATGAATTCTATTAAGCAATTAAAAGACAGATGGTAAAATGGCAAAAATATCTTTACAACATTGCACTGAATAATTTGGACCGTAGATAAAAAGAAGTGTTATATCCGTTCAGGCCCCGGGCACTTACCTGTCCTAATTTCCTTCAACTCTTTCTTTACCCTGATTTATACCATTTCTTCATCGTTACTCTCCTTCAAAACCAGCAAGGATATTCTGGTTCCTGTTAGATTAATGACAAAAAGGAAAAACCTTTCGCACAAGTTGATAGTGTTGCTAATAAGGTCTATAGTAAGTTGGACACAGGAATCACGTTGATTCCAGGACCAGGACACCATCTCTGAACAGGCCTTCGATGTTTCCCTGTCGACATGTAATCTGCCCAGATCGTGAAGTTGTCTTCCATGGAGGTTCCTGCTCGTCCATTGGTCAACAGTTACTTCTGTAGTGAAAATTTATTCTTTTGTCTGGGTTGTTCTTTCATTTAATGTTAGTGTTGTGTCCTTCTTATCAAAATACCTCACGTTGTGTCTTAAATCCTGTTGTCTTAGATTAAAATCGATCCTTAGAAATTTTATCTAACTGTTGATATTAAATGACTATTATCCCTCTTCACACTTATGTTCTAGGCAGTGTTGATCTAAGTGTTGGAGTGTACATCGTGTTTTTCTGATTTTTTTTCATCTCTTCTCTTATTTTCTCTATAAATTTTTCAGATCTGTTTTGGACCAAAATACTATGCTAAAAGAATACGTTAATATGGGTGTAGTGAAATTGTTTGTTGCCTTTGTTATACTTCAACTGTAAGCATTGTTTATCAGACTTTCTTAAGTTTTAAAGAAAATTCTTTGAATAGTTTTCCTTTATCGCACAAACATCTATTTTTGTTTGCTTGTTGATATTCATCTATTGGCTGTATTGCATATTGTTTCTCCATTTTTAGGCTACCAAATGTTTGCTTCTTTTGTCACAGTCCAGTCCATGAACTCCGCCTTCAAGTTCACGGTCCGGTCTGTGCATTCCATACTGCGGTTATTCTGTTTTGCCCTTGTTCCATTGGGTGCCTTAATTGAGGCACCCGTTTCTCGTTTCGGGCTGGCAACATAAATACCTCTGGAGACCAGTAATTCCTTGCTGGACCGTTCCCGTTAGAACCCCATGAGTTACCCCGTCTGCGACTTCGTCAGAATCCACGTCAAGTTAATCCTCCGGTGTGAGGCTGGAGCCTTGTCGCGTCAAGATAAAGAGCAGTCTATCGTAGTATAGCCTTGTCTCTTCGTGTCCTCCCCAGCGCTGGGTAGGTCCGGCCGTTTGCCGCTACTCTGAGTGGGGATTTGTCTCTTCATTTTCTCTGTATAAGAAGAGTCCCGGCCCTATGTCCTCTACTCAAGGAGGTGTCATAGTTCTGTGTTCCGTGAGTCCCGTACCCAATGTCCCGTACCCTATGTCCGGTACCCAAGGAGGGGTCTTGGCTCTGTTTTTCCTGTTCCAGTTCAGTCCAAGTCATGGCTTCGTGTTCCAGTCCAGTCCGAGTAAAGGCTTCCCGTTCCAGTGCATTCCGAGTCAAGGCTTCATGTTCCAGTCCAGTCCGAGTCGAGGGTCCCTGAATTTCCCTCTAATGAGGCCTTGCTGCACGACTTTCCTTGCATTCTTGATGATCTTTATCCAGCTCCTAGTACTTCAGTGGCTGTGTCTTGCATTTGGGTCCACTCCCAACGCCGCCTTGCAACATTTTTGTGTTTAATGCTCTGCACTTATCTAGTGTCCAAAATTCATGATTATATCTTCAGAAAGTAGCTCTCCTATTTGAACTAATTGTTTGTGCTTTACTGATGAAGGAGCATAAAAACCTCAAATCGTCCATGTATAGGTGTGTCAAGGTGTAATTCTTTTTGTTGTATCTGATTTGATACCCTATTTTCATCCGTATTGTCCGTATAGGGACAAAATTGATCCTCTGGAAAATCTGAGTGTTAACATATGCGTGAGGCCGAAATAGCTGGCGAGATGTTAAGTCCTATTTACATCAGTATTTACTCCATAGAAATCTGTAGAGTCTACAACTATGAGGCAATGCGGGAGAGAGATCATAGATCCGATACAACAGAGGAGGTGTTTCCTCTCTTGAAGCAACATAAGCTGGAGTAATCTTCGGGGCCCGAGAAGGCATTACACTCGACTCTGTGGGAGGCAGTACAGAAATTGTAGAGGCCATAGCAGAGGTATCAACGGCTGAGGTACCGGAGGATGAAGGACGGCTAATGTTGCCCCGTTGAATAAGAAGATCTCTAAAAATAACATAGAAAGTAAAACACCAGTGAGCCTGACAACAGTTGTGGGAAAGCTATTAAAAGGAACCAGTAATATAAATGTTGGATAGACAGGAGAAGATAACGAATATTCAATATGACCTTGCGTTTGGTAAATCCTGTCTACTAAAACATACAAAGGTTTTCAAGGCCGTTAGCAGGAAAGTTTGTGAAGGAAATATGGTAGATGTTGCCTGTATGGAACTCAACAAGGCTTTAGCATGAAGCCACATGGGAGGTTGGTCAAGAAGTTTGAGTTGCTAAGCATTTAAGACGAGGTGCTGAATTGTATTAGACCCTGGCTTCGTAGAAGAAGCCAAAGAGTGACAGCAGAGATTTTTCGTACTGTTTGCAAGCCAGGACTGAAGGAGTGGATCTGAGTGGGGTCCGTTTTCTCTCATCCCTATAAATCTTATCATCATGATCTGAGTGATAATGTAGTTAAATGAATCAGCACATTTATCGACGACACTAAGATTGGGGATGTGGTGGACAGCAATGAAGGCTATCAAAAATTGAAATGAAATCTACACCAGCTGGAAAATGCACTCAAAATAGCAGATGGAATTTCATATGGACAAGTGTGAGGTGTTACAGTCTGCGACAAAGTTAAGTCTTGCATGGTGAGTGGCATGCACGAAGAGTGCAGTACAACAGAAGGATAAAAACATACAAGCATAGAAAACCTAGAGCACAATACAGTCCCTTCGGCCCACAATGCAGTGCCGAACATGTACTTTCTTTAGAAATTACCTAGGGTTAAACATAGCCCTCTATTTTTCTAAGCTCCAGGTAACTATCCAGGAGTTTCTTAAAAGACCACGTTTTATCCGCCTCCACCAGAGTCGCCACTTACGACTGACATCCACTCTGTACCTATTTGCAGGCACCCAGTTCGCCATTTCAGCTCTGGGAAAAAGATTCTGACACGATCAATGCCTCTCATCATCTTACACAACTCTATTAGGTCACTTATTATCCTCCGTCACTCAAAGGAGAAAAGGACAAGTTCACTCAAACTATTCTCCTAAGCCATGTTTCCCAATCCAGGCAATGTCTTGTAAATTTCCTTTGCATCCTTTCTATAGATTCCACAACCTTCCTGTAGTGAGGTAACCAGAACTAAGCACAGTATTCCAAGTGAGGACTGACCAGAGTCCAAAACAGCTGTAGTCTTACCTCTTGGCTCTTGAACTCAAACCCACGGTTGATGAAGGCTAATGCACCGAATGGCTTCTTAACCATAGAGTTAACCTGCACAGCAGCTTTGAGTGTCCGATGGACTCGGACCGCAAGATCCCTCTGATCCTCCACACTGTCGAGAGTCTAATCATTAATGATATATTCTGCCATTACATTTGACCTACCTAAATGAACCACCTAACACTTATCAGGGTTGTACTCCATCTGCCACTTCTCAGCCTAATTTTGTATTCTATCAATTTCCTGCTGTAACCTCTGACAGCCCTCCACACTATCCATAACATCACCAACATTTGTGCCATCAACAAATCTACTAAACCATCCTTCCACTTCCTCATCCAGATCATTTATAAAAATCACAAAGAGATGAGGCCCCAAAACAGATCCTTGAGGCACACCACTGATCACTGTCCTCCATCCCAATTATGACTAATCCACAACCACACTTTGCTTTCTGTGGGCAAGCCAATTCTAGATCCGCAAAACAAGATCCCCTTGGATCTCATGCCTCTTTACATTCTCAATAAGCCTTGCATGGGAAAACTTATCAAATGACTTGCTTAAATCCATATACACTTCATCTACGGTTCTACTTTCATCAATGTGTTTAGTCTCATCGTCAAAAAAATCAATCCGTATCGTAAGGCACGACCTGCCTTTGACAAAGGCGTGCTGACTATTCCTGAACATATTATGACTCTCCAAATATTCATAAACCCTGCCTCTCAGGATCTTCTCCATCAACTTACCATCCACCAAAATAAGACTCACTGGTCTATAATTTCCTGGGCTATCTCTACTCCCCTACTTGAATAAGTGAACCGCATTTTTAAACCTCCAATCCTCCGGAAACTGCCCTGTCCCCATTGATGATGTAAAGATAATTGACAGACTCTCAGCAATCTCCTCTCTCGCCGCCTGGAATTTGTGTATATCTTGTCCGGTCCCGGCGACTTATCCAACTTGATGCTTTCCAAAAGCCCCAGCGCATCATTTTTCTTAATATCTATATGCAAAAGCATTTCAGTCCGTTGTAAGTCATCCCTAAAATCGCCAAGACCCTTTTCCGTTGTGGATACTGAAGCAAAGTCTTCATTAAGTATCTCTGCTGTCTCCTAGGTTTCCATACACACTTTTTCTACTGTCACACTTGATTGGTCCTATTCTCTCACGTTTAATCCTCTTTTCGCTTCACATACTTGTAGAATGTCTTGGGGGTTTCCTTAGAGCTGTTCACCACGGCCTTCCCATGGCAACTCTGGCTCTCCTAATTTCATTCTTCAGCTCCTTTCCACTATCTTATAATTTTCTAGAACTCTATCATTCCCTAGTTTTTATAGCTTTCGTAATCTTTTCTTTTCTTCTTGACTAGATTTTCAACAGCCTTTCTACACCATGGTTCCTGTACCCTATCAATTTTTCGCTGTCTTCTTGAAACGAACCTGTGCAGAAAACCACGCAAATATCCGCTAAATGTTTGCCACGTTTCTGCCGTACATTTCCCAATTTATACTTTCAAGTTTCTTCCTGATAGCTTCATATTTCTCCTTTCTCCAATTAAACGCTTCCTAACTTGTCTGTTCCTATCCATCTCCAATGCCATGGTAAAGGAAATAGAATTGTGATCGCTATCTCCAAAGTGTTCTCCCACTGAGTGACATGACACTTATTCGGGTTTTTTCCCAATACCAGATCAAGTACAGCCTCTCCTCTTGTAGGCTTATCTACATATTGTGTCAGTAAACCTTCCTGACACATCTAACAAACTCCACCCCATCTAAACCCTTTGCACTAGGGATATGACAATCATATATTGGGAAAATTAATATACATAATTATAATTAATATGCCATTATTACACCTTTACAGAATCTGTCTCCCAATCGGCTCCTCAATATCTCTATTGATGGTCTATAAATGAGTGGTGAATCTATGGAATTCGTTGCCACAGGCGACTGTGGAGACCAAGTCATTGGTTAGATCATATATGTCAAACTCAAGGCCCGCGGGCCAAATCCGGCCCGCGGTGGAATTATCTTTGGCCCGCGAGATAATATCTAATTACTATTAAAGCTGGCCCCAGTAATCGAAGCGTCTATGGCGTATGATATCGCTAATGCTGAGTTTATTCAGGTAACAAGTTTTCAGGGTTTTTAGTGTTTATTCGGCAGTCCTGCTCGGCAGTCTTCTTCATAAGAAACGGAGTTTGGAAAGTGAAACACTTTGTAGTTATAGCAGAGACTGAGACACATGAGAGCAGGCTGAAAAAACGGAGGCAACGAAAGCTGCGTTCGCACGCGTCCGACTGATCCGGCCCGCATGAAGCTGCATTTTGCTCAATCCGGCCGGTGACCAAAAATGAGTTTGACACCCCTGGGTTAGATCCAAGACAGAGGTTGGTCGATTCCTGGTTAGTTACGGTATAAAGGGTTATGGTGTGAAGGCAGCCATTTGTTTCTGAAAGGGATAATGTTTCAGCCATGATGAAATGGAGGGGCAAGCCTACTGGGCCAAAGGACCTAATCAGTATTTGGAAAATTAAAATCCTCCACCACGACAACCGTGTTATTATTACACCGTTCCAGAATATGTCTCCCTATCAGCCCCTCACTGTCCCTGTTACTATTGGGTGGTCTATAAAAACACCCAGTAGAGTTATTGACCCGTTCCTTATCCTAAATTCTACACACGGAGACACAGTAGATAATCCCTCCATGACTTCGTCCTTTCCTGCTGCAGTGATACTATCTCTGAACAACAGTGCCACGCCTCAAGCTCGTTTGCTTATCTCCCTGTCCTTTCTGAAACATCTAAAGCCTGGCACTCTAAGTAGCTTTGCCCAAATATCTGAGAATACAGATCAATAATATCTTGGCAGTGCCCTCACAGGTATATAGGGTCATAAAGAAAGCTTTTGACACATTGGAGTTTGTAAGTGTAATGAATACTGCAGTTGAGATGTTACGCTGAACTTCTATAAGACTTTAGTCAGGTCTAATTTGGAGGAGTTTTTTTGTTTCTTCTTGTAATTATAGTCACCTACCTACAGGAAAGATGACAACAAAGTTGAAAGAGTGCGGAAAAGTAAATTGTCAAGGCTATTGTCAGGACTTCAGGGACTGGCTGAATACGTTCGGACTTTATTCCTTAAAATCTGCAAGAGTAAGGAGAGATTTAGTTGATAGCTATAAAATTATGAGGGATATAGATAGGATAAATACAGGCAGACTTTTCCGACTGAGATTGGGTGAGACTGCAGCTGAAGATCACGCGATAAGAGTAATATGTGAAATATTTAAGGAGAACATGAGAAGAAACCGTTTCACTCAGGGAGTGGTGAGTGTGCGGAACGAGCTGCTGTTGAAAGTGCTGGATGTTGGTTCGATTGAAACATGTAATGAATATTTGGATTGGTGCATGCATAAAACGTGAAAAGATCGCTCTGGTCCATGTGCAGGTCGACAAGACTAGTGAGATTAAGTTTTCGGACCCTATGGGCCGAAGTGCCTGACTCTGCAGGGTTCTTCTACTCTATGGCTCTAGAAATCGGTCAGTTTTCAAACTGTAATGCTACCAGACAGTTACAAAATTTCACAATCTTTTTTCTGGTGCTAAAACTGATGCTGATTCCATCCGCAGTGATGAATTTTAATTGTTCGAAACATTACAAAGAGAAAATTCCGGATACTTAAGACTTAAAGCATTCTGTGGAATCACCTGTATGCCCGTAATTTAAATCACCATCCCAGACATGCCTCTATCAAAAGATGCTTTCACAATCCGTAAAATGTTATCATTACCACGGGGAATCAAAAGTCAAATGTATGTATGCTCTCAATTGTAATTCTTTTGTTTTCTTTTTAAGTTGACACTTCTTGCGCAGTAACTATAATTAGCAGCAAGAATAATCAGCTCACTTACGTTGTTTTTACAGCTGAGACACTTCCAATCATTTTGCCTTGCGTATTCATTAAAATAATACACAGAGGTATAACTTACAAACTTCAAAAACGAGCGACGCCTTTACACACTGACAGGATACGTCGCTTCTCTCTGAAAATGGGACAGTCGGTCATCCTACAGATAGAAAATATTTACTACCCTATTCTTACCATAGTGGGCGTTCCTGGTAAGCTGTTCAATTTTTTTTTAAATGACTTTTATTCCTTCGCTGCTCTGCCTTTACTGTTAAATGTTAATGTGCTCAGTATTTTTGATAAACATATGCCAATTATTGGCATGGAAAATAGAAACAACACAATTAAAGTATATCACTTCCATAGTGTGCGAAAGGTCAAAATGGCATGAACTGTGTTATAATTGGGTCTAACAAAGATAATTAGAAGTGCTCCTGCCGATCTCCAAAAATCTTGCTAACTCTTGATCTTCAATGGAATTGACAAACTACTCGAGGTGTTCCGCTTTACCAAAAAATAAATATAATTTTGATTGATATCGTATTGAAATAGTCAAGTAAATTGAAGTCAAATCACTTTTATTGTCATTTCGACCATAACTGCTGTACAGTACATAGTAAAAATGAGACAACGTTTTTTCAGGACCATGGTGTTACATGACACAGTACAAAAACTAGATTGAACTACGTAAAAAAAAAGAACAGCACAGAGAAAGCTACACTAGACTACAGATCTACACAGGACTGCGTATAGTGCACCAAAACAGTGCAGGGACAGATTAATACTGACGAAGTTAAGGATGGCCATACCTATTACCTCATACATGACTGCAACACGTCGTTCTCGGAGTTTCATCAATAATCATGACGTTTGAACTAGGCACACCGCTTGCATTCTTGTCTATAAGCAGTGCACATTCCGGCATCTGAAGTGATGAAGTTTATACAACGATGTGTGCAAAATTGTGGGTTACTATGGGCAGACTGTAGATCTAGAGTAAAAGATAAAGGACTTAACCTAAGCATACCTCTTTCCAACCAGAGGGTATTGAGTACCTGGAATACACTGCCTGAGAAAGTGCTGGAAGCAGAGTCGCTCACAGCAGTTTCTAGATGTCTCGACCAAGACTTGTATAGTCCTAGCATAGCAAGTTTCTGACACTGGAGCTCAGATTAATTATGGATGCATCCTCTTCAGTCATCATGGATGTCTTGGGCTGAATGGTCGATTTTTTTTTATCGAGCCCATCTAGTCCGCACCGAACATTTAAACTGCCTAATCCCAAAGACTCGTACCGGGACGATATTCAACCTTATCCTTACAATCGATGTGCTTATCCAATCTTTGCTTAAACATGGAAATCGAGTTGGCAGACACCACTTCTGCTGGCCGGTCGCTCCATACGCCCACAGCCCTCCGAGAGAAGAGGAATTCCCTTCCGTTCCCCTTAAACTTTCTACCTTTCCTCCTTAACCCATGAGCTCGAGTTGTAGTCCCACAAACTGCAGTGGCAAAAACCTATTTGCATTTACATAAGAACATAAGAGATAATAGCAAGAGCAGGTCACCAGCCCAGTCGAGCCTCCTCCGCCATTCAATACGATCATGGCTGATCTGGACATGGACTCATCTCCACCTACATGCGTTTTCCAAACAACCTTTAATTTCCCTATTAAGCAAAATTCTAACAAAACTTGTTTTAAATATATTTACTGATGTAGCCTCCACTGCTTCACTGGGCAGAAAATTTCACAGATTCACCACTCTCTGGGAAAAGCAGTTACTCCTCATCCCCGTCCTCAATGTACTCCCCCGAACCTTGAGTCTATGTCCCCTAGTTCTAGTCTCTCTTACCAGCGGAAACTACTTTCCTGCTTCTATCTTATCAATCCCTTTCATCATTTTATATTTCAATAAGATCTCCTCTCATTCATCTGAATTCGGTCTAGTACAGTCCCAGACGACTCAAGCTCTCCTTATAGTCTAATCCCTTAATCCCTGGGATCAATATGGTAAACCTCCCCCGCACTGCCACCAAAACCAATATGTCCTTCTTCAAGTAAGGATTTGAAATTTGCAGTCAGTGCTCAAGGTGCGGCCTCACAAGTACTCTGTACAGTGTCAGCATAACCTCCCTGCTCTTCAATTCAATCCCTCTTGCAATAAAGACCAACATCACATTTGCCTTCTTGATAGCCTGCTGCACCTGCAGGCCAACTGATTTGATTCATGCACAAGCGTCCCAGGTCCCACTGCATAGCAGCGTGCTGCAGTTTCTTTTTTTAACCATTTAGATAATAATCTGCTTTTACATCTTTCCTCCCAAAGTGAATGACGTCGCAATTACCAACATTGTACTGCATCTGCCAGTCCCTTGCTCACTCAGTATATCTCTCTATATATCTCACTATATCACTATATCTATATCTCTCTGCAGACTCTCGGTATCTTCTGCACAATTCGCTTTTCCACTCAATTCATTGTCATTAGCAAGCTTCGATACACTACACTCGGTCATCAATTCCAGATCATTAATGCATATCATGAACATTTGCGAGCCCAGCACCGACCCATGTGGGACATCACTTACCACTGATAGCCAACCATGGACCACCCATGTATCGCAACTCTCGGCTCTCTATTAGTCAATCAATCCTCCGTCCATGCTAATAAATCACCCCAACTCTATGCATCCTTATCTTTTAGATACATATTTTTTTTTAATGCAGGAGCTTATCAAATGCCTTCTGGAAATCCAAGTAAATTGCGTTCATCTGTTCCGTTCTATCCACTGCGCTCGTTAAATCCCCAAAGAACTCAGATAAGTTAGTCAAATAGGACCTGCCTTTGCAGAATCCATGCTGTGTCGGCCTGTTGGATCCATATTCTTTCAGATGACTCGCTATTTATTCAGTAATTATAGCTTCAAGCATTTCCCCAAATATAGATGTTAAAGTAATTTCCCTATAAAGCCCATTGGTATCTGCCTTTTGCCTGCATATTTTTTCAACAGTGGCGTGACATTCACTGTCTGCCATTCTAGAGTCCAGAGAATTTTGATAAATTATCACCAAAGCCTCTACTTTAACTTCTGCCGTTTCTTTCAGTACCCTGGGATGTATCAATTCCCCCAATCGTACTCCAAGAAACCTACGTTCACATTTGGCACCAACATCTGGTTTATATAATTATAAAAATACAATCGGTTTTCATATTTTGTGTTAGTTTATTTTCATAATCCAGCTTCCCTTTCTTTATTGTTTGCTGTGTCGTTCGTTTCTTTTTAAAGTTGTCCCAATCTTCCAGTTTCCACTACTCTTGGTGACTTTATACGCATGAGCTTTTAGTTTGATGCCTTCGTTTATTTCCTTAGTAATCCAACGCCGGTTCTACCCGACCTTACAGTCCATATTTTTTTTTACCCAGTGTTTAGCACCATGAAAAATCTCTTTGAATATCTTCCACTGTTCCTCAAACGTCCTGTCATATAGCCTGTGTTCTCATTCTACACCAGCCAGATCCTCCCTAATCCCATTTTTCTGCCCTCTGGCATCTTGCCAGAGCCCAACGATGTGTGAAAGATCATTATTATCGCCTCTGCAATCTCTAACACTAGGTCTTTCAGAACCCTAGATATAACGTATATGTAGAGGAATATAATTAAGAGAGATAACATGAAAAATGAAAGGAAGCTAGCAAATAATATCAAAGTAGATAGCAAAAGATTTGGTTTTTTTCATGTAGGTAAAAATAGAAGACAGATGAGAGTGGATATGGGACCACTAGAAAATGAAGCGGAGAAATAATAACTGGGAACAAGGAGATGGCGGTTGTACTAAATGAGTATATGTTTCAGTCTTCACTGTGGAATACAGCAGCCTGATACTGATGCCTGATGCCTGATGCTGAATGCTGTGAGGGAACAGAAATGACTGCAGTTGCTATTACAAGGGAGAACGTGTACAAAAGGCTGAAAGACCTAA
Organism: Hemitrygon akajei; assembly: GCF_048418815.1. NCBI lineage: Eukaryota > Metazoa > Chordata > Chondrichthyes > Myliobatiformes > Dasyatidae > Hemitrygon > Hemitrygon akajei. Next base: position 149,137,584 of record NC_133125.1, read on the forward strand.
AGGTATATAAGTCAACCTGACCAGACGAACTGCACCTTAGTGCTGGAAAATTGAAATCGTCATTCCACTCTTCAAGAAAGGAGAAGGGCAGCAGAAAGGAAACTATAGACCAGTTAACCTGATCTCAGTGATTGCAAATGATGAGGTTATGGAGTATTTGGTGACAGTGGGCACGTTAGAACAAAGTCAACGTGATTTCCTTAAGGGAAAATCTTGCCTGACGAACCTGTCGGAATCCTTGAAGAAGATTACAAGTAGGATGCAGTGAATGTTGTATATTTGGACTTTCAGAAAGCCACACATGAAGCTGCCTACCAATGGCATCGCAGTAAAGTTACTAGCATGTATGGAGTATTAGCTGATTGGAAGGAGGCAACGAGTGATACTTAAAGGATACTTTTCTGGTTGGCTGCCTGATATCCCACAGGTGTCATTGTTGATACGCCTTCTTTTTATGCTGTATATCAATAATTTAGATGATGGCATAGATATCTTTATCGACAAGTTTTCAGGTGATATGAAAGTTGGTGGTTAGCGAGGAAGTGTTGAGGAAACACTTAGACTGCGAAAGGACTTAGACAGATTAAGAGAAAGGCGAAGAAAGTAGCAATTGGAATATAATGTTGAAAAATGCCTGGACATGCGCTTCCGTATTAGAAATAAATATGCAGGCTATTTTCAAAACAGGAAGAATTTTTTTTAAAAAAAATCTGAAAATCAAAGGGCCAGGGACTCCTTGGGCAGGACATCCTAAAGGTTAACTTGAAGATTGAATCAGAGGTGAGGAAGACAAATGCAACGTTAACGTTCATTTCAAGAGGTCTGAACTACAAAAGCAGCGATGTGATGCTAAGGCGTAATAGGGCACTGGTGAGGCCTAAACATGAGTATTGTAAACAGCTTTGGGTACATCGTCTAAGAATAAATGTGCTGGCATAGGAGAGACTTCAAAGGAGGTTCTCAAGGATGATTCCAGGAATGAAAGTATTGTTATATGAGCGACGTTGTCTCTAGGCCTAAACTCGCTGGAATTTAGAAGCATGGGGGTGAACTCTGAAGCCTTTCGGAAGTAAAAGGGCTAGACAGTGTAGCTGTGGAGAAAATGCTTCCGATGTTTTTGGAGTCCAGGACAAAAGGGCATAGCCTCGGGATAGAGGGGCTTCCACTTAAAACAGATGCGGAAATTTTTCCTTTGCCAGTGAGTGGTGTGTTGTGGAATTTGCTACCGCAGAAAGCTGTGGAGGTCAGTTCGTGGGTGTATTTAAGGCAGATGTTAGTACGTTCTTCATTGAACACGGTATCAAAGGTTATAGGGACAAGACCGGGCAGTGGAGCTGAGGAAAAGAAAAATGATCGCCAATGATTGAATGGCCTCTTTCTGCTCCCATATCTTACTATGTCTCATGGTCTTATATTTTGTATACCTCTATCAAATTTACTATCAATGTTCTATGTTTAAAGGAAACAAAAACCTAAACGATTCAAGATTTTCCTTATAACTCAGGACCTTGAGAGCAGGAAACATCCTTGTAATTCCATTCTCTACTCTTTCAACTTTATTTACATGCATACATAGGTAAGTGACCAAAGCTGCAAATGATAACCCATATTTGCCCTCACAAACGTTTTATACAAATTGCACATAATATCACATTTCTTGTATTCATGCATTTATTTATGAAGGCCAGTGTGTCTAACCGCTTTTTTACCTCACTAACTATCTGTGAAACTGATTTAAATTGCAATGGCCCTGTATTCCCAGATCCCTTTATTTTCCCTTGTCCTTTTCGGTAAGACCTACTTTGGTTGATCCTGCCAAAGAGAAGCACGTCGTATTCGTCTGCATTAAATTCCATCTGCCATTTTCCAGCTGCCCAGATCTGGCTGCATGCCATAATACCATTATTCACTGTTTACCACAGTTTCATCGGCAAATTTTATGATCCATTTGGCCTCATTACCATCCAGACCATTAAGCAACGGACCCAATACCGATCTTTGCTACACGCCACTAGTTACAGGTCTCCAGCTAGATCTAAATTGCAAATATAAATATTTTAAATAATTTTATCTAATTTTCCATGGACAGTCTAAGACTTCCTGTGGTTACAGGTTCTTTGCAATGGCATACGATTATCAAAACACACAAAACTGTTTCTGTTATTTTAGTAAAGAGATATTTGCAGCACCCAGAAGTATTCTATTTGCTCACCGTTAGTGTGATATTTAAGTAGGTTTGATATATGCATGGAATAAATAGATTGCACTATTCAAAGGCAATTTACGCAGTGTTTACAGTACAAAGTGAGGGAATTTGTCGCCGCATTGGTATATGGTAGATTCCAGGTCAAAGAGACGTCAAACCGTATTATTCTTTGCTGCCACCCAATTTAATGAGACTGTGCATAAGAACAAAATTAGACCATTTGTCCCTTCGAGCCTGAACTAGCTATCCAGCATAGTCAATTCATTCTCCTTCAATGCTATTCTCAACGTTACACTTACATACGATGATAGACCTATTTAAAACTTCACAACAATAGCAGTCCCTTCGGTCCATCTAATCCTTGTTGACACATTAATGTGCTTTGTCCCATTGGACCACACCCGAGCCACTTTCCTTCAAACCCGTCGAATCCATGTGCCTATTCAATTCTTCGTAGTTGTGAATCGAACATTAATTCAGCACTTCTATTGGCGGCAAATTCTGCACTCTCACCTCCATCTGAGTGAAGAAATTCTCCCTCATATTTCCTTTTTCACTTCACCTTTCATACTTAACGCATAATCTCTAGGTTCCAGTGTCACACATCCTCAGTGGAAAAACCTGCTTGAATTTACCCTTTCTATCCACTTCATATTTTCCCACCTCTAGCAAATCCTCCTTCTTTCTTGTATGTTCAAGGAAATAATGTTTCAGCTTATCTAACCTTTTCTCATACCTCCGATGCACAAGTCCTGCAAACATAATTTTATATTTTTCTGCACTCTTTCAATCTTATTGAAATCTTTCCTGCAGGTAGGATACCTCTGTAGTCAAGTCAATGGGATCTGATTTCATTGAATTTCAGACTTAATGCACCCTATACTTGTTCTCGTGTGAATCTGTAATCGAGTTGTCATGTGCTTAAGAATTTTGTTCTCTTGTCCTTGATGCCTGTAATAATGCTTTTTTTTCCCTGAACCACGTGCATATCGGATATATTACAGAAAGAAATGAAGTTGGAAGTTAAATAATCTACTCATTGTCTTCGAGGAGCAGTTGGAATAACTTCTTCCTAGACCAATGATTATCGATGACTCTCATTTACTTTGTTTTCTCCAGCTAATATATTGGCCATCATCATCCTCTCCAAGGGAAAGTGTGGGCTCTCCAAATGCATCACCCGCTATATGGTATCCATGGCTATAGCTGATTTGCTAGTTCTGCTAATTGAGGTCATTTTCTATGAACTTAAAGATGGCTACTTCCCAAATTCATTCCTTAATTTAACACCCTTATGTCGACTTAACTTGGTCCTCAACTTCTTTTCCATTGATTGTTCCATCTGGCTAACGGTGGCCTTTACCTTCGATCGATTTGTAACCATATGTTGTCGAAACTTACGAGTAAAGTACTGCACGGAGAAAACTGCGACTCGAGTGATCATAGGCGTGTTTACTTTAAGTATTTTCGAAAATATCCCACAATATTTTACAATTGCTGCTCGAGATATCATTGACAATGTAGCTTGGTATTGTATTGTGATACCGGAATTCTATACATTACAGACGTGGAAAGGGTTTTGGTGGTTTGAAACAATTTTAACCCCATTTGTACCATTTCTGTTGATCATGCTACTCAATGCTCTGACAATCAGGCATATTATACAAGCCAATAAAGTGAGGAGCGGACTCCGAGGGAACAAGAATAACGACAGTTCCGCAGATCAAGAGGTAGAGAACAGAAGGAATTCAATTGTTCTATTACTCGCTGTTTCTGGAAGTTTCATCCTGCTGTGGACGGTAAATTTCGCGAGTTTCATTAGTGTACATTTCGAAGATAATCAGTTTTTAGCAACAACATACAATGACCCATTTACTATTGCAGAACAGACAGGATATATGCTGAGGGTTTTGAGTTCTTGCACGAACACCTTTATTTATGCGGTACTCCAGACAAAATTCAGGGTGGAATTAATCCATTGGATTAGGAGCCCCTTCACTCTCTTGAGAAATTCAATAAAGTCTTTTTAATGCTTGGAGAAACTAAAATTCGTTTCTGTATAACTTTATCTTTTAGAAATAGAACATAGAAATCTACAGCTCATTGCAGACTGCTTGCCCACAAGGTTGGCCAACCTCTACTGAATAAGCTACTCTAGAAACTGCCTTGAATTTCTATACCGCAGAGTCCTCTATTTTTCTGAGCTCAATGCCCCCACTGTATCTGCCTCTTCCACTGTCACAAGCAGTACATTCCGCGCACCTACTACACTCAGTCTGAAAAAACTTGCCATTTTTACCCACTACCGAACACCTTAAAAGTATGCCTCCTCTTGTTAGCCGTTTCTGTTCTGAGAAAATGCCTCTGGCTATCCACACGACAAATGCCCCTCATCATCTTATTCATCTCTATCAGGTCATCTCTAATACTCCGTTGGTCCAAGCAGCAAAGGCCAAGTTCACTCAATCTATTCGCTAAGGCACACTCTCAATTCCACGCAACATCATTGGAAATCTCCTTTGCACTCTCTCTATCTCTCTATAGTATCTACATCTTTCCTTTAGTGTTGTCACCAGAATTGAACACAGTACTCAAAACGGGGTATGACTAAGGTCTTATACAGCTGTAACATTACCTCACTGTTCTTGAACTCAATCCCATGGCTGAGAAATGCCAACACACCTTACGCCTTCTTAACAATACTGTCAATCTGCGCTGCAGATTTGAGTGTTCTATAGACATGAATCCCAAGATCCGGGTTGATCCACATCTGCCACTTCTCAACCCAGTTCTGCATCCTATCATGTTGCGCAGTACCTCTGGCAACCTGCCAGACTATACACAACAACCCCAACTTCTGTGTCATCAGCAAACTTGCTAACCCACCCTTCTACATCCTCATCCAAGTCATTTAAAATATTAAAATGGGGGGTGTCAGAAAAGTTCCCTGCAGAACACTACTTGTCACCGATCTCCATGCAGAAAACGAACCATCCACAACCGGCCTTTGTCTCCTGTGGGCAAGCCAATTCTGGATCCAGAATGCATAATATCCTTGGATCCTATTCTTCATTACATTCTAAATGAGCCTTTCATGGGGAACCTTATCAAATGCCTTCCTGAAATCCATATACACTACATCCACTGCTCTACCTTCATCAATGTGTTTTGTTACATCCTCAAAGAATTCAATCAGTCTCTTAAAGGACGACCTGCCCTTGACAAAGCCATGCTGACTATCCTTGTTCAGATTAGGTCACTCCAAATGCTCATATTGCTCAGGATTTTCTCCAGCAACTTGGCCACTACTGAAGTAAAGCTTACTAGTCTATAACTTCCTGGGTTAAGATACTTTCTTTAACAGGGGAACAATGTTTGCAACCTTCCAATCCTGTGGTATGCCTCCCATCTTGCTTTATGTTGCAACGATGAACGCCACAGGCTCGTCTATCTTCTTCCTCGCTATCCACAGTAGCATGGGATAGATCTTATACGGTCCCAGCGACTGATCTAACGTATTAACTTTCACGACCTCCAACACATCCTCTTTTTTAATGTCTATAGACTAAAGTGTTGTAGACCCTATAAGTCATCCCCACAATTGCCAACATTTCTTTACACTGGTGAATACTGAAGCAAAATATCCATTAAGTACCTGCTCTACCTCCTCCACCTCCATGCATATGTTTCTACTATCGCACCTGACTGGTACTATTCTCACACAGATCAGTCGTTTGCTCTTCACATACTTATTGAATGTCTTGGGGTTTTACTTAATGATACTCATCAAAGCCTTCACAGGGCCCTTTCTAGCTGTCCTAATTTTATTCTTGAGCTCCTAACAGGCACCTTACGCTTTTCTGTAGTTCTAACAGTGCCTTTGCTCTTCACCCTTTCATATGCCAGATGTTCTAAATTCGTTGTACACCATTGTCCTTTCCCTGCTTCAATGAAGCATACGTACGTTGAACGCCATGCAAATGTTCCGTGATTATTAACCACATTTCTGCCATGCATTTCCCTGAGAACATCTGTTCCCAACTCATGTTCCCAAGTTCCTACATAGAAAACTTTATATTTCCCCTTACCTCATTTAAATGTTTTCCCGATCTGGCTGTTCCTACCCTTCTCCAGCGCTAGGGTAGAGTAGACAGAGTTGTGATCACTACTTCCAAAACACTCACCCAGCGAGAGATCTGACAACCAACCAGGTTAATTTCCCAATACCAGATCAAACACAGCCTCTCCTCTAGTTGGCGTATCTACATATTGCGTTAGGAAACCTTGCTGAACAAACATAACAAACACCGCTCCATTTAAATCCCTTACTCTAAGGAGATTCTGGTTAGTATTAGGAAAGTTAAAATCGCCCATCACAACAATTCAATTATTATTTTACCGTGCCAGAATGTACCTCACTAATTGCTCCTCGATGTCTCTGTTACTATTGAGAGGCTCTAAAAAGATTCCCAATAGATTTATTGGCCCCTTCGTATTTCTAAACTCCATCCATAAAGACTCAGAAGACAATCCATCCATGCTAGACTCCACTTCTGCAGCCGTCATACTACCCCTGATTTGCAGGGCCACTCCCCAACCACTTTTGCACCCCCCGCAACCGCACCCCGCCCCCCGTCCTTTTAGAATCATCTAAAGCACGGCACACTCAGCAGCCATTTCTGAGTCAACCATCTCTCTGTAATTGCCACTGCATCATATTTCCACAAATTCATCCACGCTGTAAGTTCAGCCGCCTTGCTTATGATAATCCTTCCATTAAAATAGACAGATCTCAAACCACCTGGCAGAGCACATCTTTGCTTTATCATCTGCTTACCCTTTCTCACAAATTCCCTGCAAGCTGTCTGTACTGTTGTGCCGACTGCTTCATTCCCCAACACTTCGCTTCGGTTCCCATTCAATTTGGTATCGTCAACATACTTAGATACACTACACTCGGTCTCTTCCTCCAGATCTTTAATGTACATCGTAAACAGCTGCGGGCGCAGCCCCATGCCTGTAGCACAGAACTTATCTCTGATTGCCAACCAGAGTAACACCTATGTACTCCAACTTTCTGCTTTCTATTAGTTATCCAATCCTCTATCCATGCTAAACATCATCCCCAGCTCTATGCATCCTGATCTTTTAAAAGTCTTTTATGCGGCATCTCATTTGATGCCTTCTGGAAATCGAAATAAATGATGCCAATCTTTTCTCTTCTATCTACTGTGCCCGTTATATTTTCATACAGGTCCTGCCTTTGAATCACTGCTGCATCTGACTGATGGATCCATTTCTTCCCAGATGCCTCGGTTTCTTCTTTATTATCAGTTTCAAGTATTTTCCCAACTACAGATGCTAAACTAACAGGCCTATTGCTACCTGCATTTTGACTATATCCTTTTTTGAATACTGGCCTGACATTCGCTGTCTACTAATCCCCGGGGACCTGCCCAGAGTTCAGAGAATTTTAGTAAATTATCTTCAAAACGTACTGTAACTTCTGCCATTCCTTTCGGAGCATTCCATTATGGCCAGGGGACTTATCTATCTGCAGAGCCACAAGTTTGCTCGGAAGTACCTCTTTAGTTATAGCTATTGTATCGAGGCCCTCCTCTGCTATCGCATAAATCACACCACTCTTAGGCATGTTAGAAGTTTCCTCCACCGTAAACACCGACACAAAATAGTCATTCAAAGCCTCGACCATTTCCTTATTACCCAATATCAATTCCCCCTTCACGCCCTCCGTGAGCTACTTGCATATTAGTCGCAATTTTCTGGTTTATATAATTATAAAACAAATACAATGCGTTATTATATGTTGTACTTTATTTTCATAATTCAGCTTCCCTTTGTTTATTGCTTGCTTTGTGGTTCTTTTTTGATGCTTACACTTTTCCCAATCTGCTAGTTTCCCACTACTCTTGGTGACTTTATATGCACGGGCTTTTAATTTGAAGTCTTCTTTTATTTACTTAGTTATCCAAGGCTGGCTATCCCCGCCATTACTGTCCTTGTTTTTAACTGGAATGTATTTTTTTTGAGCAACGTGAAAAATTTCTTTGAAAGCCTTCCACTGTTCCTCAACAGTCCTACCACATAGCCTGTGTTCCCGGTCTGCGCTAGCCAAATACTCCATTATTGCATTGTAGTCTCCATTGTTTAGGCATAACACACTGGTTTAGATTGAACTATTTCCTGTGCCTCTTTAATGTTATTACTCAGTAGCCGATAGACAACTCCCACCAGTGATTTAGTGTCCCCTTTACGATTCCTAATCTCTACCTGGATGGATTCAACATCCTACTCCATGGATCTATATTGCCTCCCACTATCAGCCTGATCGCATCTTTAATTAAGAGCGCTAATTCACATCCCTTACCTTCCTGCCTAGAATTTCGTATTACCTGACATCCTTGGATATTCAATTCCCAATCCCTTCCATCTTGCAACCACTTCTCTGTAATGGCCATTAAATCATACCACCTTCTGCTGATCTGTGCCATAATTTCACTGACGTTCTTTTGACTTCTGCGGGCATTCAAATAAAGTGCCCTTACACTCATTGTGCCTTTAAAAATCTTGTAATCTTCTACTTTTTTGCACTTGACATTTCTTCATCTACTCTTACTTTACTCTTTTCTTAGTTTTTGCTTTTACTTTTTTACTCAAAAATTTTTTTTTTTACTTTATCCATAATTCTCCAATCTTTTGAACCCACAAACACCCGCAACCACCCCCACCCCTCCACTATTTAATGTAATGCCACATGAACCGCCATAGCTATGCGCTTCGCTAGGATCCAGGTCCCATCACGGATAAGGAGAAGCCTGTCCCATGATACAGTTCCCTGCTTCCCCAATACTAGTACCAATTTTCTATGGATTCAAACTCACTTCTCCAACAGCAACACTTAAGCCAGGCATTTAGCACTCTAAACTTCTTGACCTTAATCCAATTTGCACGTGGCTCAAGTAATCCAGATATTAACACCATTCTGGTGCAGACTTTTTAATTCAGTACCTAACTGCTCAAATTGCCTCAGCAGAAACTCTTCCCTCGTTCTACCGTCCATCGATTACATTGTACCCTTATACTTAATCTTCTATTCTACTCGAGCTATTTCACCTTTCTTTATCTTTAATGCCCTGCACTTATCTAGTCCAAATGTTACGAACATTTCTTTAGAAAATAGTTCTATAATTTAATTTAATTACATTAGCTTTATTCATAAATAAAGGTATAATTTCAAATTTTGCATGTATTGATGTGTCATGGTACAAGGGTTTTGAGTGTTTCTGATTTGTTGCCCTACTTTCATCTGATTCAGTATATGAGACAGCGGTTTTAAATCTATAACAAACCATAGTGGGCATAAAGTGTCGGCCTAGAAAATACCTCAGTTTATTGTATATGTAGTTGCCCTTTTGTGCTTGTTGATCAGATGATTTCCCTCGCACAATACTTCATCAGAATGTGAAGAGAGTTGGGTGTAGTTTATATATATTAAAATCATCTATTAACCATGAATGTGGGGCAGAATCATATGCTTTTCGTTGGGCGGCATAACAACATGAACGATTTCTGCTTTTTAACTGGGATTGATTTAGAATACAGAATCTATCAGCTGTTCTTTATATGTTTTTATACCCTTACGACATCATTTCTCTTAGTAACGGGGTTACCAAAATTAGTGGTGATAAGTTGTGAGATGTTATGTTGTTAGAATTTTACATATAGATTATAAATAAGTGCAATCTTCCATTGATTCTATTGTGGTTATTAGATTTACCAAGCATGCCGAAAGAAACGAATGTCAGTGTTGTATGTATTTGGAGACACGGGTCGCAAAGCATGTGCTACTGGGTCGCCAGGAAACGATATGATTTGTCGATATGAAACGATATAGGTCAGCTGCACCTTTCCTCATTCCCTGTCACGCCCACTGTTGAACTGAAAGGACGCGATGTAATTATGCACGCGAAGTCATCAGTCGCCTAAACGCAGTGATACCCTAGCTCCAGGGATCACTGGTTGGCATCAGGTAACCGGCCGCCTCGTGCAGCCGGCGAGAAGTGCCGTTGCTACTGGCCTGGAGCGCGGTCAGATGGGCACCGCCTCTAAACCTGTTTAGCACACCGAATATTCGTGGGGAACTCAGTATTAAAATACGCCCAGTCGACCATTTCATAAGTAGGAGAGCAGCTACCTTGCTGCGATCTATTGAAAGTTAAACTTCGAGCCAAACTTTTGTCGGCCGATAGATCCTACCTACATGCAAGGTGGGCGGGCACGCACACTGTCACCCTCCTCGCTCGGTCGGTCGCTTTCTCTGGACTACCACCGCCGCCGTCCCGATACGGGGACCTCCGGCCCATATCTTGGTCCTGGTCTGTTGCAATGATTTTATATGTTTATACTTGGGAAATATGCGTTGTGTGCTTAATATCCAAACGTTACTTAAAATGTTGTGATGCTATTGACTTATAAGTATGTTATAATTGACTTATCACTACGTTCAGGTGAGGAAAATATGCCCTGTGTGCTTAAAATTATATTTGATAGGTAAACCCTTTTACAAACGAAATTGAGTGTATTAGCCATTTGTAAGTGACTGTAAGTTGACTTATCACCTAAATTCTGGTCGATATTAACACCCACACCCACCCACCCTCGGCCAGTCCACAAGAATATTGTCGATATTAAACTGGTCCGCAGTACAAAAAATGTTGGTGACCCTTGACATATATGTGTATTTTAATATTCAATTTACTTTGAACTTCGAGCATGCATCGCTGAAGATCATTAAAGGACAGCGAAGTTATATTAACATGAATTCCATAGACTCTGAATTTCGAGACAGATTCTTAAATGTCCTGATTTATGTGTTCTTTCAAAGTCAACATATGACTTTTCCTGAATTTGAACCTCTGTCAGTCAATGTGGATCTATAACGCCACTATGCTTTTGCTTCCATGATATAAATGATTATGCGTTTTCAGTTATGGACTGGGATAACACAATGTTGTTTTATATTTATTCCACGTGGTCTATGTAATACTTTGTGGACTCAGAGAATATGTCGTTTTAGATGAGGTCATGGTTAATGATACGTGATTAAGAATTAATCTGATAATAACGTAAAAACAGGAATCACAGTGTGATGACCTTTCATAAATCGATGTTGGAAGCTATTATAAAAATAAATAAAGACAATTACGTGGACATCAGATGGGTGTTTTTAGAAAAGACTGAAATTTAATTCCGGAATCATAGTGGAGTGTACCTCTGTCAAAGGAGGGGGCGCTGGGAGTGGGAGTAGATCCAAGACGGCGGCGCGACGCAGCTTACAGCGGTCACTCCGGAGCTGATTATCTGTTATTTGTGAAGCAGGGTGCCGTGCGCAATCATAATCAGATGAAAAAACGGACGTGGGAGCAGGGAGGAACTTCTGGAAATCTCCAGGAAGACCTTCTTCGTTGCTGCTGCTGCTGTGAGGTCCGGGTCTCTGCAGCGAAGAACAAGCCCCCAGTCCTCGGGGTCGCGTTGCCGCTGGCCGTTGGCGGGGGCGTCTAAATACGCTCGGCAGAGGATGATGCTCGGAGAAGCTGTGTCGGAGGGAATGGTCGAAGGCTCGGAGGTTCGACGGACTCGGAGTCCGCATTGGTCAGGTCGCTTTCGGTGTGTGCTGTGTCTGCGAGGCTGGGTACGACGGAGCTGTCATTGTGTGCTGCGTCTGCGACGCTGAGTCAGGCGGCGCGGTGGAAGTCCATAGCGGGGGTATTCTCTTCTGCCGCCTGCGTGGGATGACGAGTCTATCGGGACCCTGAGGACTTGTGGAAGCTGTGTGCTGGTTTCTTTTGAACTTATAGTTTTTAACATCTTTGGACTTTTTTTACTTTTCCCCTTGTTCTGTTTTTTAAAATCAATTATGCTATTGTTTGCATCGTTGTAACTATGTGGTTTTGTGCAGCTCTTGTCTGTTTCGATTTTGATCTTGTTTTGTCTGATGGAGTTGGAGCCCCTTTTCGGGGAACACACGAAGATGGTAGCGTGATATTAATACGCAGCAGCCTCTCCGGACATTGGCTTGGGGATTGCCAAATGTTATGTGGATTTTCTGGTGTAGTCTGTTTTGTCATGTGCTTTTGTGATATCATTCTGGAGGAACGTTGTCTCATTTTTTAAATGCATTTGCATTTGTGGTTTCTAAATGACAATAAGCTGAATCTGAATCTGAAAAGCAAGACATAGACACTGAAGTACCGGGAAGAGGACTAGGCGTGAGATGGAAGCAAGGAAAATGTGGAAGAAAGGACACTGGACATGACACCTGCCCTGGACAAGACAAGGATTCCGAGCCTGGGCTATGACTGGACCAGGACAACGGAACCAGAACATGGAACTGGGAATTAGAAGCCTGGCCTTGGCGTCCGAGCCAGAAACTGGAGAAGGACCCAGAACCTGGGTCTTGTCCCAGGCTCGGACTCTAGAATCTGGCGAGGATAAAACGATGCTACAGGACGAGGAGAGGCACAGGACGAGACGAGAGACTCCTGGACAAGACAAGGGAACCCAGCACAGGCCAAGGGAATCCCAGAACCGGGCTGGGCAAGGTACTCCAGTGTTGGGCGAGGCACATAGACATGACGAGAACCCAGAACATTGGTCGAGGAACAGACAGGAGCATGGAACACCGAGCCGGGACCCCTCCTTGGGTACAGGACGTAGGGCCGGGACTCATAAGACAGAACACGACGAGACAGTACCCAACGCTAGGTAGCGGCAAAACAGTCGGAATTACCTAGCGAAGGCGTGGACACAGACAAACAGCTCCAAGCAGGGCGAGGCTCCAGACACAGGCAAGGCGAGGCACGGCTCCAGGCAGAGGCAAGGCGAGGCAAGGCGAGGCAAGGCGAGGCAAGGCTCCAGGAGGAAGGTGAAGGGAAGGGATACAAACAGGGGGTTTCGACAGAAACAACCCAGCAGCCAAAGGCTGAATCCTGAAGCTATTTATGAGGCCAGCCTAAACAGGAATCAACTGCCTCAACAGAAACTGGGGAAACCCAGAAAACCTGGATTAAGGTTCATGGACCAGACCGTGAGCCGGAACACGGATTTCACGGACCGGACCATGACAATTTCATTAATTTTTAGCGAAATTTATAATTCTCAAACAGCATGAATTGTATTAAGCAATTAAAAGACAGATGGTAAAATTGCAAAAATATCTTTACAGCATTGCACTGAATAATTTGGTCTGTAGATAAAAAGAAGGGTTATATCCGTTAAGGCCCCGGGCACTTACCTGTCCTAAATTCCTTCAACTCTTTCTTTACCCTGATTTATACCATTTCTTCATCTTTACTCTCCTTCAAAATCAGCAAGGATATTCTGGTTCCTGTTAGATTAATGACTAAAAGGAAAAACCTTTCGCACAAGTTGATAGTGTTGCTAATAAGGTCTATAGTAAGTTGGACACAGGAATCACGTTGATTCCAGGACCAGGACACCATCTCTGAACAGGCCTTCGATGTTTCCCTGTCGACATGTAATCTGCCCAGATCGTGAAGTTGTCTTCCATGGAGGCTCCTGCTCATCCATTGGTCAACAGTTAATTCTGTAGTGAAAATGTATTCTTTTGTCTGTGTTGCTCTTTCATTTAATTTTAGTGTTGTGTCCTTCTTATCAAAATACCTCACGTTGTGTCTTAAATCCTGTTGTCTTAGATTAAAATCGATCCTTAGAAGTTTTATCTAACTGTTGATATTAAATGACTATTATCCCTCTTTACTCTTATGTTCTAGGCAGTGTTGATCTAAGTGTTGGAGTGTACATCGTGTTTTTCTGATTTTTTTTATCTCCTCTTATTTTCTCTATAAATTTTCCAGATCTGTTTTGGACCAAATTACTATGCTAAAAGAATACGTTAATATGGGTGTAGTGAAATTGTTTGTTGCCTTTGTTATACTTTTACTGTAAGCTTTGTTTATCAGACTTTCTTAAGTTTTAAAGAAAATTCTTTGGATAGTTTTCCTTTATCGCACAAAGATCTATTTTTGTTTGCTTGTTGATATTCATCTATTGGCTGTATTGCATATTGTTTCTCCATTTTTAGGCTACCAAATGTTTGCTTCTTTTGTTACAGTCCGGTCCATGAACTCCACTTTCCAGTTCACGGTCCGGTCTGTGCATTCCATACTGCGGTTATTTCGTTTTTCCCTTGTTCCATTTGGGTGCCTTAATTGAGGCACCCGTTTCTCGTTTCGGGCTGGCAACATAAATACCTCTGGAGACCAGTAATTCCTTGCTGGACCGTTCCCGTTAGAGCCCCATGAGTTACCCCGTCTGCGACTTCGTCAGAATCCCCGTCAATTTAATCCTCCGGTGTGAGACTGGAGCCTTGTCGCGTCAAGATAAAGAGCAGTCTATTGTAGTATAGCCTTGTCTCTTCGTGTCCTCCCCTCCGCTGGGTAGGTCCGGCCGTTTGCCGCTACTCTGAGTGGGGATTTGTCTCTTCACTTTCTCTGTATAAGAAGAGTCCCGGTCCTATGTCCTCTACCCAAGGAGGAGTCCTAGTTCTGTGTTCCGTGAGTCCCGGCCCTATGTCCGGTACCCAAGGCGGGGTCCTGGCTCTGTTTTTCCTGTTCCAGTTCAGTCCAAGTCATGGCTTCGTGTTCCAGTCCAGTCCGAGTAAAGGCTTCGCGTTCCAGTGCATTTCAAGTCAAGGCTTTATGTTCCAGTCCAGTCCGAGTCGAGGGTCCCTGAATTTCCCTCTAATGAGGCCTTGCTTCACGACTTTCCTTGCATTCTTGATAATCCTTATCCAGCTCCTAGTACTTCAGTGCCTGTGTCTTGCATTTGGGTCCACTCCCAACGCCTCCTTGCAACATTTTTGTGTTTAATGCTCTGCACTTATCTAGTGTCCAAAAGTCATGATTATATCTTCAGAAAGTAGTTCTCCTATTTGAACTAATTGTATGTGCTTTACTAATGAAGGAGCATAAAAACCTCAAATCGTCCATGTATAGGTGTGTCAAGGAGTAATTCTTTTTGTTGTATCTGATTTGATACCCTATTTTCATCCGATTCAGAATATCAAATCTAGAGATATCTGCAATGGACTTAACGAATTGCCCTGGAAAATAGCTCAGTTTTTTTATATATCACAGTGTCTGTTCTTTTTTGATTGTTAATAGATATGGTAATTTTAGGACGCCGGTGCTTCATTGGATCTTGTAGGAAGTTCAGAGGTATTGGCTATACTTCTATTAACATTGAATGCAGGACAGAATCAAATGCTTTTTGGTAGTCAATATAACAACATAAATGATTTCCACTTTTCCACCAGGCTGGATTTAGAGTTACAGAATCTATCACTTGTTCTTTACATTCCCTCATGCATCATTTCTACTCTTCTGTAACTATATTGTTGTTATCTAAGTGAGATTGATAAGTTGCGAGATGCACGGTTACAATTTTATATATAGATTTTAAACAAGTTGCTGCAGAGTTTCATGGATTCTCTAGTGCTAATTGGATTTATTGAAAATACCCACACGAACATGAATCTCAATGTTGTATGTATATAATGACATACACTGTGCGTACTTCGATAATAAATTTAATTTGAACTTTGCACATGAATTGCACCATATCCGTACAGAACAGTGAAGTCATAGACACTGGATTTCAATGCAAATACATAAATCTCCAGATTTATGGCTTCTTTCGATATCAAAATCAATCTTCCCTGACATTAATCTTCAGTCGGTCAATGTGGACTTACGTCGCATTTTGCTTTGTTAATGAAATAATTGTGTGTCATTGTAATAATTCCAGATATGGTCAGGCAACAAAACAAATCAACTTCTCCAAAAATGATTTATTTTATATTTGTTCCACCTCGTCTACTAAAACATTTGGACTCACTCCTAAAATGTACTATTTGATACGTGGTCATGTATGTGGCGTGTATGATGTGTCTAGGGAGGGGTAGCAACTCTGGTGCGGGGTTGCTGCCGTGCCCTTTTGCAGGGCAGCGTCCACCTTTGCTCCCCATCTGGCGCTCAGCTCTCACCTGTGGCTCCAAGTAGCTATAGCACACACCACGGCCGCACCCGGTAAACCGTCTTGGCAGGCAGTCCAAACCAGATTAGGGTAGTTGACGGATCGACGACCTTCGGTGAGGTAGGGGATTTGTCTATCCCAGCGTATGAAGTCTGGTCCCGGAAGATTGAGCGGAGAAAACCGCTTAATGGTCCAATGGTCAAGAAAGCAGGCTATACCTTCCTGAGGCGTTGTAGAGCGTTAAGAGCACGACAAGGCACTTAGACGTCTTTGTCAGCCACTGCAAGACGTGTTGATCTCTTTAAGCTCACCCGGCGGTAGGCAAAGGCGAACCACCGCTGTAGCCTGCCGAGTGCCTGATTTCCCAATATGTCAGAGTGGCGTGGAGGGAAATCGACCGCCAACTGGAAATTCCAGATGCGACCTAACGACGACGACATGCATAATGGTACATGATTTTTACTTCCCATATTTTGACCAAGAATCCCATTCTGTAAATGGAATAGATGGGATAAGGCTTGTCAAATCGAATTAGGGGAGTTTGATTAGTGCATAAAAGTCCCAACGAGAGCATGCGTTGGGACTAGGTCTACTATCACGGAATGCGACAGGGCAGGTTACAGAAAATCATGTAGGGAAACTCTGTTAATCCAGTGACCATAATGACATTGGTTTCAAATGAGTTGCGTCTGGTTCGCGGATTGACCTTATAAATTGGAAAACAGCTAATTCTAATGATATCAGAAATGATCTGTCAGGTGTCGATTGGGGCAACGAAGGTGTACTTGGAAAGTGGGAGGACTTTGAAAAATGAAGTTAGAGGGTATAAATCTTGTTTGTGTCTGTCAGAATAAACGGTAAGGATAAGAAGAGTAAGGCACCTTAGTTTCCAAGAAATATTGAGGCCCTGGTTAAGAGAATAAAGGAACACCATAGCAGGATGAGGCAAGTAGGAACGAAGGAGGACGAAAGAAGTACAAGAAATGCAAGAGATCACTTAGGAAAGAAATAAGGAATGCTAAAGGAAGGTATGGCAAGTTGAATGATTCTACAGAGCAAATGGATTTCTAGGGACATAGTTGGTCCTCTGGAACACCAGAATGGTAATAAATTTGTGGAGCCAAAATAAATGTTGGAGATCATAAAAGTATTCTTTGCATCTGTATTTACTCTGGAGATGGATATAGAGACTATAGAATTGAGGTTAAGTGGCATAACTTCATGTCCCCTGTACAGATTACAGAGGAGGAGCTGCTGGCTCGCACATATATTTAAAACATTCTTAGCGACAGACGAGGTAACAGGATTAGAGATAGCCAATGTTGTTCCACTGTTTCAAAAATAGTCCTTGAAGAGAAATCAGGAAATACAGAACTGTGAATCTGGCGTCAGGAGTTGGAAAATAATTGGAAAGTATTCTCTACACTGGGTAAGTATGTGTATAGTCATGGACTGATTAGGGATTGTCGGTGTGGTAGGTTATGTCTAACCAATCTTTTTAAGGAAGTTTTTAAGGAAGTGACCTGGAATGTGGACGTGGTAAAGCAGAAGAACATTTCTGCCTTATCTTTTGTAAGGCATTTAACAGGGTCTCGCATGCGAGGCTGGTAAAGAAGGTTCTGTGGTTCGGCATTCAGGATGAGGTAATAAATTGGATTCGACATTGGCTTTGTGGGCGAAGCCAGAGATGGATGCATGGATCAATGCAGGGTCAGTTGTTGTTGGTCATCTATACCAATAATCTGGATGATGATATGGTTAAATGGAATTTTTACAAGGATTCTACTGGGTCTGGAGTTAGGAGTAGACATTTTAAATGGTTTCAGCATGCGTTGGATGGGCCAAAGGGCATGTTTCTGAACTGCACCTCAATGATTCTATGACTCTAAGTCTGTGGCAGTTTAGACTGAAAAGTATCTTAACTACATTCGCAAAACGTTTACAAATCCCAACGAGTTATTATTGTATATGTTCAAAGTGCAGAGGATGCTTATCTACTCTACATAATGTCTTTCTGGACAGCAAACACAATCCCTGTAAGCAGTCCATTGAATACTCACTGCAGTCCTTCCCGGACAATACATCCAGTTTTAGGTAAGTACACTAAATTTATGGGAATGCTCAGGGCTCGTGCGATTGCTGTAGGATGGACATAGACTGTACGGACAGAAGCAGAGCAACAGTGAGTTCATGATGCTTGCTCCATTGAGGCAGTTTAAGGTGGTTAAGTCCCCAGGGCTGGACAAGGGTACTGTCAAGCCCTGTGGGAAGCTATTTTAGAAATGCCAAGGTCCTATCAAAGATATTTAAAGTGTCCTAAGCCACGAACGTCGTACTGTAAGGTTGGAGAGAAGTCACTTTTGTTCCGCACTTCAAGAGAAGTTCCAGTATTAAGACGGGGAATTTGAGGATGGCGAGACTGACGTTAATGGTGCGTAAAATATTGGAAGATATTATAAGAGTCTAGATATATGGGAATTTGGAGAAACAGGTCATGTTAAGGGATGGTTAATATGCTTTAGCGTATAGTAAGTAGCGTCTAACTAATCTAATAGAGATTTTCGGGGAGGATACCGAGAAAGACAGTAGAAGTAATCTACCTACATTTTAGCAAACACTTTACCAAAGCCATGTATGGGAAGATGGACAAGAAGGCTCAGGAGTTTGGCATTCCGGATGAGATAGCAATGTGGATTCAACATTAGCTTCGACTGATAATGGTGGCAGATGTTTCCCTGTCCGTCTCTACAAATGGGAGACGTGGTGTTTTGCAGGGATTTGTGCTGTGTATGTTATTGTTTGGCATCTATGTTGACAATCTAGCAGATGATATTGTGGTAAATTGGACCAGGAGAATTGCAGATGGGACCAAGTTGTAGTGCTGTATCTGAGCTCTCCCCAGCCTTCGCTGCTTCAGGAAATAAAAAAACAAGTTTGTTCAACCTCTTGTTCTGGCACATGCGCCCTAAATAGGATGCTTATATACCCTCTGAAAAGCCCTGAATTTTCTCCCTATAATGCGACGACCAGAACTGCATGCAATACTCCTGATGCGGCCTACCTAGAGATTTTATAAGCTGCAACACTTCTTCCTGACTTTAAAAATAAAAGTCTAGGCTAATAAAAGCATGTATGCCATATGGCTTGTAATCTACCATATCAAACGGTGTAGCCAATATCAGGGAGATATGAACAGCCCAAGATCCTTCTGTTCATCAACGCTGTTAGAGCTATTACCCTTTTTCTTTATATTTCACTTCCGAAGGTGGAAAACTTCACATTTGGCATGGTTAAGCTCCATCTGCCATTTCTTCGCCCATATGTGTAACTGATCTACACCGATCTCTATGATTTTTCAGTTAACTACACTTCCCACAACACCACCAGTTATTATCTGTATCCTTAATAACCCATCTATTTATATTTTCATTGAGGTCATTTATATGTATCATAAATATCAGAGATCTCAGTACAGATCCCTGCAGAATATCAGATATAACAGATCTCCAGCAAAAGTACCACTACGACTTACAACTACGGCCACTGTGCCCTGTCTTTGAGGGGCAAACCTTTTTTGAATCGAAACGACCAACTCACCATTGATGCCATGCATCTTACTCACATGGATGAGCCTTCCATGCCGAAACTTGTCAGACACCTAACTAAAATCCAAGTTCTCAACCTCTGCAGTTCTACATTTATCAATCATCGCCGACACCTCGTCAAAAAACTCAATCGAATTAATACGTCACGAATGCCCCGGATAAAGCTATTCTGGTTCTTCCTAATTAGGCCATAGTTTAAAAAATGTTCATAAACCCGTCCATAACAATTTTCTCCAATAACTTCCCTACTGCTGACGTGAGATTCAACAGTTCATGTTTCTAAGGTTATCCCTGGTTTCTTCTTCAGTAATGGAAGAAAATTGTTATTCGCCAATCTGTCAGACGTTGCCTATGGCTAGCACGGACACTGCGAGTCAATTTTTTTATTATGAAATTTCAATTAAAGTTGGTCACTAATAAATTGGACACGGGTTTTGAAGTGACTAGAGCATATTGTTATTCATGAATAACATCGACCTCCAACGAACAATAGTCGCAAACTCTTTATACGTGCAGCTAGAATGTCAATTAAAGCAGTCAAAATTTTTAAAAAGTCACTTCTGTGCGTCTTATCAATTCCTACGAAAATGCCAGAGACAGTCTCTTTTCTGCACACAACACACGGAGACAGTTTGTCAGAACATCCTTGAAACTAAGATAGACTATTACAAACGTGCTGAGAACCCAGACCGAATTATCGTTATCTATGATATTAACAAGGTTCATTAACTTCTTAGATCCAGTTTTTACATTTCACTAGCAGACAGGTAAAGGAAAAGCATACACACTGTTTAATTATCAGAAGGTTATCAGCCCACAGAGTTCTCTCTACAATTTCACAGTCTCCTTCTAGTTTAGGCTGCTGTGTCATGCACTAAGATCAGCACCAGGCATATTGCTAATTAGAGGAAGATACAGGGGATGTTAACAACTCAGACATTTTAAAACAAGAGTAATTCTGCAGCTGCTGAAAATCCAAGCAACAGGCACAAAATATTGGAAGAACTCAGTAGGTCAGGCAACATCTATGAAAAAAAGTACAGCCAACTTTTCAGAACGAAGGGCCTACTGAGTTCCTCCATAATTCTGTGTGTGTTGATCAGATATTTAACCCTTTTTTCATTTTTTCCATAATTAAGACACGTAGCCTCGTGATGTACAGCAGTAGGCTAGAGGGCGGTACCACATATTCTTGCGTTTATAGCAATAGGTTAAAGGGCAACACCACCATTTTCTGCTGCTCTTGGCACTATGCAATACAGACATGCAATTCTTTCGTCTTACTAAGTACTTAGCCTACCCAGTTGGCCAAAATTCTCCACAGACAACAAAGTATTGGTCAAGACCCCGGTCAGCTCTTCACTTGCCTCTCTCAGTAACCTTTGGTAACTCCTCTTAGTCTCTGGGAACCTATTCACTCTAATACTCTTTAAGACAAGCAAAACTACATACACCTTTATTTTGCAATGGGCTAGCACTTTTATACACGAAGTACTGATCTCCTTGTCCTCCAGGACCCTCTCATTGGCAAATACTGAGTAGAGTATAGCATTTACATTTTATTAGTTATTATAAGTACTCTAGACATGATTTAAAAGTACAGGCAGTCCCCAGGTTATGAACGAGTTCCGTATAGCTAAACATAACAGTGTTCCTATGGAGCCAGGATGTAAACAGATGTAACAACACACAGCGCATAGCACATATAACACATTTGATTATGATAGGTGATGAACATTCAGTCAGAAAAATATCATTTTGCTTTTGGATTCTCTTTAATCATACTTTTACAAGGGCTTTTCATGGACCATTCTAGCTTTCATAATTCCTTTCTGTCTTCTTTATCTATGCTGTTCATGATTTTTATAGAATCATAGCACCATATCATAGAAACAGGCTTTGAGGCCAATACTATGACCACTTATAAAGTTAAATCAAGTAAACATCGGTAACAACAGTGTTGGCTAGAAGAAACTACAGTTTAATCAGGGATAGGGGAAACACTCCAGACAAGCTAGTTGTCTTTGTTGTCCCCTTTTTGTGGACTCTAAACGGATTCTTGCTCTTGGATAATCTAATCAGGAACTGAATGTGGACACAGGTAGCTTCATGTAATGATCTGCTAAACCTGAGACCATTCTCAAACAGGTGTCCATTTGTTATGTAAAGGGCGTGGACTCTTAACTGACTCTTGACTCTAGGACAATCTAATCAGAGCAATTCTTTAAGACCATTCTCGGAAGAGTGGCTACTCAATATGTAAAATGCCAGACCTACTAAAGAATCTATCTCTTATTTCATTGGACCCTGCCTGGTTTGCCTCATTTAACTGGGTTGGGCCAGTCAAAGTGTCAAGGCACAAATACACAATGCCGGATTAGGCAGAACCATGAAACAATGTTGGCTGTAGTCCTATGCCTACCAGTTCGAAGGCGACCAACGTAGGTAAGGTGAACTTGAGCCAATAGGATGGAGATCGAATGTTTCGATTGATGAGGAACAATATAAGATTCAGGAGCTCCAAGTACACAGGGGCGATAACTGTTCAGCAGCCAGACACTAACCATAGTGGATAACGAGGACCCCACGGACTCGTCGAGATCGGGACCACGAGGAACGCCTGGCCAGCGTAGGCTCCTTTCCCGGATAATAACTTTTCGCTTCATTTACTGTTCATGGAGTGTCAATGATTCTAATAGTGTGCACACGGAGACTGTGGAGGCATTAGTAATGTTTTTCATTTCAAGAATCACTGGATTCTGGAATGGTTCCAGAAGGAAAAATGCAAATTTTACTCCAACCTTCAAGAAGGGAGAGACGCAAAAAAGAGGGAGCTGTAGGTCAGTTTGTCTGGTCACAGTGGTTAGGAGGATGCTGGAGTCGATTATCAAAGATGAGGTCTCCGCGTACTTATAGGCACATGATAATGTAGGCCTTAGTTACCATGGTTTCCTCAAGTGAAAAACGAACAGATCTGTTGAAATTCGTTGAAGAAACAGCCTTCAGGATAGACAAAGGAGAGTCGGTTGGTGTAATGCAAATGAATTTTCAGAAGGCATTTGACAAGTTGCCATATGAGGCTGATTAACAAACTACAAGCCAGTTGTATAACTGGAAATGCTATAGCATGGATAAACCAGTGATAAGATGGAAAGAGGCAAAGAGTCATATCAAAGATAGCCTTTTTCTGGTTGGCTTCCGGTGACTATTGATGTTGCAATGGGATCTATGTTGGGGTCGATACATTTTTTTACATTTCATGTCAATGATTTGGATGATGGAACTGATGGCTTTGTTAAAAAGTATGCATACGACAAGAATATAGGCGGAGGAGCAAGCAGTTTTGAGGAAGCAGAACGGCTATTGAAGGACAAACCAGATTTGAAGAACGGACAAAGAAATGGCAGATGAAATACAATGTCGGGAAATATAACGTTATGCACTTTGGTAGAAGAAATTATAAGGTTGACTACTTTCTAAGTGGAAAGAAAATACACACAAAAAAAATCTGAGGCTCAAGCGGACTCGGGAATCCTTGTGCACTATTTCCTAAAGTTTAATTTGCAGTTTGATTCTGTGGTAAGGAAAACAAATGCGATATTGGCATTCGTTTCAAAGGGACTAGAATATTAAAGCAAGTGCAAAATGTATTGGTGAGAATTTATGAAGCATTGCTGCGGCCTAACTTGGAGTATTATGAGTGTATTTGGACCATTATCTTAGAAAGTATGTGCTGAAACTGGTGATGGTTCAAAGGAGATTCACGAAACTGATACCAGGATTGAATTGCTTGTTATATGAGGAGCATTTGATGGCTCTGGGGCATTAGTTAAGATACTTCAGAATAATGAGGGCTGATCTAATTAAAATCTATCGAATGTTGAAAAGCAATGATAGAGTGTTAGCGGAAATGGTGACTGTGGTAGGGAAGTCGGAGACCATAGAACACCGCCTTAGAATAGAGATGCGTCCTTTTAGAATGTATATGAGGAGAAATTTCTTGACCCAGAGTGTGTTGAAGTCTTGGCCACCAGCACCTGTGGAGACGAACTAATTATGGACAACCTAACACAGAGGTTGATAGATCTTGATGGGCCAGGACATGAACGGATACGGGGAGAAAGCAGGAAAATTGAGCTGAGAGGAAATGGATTTGTTATGGTGAAATGGTGGAGCAGACTTGATGGGCCAAATGGTCTAGTTCTTCAACTATACTTACGGTCTTATGGTCTACAGTTACGTTAAAGAATACTGATCAGCTGGTAAATCGGCTGGAACAAGTGCAGATGTAATTTAATCCTAACAACTGTGAACTGATGCATTTTTGAAAGGTTTAATAATGGTATAACATTATTGATTGCACACCAAAAATGGTAGAGCTCTCCACAGGTCTGAGGATAAGAGGGGCCTTAATGCATATTCCCATAAATCATCAAAGATGGCAGAACAGATCGAGAGGTTGGTGAAAAATAATTGAAGATTACTGGTCCTCATTAACTGTGAAATAGAATAATGACAATTGCACAAATTCATAAAACTTCAGTCAGGCCCCATCTAGGCTATTATAAGAATTCTGGTTACCACATTCTTGGAAAGAAGAACTTACCTGACCTAGCAGGTACCCCACCATCTCTGAGCAACCAACCTACTAATCACCAATACCACAACAAAATCTCCCGATTCAACCTAGATCGATGATCAATCGTTTTCACTTCATCTCTCAAACTACAGCTCTGTTACTTTTAATTACATCCTCACTCCAATGTTGTACTTGAGTTGTTAATCCTTAATTTTTTCTACTAACCATTCATGGCACTTTCCTATGTCATACCTTCTTCACATGCTCTACGATCTGCCTTTTCCACCAACACTGTATAGTTGACATAATATCATGGCGTCCAGCCTCCCATTCCTCACATTGACAGCTTCAATCCTGCCAAGTATGAATTCCCCATGTAGACGCTCTCATGCAATTCCCACAATATCATGACCCATGGGGAATGATTGAGCCTGTGGACAACTTGTCAAGACTAACTGTGAGGAAAGACTACCTGTACACAAAAACATATCCACTTTTCACAGTATACTTCATAATCCTGGGATGTGCAGTTAACCAGCTTATCTATTTTAGTTAGATTGCCAGAGTGATAAACATTGGGTCGAACGGAGGAAGAACTACTTTACTTTTTCTTAAGGTAACATGCCCAAGATATTTCACATACTCAAGCATGGTTTCGGTTTACTACTTCTGAAATACTTTAGTAGGGATCAGCAGTAAATATCAGCATGGCTGCAGGGAGATAGGAAGAGATTTTAGGAATGATGTTTTTGATTTTGGCAGGCTTTACAGATTAGCTTGCATTAAATAAATGCCTGATGATCACATATATTGTAATCAATTCCTTAGAACCTATTTTCCCACATAGCCTCTGAATCGGGTGTCAACTGCACATAAGCACACTATCGCATGAGTGCAAAGAGAAACACACGCACACATATACAGAGAGGGAGAGAGATAGACAGACAGACAGAGAAAGCCACTTTGTATTCTTACTTGCATCGATAATTCTCCTCATATCTTCCCACAGTCTGAGAAATGGCAACAAAAGACAATCAAAGACTTTATTGATTAACAATATCGAACCCTTCCAACTGGTGGCATTGGACACATCTGGTACAAGTACACCATAGATAAACAGAAAGAATAAAACAACAGTGCACACTCCACACAATGAAAGAGGGCTTACGTTGTGCAAAAGTTTCGGCGTCCCAATGGAAGAAAAGATAAAACAACATCAGCATCAAAAAATTGAGGCAATTCCCAAAGCCAGGCCACACTTTTTCACAAATGTTATAGGTACCTTGAGGATTTCGACAGTTTGATTCAGATCTTATCCTTATTTTATCTCCAGAATTCTTTCCACAAGAGTTGATATTTCATTGTTAATTACCGTCATTATCTTGTCCAGTCTCTTCAATGTCATCTTCTCGGTCTTTCCCAGTTTACGTCTCACAGCTTTTTCTTGCTCTTTTGGGAAATAGTGCATCTGTGCAAATTCACTTCCAATTGTTTCCGAGAGTTGGTCCAATTTCACCTGCAGGAATGTTTATCTGTTGAATATTTGTTCTATGTCATGTAACATGATAATCTTTACTTCGATCTATCAAACAGAAGCATTCTTATTCAGCCGTTGAATGGGGTATGAAGAAGCCTGTGCAGCATACCATGAACCACATATCATCTCTCTCTCTCTCTCTCCGTCACTGATTATATAAACCAAGGCATGCTTTGAGCACGCCCAGTGATAAGGTAAAAAGAGAGAGAGAGAGAAGACTGATGTTATGGTTCTCTGCCAGCTTTTTTACGTTTTCCCCGAGGTCACTTGCCTGCTTGTAGAGTTCCTGCAGAAAGTGGAAGGCGGATCAGGTTGATGGACAGCTGGTGTCCAACTTGAAGAGATAAAAGCCAGGTCCGCTGTTACACAGACAGACACACCAAGACAGACCATGAGACACACAGTGTGGACACTGAATGAGTTCGGTTGCACCCACGCGAAGGTGGGGTTTTTGGAGGTTCGATTCGGGGAAATCGATCAGTGGCTCACAATGTGAAAAGGTGCGACCGGTGGGGCATTATTTGTGTGTCCATCCTTGCTTGGGTGATTATTCCACCACTGAAGAACGGTCGTACGTATCATGGTCATAGTCGGTGACCACAACAGGATTTTGGAAGACAACGGGAAGATTGACTGCATCACCTCTCACCTCTCAACTCTCTCTCTCTCTCTCTCTCTCTCTCTCTCTCTCTCTCTCTCTCTCTCTCTCTCTCTCTCTCTCTCTCTCTCTCTCTCTCTCTCTCTCTCTCTCTCTCTCTCTCTCTCTCTCTCTCTCTCTCTCTCTCTCTCTCCAACGTTACTTAACTAAATACCACGACGAACTGAACTCTCTTCATCACATCGTAAGACTGTACCCATTTACCACTATGTTTGAAAGAGCCTAGTTTTGTTCCCATTTTTACACACACGCACACGCACTCACTATTATCATTGATAACCTGTTCAATACATTTGCATTTATATTACTGTTTTGCTTAGTCACTAATAAACACTATCAGTTTATAGCAAAACCAGACTCTAGAGCGTTTTCCATTTCTGCTGGATCTTTAAAGTGGTCACGGGGTACGTGACACATGGGCAAGATTTTCTTCATCCAAAGGGTGAAAAATCTGTGGAACTCTTTGCCAAGGAGGGCTCTGCAGGCCAAGTCAATGGATTTATATCCATCTTAAGGCACTGATTTATATGTTCCTGCGCAGTAACCAAGTTAGGCGAAGAAGGCAGGACAATGGGTTTTAAAAATAAACAACTATGATTGAATATTGCAGCAGAATCGATAGCCTAATACTTCTATTCCTTATGCCGATTGTTTAGGTGCCTTGATTACTATGGTGATGGCCTTAGTAGTTCCATTATTCACATCGACAACTTGCCTCAAAGGTTCTTTGCAACGAGTAGCAATTCACAAAACAGGTGTGATTCGTCTCGTGCCTTGGCCTAATGAATTACGCTGTATATTATAAACAATGTTGATTTGTTTTGTAATACAATACACCCTGTGTCCAACTACTTCACTTCTCTTACAGGAAGAGCGTCTACTGTTTGCTGAGTTGATATGATATGCAAATCGTTGGTCATTAACTGCAAAAGCAACGGAATTTGATGCACTATGTCAATATAGAGAACCTCTTTTCACAATTATTCTCCACTGCGGTGCCCAGAAGCTCAGTAATCCAGTACACACAACACCGGTAGGACCTATTTCTGCAAATGTACTCAAATGGTAATTCACCAGTTTGGACAGACGGATGTGACACATCACTTGCTAAATACAGCAAAACAGATAGTCTTAAGGATTCTCGAATCCCCACTTCTAGCTTAGGTATCATCAGAGGCAATAGAAAGCTGAAGTTCTTTAAGACTACGACAGTATTCAAAACCACCTTCCGTGAGCTTCTCCGCAATCTTACCAGGCTAATAGGAGCAGCTCAGCCATCTTGGGTGAGTCTTAGAGAAGTGGAGAGAGTTGAATAGACATACTCTGAATAAAACTGATCACATTTCTGAGAATCAGTCACTTAAACATGCTGCCCAGTGGTTGTTGAGTGTAGAGTATTTCACAACTTTAGAAGAAGTATCAAGATAAGTCCTGGAATTATCAAGCTAGAGATGAATTCAAATGATAGTTTTTAAGGTAACTGCTCCCATGGCAAAATTGTGTATTCAGCCCTTCATAAGCTCCCTCTGCGTTTTCCCTTCTTCTTTTTCCGCTATCATGCGAAATATGTCAGTTTATGACGTTTCCACCAAGCCTTCCTTCGCATGCACTTTAAGTATCATTGAAACTTTATTTCTGTTTTATTCTCCACGGATGTTGTGTGACCTGCTGAGTGTTTCCAGCAGCATATGGACTCATTCCTTTCAATTTATAGGATACCTGGCTTCTTTTTGCTGTAATATATTCAAAGATTCGAAGTGCGTTTATTATCTAAGTGTAGCGCCCTGGAAAAGGCTTCACTGATAACGTATTGGCCTTTTGTAGAAGCAATGTTTGGGTTACGGTTGGAGAAAATGGTGAAAAGGAGAACGAGGTTTCAGAATGACATATTCAATATACAACCCCTGAGGTTCGCCTTCCCACGGACAGCCAGGATACAAAGAAATTCCATGAAGCACCTTAAAAGAAAAACACCAACAAACCACCACACCACCAAAGTGCGCAAACAAAAGACAACTCACGCAAACTGCCAAAAAAGCGTATAAAAAAACACAAAACGTCAAAGCCAAAATCATCTAAGTAGTTCAGGCATATTCAGTTCAGTTCGGTCCAGTGCTCTACCGTTCGCCAACTGCGTGACACAGAGAAGTTTCGCCCCGATCAAAGCAGAGACAAAAGGCGAAGACAGAAAGTCATCACAACATGAGCTTCAGAGACCAATGCACAAAACCATATTGATCAAACTTTTCACAAGACCCATGACATCCTTACCTTTCTTCCACAGCATCGAGAGAGAGGGAGGAGAAACTGATTGAATGCAGGCACCTTCATCTGGGAGCACCGAGAGACAGGTTACCTATACGTAGAAATAGATAGAGTGGACAGCCTCTTCCCCAGGGCAGCATTGCTCAATACAAGAGGACATGACTTTAAGGTAAGGGGTGGAAAGTTCAAGGGGGATATTAGAGGAAGGTTTTTCAGGAGTGGTTGGTGCGTGGAATGCACTGCCTGAGTCAGTGGTGGAGGCAGATACACTAGTGAAATTTCGCAGACTACTAGACAGGTATATGGAGGAATTTAAGGAGGAGTGTTCTATGGGAGGCAAGGTTTAAGGGTAGGCACAACATTTTGGGCGGAAAGGCCTGTGCTGTGCTGCATTGTTCTATGTTCTATATTCTATGTAGTTGGCGCTGAATATATGCTTACCTTTTGCCCTTGTTCTCAAAGACTTCAATCTTCCCCGACGCTTCAATCGGCGAGAAGTGGGAGTCCAGCATCGACTTATGCTCCCTATCCGGGCTACTTGGCCTCCAGGCTGCACATTTCTTTTAAAGCACATGCGATGTTGAATGTTAACCGTTATGTTAACTGACATTTTATTGATAAGTATCTTCAGTGAAAAGCTATAGAGAATGAGGATGACAGGCTGGGATCAAAGAATGATATGGATCATGTACAAGGTGTGGGAAACACTTTTGGCACAGACGTTGTGGACTGGAGAGTTTGTTGCAATGCATACTACCCTGTGTGTTACATGACCTGCTAGATACTTTTCTTTACCAACTATTTTGTATATAAGTGTATAAGATGATGAGAGACATTGATCGTGCGGATAGTCAGATGCTTTTGCCCAGGGCTGAAATAGCTGCCACTAGAGGGCACAAGTTGGGAGTAGGTGCAGTGGAGATGTCAGGGGTAAATTGTCAATGCACAGAGTGGTGAGTGCGTGGAATGGGCTGCCGCCAACAATGGTAGAGGTGGATAAGATGGGATCTTTTAAGATACTTTTGGATAGGTACATGGAGCTTATAAAAATAGAGGGCTATGGGTAACCCTTGTAATTTCTAAGGTAGGGCCATGTTGTCACCAGCGGACATGGAATGGACCCAAATGCAGGACGCAGGCACTGAGGTACTCGGGGTAGGACAGGATGGGGATGCTATGGCATGCAAGGGGTAATGCGGGTGGGGCTGAATCCCGGAGTTCAGGCAGGCAGGGCAGGGTCCCAGAGTTCAGGCAGGCAGAGCAGGATCCCAGAGTTCAGGCGGGGCAGGAGGATCCCAGAGTTCAGGCGGGGCACGAGGATCCCAGCGTTCAGGCAGGATGTTTCTATTTTAAATTGTTTTCCAATTTTTGTAGATGCAAGCAATTAGCGAACCAAAACATGAATAAGAAATTAATTTACTCAAAAATTTCTTGAGTAGTAAAAAATTGCACCACAGGCTTGTGACTTATGGCAATCTGCTTGTATGCATCTTTACTGTCCAGTTGTTCCAGAATTGAGTGAACAGCCAAAAAGATTACTATTACTCCGGAGCGGATGCAAGTTGCTTCTCAGGGAGGAGTTACTATGTTTCATCACCAATCTATCAAAGCACTTCATCACTGTTGACGGAAGTGCTGCTGAAAGGTATTTATTGAGGATGGTTCCAACGTTCTTCTTTGGCACCGGTATAATTGAAGCCTTCTTGCAGCAGGCGGATACTTCAGTCTGCGGAAACAAGAAATTTAAGATGTCAGTGAAAATTTCAACCAGTTGATAGGCACAGGTCTTTAGTGCCTGGCCAGGTACCACTTCTGGGCAAAATGATTTTCAAATGGTCAAGCTTCAAAGTTTTATTTATTATCGAAGCAGATATCCAAATGCAACTCTGAAATTTTCATTCTCCAGATAGCCGGGGAGCAAAGAATGAACATGAAATTCGTTCAAAGAGAAACATCAAACTCACCACCCCATCTGAAAACGTACATCCTGCGGATTATCAACACAACCGCCCTCCCCCTCACAAAACGGAACATGAACATCGACCCTCAATAAACAACCCCCTCCCACAAAAAACAACTAACAGAACACAGCATAACATCAACCCCGCCCCCAAACATCCTGCCCTCGCACAACAAAACGGAAAAGGAATGGGCGATTAAAACAAAAAAATATATATTAAAAAAGTCTGAAAACGTCTACAGACACTAAACGCAATAGTTCAATCCATAAACGCAAAACCATGATACCATCCTACTATATCACGAAAGCGCACGGAGTGACACTACACAAGGCAGAGAGGCCTACAAGTCGGCCACAGCTAGCTACACAGCGATAGGCCACTCACGGACTCCTTTTCCGACAACGATCAAAAGGCAGAAAATCTGCGATGAAACTCTCGCATTCCATATTCGCTTCGATATCTCAATCTGGCTCGATGCTTTAATCAGCGAATATCTGACGCTTTAAACGGCGTAGTGACATCAGCGCAGGACTTCGAAGCGGAGTTTCCGAAATTCAGAACCAGCCGGCTCACCCATGCTTTCCATCCGTGCGGGGTTAAAAGCTGGCGATCTCTTTGAAAAAGAAAACCTCACCCGGCAGAAGGCAATGGCAAACCACTGTTGTAACTTGCCTCGTACGCGAATTCCTACTACATCAGTAAAGTGGCATGCAATCAAGTCGTCCGCTACCCGGAAACATTATGGATGTGACCTGTATTATTATTATTAAACTGCGAAATGGAGTGGAACATCGATTCGAACCCTATCTCTTTTTTTATTCGCATCGAGACCTTCAGAGTCTGCGGTCGCTTCCTGGAATCTTCTCGGCTCGGTGACACCAAACCGCTAGATCACTCTACTGATCTCCGCACTGTAAATCGCAGTCTGTAACAGTCCCAGAAACACACTTAAGAAGAAAGACAAAAAAAAAGAGGAAAATAAGTTTATTTTCGTAGGCAATCTAGAAGATGTCTACTGACCAAGGGAGCGTTGTACACTAAGCCTTTCTTGAATCCGATCCTGGATTCGCAGGTTCAGCTTCCTGAGGTCTAATCGCACGTCTGACTTAGAAACTGAAAACAAGGGATTATCAGGGGCTCTGGGTGTTCGGGTTGGTTCTTCCATATTTTGACGGTTAAACCGAGAATAGAAGCCATGAAGTCTATCTGGAAGCGAAGTCATGTCGACGCTTCTGGCGCTTAATTTAACTATGTAAAAGGTCACAGTATGCATGCTCTGGCACAACTCTCGAGCGTTCCTCATTAATTCAAGCTTAGATCGGAATTGCCACTTCGCCCGTTAGATAGCTTTCAGAAGATCTTATCTGAAACACTTGTACTTTTCTTGACTTCAGCATATTGCGGATCTCATAGTTCATCCATTATTTTTGCTTGGGGAGGAATCTGAATGACACTGTAGGGGTACAATTGTCTACTAATATTTTAATAAAGTCCATGAGAACCATGGTGTATTCATTTTGATCCATAGATGAGTTCTTGAACTCATCACCGTTTCTCGTCCAGGTACTCCGTACCAACCAAATGCTTCTCTGGATTCATTCTCTTGAAGGCACGTCATCTTCAGATACTGAGACCAAAGGATCATCCCATGTACCTCTCCCGTGTAACACCAGCGAAAATCCCGCCCCCAAGCCACTATACTATCTTCTCTCCAGTTAGGGGCAACCCCTTCCTCTTGTACAGGTTACCCCTTTCCAAAAAGAAGTTTCCAGTTATCTAAGGAACTGAAAGCATTCCTCTGCGCTAGTTCTTCAGCCACTCATTCATCAAAACGATCATCATACTCCAGCCTTGACTAGCATGAGGCACTGGGAAGAATCCAAAGATTACTGTTTTGGAAGTCCTACTCTTCAGACTCTTTCCTAACTTTCTATACTCACTATGCGTGTCCTCTTCCACTTTCTACCTATGTCATTGGTGTCAGTTTCCACCACGACATCTGGCTGCTCACGTCCCTTACTGAGAATATTCTGCACCCGATCAGAGACATTCTTGACCAAAGCACTTGGGATTTAGTAGATTACTTTTGCGTATCATCCGCGGCCACAGACTTTCCTGTCCACCCGCCAGATACTGACTCGCCTATCATTATAGCTCTACCTGACTATACCCTTCCCTGCTGAGCCTCAGAGTCGAACACAGTGTGTCTGACTAGGCTAGTACTGTTGTGTCCTGTTAGGCCATCTCTGCCAGTAGAATCTTGTTGCTGAGGGCAATGGCCACAAAGAAACTCTGCACTATTGTTTACTCCACTTATTTCTCCTGGTGGTCACCCATCTACTGTCCTATGCTCGCACGCAGGGTGTGGCCATCACAGCAAAAGTCTCATCAATGAGGTTGTTGACCCCTCCCCCCAGAAGACCCACAAAAAGCAGCCGCATCTCCATTCAATGATCTTGTCAGTCAGGAGCTGAAGTTGGGTTCACATCCTGCAGACGTAGTCATCAACAATACTGCTCGGTACCCTGAGGCTTCTGCAATCCCATATTGCAGGATTAGCGCTCCACTGAATGAACTACCATCCTGTCTATACTTAGTATACCTTTGGCTCTAACTTCTTATGTTTAAGTTCCACAATCAAATAAATGATTTCAAAACACTCAGCACCCCTCCCTGTCTCCAGTGCTTTCGGGAGCCATGTAATGCAAAGGTTTCCACTGTAATACTTGTCTACTTTTAAAATGGCCAACTTGGAAAAATCAAGCAAACATTCCGAAGATATTTACCAGAATTAAAGGTTGTTAGTCATAGGAAAGGGGTCTCCCTTCAGAGTCCAAACTTAAAGAGAAAATAAAAAGAGTTCATCCAAACTCTACTTAAAGAATCCCGCCTCGAATCAAGGCAACTTCCCGATTATTTTTGTCTGCAACTTTTCCATGTTCGCCATGTCTTTCTTGAAATACGACCATCAGAATTACTCTCAGTACTGCAATAGTTGCCTAACTATTTCTATAAAGCAGCAAATTGGCAACAATTGCTTAAGTGAGTGGTTAGCTGAAACGGCAGGTACCAAAAAAAAATCTGAAAAAAAGAAGTTTCAAATCGCATCAGAACTCGCTAGGTCTGACAACCTGAAATAATAATCGTGATTTATTCTCTCTACGTGTACTACATGATCTGCTATGCATTCCAAGAATTCTCCTTCATTTGAAATTTGTTGCGTTTTCTCTTGCATTTTACAGGGAGATATTGACTGAGTCTCCACGCCCGTTTGGTTTGCCTTTCTCTGCCTAATTATATTTCTATCAGATCGGGTGGTTGCAACTAAGAAACGTGCACAGTGATCTTTTACCTGACGCCAGGTCTACATATGTCATTCTCATACGTGGATTTACGCTACGGCATCTATCCGCTTTATTTGCCATCTGTTTCCTGCCTTTACAACACCACGAAACGTGACTGATATTTAGCCAGCACATCCTAAGTTGAACAACCAGGAATTTTAATGCAATTACCGGTATTTGTCTCTGAAAATTGAGTAGTGTGCTGAGATTTTACAGCATTGTCCACTTACGTTTTATTAGAGCTGCAGCTTCACATTCAGCTGTTAACATGAGGGGATTTTTTTCTTTAGTGCTGATATTAGCATTGAATATACCTCAGAATAGATGTCTTTGCATGAATTGTTTTATTTCATTTTCGGAATTGTCACGAATTTCCTGCAGTTTGGTATAATATTCCATACAGTATACAATAAAAGTTGAAAACTCCCACTGCCCTTTTACAATCAAATATCGTGCATTGAAATATCATACTCTCCGAATTTTCTTTTTCAGTTCATGTGCCAAATGAAATGCCAAATCATTGTATTACATGCGTGTAATAAAACGTATTAAAATAAATTGGTAACAGGGGAGAATACACGCAGAATAATATTTTTCATTTCCTCTCTGAAGTTGCGCTGGGATACCACGTAAATGAACGTGTTTGTGCAAGTACTCAGAAACCTTAGCATGTATCCAACTTTTTCTGCGATGGTGAAGGAGTTGGTGTAATTTGTTTCTGTAAATTTATTATTGGTAAAGTGCACACAGATGAAGCAGGCAAACGTCACCATCCACAGCAAAATAAAATTGCCAGATATTGCCATCAATAAAATTATTGATTTCCGTCGGTTTTCAATCTCTTGGTCAGTCTGGTTACTATCAACCTTAGATTTTCGAAGTTTCTTCCTGATTCTGCTTGTCAATATAATATTTCTTACGGTTAAAGAATTGAGAAGGAAGATTAAAAGAAATGGTAAAAATGGAGTAAATATGGTTTCTATCCATAAGAATGTAAACCAATAGCGTGAAGTGTAGAATCCTGATTTTACACTACAAGACCACGGAACTCTGTTAATTATATCCCGAGGCTCATAAAGAAAGTATATTGGAATGTTTTCTAAAGCGCACAATACGCAAATTACCATTATGACCAACAATGCAATTGACTTAGTGCAATATTTTGTTCGGAACGACTGGAGACAAATTGCAACATAGCGGTCAAATGTAAAAGCGACGGTCAGCCAGACGGAACAATCAATTGAAATGTACATGAGGGCGAGATGAAGACTGCAAACAGGAGTGTAATTGAGGAATGAATATGGAAGATACACTATTTTAATATGATAATGAAATGCACCAAGTATCAAGAACATTAGATCAGCTACTGCCATCCAACGGAGATATTGTGTAATGCAGCTGGAAAGGCCGCATTTTCCAGAGGACAGAATGAAGATTGTCAGCAAATTTGCTGCAAAAGAAGAAAGAAAATGAGTTTACTAGCACGTAAGTCCTGCGGGAATAACCGTTTTATTACAATAAAACGATTTTTGTGCTCTTGCATCTACTTATGTTCTTCAAAAATTATGAAATGGGATTATTATCAAAAGTGCAAATCGTTCGAAAACTAATTTCACTTATTGGATTTGTCATACGAGATGTAGGCTATTGAAAGAAATTTCGATTAAGCCATCATATAAGTGAAATCACTTTTAGTATAATAAGCACAATTTCCATTAACACAACAGTATTTACGCTACACTGATACATTCAGGGGGGAAAAAAGTTTTAGAAGACGTACTTGCAATGTATTTTACCTGTGTATCGGCGCCTACAGCATAGCAGGCTTATAATCAATTGTATAATTTAGCATATGCTGGTTTCCTCTACAACTAATTGAACGCCTTGAAATTCCAGGATTATATTGCAAAACATACCCGACTATTCTTTATCATTGTGTCTGTATTTATATATGTGCTTAGTGTAATTTGAGTAGTAAATTAGTTAATGATTGTCACATATACCTTAATACATTTAAAAAATCGTTTTGCATGCACCCATTCTTTCATGCAATCGCTGCAATGAATCGGTGTAAATAAAATAAGCTTAAATGAATAAACTGCATTTAGCAATGCTTCTTACATAGGTGAATTTTATTTCACTATTGTTAATAGATGCTATGATAATTCAGCCACAATGTTAGAGATAGAGCAAAAAATCCTTGACATTAAAGTTAATCATAATCATATACAAAATACCTATGGTCGTCATGTGTGTAAGGATGGGAAACGAAAACTTTGGGAACCACAGTGCCTTGAAAAAGTATTCATCCCCTACAACTATTTAAACATTTTACTCTCTGATTTTCTAAATTTAAAATATATCGAAGTAGGAAATTGAGCGAATCTACAATGTATCGTGCATTATGTCAAATCAAAACAAAAACTGTAAACGCTGTCCACAACTTATTAAAATGTAAAAACCAAAATTGTCAGGTAGGAAAAAGAATTTATCACATTGCAATTATTATGCTATCTTTCTTCAAATCCAACTGAAAGGAACTGAACATATCTCGGGGCTCAGTAAACTCCATTGTGACAAAGTGGGAAAAGGGGAAATCGCAATCATTCTGCCTGGGTCAACCTGCCGCTCTAAATCTATTCGCAGGAGAGGATTAGCATTTGTAAGAGGCTATTGTGACGCCAAAATTCACTCTGACTGAGATGAAAAAGCCAATGGCTGCAATTGGAGATAAAACTCATGGCTCCACAATTTCTAACGATTTGCAGTGAAGGGGTTTTTATAGACCAGTGGCAAAGAAGAAGACCTGGCTAAAAAAAATGCACCCTTGCCGGTAAAAACTTTCCAAAGCATCACTTAAAAGTTGCTGTAAAGATGCGGACGAAGGTCTTGTGATCAAGTGAATTTTAAGTGGAACCTTTTGTCCACAAGATGAAACAATTCGTGTGGTGTAAGTCTAGGTAATTAGTTACGTAACACCACGCGTACTATGAAGTATGGCAGAGGTAGCATCATGCTAGGGGATGCTTCTCAGCAAAAAGTACTAGAAATCTGGTAAGGACTGTCAGCAGCTTCGCTAAATACAGTGAGATCCTGGATCAATACCTGCGAGCCTCTGCCAGAAAGTTTAAACTGGGGCGAAAGTTCGACTTTCGTCTGGACAACGATCCAAAACAACACTGTCAAAGTAACCACGGAATGGATTCAATTGAAGAAAATTGACGTCCTTCGGTAGTCGGTCAGAATGCTAACCATAACCCGATCGAACGTAGCTGTCAAAATTTAGGATTGCTTTCCACCGCCGCTCCCCAACTAACCTGGCAGATTAAGCAATTTCACAATGGGCAAACCCTGCTCGGTCACATTGTGCAAAGGACTACTGGCTGTGATACATCGATAGGCAGTTCAACGAAGCACAGAGCAAAGCGAATGAATACTTTTGAGCTGCGCTGACATTTCAGTTTTTGAATTTTCCGTGTTCTTGGGGCTCTACTGTGAAAATAATGACCATCTGATGCACACATAAAAAGGTAAATCGAACACAAACACGAGGAAATCTACAGATGCTGGAAGTTCAAGCAACACACAGAAAATACTGGTGGAACGCAGCAGGCCAGGCAGCATCTATAGGAAGAAGTACAGTCGACGTTTCGGGCCGAGACCCTTCGTCAGGACAAATTAGCTCTCTTTCAAATATCATGAGCGTAATTTATGAATATGACATATAGAGATGTCATAAAACGTGTGAGAAAATTTCAGTTTAGTTATATGAAGAGTAAGATCAGACTTTGGCAGACATACCTTAAAAATAAATCAACTTTAACCGTTAGATATCAATGTCAGAATCAATCTAGAAAAAAAAAATAGCAATATCTCTTAGTAATGAGACTGTTTAATACAGGCTTACCGGGAATGCCAATTACCGCAAGAATAGGATAGTAAATGTATTCTGTCAACACAATTACAGGCAGACCCATAACCGGCGAAAACCTGCGTGTCAGGTTACTTCAGCAGAAACGCGAATCCCCTTCCGTCTATTTATGTCTTAATTATAGTTCCAAGAAATCTCTAGGGTGGAATAAGTAGATCACAATTCATTTACGATTGAGACAAACATATAGAAACTTATTTTATTACCTCTGATCATAGTTAACATGACGTATTGTGCAAACATGCCTGAACAAATTCTTTAAGAGGTATAAGGCTATATTATAGGTTATATTCGAGGATATCAATCGAATAACTACACCTATTTCTGTTCAATCGCAATTCTCTTCCTTATTTGCCTGGTGTTTATTTGTAATTCAATTTCACACACAGTGGATAAAATTTGCATACAATAATCTCGGAATTGCAGCTCGGGTGGAATGGTCAGGATTAGATATTAACGATCGCTCCGATTCTCACTACTGTTTGTTACGATGTCGTTCATGTCGGAAGAGATTTTGCCCCATTTAAGGCACTTGCACACTTGCACTAAGCAAATCCTAGCCTAGTTCGAGCACGTCAACGTCGTTTACCACCACTCTTCTGCTTTTCATTTTTCCATACGGTCCTGAGATTCTTTATCTCCAGGTTATAAATGCTTGCTTCCGAAGCATGAATGGCCCTGCTGCAAATTATTCCTATGAATGATAAGTAAAACAGCAACAACTAAACGGAAAACAGAACGCTGGAAGGGCTCAGCGGGGTAGTCAGCATACTTGAAGGCAAAATTTGTTCACTTACCTTCTGGGTGGAAGCTCTGCATTTAGAATGAGACAAAAGTGTAAGGTTTTCCAGAATAAGGTAAAACGAGGCGGGTGCAATAGGCATTGGTCTCTGATTGCAGTAAACGGAAAAGGAGAGGATAATAAAATAATGGATCACGAACCAAATATGCATTACAGAAATGTGAGGAAAGGGTGAAGATAAACAGATGTACATAGGAATATGTCTGGGTGGACAGCTCTGGGGAAGGGAAGGGGAATGGGGTTGTTATCCCAATTTGGAAAATTCATTGTACTGATGGCAATGTTTTACGAAACCCATGTAGAACAGGACTTGCTGATTTCCTAATTTGGGGGTTAGATCTCTGAGACAGAGAAGTCCAATGACAGAGAGTGTGGTGCAGAAGTGGGGAGGAAAATAAAAATTACACGCAATTCAATTGAGCTCGAGCTCACATTTGAGGATGAGTAGATGTTCTTTGTAAAGCCATCGACTAATCTCGGCCTCGTTATAAGAATGCAGAGGAGGTTATAACCTGGATATTTAATACAAACTGGAAGAGTTCTAAGTGAGGCATACAGCAACATATTAGGTCTCTAGAAGGTGGTGAAGTGGGAGGGTAATGGATGGGTATTACAAATTCTATCTTGTGGAGTAATGTGGCAGTGGACTTGTGGGTGTGTAAGGTGAGTGGAGAGAATTAGCTGTTAAACGGGGTCACAGATGAACCTGTTCTTGCAGAATGCGGAAAGGAATAAGGGATGGGTATAGGGATATGAATGGTGGCGTGGTCATGTTGTAGCTGGTGGAAGTAACCGGAAATGCTGACTACGATTTGTTTCTTTCCCCCCAGTGTTGGTAACAAACGGTTGATCTGGAAAAAAGAAGCTTTAGACCAGACAGGAGGGAATGGTGAATATTCATGTGTTGGCACTGTCATTTAAAGCAAAAGGGAAAAATTGTCTTCAGGAGTGGTTTCTTGCCTCGGGATCTTAGATCCACTCAGAATGCATGTTTTGTTCCAGTTAATCAGATGATACTGAAAATACGCTTGTCATCTGGAAAACTTTACATTGGCTCACTATTGTTCCCTTTTATTTATCGCCACCTCCCCGCTATCGCCTCATTATTTCAATTTAACACATGACAGGCAATTTCTAATTAGCAATGAAAACCGCATTTGTGTCTCTGCTCAGCAATCTTGCCCACACTACACAGTGTATTCGTTCAAGGAACTTATTTCAAACATTTGCTGATATTTTCCTGCGTTTCAATTTATTCATCGTTTTGAATATCTGTTAGAACCCCACACATACTGCTGCAATGAATAATCCCGCACCTATTTTATTTAATCATAAAATTAATCGTTCACAATCTATAGTAGCTTGTGGTAAAAGAGTTTAACCGCTCCCTTATATTCTTGCTACACCTTTTCAGTTACCTTTAAAATGAGTCCTCATATCAGAAAGTGAAAGTCCTAAAAATAAAAGCAAAACGGGACGGAGTTTGTTTCACTTTTCCGGATTCCACAGATTATAGGTAAAGAACACAATAAAACAATACTTTGATGACCCATTTGATCTTAAATTCTGTTCTATTACAGTCCTACACAAACCTGAGAGTAATTTTATTTGAATTCATAATTACCGAATTTTTAGATAGAAATATTTGATCTGTTCATGCAAACTGCACTGGAATTCTAATTCATAATGGGATAACCGTTCATATCAAGGGTTTCATAGAAACATAGAAAACCTGCAGCAGAATACAGGCCCTTCGGCCTACAATGTTGTGCCGAACATGTCCCTACTTTAGAAATTACTAGGGTTACCCATAGACCTCTATTTTTCTAAGATCCATGTACTTAGTAAAATGCCTCTTAAAAGACCCTATCGTATCCACCTCCACCACCGTTGCCCGCAGCCATTTCCACGCACTCACCACTCTCTGAGTAAAAAACATACCCCTGATATCTCCTCTGTTCTACTCCCCAGCACCTTAAACAACAGTCCTCCCGCGGCAAACAATTCAGCCCTGGGTAAAATCCTCGGACTATCCACACAATCAATGTTTCTCATCATCTTATACACCTCTATCAGGTCACCTCTCATCCTCCTTCACACCAGGGAGAAAGGCATTCACCTATTTTCCTAAGGCATGGTCCCCAATCCAGGCAAAATCCTTGTAAATGTCCTCCGCACCCTTTCTATGGCTTCCACATCTTTCCTGTACTGCAACGACCAAAACTGAGCACAGTACTCCAAGTTGGGTCTGACCAGAGTCATATATGGTTGCAAAATTACCTCTCGGCTCCTGAATTCAATTCCACGATTGATGAAGTCCAATACACCATAGCCCTTCTTAACCACAGAGTCAACCTGCGCAGCTACTTTGAGTGTCCTATGGACTTAGACCACAAGATCCCTCTGATCCTCCACACAGTCAAGAGTCTTACCATTAATACAATATTCTGCCAGCATATTTGACCTTCCAAAACGAACTATTTCACACTTATCTGGGTTGAACTCAAACTGCCACTTCTCCGCCCAGTTTTGCATCCTATCAATGTCCCGATGAAACCTCCGACAGCCCTCCACACTTTCCACAACACCTCCAACCTTTGTGTCATCAGCAAACTTGCTAACCCATCCCTCCACTTCGTCATCCAGGTCATTTATAAAAATCGCGAAGAGTAACAGTCCCGAAACAAATCCATGAGTCATTCCACTGGTGACCGATTTCAATGCAAAATATGACCTGCCTACAACAACACTCTACCTTCTGTGGGCAAGCCAGTTCTGGATCCACAAAGCAAACTCCCCTTGAATCCCACGCCTCCGTACTTTCTCAATAAGCATGGGGTACCTTATCAAATGCCTTACTGAAATCCATATACACTACATCTGCTGCTCTTACTTTATCAATGTATTTAGTCAAATCCCCCAAAAAATTCAATCAGGCTCGTAAGGCAGGCCGTGCCCTTTACAAAGGCATGCTATCTACTTTTTACCATATTATAACTCTCCAAATGTTCATAAATCTTGCCTCTCAGGATCTTCTCCATCAACTTACCAAACTCTAAGGTAAGTCTCACTGGTCTATAATTTCTTTGGCTATCTCTACTCCCTTTCGGGAATAAAGAAACATCATCCGCAACCCTCCGATCCTCCGGAACCAGTCCCGTCCCCCTTGATGATGCAAAGATCATCGCCAAACGCTTCACAATGTCCTCCCTCGCCTCTCACAGTAGCCTGGGGTACATTTCGTCCGGTCGCGACGACTTATCCAACTTGATGTTTTTCAAATCTCCAGCACATCCTCTTTCTTAATATCTACATGCTCAATGTTTTCAATCTGCTGCAAGACATCACTGCAATCACGAAAATCCTTTTCCATAGTGAATACTAAAGTAAAGTATTCATTAAGCACCACTGCTATATCCTCCGGTTCCATACATACTTTCCCAGTGCCACACTTGAAAGGTCCTATTCTTTCACGTCTTGCTCTTCACATACTTGTAGAACGCCGTGGAGTTTTCTTTACTTCTGCCCGCCAAGGCCTTCTCATGATGTCTTCTGGATCTCCTAATTTCCTTCTTAAGATCCTTCCTAGTAGCATTATAATCTTCTACATCTCTAAAATTACCTAGCTCTCTGAACCTTTTGTAAGCTTTTATTTTCTTCTTGACTAGATTTTTTACAGCCTTTGTACACTACGGTTCCTGTACCCTACCATAACTTCCCTGTCTCATTGGAACGTACCTATACAGAACTCTACACAACAATCCCCTGAATATTTGCTTCATTTCTTCTGTACTTTTCCCTGAGAACACGTTTACGATTTAAGCCTCCAATTTCCTACCTGAGATAGATAGATAGATAGATAGATAGATAGATAGATACTTTATTCATCCCCATGGGGAAATTCAACATTTTTTTCCAATGTCCCATACACTTGTTGTAGCAAAACTAATTACATACAATACTTAACTCAGTAATAATATGATATGCATCTAAATCACTCTCTCAAAAAGCATTAATAA
This sequence comes from Hemitrygon akajei, assembly GCF_048418815.1. NCBI lineage: Eukaryota > Metazoa > Chordata > Chondrichthyes > Myliobatiformes > Dasyatidae > Hemitrygon > Hemitrygon akajei. The sequence goes on from NC_133125.1 coordinate 149,180,567, forward strand.
TAGTTTTTAAAAAGTTCTTAAGTCCTGGCGGTTGAATTGTAAAGCCTAATGGCATTGGGGAGTATTGACCTCTTCATCCTGTCTGAGGAGCATTGCATCGATGGTAACCTGCCGCTGAAACTGCTTCTCTGTCTCAGGATGGTGCTATGTAGAGGATGTTCAGGGTTTTCCATAATTGACCGTAGCCTACTCAGCGCCCTTCGCTCAGCTACCGATGTTAAACTCTCCAGTACTTTGCCCACGACAGAGCCCGCCTTCCTTACCAGCTTATTAAGACGTGAGGCGTCCCTCTTCTTAATGCTTCCTCCCCAACACGCCACCACAAAGAAGAGGGCGCTCTCCACAACTGACCTATAGAACATCTTCAGCATCTCACTACAGACATTGAAAGACGCCAACCTTCTAAGGAAGTACAGTCGACTCTGTGCCTTCCTGCACAAGGCATCTGTGTTGGCAGTCCAGTCTAGCTTCTCGTCTAACTGTACTCCCAGATACTTGTAGGTCTTAACCTGCTCCACACATTCTCCATTAATGGTCACTGGCTCCATATGAGGCCTAGATCTCCTGAAGTCCACTACCATCTCCTTGGTCTTGGTGATATTGAGACGCAGGTAGTTTGAGTTGCACCATATCACAAAGTCCTGTATCAGTTTCCTATACTCCTCCTCCTGTCCATTCCTGACGCACCCCACTATGGCCGTGTCATCAGCGAACTTCTGCAAATGGCAGGACTCCGAGTTATATTGGATATAACTGATAGCCTCATAATCCCCTTACTCCAATTAAACGCTTTTCTAACGTGTCTGTCCCTATCTCTCTCCAATGCTATTGATAAAGGGGATAGTATTATGATCACTATCTTCAAAATGCTCTTTCACTGAGAGAATTGACACCTGTCCTGGTTCATTTCTCAATACCAAATCAAGTACAGCCTCTCCTCTTATAGGCTGATCTACATACTGTGTCAAGAAACCTTCCTGAACACAACCAACAAACTCCACCCTATCTAAACCCCTTGCTCTAGGGATATGCCAATCGATAATTGGGAAATTAAAATCTCCGATCACGATAAGTCTGTTGTTATTACACCTTTCCAGGATTAGGGTTTCCATATCTGCTCCTCGATATCCCTGTTACTATTAGGCGGCCTATAAAAAATATTCAGAAAAGTTATGACTACTTCCTGTTATTAACCTCCACCCACAGAGACTCTGTAGACACTCCCTCCATGGCGTCCACATTTTCTGCAGCCGTGACACTATCTCTGGTCAACAGTGCCACCTTCCCATCTCTTTTGCATCCCTCCATGTCCTTTCTGAAACATCTAAAACCGGGCACTTGAAGCAACCATTTCTGTCCCTGAGCCTTCAAGTCTCTGTAATGGCCACAACAACATATCTCCAAGTACTGTTCCACACTCTTAAGCTCATCCGCTTTGTTCACAACACTCCTTGCTTTAAAATAGACGCATCTCAAACATCTGAGCGCATCCCTTCTCTAACACCTGCCTATCCTCCCTCTCGCACTGTCTACAAGATTTCTCGATTTGTGAGCTAACCTCCTCTTCCCCAGTCCTTCAGTTAGGTTCCCTCCCCACCAACAATTCTACAAACGTTTGTAGTTTAAACTCTGCCCAGTAGCCTTAGTAAACCACCCCACCAGGATATTAGTCCCCCTGGGAATCAAGGGCAACCCGTCCTTTTTCTACAGGTCACACCTGCGCCAAAAGAGATGCCAATAATCCAGAAATCTGAATCCTTGCCCCGGCTGCAATCCCTCAGCCACGCATTTATCCTCCACCTTTTCTCACTGTTGTGTGGAAGAGGCAATAATCCCGAGGTTAAGTTTTAAGCCATTCAACAATAATCTAGACATATTTGTTTCCTCTATTTTATTTAGTTAATCAAGTGTTTGAAAAGATCTGTTAAATAAAATGTACGAAGTAAGACTGAGTAGGCTACGGTCAATTATGGAAAACCCTGAACATCCTCTACATAGCACCATCCAGAGACAGAGAAGCAGTTTCAGCGACAGGTTACTATCGATGCAATGCTCCTCAGACAGGATGAAGAGGTCAATACTCCCCAATGCCATTAGGCTTTACTATTCAACTACCAGGACTTAAGAACTTTTCTTTTTAAAGCTATTATTAATGCTTTTTGAGTTAGTGATTTAGATGCATATCATATTATTACTGAGTTAAGTATTGTATGTAATGAGTTTTTGCTACAAGTGTATGGGACATTGGAAAAAAATGTTGAATTTCCCCATGGGGATGAACAAAGTATCTATCTATCTATCCATCTATCTATCTATCTATCTAATCTGCAATTTTGGAATTATTAATGAGGCAGTGTACAAGATGCTATTGAATCACAACGTTCTTTTCAAAACCCTGAAACAACTGGCAAATGAGAAATAAAGTTTTCTGTTTTCAAATGCATTTGCATTTAATTCTGTGAATGTATTGAAGCAAAGTGCTCAGGAAAACTATCGAATGCTTAAACGAATTCTCTCATTCATTGCTAACTTTTGCCTGGGACACGGCATGAATAAATGTATTTATGTAAGCACATTATCAGCTGAGCATAAAAAAGACTTTTCAGCAATAGTCAAAGAATCTTTATAATGTGATTTCCATGTCGGGGAGCCTGGAACAATATGCCCCGGTCTCGGAATGGAGGGGCATCTATTCAGAACGGAGAGAAAGAGGAATCTATTAAGCCAGAATAGAGAGTGGGGAATCTATGAAATTCTTTGCCACAGGCGGCTGTGGAGGCCAAAATCATTAGTAGAGTTTGGCAGATTCTTGATTAATCAGGGTAATTTGTCAGGAACAAGTTCGGCATAGCTTTGCGGGTCGAAGGGCCAGTATTGTGCTGAATGTTTTCTATGTTTCTCTTTAGATCTGAGAGGAAAATACCAGTTTTGTTTCTTGTTGAAGCAGCTATGATAAAATCTGAACTGAATGTAATCTGCCACCTGATGTTAAACAAATGGCAGAAAGTTTAAGGAAACTTATTTAATTCTTATCATGGGATATAAAAAAAGTAAAATTCATATATGTTACTCGCTTCTTGTTTATCCGTTTCGTCATTGGCGCAATTTAGGTTAAAACAACATTAGATTTCCTTAACCTGCTTTATTATGAAGATCGATTCAATTTGTTTGGCAATTACAGGAGGAAGGAGGTTAAGAATAAATGTCAAACAAAAGAAAATCTGCAGTTGCTGGAAATCCAAGCAACACACACAGAATGCTGGAGGATATCAACGTTTCTGGCCAAGACCCGTCAGTACGAGATGTACCAGTCACTGCACCTCTCAGAGCACTTTCCCATGCAGTTATGTGAGAAGCAAGACGGCTCTCTTCTAAACCATATGTCCCTTCCAGAGAATGAACAATTGTCTTGCACCGGTTCTAATCTAGAATTAGGTGCTCATAATGTGATCAATCTATTTAATTAACCAAAATCAAATTGTGTAACAGTCTTAAAGAACATAAGGCAGATTCCAACATAGGTTTTTTTCTGTGCTCACATTTGTTCAGTTTTCTCTTGCAACCAAGCATAACGATAGCTCAGGTACAACTGCATTTTCGCACTACCTACTTGTGTCTTGGTTCCGGTTGGCCGTTCCCCGTTAGATAGATAGATAGATAGATAGATAGATAGATAGATAGATAGATAGATAGATAGATAGATAGATAGATAGATAGATAGATAGATAGATAGATAGATAGATAGATAGATAGATAGATAGATACTTTATTCATCCCCATGGGGAAATTCAACATTTTTTCCAATGTCCCATACACTTGTTGTAGCAAAACTAATTACATACAATACTTAACTCAGTAAAAATATGATATGCATCTAAATCACTATCTCAAAAAGCATTAATAATAGCTTTTAAAAAGTTCTTAAGTCCTGGCGGTTGAATTGTAAAGCCTAATGGCTTCCCGATTATGCCTCAATTTCAGTCAATTGCTACTAGTTACCCAATTACCGTACATCTGGCTCTCATCAGAGACTGGGAAATAAATACGATGGCGACTCTATCACAGGTTGCCAGTTCATTGGTCAATTCTCGTGTGATACTTCGTTCCCTGTTCCGATTAGAACCGGTAGTTCTAAGTTCCGCTCTAGTTTCTAGAGAGTCCATGTGATTCCCATCTCCTTGTCAAGATCCCTCTGGTTTCTGGCTCTACATTCAGGTCTACGTCAGCCACCCCAACTGAGTCGACGTGGCAGTGTCCTGTATTTGGGTTCTCCTCCGTCGCCCCCGTGTAACAACTTGAGGATATTGTGTTCTCTAATTTCTACAATTTGTCATAATCAGACTTTTAGCGTAGTATCAGAAACAGCCAGGGCTAATGGATAGCTAATAATCTGTAATGTTAACTGTGCTTTGTTTTCTCTGTAGATGCTATCGTCTTGCTCAATAGTTCAAGTACACACAATTTATTTCATGCAAATAAATAATCGAGTGAAATGTACATTAGAACTTTACGAAGACTGCAGGCAGGAGTGTATTTTGGGAATGAATGCCGGACGTACACCACGTTAACATTGCAATGATTCGAGCAAAGTATCAAGAACATAAGGTCATCTAATGCCATCCATCTCAGATATTGTGTGGTGCATATGGCGAGGCCGCAACTTACTCAGTTAAAGATGTAGATTTTCGCCAAACAAAAAAGAAATTCCAGGAGAATCACAAGCCTCTCGTGGTCTGGAGACTTGCGTGCCTCAATGACCCAAAGAGTAATATTGGCTGCAGACAGGGCTTTGTGGTCTGGCTCTTGGTTGTATCACCTATGCCAAAATGTTAAACGATAGAGGACAGAATAAGAGTGGTCTACTTGTCCTCCAAGTTCGCGGTTCACCTCAGGGCTAACAACCCTGACTGGTAAAGCAAAGCAGTTCCAGAAACAGCAATAGAGAATTCTTCTACATCTGTGTGCGTCGGTATTCCTGAGTTCCCACACGGGATTTGCATGTGTGACAGGATTGAAAACCGGGGGATGATAGTAAAATGATGAATGAAGACTTAAACACCGCCAGAGATGGAGGACCTTCATTGCTGCCCTAAACGACAACGGCACAACAGGCATGAATCAATCATCACCATCGCCACTAAATTAGCTACAAAAAAGGAAATCCACTTATCAGTATATCTTAGCCCGGTATAACTAACAAGAGTGCCGTCATTTTTGGTAATATATGTCTTTGTCATACCATATCCATCTTCTATTTTCTTCAAGATTATTGGCCGAACTTAAAATTGTGAGCACAATTACTTTATGAAACGCAGCTGTGTACGTCGGCTTCGTTCTATAACAAAGTCAAATGCAGTAATTTGCAGTCATTGTCTTTTTCAAATTACCTCTGGTCACATTGGTCGAAAAATCACATCTTCCGTTTGCAGATTAACAACTCCAGTAGACTGGAGGATTTTCTTTTAACGTGGAGAAAGAATGCGTAGTATTTTCCCTATATAATATAGACCGAAATATGTGGTACAGCCGGTTTAGCATATTGGTGTTTGCACCTTTACTACCAATATACAAGATTTAATTTTATTAAATGGAATTTCACTGCAAGGAAAAGTATGATTTTCATTGTAGGTACTGTGAATATATGGTGGCAAGAGAGCTGTGTCCTTTTAACACACAAGCAGTCGCACAATATAAATGCTACTTATCTAGAGACACAAAGTTTTGTAGATGCTGATATCTAGAGTATATAAAAAAAGTTCAAAAAGCAACCTTCTGGAAGCTTTGCGCCAGTCAGACGGCATGGGTGGACAGTCAATATTTCGAATGCACATTCTTCATCTTGAAGTTTCTGTTACAAAAGTGTGCATGAGGCGGAATGGGAAAAAGATCATGCGTATTCATCTTGCAGAATTATTTTAAATATCAAACGCAAATTATTCATTGCACGATACCGTTCACAGCAGCATGGCCTGCACATAAATTTGTTAAGAAGTTTTATAGACAATAACCTTTCATTATTTAAAGGATTCAAAAGTATATTTCAAAGGTACAAGATGAGGCAACAATTTATTTCCCAACCTATTGGGGTTGTCTATTGTATTGGGTGCTTCTGATAATGGCCTCCTCCACGTTGGGGTAACCCAACATGAATTGTGCGACCGCTTTGACGAGTACATTCGCTCCATCCGCCAAAATCCGTATTTCCATGTGGCCAACCATTTCAATTCCTATCCCCATTCTCATTCAAGCATGTTGCTTCATAGCCTCCCTTTCTGTCACAATCAGACAACGCTCAGGAGGAAATATTAACACTTCGAGTTATCCTCCAACCTGATGACATGAATATAGATGTCTTCCATCGGTATTTTCCCTCCTCTTCCTTTATCTTCATTTCCATACACCAGTCTCTCATCTTCACCCACTTGCCTACTACATCCACCCTAGTGCCCCTCCTCAGTTCCTTTCTCTCATGAAACACTATCGTCTCCTATCAGATTCTTTCTCCTGCAGATGCTTGACTTTTCCACATATCGCCTCTAATCTTATTGCTTCATCACCCCTGCCAACACACCTGGCTTCAGCTAGGACGTTCTAGAATGTCGCCCTCTCCTCATTCTCGGATCTTCCCTCTTCAGTTCCAGTCCTGACGAAATGTCCACTGCCATTCATTTACATAGATGCTGCCTGATCTGCTGAGTTCCTGCAGCATTTTGCACGTGTATATTAAGAGTCTCCAGTGTAACTGCCTTGGACGCCACTCCTGGCAGCGGATTACACATTCTCATTACTCCTTGCGTAATAAAATCCACACACGACACTTATTATCTATCAAGACTTCTTCCTTCGCTCAAACTGAAAATCCTGATTTCGCTCAACCTGTCCTGATAATTCGTGCTCTCAAATCCATGCAGCATCCTGATAAATCTCCTCTGCACGCTCTACAGAGCTTCCATATTCTTTCCATAATGAGCCGACCAGTACTGAATTCTGACTGTCGTCTGCAGAGAGTTTCACCTCTCAGCTCATGAATTGAAATCCCTCACTACTGAAGGTCTGGACAGTCTGTACCTTCTTTAGTACCTCAGCAGTTTGCACAGCAACATTCGGCAGTGCTCGCTCACTGCTGAATACTAATAATAATATAAGTCGCATCCAGAATTTTTCCGGGTAGCGGACGACTTTCTCCCACGTCGCTTTACTGACGTAGTTGGAGTTCGCGTACGAGGCAATTTACAGCAGTGGCTTGCCATTGCCTTCTGCCGGGTGAGGTTTTTTTTCAAAGAAATCACCAGTTCTTAACCCGGCACGGATGCGAAGCGTGGCGGGAGCCGACTGGTATTGAACTTCGGAACCTCCACTCCGCAGTCTTGCTCTGATGCCACTACGACACTAGAAAGGAAAATATTCATTAAGGGCGTACCCTACATCCCCCGTCTCCTGGCACATACGTCCTCATTTAGCCTTGCGTTTCAAGAATCACCCCTTACAATGATGATCAGTAGCACAGGGATAATCTGTAATTACCGATAAGTACCTTTATTATCTCAACTGAAGAACAGTTGAACTTACACAACCGAACTTCCGTGTGCACACCTACTAGGATTTCCTGACTTCCAATGAACAGTAAAATATTAGGAAATATAATACGAGTTAAAAGAGTTTCGTCTACGGGTCACATGCTTCCCATCGTCCCGTTTCGCATCTCCACGTCCGTGAGATATCCTATGTCCATGACAGTGAATCTCCTAGAGTTATTGCTGTGTTGTATGTGAAAACACATGTTTTTTATGCTTACTTCTTACCAATTCAAATATTGCATTCCTGTGTCATAGGTATTCCTCACGAGTCTGACACTTACCACCCTTTTTTGTCTCTGCACTAAGCCAGCTCCCATTTATTTGCCCTCCTCCCAGCAAGTGACAATCGACAATTTATAGCTCTTTGTTCTCAATCAGTAGCCAGCTTGAATCACGCAGGGCAAGTACAGACTCCAACAGTCACATTAGCTGCATGTTATATCCAACCAAGGAACACCTTACAAATAATTTCACGTTTGGAAATTTGGTAATCTCATTCAGCATAATACCTGGAGCATAATTGTGTCCACTTTGAAACGCTGATCAAGCCAAGCAATTTCATCTCAAAGAACGGAGAACATATCGTCTCTTCATAAAATGGCAGCCACAAACGCCTTCCTCATGTCAAGAACAAAGGCAATTGGTCGGTCTGCTTCTGCTGTCCTTGATTCATTCGAATTCACTGATTTATAGACTGTAGTCCATTCCGGCCAACACCTGATCAATAGTAACTCCGGTCATACTCTGCTCTTCACGTACACGTGGAGCACCTGTGGGGTTTCCTTTTTCCTACTCGCCAAGGCCTTCTCCTATTCACTTCTAACGCTAATCATCGAATATTAAGATCCTTCCTGGCTACCCTGTAACTCCCAGTGCTCTACCTGACAATTGCTTCTTAAACATTATGTGTGTTGCTTCTTGCTTCCTCTTATTGAGGTATTCCATAACCCTTGTCAACGATAATTGTTTCACCACACTATTATTTTCCTGCCTCAATGGGACAAGCCTATCCAGAACTCCTTGAATGTGCTCCCTAAACAGCCTCAACATTTTCTTTATCCCGATGTAATTCCCTGAGTATATCTGCTCCGAATTTAAGCTTCCATGTTTTAGCCTAATAACACGATAACTTGAAATCCCCAATCAAATAGTGTTTTCCATACCACGTGCTCCTACCTCTGTCCAAGACTATGCTAAAGGTCAGGGAGTTGGTGTCACTGTCTTCTAAATGTTCATCCATGGAGACATCTATCAACTGACAAGGTTTGTTGCCTCGTACTGGCTCCCTTATCGCCTCGCGTCTAGCTGTGCTGTCTATCTATTCTGTCAGGAAACCTTCCTTGCCGCACCTGAGAAATTCCGTCCGATCTTAGACTTCTTCACTTAGAAGGCGTCAATAAATACTAGAGAAGCTGAATTCACCATAGAGTACTAATTATGGGGTACTTCAAGCCTAATCATAAACTTGGACACTCTTTGAACGGACTTTCCCTTCAAAATCCGCGTCCTGCTCAAATATTGTCTGTTGCCAAGAATAATGTTGATTTTCGGGTGCAGGCACTGTTCATACTTACTTTCCATTGCGTTATGTTCGACTCCTAAGCTAATTATAGACATTAATATAGAAATAGAACGAGAAACAAAGACCAGCACCGGAACACTAGAATATCCCTGATTTCCACGTTCAAATACAGGGACAGAAAATTGGATGTTTTGGAATTATATCAACGAGTTAGCGGTTGTTTGTACAATCACGACATGATCTTTGGAATAGATCTTTTTTCTTTATGGGGCATCAAGTATAGAACTGCACGCTATTTTATGTCTGCCAAGTATCATTTACACATCCATTCTGAAGTGTTATGCAAGATATAATCGAAAACAACAGCATTAGACTCTTCGTAGATGCAACTGGAAATTTGGTCAGGAATATTTTCTAAACACTTCTCGCAAAATAAACTAACAACAAAAAACTATCTTCATTAGTGTAATAAAAATTCGCAGTCGTATGGACAGAGAAATTGAAGATTATCTGCCAATGTTAAGTCAATTTATATTTATGCACCTTTCCTGTCCAGTTGTTCCGGGCTTTGTGCTTTTCCGTGGTGTATGATTCCATAATGACACCGACTATTCGGGAGACAGTTCAGAACGATTGAAGCGTCGACAAACCTACGTAATATGAATCATATCCTTGTATACTAATATTACATATTTCCTCCTATACAGCTCACAGAAGATCTTGTGATATGTCAACAATGCTTCTTCAGCGACTAACTGGATCCCTCGAAGTCTTCCAAATGTTGTGAGCAGATCTGCATCCATCCATTGGAGCACACACTTGAACACGGAAGGTGCACTGCTAAAATTCAATTTTGAAGAATTATCTCCATGTATGTTTATGAACAAGATTGCAAAACTTCCACTTCTGCATTGTTCAGCCACAGGCCATAAATCTCTAGATGCATGAAAGGTTATGATACTTCATATTTCCTTACTTCAGTGTTACACCAAGTCTTTTCACTTTTGGCTTCGCTCTGGCATTTCAAATGTAGGGTGTGAATTCAGTACCAAAGTAGAGATACGTAAGTTCCATAGAGCATACATTTCGAGGCATCTGCTTAGTTTTTGCTTCTGTCAATATGAACAAAAATGTTTTCTCTCATTGTGATCCTCTGCCAGTCTCTGTCGATCAACATTGTCACTGTGCTTTTTTTTTAAATGAAAACAGGGAATGACGTGTGATTGATACATTTCCTGTTATGGTCAGGTAATACACCAAGTCAATCCTTTAAAAACAAACCTAGCATGTTTTCTATTTGAGCGTCTGTACTCTACTACAAAGAAAATAGTAATCATATGAAGCATATTTCGTCAAAAATAACTCAAATATCTGATTCAATACTAGTCTCATTTTCAGCTTCACCTAATGTCTTCACGTAATTCCATTTTCTACAAACTAGCCAAAATCTCCAATTTCTTACAGTTGTCTGTTCATACTTAGATGTTGATTTGACTCTTCCTGCGTCATCTGCGAGCGTCCCAAGAACCAAATGTTCCCAAGGAGATGATGGTTTCCAAAAATTAGATAACTGGCATGACTAAAAAAATGAATTTGATTTAACCGCAGCGGCATTTGTGTGAGCGGGCCATTGTTGGAGTGAGGTGTTCAGACTTTAACCCATCGAGGCTTCAACGAGTGGAAGCGTAAGTGTCAAGTAGAACAGGCAGATTTTTTTTTTGTTATTTTTTTTCTTTCGGTTTACATACTCAGTGGGAATAGCAGAGAGGATACTGGAATGTTCTTCTCGCTCTTTGTGGGAAGGCAGAGGGTTCTCCAACATCCCAAATCAATAGGGCGTTCATCCAGTTGCAGCTTCGAACAGACCGTATTAAGGAGGTAGTTACACCCATGGTGTAGGACAGTGTTAAATAGGTAAAAGCATGGAGGATGAACGGAGATAAGAAGCCTATGCAGAGTACACTTCAGCTGTTTCGCAGAATAATAGATATAGCCGGGATGGGGTGGAGGTTGGAGGGGTGAGGGCGGTTGAAATGTCAGGATGACCTAATAGTGTTCAGAAACAGCTGTCAGGGCTCGACAACTGAGTTTGTCTCCGTGTATCATAACGGAAAGGTGGAAAAGAAGCGACTTGCAGTGATAGAGTATTCATTCGTTAGTGGAACAAAAAATATGCTGTGTGGACGAGAACGGGATTACCTGATAGTTTAATGCTTCCCAGATGCCAGGGCTAGGACATCTCAGATGGAGTTGGACCAGTATTCATAAGTAGCAGGGTGAGCAGTCAGAGGTCGTGGCCCACCTTCGTAGGAAAGGGCATGCATAGAATCATTGACGATGTCCTACAAAGTTGTATTCTGGGGTTTAGGTTTTAAGTTAAAGTACAGGGCCCCAAGAGTTGTGATCTCAGGATTGCTACTCTTGCCACTTGTTATTGAGGCCAAACCAATAGAAGGATCGTGCACGTGGCTAAGGAATTGGTTCCTAAAGAGGAGTGAGGGTCGTCAGACTGAAGAGCTCTTCTAGTGAGATGTAATCAGTAGATCCGAGGAAGAAGAAAGGCGTGAACATGTTAATTGGATTGTATTGTAGACCAACCAAATATCTTTGGGATTTAGAGGAGGAAAGTTGCAGAGAATTTGCAGACTATTGCAAGCAACATGAAGTTCTCATGGTAGGCGATTTTAACTTCCCTAATGTGAACCGAGATTACCATACTGTAAAAGAGCTGGATGAGAAAACCTTTATAAAATGTGTTTAGAAAAGTATCCATAATCAGTACCCAGAGGTTCCAACTGAAGAGAATGTGATAACATAGACTGAGGCGACAGATCCAATACAGATTACAGCGGAGGAAGTGTTTGCTGTCTTGAAGCAAATTGGGGTGGATAATTGCTCGGGGTTTGATAAGGCATTCTCTTGGAATCTTTGGTAGTGGGGGCAGTGCAGAAATTGCAGAACCATAGCAGAGATATCCACGGGTGAGGTACTAGAGGACTGAAAAGTAATACAGGAAGTAAAAGATCTGTGAGACTGACAGCAATAGTGCGAAAAGTTATTATAAGTTATTATACATGTGTGTTTGGATCGACAGGGGATGATTCCGAATATTCAACATGTCCTTGTGTTGGGAAGTCCTGTCTAACCAAACATACAGAGTTTTCCTAGGAAGTTATCAGAAAAGTTCACAAAGGAAAGGTATTGAATTGTGTGTGCATGGACTTCAGCATGGTTTTGTCGAGGACCCGCATGGGAGGTACGCCAAGAAGATGAGACGCTTGGCATTCAAGATGACTTGTACTGAATTGTATTAGATATTGGCTTCGCGGAAAATGATAAAGTGTTGTAGACAATTGCATTTCTGGTTGGATATCTGTCACTACTGGAGTGCTGCATCAATAGGTGCTCGGCATGCTGCTCTTTGTCATCTCTATTATTATGGATTTCAGCAATGCATTCGATAAGGTACCCCGTGCAAAGTTTATTGAGAAAATAAAGAGGCCTGGGATCCAAGAGGACATTGGTCACAGAAGGCAAGAGTGGTTGTAGACGGTTCATATTATGCAAGGAGGTCGGTGACCAGTAGGGTGACTCAGGGATCTGTTCTGGGACCCCTTCATGATTTTTATAAATGACCTGGATGAGGAAATGGAGGGATGGGCTAGTAATTTTGCTGATGACACAAAGGTTGGACATGTCGTGGATAGTGTGGAGGTCTGTTAGAGCTAACAGTGGGACATTGATAAGATGCAAAACTGGGCTGGGAAGTGGCAGATAGAGTTCAACCCAAATAAGTGTGAGGTGGTTTATTTGGTAGGTTAAATATGATGACAGAATATAGTAGTAATGGTAAGAATCTTGCGATGTTGAGTTATCAGAGGGATATTGGGATCCGAGTCGAAAAGACACTCAAAGCTGTTGCTCAGGTTGACTCAGTGGTTAAGAGGGTATACCGTGCATTGGCCTTCATCAACCATGGGATTGAGTTTAAGAGCCGAGAGGTAAAGGTACAGCTATATAGGACCCTGGTCGGGCCCCACCTGGAGTCCTGTGCTCTGTTGTGGTCACCTCACTAAAAGAAGGATGTGGAAACTATAGAAATAGTGCAGAGCACAATTGCCTGGATTAGGGAGCGTGCCTTATGAGAATACGTTAAGTGAACTCTGCTTTTTCTCCTTGGAGTGGCGAGGCATGAGAGGTGACCTGATAGAGGTGCATAAAATGACGAGAGACATTAATCGTGCGGATAATCAGAGGCTTTTTCCCAGGGCTAGAATGACTAACACAAGAGGGCACAGTTTCCAGTTGCTTGGAAGGAGGTACACAGGAGCTGTCAGGGATAAGTTTTTTACTTAGAGAGCCGTGAGTGCGTGGAATGTGTTGCCGGCAACAGTGGTGGAGGCGCATGCGATAGGGTCGTTTAAGAGATTCATGGATAGGTACGTGGAGCTTAGAAAATAGGGGGTTATTGGAAACTTAGGTAATTTCCAAATAAGTACATGTTTGACGCAGCATTGCGGGCGAGGGGACTGTATTGTGCTGTAGGTCTTGTATGTTTCTACGTTTCAATTATCTGAATAATAATTGGTTAACTGAATCATTGGGGATATGGGCAGCAATGAAGGCTATCAGAGCTTGCAGCGGAATCTGGACCAGCTGAAAAAAATGACTGAAATTAGCAGATGGAATTTAATGCAGACATGTATGAGTTGTTACAGTATGCGAAAACCAACAATGGTAGCTATTGTGTGGTGAGTGGTAACGGCACTGTGAATTACGGTAGACCAGCTGGATTTGTAAAGACAGATTAATAAATCCTTGACAGTGACGTCACAGGAATATAGGGACAAAAAGAAACCTCTTGGCACATTGGCCTTTATAAATCACTGTGTTGAATTCAAGAGTTGAGATGTTATGCAGAATAAGACGTTGTTCAAGCCTAATTTGGAATATTCTTTGAAGCTTTAGTCACCTCCCTACGGGGTAAATGTCGATAAAATTTTAAGGTGCAGAAAATTTTGACAATAATTGTGCTAGGACATTAGGGCTTCAGTTACGGGGACAGGCTGAATACATTGGGATTTATTCCTTGAAATGTAAAAGAGTGAGAGAAGATTTGATAGAAATATGCAAATATTTTAATTGAATTCAATTTATTTCTTACTTCCTTCACATGCATGTGGAGTAAAAACCTTTACGTTATGTATCCGTCTAAATTAGCAATGTGCAATTTTTATTAATATACAATAAATAGTATGTAGAACAGAGCAATGAATCTAGTGCAGAAATGCAATTTTATCGGAGTGAATTACTGTCTGATGGCCTGGTGGAAGAAGCTCTCCCGGAACCCGTTGGTTATGGCTTTAATGCTGCAGTACCGTTTCCCAGATAGTAGCAGCTGGAACAGTTTGTGGTTGGGGTGACCTGGACCCCCAATGATGCTGCCGGCCTCTTTTATGCACCTGACTCTATAAATGTCCTGAATAGTGGGAAGTTTACATCGACAGACGTGTTCGGCTACCGCAACGTCTGCAGAGTCCTGCGACTGAGGAAATTATACTTCCCATACAGACAGGGTAAATGTAAATGCAACCAGTTTGTTGATTGCAGTTAGGGGAGACTACAGTTGGAGATCATGGGTTTGAATAATAGATGAAAGGTTTAAGAGGAACTTGAGGAGGAGCACTTCCACTCGGAGATTGGTGAGAGTGGGAAACGAGCTGTCAGCGCATGTGCTGGATGAAGGGATGCTGGGTCAATTTGAATATTTAGATCAATTTGGACAAGTACATGAAAGAAGGATGCATGGAGGGCTCTGGTCAGGGTACAAATCAATAGGACTAGGCAGATTAATGTTTCGTACAAACCAGATAGGCCAAAGGCCCGATCTCCGTGCTGCAGTGTTCTGCGACCCAATGACTAACAATCGTTAAGTTTTCAAACTGTACTGCTGGCAGAGAGTTACAAAGTTCACATAGCTTTTATACTGCTGTAACTGATTCTGTTGCTGATGGAATACGCAACGTCATTTTTTATCATTTGAAACATTATATAAATTACAAAGAACTATAAAGATCTCTAACCTATCACATATATGTCTAGTTGCTTTCACCGTTACGTGCATGCCTCTTTCAAAATCTATTTTCAGAATCCATAAAATTTCATCATTGCAACCGGGCATCCGAAATCAAATTGATGTATGTTCTAAATCATAATTCTTTTTGTTTTCTTTTTTTTGGGTGTCACTTCTTGTGCAGACACTAAAATTAGCAGCAACAATTGTGATCAGTTTACTTTGTTTATACGGCAGTCTCTCTTCCAATCACTGTCTTTCTTATTAATTAAAAATTCTCTCGGGTATTAGTTACAGAATCCAAAAGTGAGCGACCTTCTTATTTACAGACAGAAAACGTCGCTTCTCTTTGAAGATGGCACAGCCAGTCGTCCTTCAGATAGAAAATATTTACTACCCTATCCTTGCTATAGTGGGCGTTCCTGGTAAGGGGCATAGTTTATTTTATTATTATTATAATTACTTCGTTACTCTGCCTTTACTGTTAAATGCCAACGTGCTATTAGTAATCCTTTTGATAGACAATTATTCGCATGGACAAATAGGAACAATCTACACTGAGAATATTACTTTCATAGTGCTCGGAAGGACAAAAATGTGTGAGCACTATTATAATTGTGTCTACCACAGAGAAATCGAAGTACGCCTTCCGTTCTCCAAAAACCTTATTATTAACTCCTTACCTTCACCGGAATAAGAGAATACCCGAGATATTCTGCGTTACAAATAAGTAACTATATAAGTTTTTTTGTGTGCCATACTCTGCCAGAGCCTCGGCGACCACTTTTTCAAGTGGTGTCTTGGAGGAAAGATTCTGTGAGTGTTCCCACGTCCTTCTCATAGCGCAGTTTTATTTTTTTTTACGGAGACCAGTTTTTATTTATGGCTCGACACTCAACCCAGCTCGGATGTAAAGCGTGCCCGGGAGCGACCCACTAAATTCGAACTGGAAAACCTTCGTTCCGGAGTCCGGCGCTGATGTCACAGCGCCACCAGCTGGGTTATATAACTATATAATTTGATTTATGTCACATTGAACTAAATCTCAGTTGCACTGATTAGTACAGAGGAATTTAAGGATTGCCACACCTGTAACCTCATACATGTCTGCAACGCATCGTTCTCGGAGTTCCGTGAAAAAGCCCGCCATTTCAACAGAGACACCTCCCCATTGTTGCCTCAAAGCAGTACACATTTCGGCATCTGAAGAGCATACTATAGATTTAGAGTAAAGGATGAATGATTTAGGAGAACCTAAGGGCACCTCTTCCACCTAGAAAGTGGTATGTACCTGGAATGCACTACCTAAAAAAGTAGTGAAAGCAGAGTCACTCACAGCATTTTAAAGGTGTCTAGACGAGCATTCGAATAGCCCTGGAACTGCAGTTTTCAGGTGCTGGAAGAGGAGGTCAATTCATTCAGCATGGGTATTCTGGGCTAAATAGCCTGTTTGGATATAGAAGAACACTATGACTCGGACACTATGCCAAACTACTGTCAAGGTAGGTGTCAGTTGTTTCACGGCTGGTGGACATTATGGTGGTCAGTCCTGACGAAGGGACTCGGCCCGAAACGTCGACAGTGCTTCTCCTATAGATGCTGCCTGTTCTAGCTGTAGTCCCACCCAACCTCAGAGGAAAAGGCCTTTTTGTATTTACCCTATCTATATTCTTCATACTTTTGTATATTTCCATCAAATCTTTTACGTTCGAAGGAAAACGCCTTAACCTATTCAAGCTTTCCTTGTAACTCAGGACATTCAGAGCAGGAAACATCCTTGTAATTGCAGTCTGTACTCGTTCAACCTTATTTACATCTTTTTCTGTAGCTACGTGACCAAAGCTTCAAATGGTAACACATATTTGACTTCACCAATGTGTTATACAACTTCCACATAATATCTCATCTCCTGTATTCATACATTGATTTATGAAGACCAACGTATCTAAACCTTTTTTTTTACCCCACTAACTACCTGTAAAACTGATTTCAAGTTTTTATGTCCTTGTGTTCCCAGATCCCTTTGTTTTCCCTTGCCCTTTTCGGAAAGACCTTCTTTGGTTAATCCTGCCGAAAGAGAAACAGGTCGCTCTGGTCTGCATTAAATTCCATCTGCCATTTTCCAGCTGGTCCAGATCTGGCTGCAAGCCATACTTCCGTTGTTTACTCTCCACCACACTCTCAATCTTGATTTCACCAACAAATTTGCTGACCCAGTTAATCTTATTAGCATCAAAATCGTTAATAGAGATGATAAGCAGCAACGTACCTAACATCGATCTTTGCTACCCGCCACTCGTTACAGGTTTTCAGTTAGATCTAAATTATAAACTGAAATAATTTAAATAATGTTATTTTAATGTATTTTAGTAAAGATATATTTGCAGCACACAGAACTATTATATTTTCTCACCTTTAGTGTGATGTTTAAGTAGCTCTGATATAAATATGGAGTAAATAGATTCCCACTATTCAAAGGCAATTTTCGTAGTGTTTACAGTACTAAGCGAGGGAAATTGTCCCGGCATTAATCTGTGGTAGATTCCAAGTCATGCCAAGTAAATTCCAGGTCCAGATTCCTATGTCGTATTATTCCTTTCTGTCACCCAACCTAACGAGACTGTACGTAAGAACAGCATTATACCACTTGTCCCATTCAGCCGAATTCACCATTCTAGCATGGTTGATACATTTTCGCTAAATCCTATTCTCAACGTTACACATGCATAGGATGATAGACTAATCGAAAACCTCAAACAGTAGCAGTCCCTTCGGTACAACTATTCCTCGTTGACACATCGATGTGCCTCGTCCCATCGACCCGCACCCGAGCCATTGCCCTCCATACCTGAACCATCCATGTACATATCCAATTCCTCATAGTTATGAATCGAACACGCATCCGCCATGTTCATTGGCAGCAGATTCTGCATTCTCACCTCCACCTGAGTGAAGGACTCGCCCCTTAAACATTTCACTTTTCATCCGTAACCCATGATCTCTAGGCTGTATTCTCATACACCCTCAGTAGAAAAACCTGCTTGAATTTACCCTATCTATACACTTCATATTTTCACACCTCTAGCAAATCCTCCTTCTTTCTTCTATGTTCAAGGGAATAACGCTCTAACCTATCAACTTTTTCTCATACCTCCAGTTCTCAAGTCCTGCCAACATCATTGCATATTTTTATGCACCCTTTCAATCGTATTGACAGCTTTCCTGCAGGTAGCTGACCTCTCTATTCAAGTCAATTTCAGACTTTAATGCACCCTATACTTGTTCTCGTGGGAATCTATCAGTCGAGTGGTCATGTGCTACAGCATTTTGTTCTCTATTAGTTGCTGCCTCTAATAATGCCGGGTTTTTTTTTTCCTAATCAAAGTGTACTTCGGCTATATTACGGAAAGAAATGAAGTTGAAAGTTAAATAATCTACTTAATGTCTTCGAGGAGCAGTCGGAATGGCTTCTTCCCAGACCAATGAATGTCGGTGAATATCATTTATTTTGTTTTCTGCAGCTAATATATTGGCCATCATCATCCTCTCCAGGGGAAAATGTGGACTCTCCAAATGCATCACCCGTTACATGATATCTATGGCCATAGCTGATTTACTAGTTCTGCTGATTGAGGTAATTTTCTATGAGCTAAAAGATGGATATTTCCCAAATTCTTTCCTTAATTTAACTCCATTTTGTAGAGTTAATTTGGTCCTCAATTTCATTTCCATTGATTGTTCCATCTGGCTAACTGTGGCCTTTACCTTCGATCGATTTGTCACCATTTGTTGTCAAAAATTACGAGTAAAATACTGCACGGAGAAAACAGCGGCTCGAGTGATCACAGTAGTGTTTATTTTATGTATTCTCGAAAATATTCCACAATATTTTCCTGTAGCTCCTCGAGATATAATTGACAATGTAGCTTGGTACTGTATTGTGATACCGGAATTCTATACATTACCGAGCTGGATAGCATTTTGGTGGTTTGAAACAATTTTAACCCCATTTGTACCATTTATGTTGATCATGCTACTCAACGCTCTGACAATCAGGCATATTATATACGCCAATAGAGTGAGGAGTGGACTCCGAGGGAACAAAAATAATGAGAGTACTGCGGATCAAGAGGTAGAGAACCGAAGGAAGTCCATCATTCTCTTAATCGCTGTTTCTAGCAGTTTCATCCTGCTGTGGACGGTAAATTTTGCGAGTTTCATTAGTGTGCACTTCGGAGATAATCAGTTTTTAGCAACAACATACAATGACCCATTTACCATTGCAGAACAGACTGGGTATATGCTAAGAGTTTTGAGTTCTTGCACGAACACTTTTATTTATGCGGTACTACAGACAAAATTCAGGGTGGAAATAATACATCTGATTAAAAGCCCCTTTGCTTTCTTGAGAAATTCAATAAAGTTCTCTTAATGCCTGGGCAAACTAAACTTATTTTCCAAGTTACCTTCTTTACTTGCATCTAACCTTACTTACCTTTTACTCTGAGATAGATGGGGTGATTCGAGCCATCGAGTCTCGGCTGCTTGTGAACATAGTGTTTTCAATCCCATTCACCTCCGATATCCTTATAGTCTATACGCCCGTATACCTGCCAAGTTGCACTAATTCTTCCCATTTGATTTACACCAAGAACATTTCATAGCGGACAATTCATCTACAAACCACCAAAATTTGGGCAGTGGAAGGCAAAGGGAACTCCTTGAGGAAACGCAGCCTTAAATGAGAGTACTATGGTTCAGAATTGAACGCGGGTTGCTAGAAATGTGTAGCTGCAGCATTAACTTCACGTAGCTATATGGGCAAATCATTTTAATTTGTGGCACTACATATAGGGTACACTGTAGGCAACGCAATGCAGCGACCGGCCAAGACTGTGCTCAGCTGTAGTATTTTATTTCAACGTTAATGAATACAAGCATCTTCATTAGGAATGCAAGTATATAGTTTCCTTCCAATTGTTCTTTCGTGTATTTTACTTCATATGTAGAATTAAATATCAACATATGTCTTTGCAACCAGTTAAATCAGTTTCGGAAAACTCTGTATCGAAATATCAAAAATACTTAAACAATCTGGGTTATCAGCAGATATTCCACCTCCTGTGCGCCAATCACTGTTCGTGGTCACAAGCTGCTGTTGAGCTGAGGCCGACCTCAGTTGCAGCAGCTAGCAGGCGCGATCTCAGGTTCTTTAGTGAGTCAACCAACGGAATACAAGAAACAGGTTCCGGCTCTGCGGAAACAACATTCTCCAATCTGTAAACATTTTGAATAGAAGATTTTACCAATCGAATTCACGGTGAAGTTTTATAGAAGACAAACAGAAATGTTCTCGTTACCTCATATAAATGCTCACATAAATAGGGTACTGTCACGTACCCCGTGACCGGGTTACCGAACCAGCAGCAATGGAATAATATGTTGGAGTCTGGTATTACTGTAACTAATGGTGTTTATTAGTAAACTAAGTAATACAGTACTATAAAATGCAGATATATGAAACAGGTTAGCAATGATATATACAGTATTGTGGAAATAAGAATCAAAACCAAGCTCTTTCAAAGTCTAGGGGTAAATGGGTAGTCTTAAAATGGTGAAGAGTTCAGTTCAGTTTAGTTCAGGTCGAGCTAGTTACTGGAGTACCGTTGAAGAGAGAGAGAGAGAGTGAGAGAGAGAGAGAGAGAGAGAGAGAGAGAGAGAGAGAGAGAGAGAGAGAGAGAGAGAGAGAGAGAGAGAGAGAGAGAGAGAGAGAGAGAGAGAGAGAGAGAGAGAGAGAGAGAGAGGGAGGGAGAGAGAGAGAGAGCTGATGCAGTTGCCGTCGAACCTTCCGTTGTTCTGTTATGGTCACCGACTGTGACCCCGAACCAGGCCCAACCGTTCTTCAGTGGTAAGCCTGTACCCAGGCAAGGGTAGACACACAAGCAAGACCCCACCGGTCGCACCTTCACACACTGTGAGCCTCTGACCGATTCCCACGAATCGATCCTCCAATCCCCCACCTTCACGTGGGTGCAAAATGCTCTTTCAGAGTCCCGTGGTGTGTCTGCTTGTGTCTCAGCAGACCTGCTTTTTATCATCACTTGCAGGGCGGCCGTCCATCACCAGATCCCGCCTTGCTGTCTCAGCAATAATTCTCACAAGCAGACAAAGAAAGTGTCCTTGGAGCAAAAGTAAATAATCAGCCATGGAGCCATAACTTTAAATCTTTGTCTCTCTCACACACACATCTGCGCTGGGTGCCTTCCCCCTCTTCTTCTCTCTCTCTGAATTAGCAGCATAGTTCACAGGGGGGTCAACTCTGGACCCTATCTTAGCTTGATTTGCTCATCACAGTACAATCTCAAATTACGTTATAATTCCTTTTTCGGGTGGGAAGAAACGGGATTGCATTTGTTCGCTGCTCGGTATATTTCCGTATTTCGCGTTATATTATAATTTGTACCATAACTCTTGTTATGCAAAATCGACGTTTTTTTCTACACGATTGAAGCGTTTGCTTGATGTAGCTGCCATTTTCCGTTGAACTACGACTATTTACATTAAAAAAAATGATGCTGTAATTTATCCAAAAAGAGATCTGGTAGTGCCGTTGCCTCTCAGCGCCAGAGACACGTTCAAAACTGATCAGGAGAGTCCGTGTGGAGTTTCCACATATTGCTAGTAAGTCAGTTGACTCTTTCCAGAATAAGAAATGGAAGATTCTGGACGAAATTGACAGAAATGTCGACTAGGGCGTGGAGATAAACATTTCAATCAATTTAAGATTAATAGAAATGGATGGCCCAATCTTTAGTGCAGATAATGGACAGACATCCCTCTTCCTGTGCTCTGTCCATGAAATTGTGAGTCGTCAAATGGATCGACTCTGTTTTCACATCGCAACTTTAACGGGACCCCGACAATAAGTAGCGCTCTCGACTGCGTCCAATGAGGACTTTTACATAGTCATTACGTCTAAAGCACAGAACGTGACTTTCATTCCAACATGCCAATGCCTAACTTTTTGCCTTCTAGCACCTGTCCCACTGAATCACAACAGAGCAGTATCCTTCCATCCCTTGACTATCTAAGGACCTGTTCATATAATTTTGAAACACATTAATTGTAGCAGATTCCACCACCTCTTTTCGAAACAGATTCCAAAGGTCATCCACTCGCGGCATTAAAAAATAAGCACCCACCAGGCCCCATTTGAAGTTCTTAGTCTGGACTTCAACTTATGATCTATACATCTGCCAAACCGATCGTCGGAATGGATCATTCTGTACTGTTTGAAATGACGTACAAATTCCCGATACACATGTGAAACCACTTTTTACCAGACGACCCTAGAGAAATGGCTCGTTAGACTCCTCACTAACAGCCATCGGACTCAGCGGTGAGAAAACAACTCCACAGACTCCATATGTTTCGGGTCGATATGAATTGGGTCCCGTAAATCCGTGAGGATGGGATGACTCACCTACCCAAACGATCAGCTGCGTGAATACTGCGTAATTTACTGCCCCGTGCAGTCGTCCGGCGGCAAGAAATAACGTATGCAGCATGCAAATATAAAGAATGTATACTTATAAATGTTAATTAACCAAACAATGATTAAAGAAAAGGGAAGGAAAACAACAAAAAGGGCCCTCATAATTAATGAGTCAAGTATGCACAGGGTGGAGTTTAAGCCCTCCAGACGTCGTTGTGTTCCATGTACTCACCGATCCACAGCATAATTCCCCCTCTTAGGCTCCATCGGATCGCGCAATCCCGGCGGATCGAATCTTACGGCCGTTGATCTCGAGTCGTCAAGTCAAGTGACTTTTTATTGACATTTCGACCATAACTGCTGGTACAGTACACAGTAAAAATGAAACAACGTTTTTCAGGACCATAGTGCTACATGAAACAGTACAAAAACTACACTGAGCTACGTAAAAACAACACAGAAAAAAAGCTACACTAGACTACAGACCTACCTGCAGTACTGCATAAAGTGCACAAAACAGTACAGGCATTACAATAAATAATACAATAAGCACAGTAGAGGGCAGTAAGTTGGTGTCAGTCCAGGCTCTGGGTACTGAGGAGTCTGATGGCTTGGGGGAAGAAACTGTTACCTTGTCTGGTTTTGGAAGCCCGGATGGTTCGGTGCCTTTTCCCAGATGGCAGGAGGGACAAAAGTTTCTATGAGGGGTGCGTGGGGTCCCTCATAATTTTGTTTGCTTTGCGGAGCTTCTTCTCTCTCCATCTCCGGCCGGAAAGACCTCGTACCATCCCAGTGTCCGTCACGAAATCCCTCCCCCAGCGTTCTCTACACACAGTTCTACTGCCCTGATTGGATGACATAATATTCTCCTTGAAGCGGCGGAGGATAAGAGGTGACCTGAAAGAGGTATAGAAGATGATGAGAAGTATTGATCATGTGGATAGTCAGAGGCTTTTTTCCCAGGGCTAAAATCGCTGTAACGAGAGGGCACAGTTTTAAGGAGCTTGGAAGTAGATACAGAGGATATATCAGGGGTAAGTTTTTTTTTTACGCAGAGAATGCTGAGTGCGTGAAATGGGCTGCCGGAAGCCGTGGGGGAGGCGGATACGTTAGGGTCTTTTAAGAGACTATTGGATAGGTACGTGGAGCTTAGAAAAATAGAGGAGTAGGTGTAACTCTAGGTAATTTCTAAAGTAAGTACATGCTTAGTACAGTATTGTGGGCCGAAGGCCTGTATTGCGTTGTAGGTTTTCTATGTTTCTATGTTTATTCCTACGCAGACCTTATCATATAACCATATAACAAATACAGTACGGAATCAGGCCATTTTCGCCCTTCTAGTCGGTGTCAAACGCTTACTCTCACCTAGTCCCACTGACACGCGCTCAGCCCATAACCCTCCATTCCTTTCCTGTCCATATACCTATCCAATTTTAATTTAAATGACAATACCAAACCTGCCTCTACCACTTCTACTGGAAGTTCGTTCACACAGCTACCACTCTCTGAATAAAGAAATTCCCCCTCGTATTACCCTTAAACTTTTGCCCCCTAACTCTCAACTCATGTCCTCTTGTTTGAAACTCCCCTACTCTCAATGAAAAAAGCCTATCCATGTCAACTCTATCTATCCCCCTCATAATTTTAAATGCCTCTATCAAGTCCCCCCTCAACCTTCTACGCTGCAAAGAATAAAGATCTAACTTTTCAATCTTTCCCTGTAACTTAGGTTCTGAAACCCAGGTAACATTCTAGGAAATCTTGTCTGTACTCTCTCTATTTTGTTGATATTTCCCCTATAATTTGGTGACCAGAACTGTACATAATACTGCAAATTCGGTCTTACCAATGCCTTGTACAATTTTAACATTACATCCCAACTCCTATACTCAGTGCTCTGATTTGTAAAGGCCAACATACCAAAAGCTTTCTTCACCACCCTATCCACATGAGATTTCACCTTCAGGGAACTATACACCATTATTCCTAGATCACTCTGCTCTACTGCATTCTTCAATGCCGTACCATTTACCATGTATGTCCTATTTGGATTATTCCTACCAAAATGTAGCACCTCACATTTATCAGCATTAAACTCCATCTGCCATCGTTCAGCCCACTCTTCTAACTGGCCTAAATCTCTCCGCAAACTTTGAAAACCTACTTCATTATCCACAACGCCACCTACCTTACTATCATCTGCATACTTACTAATCCAATTTATCACACCATCATCCAGATCATTAATGTATATGACAAACAACATTGGACCCAGTACAGATCCCTGAGGCACACCACTAGTCACTGGCCTCCAACATGACAGTTATCCACCACTACTCTCTGGCATCGCCCATCCAGCCACAGTAGAATCCATTTTACAACTTTAATATTAATACCTAATGATTGAAACTTCTTAACTAACATTCCGTGCGGAACCTTGTCAATGGCCTTACTAAAGTCCATATCGACAACATCCACTGCTTTACCCTCGTCAACTTTCCTCGTCACCTCTTCAAAAAAATTCAATAAGGTTTGTCAAACATGACCTTCCACACACAAATCCATGTTGACTGTTCCTAATCAGACCCTGCCTATCCAGATAATTATATATACCATCTCTAAGAATACTTTCCATTAGTTTACCACCACTGACGTCAAACTGGCAGGTCTAAAATCGTTAGGCTTACTCTTAAAAACCTTTTTAAACAATGGAACATGAGCAATACGCCTATCCACCAGCACCATCCCCGTTTCTAATGACATTTGAAATATTTCTGTCAGAGCCCCTGCTATTTCTACACTAACCTCCCTCAATTTCCTCGGGAATATCCTGTCAGGACCGGGTGAATTATCCACTTTTATATTCCTTAAAAGCGCCAGTACTTCCTCCTCTTTAATCGTCATAGTTTCCATAACTTCCCTTCGTGTTTCCCTTAGCTTACACAATTCAATACCCTTCTCCTTCGTGAATACTGAAGAAAAGAAATTGTTCAAAATCTCACCCATTTCTTTCAGCTCCACACATAGCTGTCCACTCTGATTCTCTAAGGGACCAGTTTTGTCCCTCACTATCCTTTTGCTATTAACATAACTGTAGAAACCCTTTGGATTTATTTTCAACTTACTTGCCAAAGCAACCTCGTATCTTCTTTTAGCTTTTCTAATTTCTTTCTTAAGATTTTTCTTACATTCTTTATATTCCTCGAACACCTCGTTTACTTCATGCTGCCTATATTTTTATTGTAGATATCTCTCTTTTTTCCGAACCAAGTTTCCAATATCCCTTGAAAACGATGGCTCTCTCAAACTTTTAACCTTTCCTTCCAACCTAACAGGAACATAAAGATTCTGTACCCTCAGACTTTCACCTTTAAATGACCGCCATTTCGCTATTACATCCTTCCCATAAAACAAATTGTCCCAATCCACTCCTTCTAAATCATTTCGCATCTCCTCAAAGTTAGCCTTTCTCCAATCAAAAATCACAACCCTGGGTCCAGTCCTATCCTTCTCCATAATTCTATTGAAACTAATGGTATTGTGATCACTGGACCCGAAGTGCTCCCCAACACATACCTCCGTCACCTGACCTATTTCATTCCCTAACAGAAGATCCAACACTACCCCTTCTCCAGTTGGTACCTCTAAGTATTGCTGCAAAAGACTATCCTGCACACATTTTACAAACTCCAAACCATCCATCCCTTTTACAGTTTGGGCTTCCCAGTCTACGTGTGGAAAATTAAAATCTCCCACAATCACAACCCTGTGCTTACTACAAATATCTGCTATCTCCTTGCAAATTTACTCCTCCAATTCTTGCTCCCAATTAGGTGATCTATAAAACAGCCCTACGAGTGTTACTACACGTTTCCCATTCCCCAATTCCACCCAAATATCAGCCCTCCAGACGAGCCCCCTAATCTATCCTATCAGAGCACAGCTGTAATATTTTCTCTGACAATCAACGCAACACCTCCCCCTCTTGTCCCTCCGATTCTGTCACACCTGAAGCAAAGAAATCCAGGAATATTTAGTTGCCAATCGCACCCCTCCTGCAACCATGTTTCACTAATAGCTACAACATCATACTTCCAGGTATCAATCAATGCTCTAAGCTTATCCACTTTTCTTACAATGCTCCTAGCATTAAAATAAATGCATTTTAAAAATTCTCCACTTCTTCCTCTCTGTTTATCTCTAACAGTACAAAGAACTTTACTGTCTTCTTTTTCTTCCTTCTCCCATACATATATTCCTACACTCTGGTTCCCCTCCCCTCTCATATCTACTTTAAATCCACTGGAGCCTCTCTAGCAAACCTACCTGCAAGAATACTTGTCCCTCTCTAGTTCAGATGTAAAACGTCCCGCCGGAACAGGTCCCAACTTCCCTGGAAAACTGACCAATTATCTATGAATCTGAAGCCCTCCCTCCTGCACCATGTCTTCAGTCACGTGTTGATCTGCACTATCTTACTATTTCTAAACCCACCCGCACGTGGCACTGGAAGAAATACTGAGATTGCTATCCTGGAGGTCCTGTCCTTTAACTTGGCACTTAGCTCCCTAAACTCACCTTTCAGGACCTCCTCACTCTTCCTACCCACGTCATTGGTCCCTACATGGACCACGACATCCATCAACGTAACTTCCGCCACCTGCAACGGGATCCCACTACCTAACACATTTTTCCCTCCCCCTCCCCTTTTTGCTTTTCGCAGGGATCGCTCCCTACGCGACTCTCTTGTCCACACGTCCCCCCCCCATCCCTTCCCACCGATCTCCCTCCTGGCACTTATTCTTGTGTACGGAACAAGTGCTACACCTGCCCTTACACTTCCTCCCTCACCACCATTCAGGGCCTCAGACAGTCCTTCCAGGTGAGGCGACACGTCACCTGTGAGTCGGCTGGTGTAGTATACTGCGTCCGGTGCTCCCGGTGTGGCCTTTTATATATTGGTGAAACCCGACGCAGACTGGGAGATCGTTTCGCGGAACACCTACGCTCGGTACGCCAGAAAAACCAGGATCTCCCAGTGGCCTCACATTTTAATTCCACGTCCCGTTCCCATTCTGATATGTCTATGCATGGCCTCCTCTATTGTCAAAATGAATCCAAACTCAGGTTGGAGGAACAACAACTTATATACAGGCTGGGTAGCCTCCAACCTGCTGCCATGAACATTGACTTCTCTAACTTCCGTTAATGCCTCTCCTCCGCTTCTTACCCCATCCCTGACATACTTAGATGTTTGCCTGTTCTCCATCTCCCTCTTGTGCTCCCCCCCTTTCTTTCTCCTGAGCCCTCCCGTCCCATGATCATCTCCCTTCTCTAGCTCTGTATCACTTTCGCCAATCACCTTTCCAGCTCTTAGGTTAATCCAACCCCCTCCGGTCTTCTCCTATCATTTCGCATTTCCCCCTCCCCCCACTACTTTCAAATCTCTTACTATCTTTCCTTTCGGTTAGTCCTGACGAAGGGTCTCGGCCCGAAACGTCGACAGCGCTTCTTCCTATAGATGCTGCCTGGCCTACTGTGTTCCACCAGCATTTTGTGTGTGTTGTTGTTTGAATTTCCAGCATCTGCAGATTTCCTCGTGTTTGCTCGTCAAGTCCCACTAATTGTTGCAACGTCATAATTCCACGTTCAGATCCCTACGCCAGCAACTGTAGGTTACCTCCACCCTTAACCCTCACCGCCCCCTCCCGTGCAGCACCACCAAAACGACCTGCAAGGATATTTGTCCCCTTCCTTTGATTGAGATGCAACTTTACCAACTGCCCTGGAGCAGGTAGGCTGTTGATCCAAAACTCTGAAGACCTTCCTCCTGTAGTTAGCCATGTATTAAACTATATTATTGTCTTAGTGTTGGCCTCACTAGCACGTGTCACGGATTGCAATCCTGCAAGCACAACCATGAAGGTGCTGTCCTTTAACTTAGCACCCAACCTTTAAACTCACATTACAGGACCTCGTCACCCATCCTACCCATGCCATTAGTAACAGCGTCGACCATGATTTCTGGCTGCTCGCTTTCTCACTTCAGAATGTTGTGGACTCGATCCGAGATATTCCTGATCCTGGCGCACGGAAAGCAGCATGCCATCCGGGAATCGCGTCTCGTCCATACAACCTCCAGTCTGTACCCCTAACTAATTAATCCCCTATCGCTACATATCGCCTCTACTTCGCTTCTGAGCACAGAGGCAGATTCAGTGCCAGAGCCCTGGCCGGTAAGACGCTCCTCTACTATATGGTTCCCACCCTGGGGTTCAGGGACCCATAGGTTATTGGTAGGGGTCCATGGCATAAAAAAGTTTGGGAACTTAACTCTACTAGGTCGTCCCCACTACAGTATCTGAAGCGGTATCCCTATGCGGGGCTAAGCACAACTTATGAATATGTAGATATGTGCAAGATTATGACAAAATAATTGCTTATTTCTGTAATGGAAGAATTCATTTCTCTTTTGTCTCTCTCAAGCATATCAAAGCTGAAGAGTGAATGCAATAGAAAGACAGGGATACCAAATGAATACTTGGACTACATGGCCGTCAGTGGCGATAATTCCCACAGATTCAACAGCCTCTGACTAAAGAAAGTCCTTCTCATTTCTGTACTTGGCCAGGAACACTGAATCTGATTCTCTTTCGACCCACACCTGCAGAATGTTTCCAGCGGTCACAGTTATATAAATATATCGGATTCCAGCAACCGGAGATTTTAGTTCTGAATTTCTTTCTTTCTTTATCAACCTTTTTATTAGTTAAATAAAAATGTACGCACATACATATATAAACAAGCAGAAAATTGTCTCAAAATTCTATATCAATAACAATTCAAATAAAAGGAAAAATATACATTATCACGATCAAACATAGAATTAATCAAACAATATATAATAAAAATGATAATTGATTCTCTTCTTATCCATGAAAAGAAGAAAAAAGATAAAGAAACTTTTATAATTGAAATGTACATCGGAACAAAAACGCAAAACACAAAAATGAAAGAAAAAGACAAAAAGAAACTAGGCAACACATACAAAATGCTGGGGGAACACAGCAGGCCAGGCAGCATCTATAAGGAGAAACACTGTCGACGTTTCGGGCCGAGACCCTTCGTCAGGACTCGTTTCATCTTGAGAGTAAAAGCAGGAGGAAAGGAAAATCTTTCTGATCAAATCCGAAGCTTCAAAAAGGTAACTGGAATGCCATAAGTCAGAGCCTATGAAAGTAATGAATAAAGGATCACCAAGTTTCCTCAAATTTAAAGGATGTATCCAATGTCCAACTTCTTATTTTCTCTAAATTTTATCAGTACGTAATGGAGGAAAGCCAAAACAAAAACAAAAAAATGACAGTAGGTGGATTAGAATCCTTCCATTTAAGCAAAATGGTTCTCCAAGCCAATAAAGTTGTAAAAGCTATCATCCGTAGAGCGGAAGCAGGGATATCTCCTGCTTCCAATCGAATAATCCCAATAATTGCTGTTAATAGATTCGGCTGTAGATCCAAATTCAAGACTTTAGGATAAATTTTTAAAGACTTCTTTCCAAAAACTATCTAACTTGATACAAGATCAGAACAAATGCGTTAAAGTAGCCACCTCAAATTTGTATCACAAATAGGATTAATATTGGAAAAAATTCCGGCTGATTTATCTTTTGACATATGCGCCCGATGCACTACATTGAACTGTATCTAGGAATGACGGGCGCAAATACAAAAAGTATTTACCATATAAAATTTTTATTCCATTGATTATCTAAATGAGACTTCTGAAACACCAATTCCCACGCAGCTTTAACTTTATCATTAGCTAACATACGGAAGTTCAGTAGCCACTTATAAATTGTAGCTATCAGTCCTGTTTGAAATGGTTTGACCTGAAAAAGGGCATCAATAATATTAGGTGAATAAGCCAAGGGAAAATATGGAAGAAAACTACGTAGAAAATTCCTAATTTGTAAATATCTAAAACTTTGTACATTAGATAGGTCATATTTATCCACTAACGGAGTAAAATACATTAAACAGTTTTCTATGAACAAATCTAAAGACGTTACTATTCCTTTGGGTTTCCAAACTGAAAAGGTCTGATCGAAAATTGAAGGTTTAAAAAATAGTTATGATGAATTTTACTAGAAAGAACAAAATTATTAAAATCATAGGATCTACGAAACTGAAACCAATTTCTTAATGTATGTTTAATAATAGGATTAAGGTCTTGTCTACCAATCTTAGAAGCAAAAAAAGAGAGCTCCCAGTAAAGAGGCCAAAGAATACTCCTTCACGGAGTTTTTCTCCAGATCTACCCATAAGGGACAGTCATGTAGATCCGAAAAATAAATCCAAAAAGGAATATGTAAGGGGATTTCTTCTTTTTCTTTGTTACTGTGTATGTAATCAAAATGGCTTCTTTGTTTTGTTAAAAGTAGGAATGCTTCTTTGTTGCGAGAGAGTGCTGGAAGCTTGTTTGGGTTAAAATTTACTGATAACGAGAATTGTATTCCTTTGTAAACCAATTGGGATTAATGTTGTTCTTTCTTCTGAGTCTGTAAGCTATTGTTGGCGGGCTTTTGGGGAGATCGGCGCGAGGGGGTGAGAGAGAGAGGACACGATGCTGTCAGCTGGGCGAGGAACGGACCCCAAGGGGGGGTCCAAGGCCAGGAGGTACTCCGAGGAGAGGAGATGAAGCTAGATGTGCTTGGTTGACCACTTTTGATGGTCCTAAGCTGCGAGTCGAGGAGTTCGGAGGGGATCGAATGGTGGCCAGAAGACTTCAGTAATTGAGCTCCAACGGTTGTGCACGAAGTGGTTTGGACTTTGATAAGTTTGGCGCCTTTTCTTTATTTTTTTTTAATATATTCTGTATCGTTATTAATCACTTGGTTATAGTAACCTTTATAAATTGTACTCATTTAATCGCATATGGTGTACTGTCTGTTTTTGGGCGAGGCGGGGACATCACACAGCATCCACACCAGCTGATTACCCAGTTTGGCGGGGCCGAAGGCTGCTCCCCCTAGACGAGAACGAGCTGAGCGAGCCTGAGGCGACACAGGGGGTTACATTGTGGGGGCTCGTCCGGGATTGATTTCTGCGGAAGCTGTGTGATCGCCCTCTTTAAATTATGTCTGCGGCGAAGAGCTGGTGTGCCTTTGTGGGTGTGCGATTGCTGGTTATCACTGCGTGTGTGTTGGGTGGGGTGGCTGCTGTTGGTAGCCCGGAGGTCGTTGTTCGAGTTCCGACTAGTGCTGACGAAATGGTGGTGGGACCATGGGTTGTCCGTACTGTTTGGAGAGTGAGGAGTGACAGGTTGGGATGTTTCAGCTATGGTGGGCTCCGCCCGGTTGTTGGAATAATGTCCAGCACTAAAGGGGTGGAGGCGTGGGCGGTGCAGACCACTCAGTTGTTGGGTGAGTGGCAGTGCTTGGCTGAGGGAAAGCGCCAGGGACTGGTTGAAAGTTTGAGTAGGCGGGCTGGTGACGTTGTTAGAACTGTCGGGCGCAATTACCTCGAAGTGACAGCTGCCAGTTCTGGGAAAGTGTGGGAAAATGCGTGTGGTTCGACTGGAAGTCAAATGCCGCAGCTGGGGGCTTATCATATCCGTGGCAGGAGATTGGTGGAAAGTTTTTAGGGTATCCCTTTTGGCTAGGGGGGCAGATAAATTGCTTGCGGTGCCAAGGGGATCTGTTAAGGGGATCAGTTTTTCCGTTGATCCGAGAGGTGTCGGGAAACTTAGAGGAGGCCCAGTGGGGGAACGGCTTGGGGTCTCTGTGGGAGCACGTTCCCAGCAATGTACCAAGGAACTCCGGAAAGGCGCAGACCCTATTCCCGAAGGCTTAGAGGGACCACGCGCACAGGTGTTGTTACGGATGGATGGAAGTCAAGTTAAAGCCATCCTCGGCACCGGGGCGCCAGTTAAGTTGCTGTACAGTTTGTTTTATAACCGGTATTGGAAGCATTTACCCTTGACGACATTGAGGACACTGGAGATTTGGGGTACCAGTGCCGGTGATTATCCAGACGACGGTTGTTGGTCAGTGAAAATGGAGTTCTTAGAGGCAAATGTGGAGGTGACTGAGGTTCGTGGATCGTTAATGCTGATGAGTCCGGACACTGTTGAGACGGGCAGCGTTTCGGTTCTGGAGAGAACCAATATCCTGCTGGTGCGCTTGGGGGCCTGCCCGGACGAGGCGGGTGAGAGCTGTTTGGAGGCATTGTCGATGCACCCAGAGTTTCGAGCTGCTTGTACAGACGTGTGTAGCAGCATTGGGCCAATACCGAATTCAAACAGGAGCCGGTGGTGGTACGGTCTGGGGGAAGTACCTGAGGGTGAGACCCTCTTAGTGGACGCTGCGAAATACCACGAGGGAGGGGAGCTGACCGCTGAAGACACCTCGATGAGAGAGAGGTTGCGGCGACTGGTCCCTGAAGCCTTGGAAGACGTAGGCAGCGTGTGTGTGGATTATATTGCGCTGAAGAGGCGCACGGTCAGTGACCAGAATACGGCCCTGAGGGCCCGAAGAGGCGATGGCCTATCTGAGTGGTGCGAAGTGGTTTAAGGTGCTGGATCTGAGGAGTGGATGTTGCCAGATACCGATGAGTGAGGCCGACAAGGAGAAGACGGCCGTTATAAGTTCCCTAGGAGTCTTCCGGTCTGAAAATATGCCACAGGGCATATCCGGAGCCCTTGCAACTTTCCCGCGGGGCATGTCGAAGACCATGGGGGATGTGGAGGCGTTTGGAATTTTGGCGTATGTGGATGATCTCTTGGTATTTGGATTTGCCTCAGGAGAATATGAAGTAAGGTCGTTGCAGGGTCGGCTGAGAACTACAGAGTTAAAGTGTTCTCTGGACACGTGCCAGGGCTGGCGAAGGTCGCAGCTCGTGAGTGACTGTCTCTACGGAATCAAGTTTGAAATGAAGACGGAGAGACTGGAGAAAGTGATCTGGAACCATTTGGAAGACTTACAAGTTGGAGAGAACGAAGAAAGTTGTCTGACTGAGGGCAACAGCAAACTGAGAGCCTGGAGAGGGGAGTTTGCGGAGGTGAAGAAATTACAGACAAATCTCGGAAGAGGGAAGCGGAAGCTTGAAGGGAACCTGAAGATGACCATCGACAGTTCAAATGAAGTGCAAAACCTGAAAGTTGATCTGGAAGAAGTCATGAGGAAGAAAAAACTGGAGAGAAGTGCAGTGAATACTGAACTGGAGGCTGACCAATCTTTAACTGCTGCTTTTCAGGTCGGGGTGGAAGAAGCTGTTGGAGTAACTGCGTCCCAGATTGAGATGGCTGGGATGCGTGAGACAGAACTGCTGAACCTGTGGCGAGAGTTGCAAGGGCCAGAGAAGAATCTGGTATCTTAATTGCAGGAGGCTGAAGAGACTGCAGGAGCAGTGCAGGCCACGTGTTTCCGTTTGGAGAAGATCAAACAGCAGCTACCGATCGCAGAAATGAGGAAGAATACAGATCCGATGGATAATGTGCTAGCTGTGTGGTACATGCTGCCTTTTGCTGACTTT
The DNA here is from genome assembly GCF_048418815.1 of Hemitrygon akajei. NCBI lineage: Eukaryota > Metazoa > Chordata > Chondrichthyes > Myliobatiformes > Dasyatidae > Hemitrygon > Hemitrygon akajei. The sequence goes on from NC_133125.1 coordinate 149,214,768, forward strand.
CCCTTGATTGAGGAAGAGACCTTTGGCCCTTCTCCCACTGAGTCTGGTGTAGTGGGGAGGGTTAGCTGTGTGCAGTGTGGGGCATGAGTGAGAGGTTGAGAGAGGAGTTGGTAGCGGGCCCAAGGTATCCCCAGTTGTGTCCTAGCCTGAAGGGTTTAGGTGAGGGGGTACGGAGGTCTCAGAAGGGTTAGGGAACTCCCAGATAGTTGGCCTATGTAGCCCCTGAGGAACAGGGCATGAAGTTTACTGTGTGGGGAGGAGATGTCACTGTTTGTGTTTGGGTTAGGGTGTGTTGGCAGGAAAGGTGGCGAGTTATTTAATAGTCATGAGGACATGACTTTTATTTGGTGGGGGGAGAGTGTAAGGGGATTTCTTCTTTTTCTTTGTTACTGTGTATGTAATCAAAATGGCTTCTTTGTTTAGTTAAAAGTAGGAATGCGTCTTTGTTGCGAGAGAGTGCTGGAAGCTTGTTTGGGTTAAAATTTACTGATAACGAGAATTGTATTCCTTTGTAAACCAATTGGGATTAATGGTGTTCTTTCTTCTGAGTCTGTAAGCTATTGTTGGCGGGTTTTTGGGGAGATCGGCGCGAGGGGTTGAGAGAGAGAGGACGTGATGCTGTAAGCTGGACGAGGAACGGACCCCAAGCGGGGGTCCAAGGCCAGGAGGTACTCCGAGGAGAGGAGATGAAGCTAGATGTGCTTGGTTGACCACTTCTGATGGTCCTAAGCTGCGAGTCGAGGAGTTCGGAGGGGATCGAATGGTGGCCAGAAGACTTCAGTAATTGAGCTCCAATGGTTGTGCACGAAGTGGTTTGGACTTTGATAAGTTTGGCGCCTTTTCTTTATTTTTTAATATATTCTGTATCGTTATTAATCACTTGGTTATAGTAGCCTTTATAAATTGTACTCATTTAATCGCATTTTACCTAAAATAAGAAGATCTTGATTGTTAGTTATAACTGCCGCCATAGGGGCTTTATAAATCAGCTTAATCCCGGAAAAAAGCAGCACCAAAATTAAACCTTTCTAAAACCTGAAATAAATAGTGTCATTCTACCCTATCAAAGGCTCCTCTGCATCAAGAGAAACACATTCAAATTCTTTAGATGGAGAAGAATAACGTTCAATAATCTCCGAATATTAAAATATGAGTATTTATTCTTAATAAATCCAGTTTGCTCTTTAGAAATAACTTTAGTTAAAAAAAATCTCAAGACTGATGGCGAAAATCTTAGAAACAATTTTAGAATCCACGTTTAATAAAGAGAATGGTCTGTAAGAGGCATATTCAAATATTTTTTCTTCCTTTTTTGGGAATTAATGAAATTGATGCCTCATAAAAAGTTTTTGGGAGAGTCCCAGAGGATATAGATTCAGTGAAAATTTGGCATAGATGATGTGTAAGAATATCTGTAAAAGTCTTAAAAATTCTACCATACATCCATCCGGTACCGGATCATTGCCTGATTGAAAAGAAGATATAACTCTTGCTATCTCTTCTCGATTAATGGGTGCATCTAGAGTGTTCATATCTTGAGTAGAAAGTTGTGGGAATATTCAATCTTTGTAGACATTCATTCATAGAAATAGTGGTGCCTGGGAAATCAGATTGAGAGAGATTAAAGTAAAAGTCCAAAACACCTTATTAATTTCCTGACAATCCGATGTTTCAATTCTATCAGATCATCGTATTTTCCAAATCTGCCTTCTGGCCATAGTTGCTTTGAGTTGGGCAGCTAACAATTTACCTGATTTATCTGCATGTATATAAAAAATGACTTTTCGATTTCAAAAGTTGCCGTTCAGTGGGATAAGTCAATAGCAGGTCATGCTGTGTTTGAAGTTTCACCCTTTCCTTATATAAATCTTCAGTAGCTGATACTGAATAAATTTTATCTATTTCTTTAATTCTGTTAGTAATCACTAAAAGCTCAGCTTTTCTTATTAAAGCTGCTGAATATGAGATTATCTGTCTCCTAAGAAAAGATTTCATCGTGTCCCAAATAATCAAATTTGACATACCCTCCATTGTATTTAATTCAAAAAATAAAGAAATTTGCTCTTTTTTTATAAAACTTACAAATGCAGAATCATGAAGCAATATAGGTTTGAATCTCCACTGAAATGTATTCCGTGTGTTATCAGAAAGCTTCAGTGTGAGTCTCATTGGCGCCTGATCTGACAGCACAATAACGTCATACGCACAATCAGCTACAAAAGATACCAATCGCGTATCTAACAAAAATTAATCAATTCTTGAATATTTATGATGTACATGTGAGAAAAAAGAAAATCGTTATCTTTAGGATGTAAAAATCTCCAAATATCTAATAACCCGTATTCTAGTAAAAATGAATTAATACATGACATAGCCTTATTAGGAAGGCACGGATAGGTTGATGGCCTGTCCATCAAGTGATTAAAACAACAATAAAAATCACCACCTATAATCAACTTATATTCATTTAAATTCTGCAATGCAGAGAATAAACTCTTAAAAATTTCAGAGCTATCTACATTAGGTGCGTGTACACAGACCAGTGCCACCTTTTGACCACATAACAAACCAGTAACAATTAAGTATCTTCCAATTGAATCAGTAACAGCATTAAAATGTACAAAAGAGACTTTAAAATTAATAAAATTAGACACCCCTCTATTTTATGATATTGACGAAGTGTGAAACTGAGAACCCTTCCAAAATTTAAAAAAAAAAACGATTTTTATCCTCCCTACGGATGTATGTCTCCTCTGCAATTATAATATCGACTAGAAATGTTCTCAATTTCTTAAAAATCTTTCTACGCTTAATACATTGTTTCAAGCTGTTCAGATTCTTGGAAATTATATTAATTATATTAGCATCTACACTGAGACGTTAATTTAGGGATTTATAAAATAAATCAGTGCGCCAAAATAAACCAAACCCGCAGGAAAGAACAAAATTTCGATTTGATCATAAAGAAAAAAAGCAGCATGATTAACAGGAAACTCTCTCAGAACTACCCAGTTGAAAAAACCTAAACAAATAGATCCACCCCTCTCCCCACAAAGCCAGAAAACAAACCATCCAGTAGACCTATGTTATGCTAATCTAAACACCGTCTCTAAACGTCAGACTCCATGTTTTTGTTTAAAGTTATATACTGACACCACTAACTAAAGACACAGCATCAGATACAAAGAGGAAAAAATCGAAAAATTCCAAATATTATAGTATTATGTCTAACAGAGGTTAACACGTAGTTAACAGTGGCCATCTTAAGTTCGTTTAACAAAAATTGTACATATAATCAAAAAAGAAATATCTAAGGAAATAATATGATAAAACTAATATTAAACTCTTACAGATTCTGGAAAACTGAGGAAGAGAGAAAAAAATAAAATCGCCAAACGATATTTGAACCAAGAAAAAACGTAAATTGAACTTTCAACGATTCAGCTGTAAACGACTCTCATATAACGATTGCAATCAATATTATGACTAATAGATGTTAGTACGTAATTAACAGCGGCCATCTTAAATTCATTTAATAATAATTGATCATATATTCAGAAAAGATAGATTCAAGCAAATAAAATATTACTCATATTAAATACATACAAATCTTAAAGAAAGAAAACAAAGTACAAGAGTCCAACCGATGACTATACAGACCTAGGGCATAAACATTTCAACGAATCAACTACGAACGATTGTCAGCTAAGGATTAAAAGTTAGAGTTGCTTGCAAGACAGCGGTGCTGGAGTAGCTTAGACGACATCTTTAAACTTGTTGAGAAACTCGCACGCCTCCTTAGGAGATTCGAAACGTTTTGGACGAGCGTTAGGCGGAAAAATTATCAAACTGGCAGGATACCTCAGCGATGGGCGAAGATTTTTCTTATACAATTCTGCCATCACAAACCGATATTTAATTCTTTCTGCATACACCTCAGGGGCAAAATCTTCAACTATACGAAACTCCACACTATTATAAGTTAATTTCCACTGCTTCCTGGCATCTCGAAGAATTGCATCTTTAGTAGCAAAATATTGTAAACACAGAATCACAGCGCGGGGTTTTATATCCACCGATGGCTTGGGACGAGAAATTTGGTGCGCCCTGTCTATTAACGGAAAGGTCTCGAGTATCTCACTAAGAAGTGAGTGTAACATGGTTGTAAACCTTCAATGACTCACTGGTTTCCATATTTTCAGGCAAACTAAGTATGCATAAATTCATCCTTTGGCTTCTGCTTTCCAGATCAATCGTTTTCTTCTTAATTCTTGATAATTCCGAAGAAACTTCAGCAATTCTCTTTTCCATGGTAGAGAACTTTAATTCCTGCTCTTTAATCACTTGATGCAGTGCCTCCTGTTGCCTTTCGATTTTACTAGTATCCATTTTAAGCGTTCGATATTGAGATTCCAAATTCCTCAAAGATTCTTGGACGGCAGAGAAGTTAATTAATGCTTTTCATTAGCTTTCGTCAGTTTATCAATTTCAGAGTCCACCATTCCAATTGTAGTGTTAGTATCTTGCATCAAATAAAACATTCTTTCAGGAGTATGGGCTTCTTCTGCCTCCCTTGTAAGTTCAGTTTGTTCAGTTTCAGAATCAGTTTTGCCACGTCTTAATTCCTTTCCAGATCGTGTTCGAGACATCGTAATTAAATCGTAAATCCTTCACTAAAAGTAATGAATCTTCAAAGTTTAAACAAAAGTAGCAGTGAAAGAAAGATTGGAAAAGGTTTGAGTACAGCGAGCAAGCTTCTTACTTCATGAGCTGCTGAGAAGAGACTCCCTGAATCTCGATTGCCCCTGTGGTAGAGTTGTTGGCCTGCCAATTCAGCGAGTTGGGTTCCATCCTAACTTCAGCTGCTCTGTGTGGAGTTTGGACATTCTCCTTGTATCATGTTTATTCCTTCCACTTGCTCGAGGTTTCTCACGCATCCTAAAGGCATGAGGTTTTCTTGCTTAATCGATGACTGAATGACTTCTGTGTTACCTTTGAACCTAGGGGATCTTTGAGGATCGTCACTTTGTCGTGATGGAGTGGCTTGTGATTTCCTGAGATCCTGACGATCCAGATGAAGTGGGATCCAACAAAAGCATCGGTGTTGGATTTGGCGGAAGACGATGACGTATCACAACAGCAGTAAAGCCGGAAGAAGAATGCAGCAGTGAAGGGCCATCTAGTCGTCTTGCATACCATGGCACTATACACTGACCCGATCTGTCGACGAAGCTGTGGTGGCTGCTTTGCATCAACTTCCCCACAGCACCACGCACTAGCATTGTCTATTAAGGGGATCGAATGGAACACTTCCATTTACGTGGATCCAGATCAGCCGTTACAGCCAAATGAGGATCGGACAATGGACAGCCCCTTAGGTGAACATCATACTCAAGTATTGCCAAAACAGGGAGAGGGATCGCACCAAATTATGAATTTACAATGATGTCAGAAACGCTTGCGTTCCCTTTCCCCTGTATTTCGAAGCATGTGTTCAAGGGTACATATATTCCTGCTTCTTTCAACATGAAAAAAATACCTTCCCTCGCTCTGGCCCTCCGTCATTCACTGTCGATCAACATTAACATGGTGCTTTTGCATTGAAAACTCAAAGAATGGTGTATCAATGTAATTTTTCCATTTATGGCCAGGAAGTGCGACAAATTAATCTTTAAATAGAAAAGCGACTTGTTTATGTTTCAGCTTCTAGCAATGAAACAATCATCATATGAAAAAAGCATTCCGTCCACGTAGGAAGGAGTTTGATGAACAATTTATCATTCATTGTCACACCAGCTGTCAGATTTGCATAATGTCTTCAGGTAACATCATGTTCTATAAACTAGACAAATTCTCCAGTTTCATGCGAATAACTGCTTAAGTTTAAGTGTTGGTTTGATTCTTCGTGTATCTTTTACAAGATACAACAACCTGAACAGCCAAGCTCTGGGTCTTAGGAGTGGATTCACGCTCTCCAGATTCAGATTTGTAAAGATTTCATGAGCCTTGAACACCACTTCTTTATTCCTTTCTTTTGCACTGTTTATCTATTTTATTACTTATTGCAACGGCAGTATCTTCAAACTATCATGCTTCCATCCAAAACTGATCACTCGACTCAAGGTGTGGCCTCGCCAGTGCCTTATAAAGTCTCAGCATCACAAAAGTGCTAAGCAAACTCAAATACCTTGAGGTGGACAAGTCAGCTGGATAGGATGGGGTACATCTTAGAGTTCTGTAAGAGTTTGTTGAAGAGATAACAGATGCATTTGTCATGATCTTTCAAGAAGCACTTAATTCTACCATGGTTCCAGAGGACTGGAAGATTGAATATGTTATTCCACCCTTTAAGGGAGTAAGACAATTTATAGGCCAGTTAGACTTGCCTCGGTGGTTGGGAAAGTGTTGGAGTATAATATTAAATATGAGGTTCGGAGTACTTGGTGACTAATGATAATATAAGTCATTGTCAGCAATGTTGTCACAACCGCAGATTCAACAGCGCAGCAGATACAGCAATTGCCCTCGTGAATATCTCAGCTAATTATTATTTCATTCTGATAGTATTTAACTAAATGCTTTTCATCGTAGTGCTTGACGAGATTTGAACACAACAAAGCTTCGCTGCCTGTTTGCATTCGGCTTTTCCTGAGAAATGGACTGTCGAGTCAACTAATCTGAAGACTGGTGCTTTTCGTTTTATATTTAGTTATTCCTTTCAGCTGCATTGTAGGCTTCGTTTTCCATTTGAGAGTTTTAGCTAACAGCCCGGCTTGGCCTAGCGTTTATTGCTTCCTTTTTCATTATAACTGTTCGCATTAAAGTTTGTAATCTATCGACCCGCTTCAGTGTCTCTCGGTCTGCAATTGGGCCAGATCCGAACTTGGTGACAGGAAGACTCGACCGCACAAAGACGGACCCAGCAGAGAGAGAGCAGCTGACCTTCGCTATGAGATTCATTGGTCAGGTAGGAGACAAGTTACGGCCAATGGATACTGTTACGGAGGCAATGAGGCAGATAATCTCGTTTCGACAAGCCCAGTCTCATCTGGAGGAACAGGTATCATCCCTAGCTAGAGGCAACGGTTGAACAGCTCACCATAGTCGATTAGACGAGGAGTCTGCGATTTCCGCACTCATGGCCGCCGTCCGTGTGCTCACTATGGACAACCAACATCAGCTATCAGCCGTGAACGTTCTCGCCAAAGCAATTCAGCAACCTCTAGCTGCCTTAATCCCACTCCCAACATCTCGGAAGTCCTCCTTTTATGCTGTCCCGACAATCTCTGCTGCTAATGTTCCCGCTCCCAACCCGGTCCAGAACTAACTCCCGCCTTCGGACGCTCACAGACTCTGGAATCCGTACAGGATCCGAGTATTCCACCACCAGGCAGATATTCTCGTGATGCCGATGGTAGCAAGAATTTTACTACTCAGAACGAGCTGACACTCCAAGCCTAGCCTGGATATTTTGATGATGATGCGCGAGAACTGACGTATATGGTTAATCTTCTAGATGGACTTCCACTCAGCCTGTTCAATGCTTTACGGGAGCAAAGATACTCCGCAGTATAGTCGTTCCGACATTTCGTGGCAGAGTTAAGGAGTATATTTGATCTTCCAGTACGGGGACAGGAGATAGCCCACCGACTCTTGGACCTGCACCAAGGCAGAGGAACGGTGAGAGCCTATCCACTTAAATTCCATACCTTTTCAGTAGAGACGAGTTGAAATGAGAGATCTCTCATCACTGCCTTCCAGCGTGGACTAAACACAGGTATCCGGCATGAGATCGTGGATGGGATGAGCCGGATAGTCTGGATGACTTCATTAATCTGGCTATTCAAGTTGACGAACGTGTAACTGAGTTGCATAGGGAAATAAATGTTTCAAAATTCCTACACGCCGAATGTTCACCGTTTTCCCTCGCCCTTTCTCCCTCCCTCACTACCCAGCACCCAGTCTAAGGAAGAGCCAATGCAAGTAGGGCCCATGCTGTCCAAAGTGGTGCAGGAGAACAGGTTCCTGCCTCTATTGTGACAGTTAGGGACACTTCCGTACGGCATGTTCCAAGCGTCCAGTGAAAATAATACACGTCAGCAGGGAGGGGAATTCTGAAGGGTCTGTTCTCTCTTCGTTCAGCTTTCCCTAGTTGTGCAATGCTCGCAGCTTTCATGTGGTGGAGGTCCCAGACCCATAACCAAGGTGCTTATTGACTCCGGTGCAGCCGGGAATCTCATGGGCATTCTTCTAGCTGACAATGGGGAGTTCTGACGCCATTAGGAGAAAAGATCAAAGTCAGGGCACTGGACGGTTGACCTTTGGGCACCGGCCAAATCCACCTTTCCACCTAACCCCTCCAACTGGTGCTTGAAGGTAACCAGCATGAAGAACTATCTTTCTATCTGGTTAATTCGCCTGAACTGCCACTGCTACTTGGGCTCCCTTGGCTATCCTGACATAACCCACGTATAGATTGGCTGTCTACCTGTCTGGGTCTAGCTCAAGCTCCGTTCCATGAATCCCTTCCTTTATCAGCTAAGGATGTAGTCCTGTCTGAGATTCAGACTGAATATACGGATCTCCTTGAGGTTTTCAGTAAAAGAAACTCACCCCCTGCCTCCACACCGGCCATATGACTGTGCCATAGACCTCCTACCTGGCACTAGTCCTTCCGGGGACCGGCTCTTTTCCCTCTCTCGTCCTAAACCGGTGTCCATGGAGGAATATCTCAAAATGGCATTGAGCATGGGGTTATCCGTCTGTCAACCACGCAGGCAGGAGCAAGTCTATTTTCTGTGAGTAAGAAAGATAACATGCTCCGACCCTGCATCAATTATCGGCCCATGAACAGCATCACTGTAAAGAACCGTTACCCTCTTCCGCTGCTGCGGTCTGCATTTGAACATCTCCAGGGAGCAACCATATTTTCCAACATTGATCTGTGCAATGCTTACCATCTGGTTCGCATAAAAGAAAGGGCTGAATGGAAAACAACATTCAACACCACAAATGGTCATTATGAGTACCTGCTGATGCCTTTAGGTCTAGCCAACGCCTCTGCTGTATTCCAGGCCTTGGTTAACGATGTGCTCGGGGACAGGTTGAACCAGTTTGTGTTTGTGTATTTAGGTAACAAAACCTATCCATTCCCGCTCTTATCTGGAGCACATCCAGCTTGTCCGGAGAGTTATCAGATTGTTGCTTGAAAATAACCTGCACGCCAAGCCCGAAACTTTTGAATTCCATTAAGACCAGATGTCGTTTTGGGGCTATAGAATTACATCATCCAGTGTTCGAATGGACCCTAGTAAGGTTCAGGCAGTTACAGAGTGGCCCAAGCTTTCTACAGTCAAACAGGTACGATGCTTCTTGCGGTTCCGTCCGGAATGTCGGCTCTACTGCGGTTCTTATAAATGCACTCACTAAGAACGTCTCGGCAGGATTCCATTGGACGGACGGTACCGACCAAGGATTTTCGGAGCTAAAGCGACATTTCACCACTGCACTAGTGCTGCAGCATCCAGACCCATCATAGCCATATTGTCCAGGTGGATGAATCCGATTTAATCATTGGACCTGTCGTCTCTCGGCGTTTCCCTGCAAATAGCCGGCTGCAACCTTGTGCCTTTCTTTCCCGTCGCTTGACTCCGGCCGGGAGGGATTACGATATTAGAAACCGAGAATTTCTGGCTGTCAGGGAGGCTCTGGAGGAATAGCGAAACTGGCTGGAGCGGGCAGAAAATCCATTCTTCGACTGTACAGACCACACGAGCTTTCTTATATTCAAGATGCAAAGAGACTGATTATCGTCAAACCCGGTGTGCTCTCTTCTTCACACGGTTCAATTTCACGCTCACCTATCGTTCCGGCAGCAAGAGTACTGAGGCCAACCCTCTCTCGCGGCAGTTCAGCAGATCTGAGAAAAAGCCGATCCAGAGCCCATTCTTCCTCACTCTAGTATTGCTCCGGTGATCTGGGGATTAGTACGATCAACAGTCGAACCCAGGCTTGGATGGGTGACCTCCCAACCGGTTGTTTGTCCCTGCTGCGGTGTGTTCCAAAGTGTTGGAATGGGGTCACTGTTCCGGTGTGGCTGAACATACTGGACTTCAACCGACCCAGGAGTCGATAAAGAGTCAATTTTGATGTACATCTGTGTCCCAGGATGCCCACGACTTTATATCTGCCTGTTCCACCTGGTGCACAGAACAAGACATCACGCCAGTGTCCTGCGGTCCTGTTATGTCCACTGTCTGTGCCTCACCGCACCTGGTCCCACCTCTCAGTAGCAGCCCCGTCTAATGGAAACACCAGCATTCTGGTGGATATGGATCAATTTTCCAAGGCTCTCCACTTCATTGCTCTCCCCAAGCTCCCATCGGCACATGTTTCTACATGTGTTCAGGCTCCATGATACAACACATAGTATCTGATCGTGGACCACGGTTCACTTCCCGCTTTTGGATTGTTTTCTGCTCACCTGTAGGAGCCTCGGCCAGCCTATCGTTTGGTTTCCACCCCAATCTAATGGGCAGACTGAGAGAGTGAACCAGGAGTTGGAGACAGACCTATACTGCCTTCCCTCTTCCCCACGTCCTGGAGCTTCCAATTGGTTTGGGCAAAGATCGCCCAGATTAACCTCCAGTCGTCCTCCACCAGTATGTCTCCCTTTGACTGCTAAAAGGGATTTCAGAACCGCTCTTCCCTGACCAGGAGATTGATGTAGGAGTTCCTGCTGCTGAACAGCTGACCAAGCGCTACAGGCGCACCTGGAGCCAAGCCAGGGCTTTTCTGCTGCGTGCCCAGAATCAACATTCCCGGCAGGTAAGGACTTTCACGCCAGGAGAGGAGGTCTGAATGGCAACAAAGTACCTTCCCCTGAAACCGAGAGCCACAAGTTGGGACCGCGCCACGTGGCATCGTTTGTAGTGGAAAAAGCTGCCAACAAGGTTTTGTATAGTTTGGGAATAGCAGTGTCACCAAACATCCACCCAGTATTCCATATTTCCCAGCTTAAGCCACTTTCTACTTCTCCCATGGCCCCAGTCACTCCACTTCACCCTTTTTCCCACTTGGTAGATGGTTCACTTGTCTATACAGTGCGGTGCCTCCTGGCATCCTGCCGGGTACGTGATATGGTTCAGTATTTGTGGATTGGGAATGATAAGGTTCAGAAGAACGTACTTGGATCCCTTCCAAGGACATCTTGCACAAGTTCCTCATCTGTATCTTCCAACGGACACAAGTCTGTGGACTGCACTTGGGCGGTGGGTGCTGCCACAACTTCGAAATCGGCAACACTCGTGAATATGCACGTGTCAGCTAATTATTATTTCATTGTGATAGTATTTAACTCAATTCTTTTCGAACTAGTGCTTGTCGTGACCACAGTTCCCGCTTTTAGATTGTTTTCTGTTCACTTGTAAGAGCCTTGGCCAGCTTCTCGTTTGGTTTCCACCCCCAATCTAACAGCCAGACTGAGAGAGTGAACCAGGAGTTTGAGACAACCCTGTACTGCCTTGCCTCTTTCCCATGTCCTGGAGCTCCCAGTTGGTTTGGACAGAGATCGCCCAGATTAACCTCCAGTCGTTCTCCACCAGCATGCCTTCCTTTGAATGCCAGAAGGGATTCCAGACCCGCTTTGCTGTCTGTTTTCATTAGGCCTTGTGTGAGAAATTGTACTGTCGATGCACTGACTCTGAAGACTTGTGGTATTCATTTTATATTTTGTTATTCCTTTCAGCCGCAGTGTAGGCTTCGTTTTCCATTTGAGAGTTTCATCTAACAGCACTGTTTGACCGAGTGTTTATTTATTGATTTCTTTTCCCTTTTAACTCTGTGCGCATTAAAGTCCCTGAACTATCGACCCGCTTCAGTGTCTGTGGCTACACCACTTGGCCACATCAGAACTTGGTGACAATGGTTGCTGTAAAGGGAAGACCTGCTTGCCAAATCTGTTAGAATTCGTCGAAGAAGTAACATGCAGGATGGACAAAGCGGAGGCAGCAAATTACATTTACTTGTATTTCCAGAAGGCATTTGATAAGGCGCCACACATAAGGCTGCTTTACAAGAAAAATATATGGCGTTACAGGAGATATTCTGGCATGTATAGGTGAATCCTGATAGCCAGGAGGAAGCGAGTGGGAATAAACGGGGACATTTATGTTTGGCTGCCAGTTACTAGTGGTGTTCAGTATTGTGACAGCTACTTCTCACATTGTTTATCAACGATCTAGATAATGGAATTGACGTTTTGTGGTAAAGTTTGTGGATAATATGAAAATAACTGGAAGGGCAAGGGGTACTCGGAATAAAACGTAATTGCAACAGGACGAAAAATTTTGAAGAATCGGCAAAAGGAATTGGCAGATGGAATACAATGTTGGAAAATGTTTTAGAAAGCATTTTGATAAAAAGGAACAATAGTGCAGAAAATTAACTCAATGGAGAGAAGTTTCAAACATCAGCTGCAGAGGAACTTTCGCAAAGCTCACAGAAGGTTAATTTAAAAGTTGAGTCTGTGGTTAAAAAGGCAAATGCAATGTTGGCATTTATTTATGGAGAATAGAACATAAAAACAAGGAAATAATGCTGAAGCTTTATAAGACACTATTCAGGCTACACTTGGAGTGATGTCAACAGATTTCCGCCCCAAATCTCAGAAAGGATGTGATGTCATTGGAGAAAGTCCAGATGAGTTTCAAGAGGATGATTCCAGGAAGTAAGGAGTTAAAATATGAGGATCTTTTGGTTTCTTTTAACCTGTGCTCAGCGGAATTTACAAGAATGCCGGGCGGGGGGTGGATCTCATACAAACTTACTGAATGTTGAGAAGACCAGGTAATGTGGATGTGGAGATGACGTTTCCTGTGGTGGAGGAATCCAGAACTAGAGGGCACAGCCTCAAAAACGGAGAGATGACAAATTAGAACAGAGGTGAGGAGCATTATTTTTAGCTATAGAGTAGTGAATCTCCGGAATGCTCTGCCATTGAGCGGTGGAGGGCAAGACCGTTTAAGTTGGAAGTAGGTGGTTTCCTGATCGGTCAGGGCATCAAAGGATATGGTGAGTTAGCAGGTGCATGAGGGTGACTGGAATCAGGGATCGGCCATGTTGGAATGTAGGAGAATACACGATGGGCTGAATGGCCTAGCTCTGCTCCTATGTGTTGTGGTATTATAGTCTTCTCACTGCTGTTTTGTTCCAGGCCTCTTGAAATGTATGCTAACATTGCATTTGCTTACCTCACCAACGACTCAACCTACAAGTTAACCTTTCGGGTATTCTGAACAAGGACTCCCAAGATCCTTTGCATCTAGCAGTTTTGAATTTTCTTCCCGTTTAGAAAAGTCTGCACATTCATTTTGACTACCAAAGTGCATGACCATGCATTTTCCAACATTGTATTTCATTTGACACTGTCCAGGTCCTTCTGCAGACTACTTAGCTTTTCCACAACACTACCCAGCCCTCCACTAATCTTTGTATCGTCTGCAAACTTGGCAAAAATCTTATCACCTAAATCACTGATACACTGTCTAAAAAGGAGCAGTCCCTACACCGACCCCTGCGGATCACCACTAGTCACGGGCAGCAAACCAGAAAATGATCCTTTTATACCCATTTGCAGCCTCCTACCAATCAGCCAATGCTCCAACCATGCCAATAACTTGCCTTTAATACCATGGGCTCTTAGCTTGGTATTAGTCTTGTGTGTGGCACCATGTCAAAGGCCTTCTGAGAGTCAACATATGCAACATCCATTGCATCCGCTCTATCCTCTTGGAATCTCCCCAATGAATTCCAAAGGTTTCACCAGGGAAGATATTCCCTTCAGGAAATCATGTTGATTTTATCCTGTCTTATGCTGTGTCACAAAGTACTCCACAACTTCATTTGACTCCAATATCTTCCCAACCACTGAGATCAAGGTAGCTAGTCTATAATGTAGACAATAGACAATAGGTGCAGAAGTAGACCATTCGGCCCTTCGAGCCTGCACCGCCATTCTGAGATCATGGCTGATCATCTACTATCAATACCCGGTTCCTGCCTTGTCCCCATATCCCTTGATTCCCCTATCCATAAGATACCTATATAGCTCCTTCTTGAAAGCATCCAGAGAATTGGCCTCCACTGCCTTCCGAGGCAGTGCATTCCAGACCCCCACAACTCTCTGGGAGAAGAAGTTTTTCCTTAACTCTGTCCTAAATGACCTACCCCTTATTCTCAAACCATGCCCTCTGGTACTGGACTCTCCCAGCATCTGGAACATATTTCCTGCCTCTATCTTGTCCAATCCCTTAATAATCTTATATGTTGCAATCAGATCCCCTCTCAATCTCCTTAATTCCAGCGTGTACAAGCCCAGTCTCTCTAACCTCTCTGCGTAAGACAGTCCGGACATCCCAGGAATTAACCTTGTGAAACTACGCTGCACTTCCTCTACAGCCAGGATGTCCTTCCTTAACCCTGGAGACCAAAACTGTACACAATACTCCAGGTGTGGTCTCACCAGGGCCCTGTACAAATGCAAAAGGATTTCCTTGCTCTTGTACTCAATTCCCTTTGTAATAAAGGCCAACATTCCATTAGCCTTCTTCACTGCCTGCTGCACTTCCTTATTCACCTTCAGTGACTGATGAACAAGGATTCTTAGATCTCTTTGTATTTCTCCCTTAGCTATCTCGACACCGTTCAGATAATAATCTGCCTTCCTGTTCTTACTCCCAAAGTGGATAACTTCACACTTATTCACATTAAACGTCATCTGCCAAGTATCTGCCCACTCACTCAGCCTATCCAAGTCACCCTGAATTGTCCTAACATCCTCGTCACATGTCACACTGCCACCCAGCTTAGTATCATCAGCAAACTTGCTGATGTTATTCTCAATGCCTTCATCTAAATCGTTGATGTAAATTCTAAACAGCTGTGGTCCCAATACCGAGCCCTGTGGCACCCCACTAGTCACCACCTGCCATTCCGAGAAACACCCATTCACCGCTACCCTTTGCTTTCTATCTGCCAACCAGTTTTCTATCCATGTCAATATCTTCCGCCCTATGCCATGAGCTCTGATTTTACCCACCAATCTCCTATGTGGGACCTTATCAAATGCCTTCTGAAAATCGAGGTACACTACATCCACTGGATCTCCCTTGTCTAACTTCCTGGTTATATCCTCGAAAAACTCCAATAGGTTAGTCAAGCATGATTTGCCTTTGGTAAATCCATGCTGGCTCAGCCCAATCCTACCACTGCTATCTGGATATGCCACTATTTCATCTTTAATAATGGACTCTAGCATCTTCCCCACTACTGATGTTAGGCTGACAGGACGATAGTTCTCTCCCTCCCTCCTTTCTTAAAAAGTGGGATAACATTAGCCATTCTCCAATCCTCAGGAACTGATCCTGAATCTAAGGAACATTGGAAAATGATTACCAATGCATCCGCAATTTCCAGAGCCACCTGCTTTAGTACCCTAGGATGCAGACCATCTGGACCTGGGGATTTGTCAGCCTTCAGTCCCATCAGTCTACTCATCACCGTTTCCTTCCTAATGTCAATCTGTTTCATTTCCTCTGTTACCCTATGTCCTTGGCCCAGCCATACATTTGGGAGATTGCTTCTGTCTTCCCTAGTGAAGACAGATCTAAAGAACTTATTAAATTCTTCTGCCATTTCTCTGTTTCCCATAACAATTTCACCCAATTCATTCTTCAAGGGCCCAACATTGTTCTTAACTATCTTCTTTCTCTTCACATACCTAAAAAAGCTTTTGCTATCCTCCTTTATATTCCTGGCTAGCTTGTGTTCGTACCCCATTTTTTCTCCCCGTATTGCCTTTTTAGTTAAGTTATGTTGTTCCTTAAAAATTTCCCAATCATCTGTCCTCTCACTCACCTTAGCTCTGTCATACTTCCTTCTTTTTTTTAATGCTATGCAATCTCTGACTTGCTTTGTCAACCACTGTGGCCCCGTTCCCCCCTTTGAATCCTTCCTTCTCCTGGGGATGAACTGATTTTGCATCTTGTGCATTATTCCCAAGTATACCTGCCATTGCTGTTCCACTGTCTTTTCAGCTAGGATATTCGTCCGGTTAGCTTTGGCCAGCTCCTCCCTCATAGCTCCATAGTCTCCTTTGTTCAACTGCAACACTGACACCTCCGATCTTCCCTTATCCTTCTCAAATTGCAGATAAAAACTTATCATATTATGATCACTACCTCCTAATGGCTCCTTTACTTCAAGATCGCTTATCAAATCCTGTTCATTACACAACACTAAATCCAGAGTAGCCTTGTCCCTGGTCGGCTCTTGTACAAGCTGTTCCAAGAATGCATCCCGTAGGCACTCTACAAACTCCCTATCCTGGGGTCCAGCACCAACCTGATTCTCCCAGTTCACCTGCATGTTGAAATCCCCCATAACTACCGCGACATTACCTTTGTCACATGCCAATGTTAACTCCCTATTCAACTTGCACCCAATATCCATGCTCCTGTTTGGTGGCCTGTAGACAACACTCATTAGGGTCTTTTTGCCCTTACTGTTCCTCAGTTCTATCCACATTGACTGTACCTCTCCTGATCCTATGTCCCCCCTTGCAAAGGACTGAATCTCATTCCTCACCAACAGGGCCACCCCACCCACTCTGCCCACATTTCTGTCCCTAGGATAGCACGTATACCCTTGTACATTCATTTCCCAGGTCTGATTTCCCTGCAGCCACGTCTCCATTATCCCAACAACATCATAGTTACCCATTCGCACCTGAGCTTCAAGCTCATCCGCCTTATTTCTGACACTTCGTGCATTCAGATATAGAATGTTCAGCCCATTTCTCCTCTCTCTGTTTAAATCGCTGCCTATTGTGCTTAACCCAGCTCCCCGAACTCCCATCGGGCTATACGCCCCTTGAATTTTGTTGTCCTTCCGAAATTTACTTATTCTGTCTGCACATTTAACTCCATGTTCCGTCAGACCATCTTATCTCAGACACATCTTACATGTGTCCTCCTTATCACTTGTTCCACCTCACCTTTCTCTACTACACACTTAATATTCTGGAACCGCGTATTCCCCACCTGTCCTTTATTCTTCATCTCGCTAACCTCTCTCGCATTCTGGATCCCTGTCCCCTGCAAATTTGGTTTAAACCCCCCCGAGAAGCACTAGCAAACATCCCTGCAAGAATGTTAGTACCGCTCCAGTTCAGGTGTAAACCATCCCGTCAGAACAGATCCCACCTTCATCGGAACAAAGCCCAATTATCTAAAAACCTGAAACCCTCCCTCCTGAACCATCCTCTCAGCCACATATTAATCTGTATAATCTTTCTGTTCCTTGCCTCACTCGCACGTGGCACAGGTAGCAATCCTGAGATTGTTACCCTGGAGGTCCTGCCCTTCTGTTTTGCACCTAACTCCCTGAACTTACAACGCAGGACCCCCTCACTCATCCTACCCACGTCGTTGGTCCCTACATGGACCACAACATCTACGTTCTTGCCCTCCCTCTCGAGAATAACCTGCACCCGATCTGAGATGTCCTGGACCCCGGCACCAGGGAGGCAACATAGCATCCGAGACTCCCGATCTTCCCCACAAAATCTCCTATCTGCCCCCCTGACTATAGAATCCCCTATCACTACCGCTCTCTTCTCTTCCCTCCTCCCCTTCCTAGTCAAGGGTCCAACCTCAGTGCCAGAGACAGGACCACTGCAACTTGTTCCTGGTAGGTCATCCCCACTAACAGCATCCAAAACAGTATACTTACTGTTGATGGGAACGGCCACAGGGGTGTTCTGCTCTCTCTGTCTGCTCGCCCTGCCTCTCTTGACTGTCACCCATTTGCCTACCTCCTGTCTTTTCGGTGTGACTACCTCCCGATAACTCTTATCTATCTCTGCCTCTGCCTCCCGAATGATCCGTAGTTCATCCTGCTCCTGCTCCAAATTCCCTAACTCGGTCTGATAGGAGCTGCAGCTGGATGCACCTATTGCAGGTGTGGTCATCAGGGACAACTGTGTTGACCCTGACCTCCCACATACTGCATACGGAGCACACCACTGCTCTAACTGTCTCCCCCATTACCTGATCCCAGATTAGTCAGAATAAATGAAAAAAGTACCTACTGACCTTACCTTTTTTACCTCAGCAAGCACGTGCTCAGGCTCACTGATTTCCTCTCACCGAAGTCCCCTTGCGCCGAAGCCCGCTGAGCCAAAGCCCATCACTCTGCTCCCGCGCACTCCGCTGCCCGCACCGACACTGCTCGCTCCTAAAAATGGGCCTCTTTTTAAACCCTGCGCTCGCCGCTAACGTCACCCGCGCCTGCGCAGATTTACGTTCCTCCTAGGTACTGTCCAGGTAGGTCCGACGGTCTTGCCCTACCCACAACGTCTGATCCTCCGATCCTCCGAACTCCAGTCGTCTGTCGACCTCGAGCACTCCTTGCTCCCGCTCCGCTGCCCACACCGACACTTCCCTGTACTTCCCATTGCCTTCCTACTTTCTTAAAAAGTGGACCAACATTTGCACTTTTCCAGTCCTCTGGCTGGATGACAGCGTAAAATAATTTTTGAAAAATCATTGCTAATGCTTCCACAATCTCTACCGCTACCCCCTTCATGTCACCAGGGTGAAGTTCAGCTGGTCCGGGTGACTGGGGTCTTTATGCTTTTTTTTCAGCACCTTCTCTCTTGTAAACGTAGCACACTCACTTCTCTTCCACCAACCCTTTAATTCTGGTACTCTGTTAGTATCTCCCACATTGAAGTCTGATGCAAAATACTCATTTAGTTCAACTGACATGTCCTTGTCCCCGTTATTATTTCTCTGGTTTCATTTTCTAACGATACTATATCCAAGCCCATTTCTCTCTTACTTTTTACATCGTTGAAAAAGCTTTTACTATCCACTTTGGTATTCTTTGATAGCTTGCTTTCATATTTCATCTTTTCGTTCCTAATTTAGTTGAACTCTGCAGGGTATCAAAAGCTTCCGAATCCTACATCTTCCCGCTAATTTTAGCTTTGCTCTGTGCCCTCTCTTCTCCTTTTACATTAGCCTTCATTTCCCTGTCAGCCACGGTTGTACTCTTTTGACGTTTGAGTATTTCTTCGCTTCTGGAATGCATCTATCCAGCACCTCCTCATTTTCCCCCCAGAAACTCTCGCTATGTCTGCTCTGCAGTCATCCCTGACAACATCTCTTTTCCAATTAGATTGGCCAACACTTCTCTCATACCACTGTAATCTCCTTTACTCCACTGAAATATTGCTATTTCAGACTTCGCTTTATCCCTATCAAATTTCAAGTCTAACTCAATCATATTGCGATCACTGTCTTCTTAGTATTTCTTCACCTTTAGCCCGCTGATCGCCTTCGGTACATTACATAACACCAAATCCAGTATAGCTGTTCCCCTAGTAGACTCAACGACAAACTGCACGATAAAGCCAGCTGGTAGGCATTCAACGAACTCTGTCTTGAGATGCAACCTAATTTTCCCAATCGACCTGCATGTTAAAATCTCCCATGACTACCATAACATTGCCCTTTTCAGTCGCCTTTTCTATTTCCTGTTGAATCTGTGGGCCACTTCCCAGCCACAGTTGGGAGACCTGTATATAACTGGCATCAACGTCCTTTTGCCCTTGGAGTTTCTTAACTCAACCTACACGGATTTAACATCTTCCGATCCTATGTCACATCTTTCTACTGATTTGATGCCATTCCTTACCAGCAGAGTCACATCATCCTCTCTGGGGAAGTTAACTGATACGCAGGTGTCGGTACTAATTAGTACTTAATCATGGGATAGTACTGGGTTAAATATTATGATAGATTTTTGAAGTGCTTTGAAAGGTATAGTAAAAGGACCAATGCGCAAGTGTGAATTTTATCTCAAGTTAGGGCTGCGGTTGGTGCTGAAGTCAAGGACTCAACAAAGTACATTTCTATTCAAATTTCTTATCGAATAAAAACTCCGAGATTTGTCCTACCGCAGACAGTCAGAAAACAAAGAAACACCATGGAATCTGTTCCATGAAAAATATCAAAACCCAACGCGAGAAAATGGACAGTGGGCAGAGGGCAAAAAGCGAACGAATGGATAAAAGATCAACATCAAACCAGGAGTGTTCAGTTTTGTTCAGGTCAGTGCCGCGCCGATAACCGACTACAGGCCGCAAAGCATGTCTTAACCGAAGCTCTGGTCTGTATCGATCGCTGAAAAACAACAAACAAAGGAGTAAATGGAATCCAGAAATACATAAGGCCGTAAGACTATTGCACATAGCGATAGAAGTCTAGAGCAAGTGCGAGGGGCCGAATGAAAACTGTTGAAGTTGCAGATCACATCTGTCAGACAGGGGAGGGCAAACAGAACCAAACAATGCGGGGTAGGGGAACTATGAGGTTGGTAGTGCAGTGAACCTCCAGAGATGATGAGACCATTGATGGTGCGGAGACAGTTTTCGGATGGCCTGGAGTGGGGTCCACTACAAGGAGTAGGTATGAAGCGGTGCCTCCGAGCTGCCACCTGATCTCAGAAAGGAGTGGTCAGTACGCAACACTACATCGGCACCCCTTTGTCTGCGGGTTTGATGGCAAAGTTGAGATTGGTGCGGAAAGAGTGGAGGGCAGTGCGTTTAGAGGGGGTAGGTTCGAGGGGGAAGAGAGGAGTGCTGAAGTCGAGCCTGTTGATGTCTCGAGGGAAATTCCAACTGAAAAGATCCAGAGCAGACAGAGAACCAGATCTGATTGTCCAAGAGTGGGAGAGGTTTGGTGACGGAAGAAAGGGTCATCAGCGAGAGGCTTGAAGTTCTTGCCAAAGAAGCCAAAGGAGTGGGCTCTGAGATGGAAGAGACAGACAAAAGATCGGCGTCGTGGCGAGTACTGAATTCACTGAGGTGTGGGTGGAGGCGGAGAAACGTAAAGCAGTTGATGAGAAAAGAACCTTCCGTCTCAGAGAGGGGACCTTCGGAAAGAATGGTGAAGCCGCGTTAAGGATTAGATCTGGGATCAGAGGAGGAAGGGTGTTGCTGGCGGAGGAGGATAGGGGATAGTTGATGTCTTCAGGAACGTGTGGTGGTAGTAAAACAGAGGCCCCGAGGACGTAACGGATGACGGTAGAGCCTCAGATACCCGGGGATGGAGAATAATGGCGGGTGAAGGAGAATCCAGACCCCAGCGACAGCGAGTAACGTTTTGGCCTGGAGGTGCTGGCAGCGGAAGTCCATGCTGAAGCTACAGCGAAATGTCGCATAATTTGCAGTTTGAAGTCGTTCAAGGTCCTAGGAACAGAAGTTTGTGGAGGTGTAGTCCGTTGTCTGTATCTGCTTGAGATGGTCGGATCCGGGGTTGGAGACAATTGTGTCATTGATCTCGGGACGCCCAGGGCTATCAGAGCCGTCATGTGGTATCAAACAAAGACAACTGACTGATCAGATTTTCACCCACCACATGAACTCTACTCTCCGTTTCCCGGAGCTCCAACATTAAACTCAAAATAAGAAGTGCTATTTGAGCACCAATAATGATTACGTTTCATTGCTTAACCCTGCCGGTGAAAGATTTAAAAAAAATCTCTACCATCGACTATAACTGCCAATTTCTTAATGATGCAACTACTGCCCTGGGACATGATCATCATGCTGCAATTTGTATGGAGAGCTGGGTAGGCAACGATCTGCGGCTCACGTCCTCTTTGCTTTGAGTATTTCTCCACCAAGAAACAACTGAGATTTCATCATTTCTGCACAACGCAAACATGTTTGTTAAAGAGCCTGTAACTAATTTCATTGTCCTCTCTTTCCATGAAACCACTAGAGAATTGATGAGGGTATTAATAATGAAAGGTGCCAAGCTGCTTGCAAAAGTCGATACTACGATTCATCTAGAATGGGACGAGCTCCAATTCTCTACATGAAAGAAATCTCTTATCCCATCGTGGCGATATTTGGTATCCCCGGTAAGGCAGTTTACAGTTACAGTTATGGCTGTTTTTCACAAAGGATCTGTACAATAATGCCGTTTTTTATAGCATCCCCCGAGTGCCAGCCAGATAATTAGCAACTGGTTTGCTTCTCTCCCGCGTTCTCTGAGCAAACTTTCGTCGTCATCCTGTCAGTTAATCGTGACGTCCTATGTAAACTTTGGTTTAAGTTCCAGTCCACATTCCTCGGGTTCAGAAGATCTGGAAGAAGAACAGACTCCAGTAGCGGCTTTCGGATCGGATTAGCACAGGTGGCAGACACTACTCTGTACTGGGGATACGAGACCACATTTTCTTGATTCCGAGAGATTTTATGGCAAAAAAAATCACTAACAGAGCTTATAATTTGTTCACAAACACTATCATCTTCGGTGCCACATCGGGAGTCCCTATTTGATGATCGCACTTCTGAGCTGCTGATCTTCTTAACATTTAACGCAGATCTGTGAGAATGTTGGTGGCGCGTGCTTCCAATATGATAAGATATTCGGAAGTTATGAAAATATCTTGTTCATTCTCATGGAAAACGTGCGGTAGGAGAAGGAGATCACTTTCTGTCAATTCTCCGCCCTCCACCACAAACGTGATGTAATGGCAGACTTAATGCAATTTGCGGAAGTTCGCCATATCCACAATATTTACAATACAGTGGTTGACACGGGTTATTTCAAAGTTACATCTGCCGAGAGTCACAAGATGGAAATATATGGCTGGAGAAACGGCCAGGATATAATTGGTGGGTAAACATATGGATACGTGCTTCGATGTGAGGCTGGCCCTATGGAATAATAGAACAGTGGTAAACGTGAAACAATTCTCCAGGCTATTGGATACTTAAACGATGAAACGGAAGAGCCAGGATGGAGGGATGTGGTAGATAGGGCTTTGCCAGAATGACATAGCAGCAAATTGGAGCCCAGCGTGGTTACGTATTTAATTCACTGGTCTGGCGGCATCTGAGGCTAAACACGTTATCAGTGTATCTGTTCGCTAAATTTTCAGAAGATCATTAGAATATTGGGACATCGTGAAAGTCTCCCACGATCGGTGGTTAATTGGCCACTTTAAACTGTACCCAATTTTTATATGTGTCGTAGAATCTGGGGAGAGAACGGGTGGGGATGGAGTTGATGGAAATATGAAGAGTGAACGCAGAGGAGTTGATCATCGATCGGGAGTTAGTCTAACAGCGCGGAACAATTCAGTGAAGCGCCTGCCGCTATGTTGTATGACTACAGACGGCGATCATTTGAAAGCGGTCTAAGCTGCCACTTCCTTGTGATTTGTGTTTCCCCAGCGAACATGTTGACGGCTGCGATCCTGCACCGGGGAAATTGTGGCCTCTCCAAAGGAATTACGCGTTACATGATGGCAATGGCGATATCTGACATGATGGTACTCCTCTTTCACGTCTTGCTCCGAGAAATATATCTTTACTACACACCTAACTCCTTACTTTCCCGCAGCACAGTGTGCCCTTCATACATACACTTGCGGCTACTCACCCTGGACTATTCCGTCTGGTTAACCGTGTCGTTTAGCTTTGATCGTTTTGTCAGCATTTGTTGTCCGAAACTGAGACCACGGTATTGCACTGAGAAGACGGCCACAGTGGTTATTTTGTTCTTGTGCGCGCTGAGCTGCTTAAAATACATCCCCTTTCACTTCATGTACGAACCACGCTATGTCGTGGATAATGTGAAGTGGGGATGTCGGCCCAAACCAGCATACTTCACCTCTAAATGGTGGATGTCTTTCACCTGGATGTGCAGTATCTCTCTGTGCTTGCTCCCCTTCGCTATAATTCTTCTCCTGAACGGGCTGACGGTCAGAAACATCGTAGCGGCCAGCAAGGTCCGCCGGCGGCTGAAGGGACAGAATGTCAAGGACAGCGAGACAGAGAGTCGACGCAAATCCATCGTCTTACTTTTCACCGTGTCTACCTCTTCCATACTACTCTGGACAACAGCCATTGTGAGTTTAATCTGTACACGAGTTACAGTTAATTTTGTTGCCGATGATCTCACAAGCCCTACGGCCATCGCCAACGAGGTAGGGATTTTGCTCATACGCATCAGTGCAGGCGCCAACACTTGCATCTACGCCATGACCCAAAGCAAGTTCAGACAGGAGTTGAAGAACGTTATCAATAATTTGACTCGTGTAATCTCTGCTCCCATGAAATTTCGGCGGGAATCTGATTAGAGTTGAATGACCGAATATTTCGCTGGCATTCGCTCTGTTCTACTCACCAAGCTGCGCAGTTGACATCGGGTTCTCGCTGAACGGAATACTTTAAACAGGAAAACCTACTTTTCAGACGCTCTTAGTGACAGCTATCCCTTTCCTATCAAATGCGACATTTTTCTCGGCAAGTCGGCACTTCCCCCTATGATTACTGGCCACGTTCCCTTTACGCTCCATCAGTAGGTCATGAGAGAGATTTATCCAGTGTGCACTGTTTTGCCCGAGTTACGTCCACGGTCTAAGGACATGAACAGTAACGGCCACGTCTGCAACACATTGTTTACCCACTGCATCTTGCCTCGCACTTGTCTCAGCGGATTGTGAACTGCATATATAAACCATAATTTCGGTTTAAAATTACTTCATCTCCAACTGAAAATAGAAAGGAAAAGATGCACTTAGATCTTTCCCGATTTTGGATCATGTATAACTTTACTGGGCACTGCTCCTACGGTGTTAGAATTGTTGGGGTGTGAGGACCGTGACAAAAAGTCCTTTATCTGGACATAAACTAATGTCCTATATTTATTATCACTTGATTGTGGGAATGGAGCATACTATATTGGTTGAAGATACTGGCGTAAAAATTCATGGTCGCTTTTGGAAATTATGTTTTGTCCTAAAAATAATCGGCATTAAAACGTGGCGGTCTCGCCATAGTTAGCACACATAAACATACAAATCGCTGAATGGTAGTGGTGGATTTCAGCCTTCTCGATATTAATTGGGGTTGTATTCGTGTGAAAGTCACAGAGAACGCGGGAATGAGGACAGCCTTTGAGGCAGTACGGTGGAAGTTTGAAAATTGTATTCTGAGCCTAATTGTAAGGAACGTGATGGGACAACAAGGTGAGCCGTCGATTCAGAGGTATTTTGGAGAAGGGCAGCATATCACTGAAAATTATCTGGTACATCTACAGCGGTTATTAAGACCATAGGACCACAAGACATACAAGCAGCATTAGGCCATCTGGCCTACAGAGACTGCTCCACTATTCAATCATGGCTGAATTTTTTTTTCTCCTCCTCAAACCCAGCAGCTAGCATTCTCCCCGTAACCTTTAATGCTATGTCCAGTCAGGAATCTATCAGTCTCTGCGTTAAATACACCCAACGACCTGGGCTCCACAGCTACATGTGGCAATAAGTTCCACAAATTCACCACCCTTTGGCTAAATAAATTTCTCCACATCTCTGCTTTGAAAGGGTACCCCTTTATCCTGAGACTGTGCCCTCTTGTCCTAAACTCTCCCACCAGGAGAAACATCTTTTCCACATCTACTCTGTCTCGTCCTTTCAACATTGGAAGGATTTCAATGAGATCTTCCCCACCACCTCCCACCCCCGGCATCCTTCTGAATTGCAGTGAGTACAGACCTAAAATCCTTGTGAACCTCCTCTGGACCCTCTCCAATGGCAGCACATATTTTCTAAGATTAGGGGCCCAAAGATGTTCATAATGATCAGGGTGAGGCCTCACCAGTGCCTTATATAAAAACTCCGTATCACATCCTTGCTCTTGTATTTTAGACCTCTTGAAGTGAACACGAACATAGCATTTGTCTTCATCTCCATCGACTCAACCTGTACGTTAACCTTCAGGATGTTCTGCACAAGGACTCCCATGCCCCTCTGCATCTCAGCTTCCTGGATTTTCTCACCTTTAAGAAAATATTCCACACATTTATTTCTACTACCAAAGTGCACGACCATGCATTTTTCAACATTGTATTTCTTTTGCTACTTTCTTGGCCATTTTCCCAATCTGTCAAAATCTTTCTGTGTCCTACTTGTTTATTCAACACTATCTGCCTCTTCACCAATCTTCATATCATCTGCAAACATGGCAACAAAGTTATCTATTCCATCATCTAAATAATTTATATACAGCATAAAGAGAGGTGGTCCCAACACGGACCACTGAGGAACAACACTTTAGAAGTCCACATTCTTCACTCGGGATTCTTCTAAAAAATATGTGCTTAGACTTCAGGGCCATTTTCTCAAACTTCCCATTGTATTCCCATTTCAGTAATAATTTCAAACATTTCACGTCATTTCTCAGTAATGTGTCTCAATTGACCCTTTGTGTAACATCCCCGCATTGTAAGCAGCAGGGGCTGTGTCCCGAGGCCTGACCCTTGGAGGGAAGGGTGAATGATCACGATAGCGCCCTTCAGGGGAATTGGATGGCAGGACAGAATTTAAGTATAATCAAAAACAACGAGAACTGGAGAAATGGAAAGGAAGCCGGAAAGATAAAAGGTTCAGGATGGTTTCATGTCACTTCTGACACAGGAGTGTAAAGGAGAACGAAATAATTGTTACTTCAGAACCGATGCAGCACAAAAAGAGCACAATAAGGTAAAGGATGCAATAATAGAAAGTGCAGTATACCTACATGCATAAGATAGCATATGTACAAATATTGTATGTCCATACCGTGACGCTAGGAACAGGAGTATCTGGACAAAAGGCGTCTGAAACAAAATTATATTGTAGTGGTGGGTGTGGGGATTGGGCGTTTGTGGAGGGGCGGGTTAGTGTGTGGAGCTGTCTATCGTCCTTATTTCATAGGGAAAGTAACGGTTTTTGAGTTTGTTAGCGTGTGATGGATGCTACGTAACATCAACCCGGATCAAGTAGCACAAATAGATCATGAGCAGGGCAGGTGGGATCTTTCATGATTTTATTCTCCATCTTCGAGCACCTTTCTGTGTCTACGTCCTTGATGGTAGGTAGGCTAGTGCCAGGGATGCGTTGGACAGTTTTGACTGGCAGTTTTAGAGTCTTCTGATCCACCACAATGCAGTTTCCCTACCAAGCAGAGAAGCATCAGGTTAGAATGTTCTCTATTGCGCATCTGCAAAAGCATATGAGTATAGATGTGCAGTGTTCAGCTCCATTCAAACTCTTCAGAAAGTAGAGACGTTCGTGAGCGTTTCTGATTGTGTAGAATGTGTTCTGGGACCATGAAAGATATTGCAAGATGTGCACTCCCAAGAATTTGAAACTGCTTACAGTTTCCGCTGCTGTGCCGCTGATATAAAGAACCTAAACAAGAAATCAGAACACCTATGTGAAGCACGAAATGTGCTAGCAAGCACTGCTAAGAAAACTTTCAAGGAAGATTACACATTAATCATAAAAAAACAATGTCACGAGCAAAAGGGAGGTTCATTCAAGGTGAAAGGGGGATTAATTTATACTTGGACAGGAGCTGAAGAACTAAATTGATATTCACATTGATACCCATCAAGTGGTAGGACGTGATATTAGGAAGGAAGGAGTATAGTCTAGGCCTTGCTGAGAATGGCTATGAGGAAATATATGCAATTCAAATAACTTCTAGATGGACTAGAGAAAATTGCATGGAAGTCATTCAAGGATGTTGTTGAGAAATTTCCTGGCAACGGCAGACCACGCAACTAAGTGCAGCCGGTTGACAACATGCTTCAAGCAAACAGAACTAGGAAGTGCAAATTGTCACTAAGGATTGATTTTTTGAATTCCCATTTAGAATTGTTGGTGTTGTCAGTGACGAATGATTTCACCAAGGAATTATGATCAGAGAGAAACAGCTTCAGGGCAATGGGTATCCATCAATACTGGCTGATTATTGTTGGATACTTAAGCGAGTAGACTCAGGCACTGAGTACAATGGAAAATCATTAACAAAATATTTTTTGAACATAGAATATCGAAAACCTACAGCACAATCCAGGTCCTTCGGCCCATAAAGCTGTGCTGGACATTTACTTACTTTAGAAATTTCCTAGGGTTACCCACAGCCCTCTAGTTTTGTAAGGTCTATGTAACTATCCAAGGGGCTCTTAAGAAAGCCTGTTGTATCTGCTTCCACCACCGTCGCCGACAGCCCATTCCACGCACTCACCACTCCGCGTAAATAAACTTACCCCTGACATCTCCTCCGTACCTACTTTCAGGCACCTTAAAACTGTGCCATCTCGGTTTAGCCACTTCAGCCCTAGAACTAGCTTAGTTGAACTATTGCAAGGCGTCACCATTTAAACGCATTATTTACAATAAAATTTCAGTTCTTGATTCTCCCATTTCCTACGTGATACGTAGTCGGAAATGATATTTGTTTTCAACTTTAAGCGTTTTACCATGACCAGAAAAACTTATAAGGAAGCAAAACTTTCAAAAACAAATGTCCAGTGCGATAATTCTAGATTCTAGTATTTGCAGATCTCGTAAATGCTGGACAAGTTTGTCTGGTCAACCAGTATCTAGAGCGATTAGCCTTCCGTACAGGAGAGAAAGAGATTCGAATTGCCTGTGCTGCGATATTACAGTTTGAGGAAATGAAGTGACCTGAAACTGATGACTGGAATAATCCCAATAACACGCCGAGAGAGTAAGGAGGCAGGGTGCATGAATCTGCTGGCAGAGTCTTGGTGGATTTGCAGGATCTTGCGAAAGATGTTCAGTAGAAGGAACAATGGAAGACTGCCCTTCATCTGTCATTCAGGAGAGGTGGTGTGGACAAAGGTGCGGATAGAAGATGTGAAAAAGTCAGTGGCATAATCCACTGTGGGAAAATAATAAAAAAAGCCTTGTAGAAGAAGGAAAATATTTTAGAGTTTTCGATTGAATGTTAGGGAGTTCTTACAGGAAGGGTCAGCCGTAAGTTTATTTCCATGTTGGATAACTCGATTACATTGATTATTTAAGGTAGAGTTCAGAACCGAAGACAGTATTCTCGAATGCCAAGTACAGATCTCTGTGCTAATGATACTTATTTCTGGTTATGCACTTCACAAAACAGCCTACTAACGATGCATTTGTGTTTAACAATGCTTCTTCCAGGAAACAATCAGACTGTTGGACAATGTAAAATGCTGTAGGCCTGTTTCAGACATGGAGGGTTGGGGGATGGAAGGTGATGGGGAAGGGAGCTGCGTGGCCTTGGTTTTAGCGCGGACTAGGCCTCAATCCATGGGCTTTCCTGTTGCAGCAGGACAGGAGAGAAAGCACCAGAGGTGGGGAGGCGCATATCTCAGGTTCAGATGGGGGCTTGCCTTCACCATCAGTGCTGACCTCCATTATTCAGTGAGTGGAATTGCAAGCTCCATTGCGGTTGTGTGCACGTGTGCGCTCGTTTGAAGAATGCCAGGAACTAATTTTTTTGGCCGATTGCACCTATGCACCATCAATTTCAGGGACATATCAGTCAAGGGCTTGGGCAGTAAATATATATATTTTTTCCTTGTCTCTAAAATTGATTGCTACCTTGCATGAACTATATGTGCCGTGTGCTGTGTATGCTTTGCACCTTGGCTCCGGAGGACTATTCGTTCAGCCGTATTCCTGTATGGTTAAATGATAATTAAACATACGGTACATAAGTGTTAGGCACGTATATAACTAGCGTGACTGAGGCATTTGCATAATACTAGAGTAAATTTCTATATTGCACTGTACTGCTGTACAAAAACCAACAAATTTCATGATATATGTCGGTGATGACAAAGCTGATTCTGATGTGGCTCTCTTGTGTGAACTAAGAGTGGGAAGGAGGCAGGGAGAGAAGAATTAAGGTTGGGAAAGTGGAAGACAGAGGAGAAGGAGTGGGAATCACCACAAAGACATCATGTGATGATCAACAAATTCCAATTGTTTGAAATCAACTTGCCCTTCCTCTTGTCACGAGACTGGATCTGTATGCACTAGCGCCACTCCACCCCGGCATTCCGTTCCAATATCCTTTGCTCCCGCCAGCTTTACAAACTCGACTTCTTTCACGTTGACAAATGCAGCAGAGTGCAAAAGTCTTAGGTACGTGAGCATTTATACTAAATGTGCTTAAGACTTTTGCACAGTACTGTAACTTAAGTAACTTGATTTCAACATGTGTATCGGGAATTGGCCTATTGAAGGCGGCTGGCTGTCCATCAATTTTAATAATTATTCCTATGTATTTTATGAGAAAGTTTGTAATACTTGATTTTCAGCAGCTCTCGGGCATAAAGCACAAATCCATAGATTGTGCAAGATTCTGACAAGGGCATAATTTCTGACCAGTGTTGCACGATCTTGTTACCTTTCGCCTTCTCCTAGTGTTTCAAATTTGGAGTGAGTATTCAACAACTTTAAATTCCTCTGTGTTATAATTTCAGACAAACTGCCCTGGGCCCATTACCTGTCCAATTACAAAGAGAGAACGGCAGCGTAAGCGTGTGCGGAAATTCGGCATGGCATCTAAAACTTTGACAAACTGCTGTAGGTATGTGGGGGAGAGAATATTGACGGAATGCATCACAACCTGAAATGGAAACACCAATGTTCTTGAATGAAAAATAACCGTAAAAAAGTAATGGATACGACCCACTTCATCACGAGTAAATCCCTCCGCATCATAAAGCACATCCCACACCCCCATCATCTCAATTAAAATGAGCACGGCTGAGTGATTAAGGAATCGCAAGCAATTTAAGTGGAGCGTTAGCAAGGAAAGGCAATTAATACAAATGGACTAGCTGGTCTTATTGGGCTCCTTTTCTACTGTAAATACATTTTGCACAGGACGGCTAACTTACACCAGGTGTGTCGAGTTGCAGCGCCTGGGGGACTGAGTTAGCGAACTGAAGAAGCAGCTCCATGATCTTCGCCTAGTCAGGGAATGCGAGGAGGTGACAGAGAGGACTTATAGGCAGGTGGTCACACCGGGGCCACTGGAGACGGACAAGTGGGTCACAGTCAGCAGTCAGGAGGAGGAAGGGATAGAGTCAGGTAATAGAGTGTACCCATGTGGCTGCACCCCTTGACAATAAGTATTCCTGTTTGAGTACTGTTGGGGAGTGGGGACAGCCTACCTGGGGGAAGCGGCAGTGGCCGTGCCTCTGGCACAGAGTCTGGTCCTGTGGCTCAGAAGAGTAGGGAAGTGAAGAGGAAGGCAGTAGTGATAGGCGACTCTATGGTTAGGGGGTCATACAGACGATTCTCTGGACGCAGGAAAGAAACTCGGATGGTAGTTTGCCTCCCAGGTGCCAGGGTCCGGGATGTTTCAGATCGCGTCCAAGATATCTTGCAGTGGCCGGCAGAACAGCCAGAGGTCGTGATACATATTGGTACCAATTACAAAGGTATGAAAAGGAAAGAGGCCCTGAAAAAAAGACTACAGGGAGTTAGCAGGGAAGTTGAGAAGCAGGACCGCAACGGTAATAATCTCGGGATTACTGCATGTGCCACGCGACAGTGACAATAGGAACAGAATGAGGTGGAGGATGAATGCGTGGCAGAGGGATTGGAGCAGGGGTTAGGGATTCAGATTTCTGGATCATTG
The DNA here is from genome assembly GCF_048418815.1 of Hemitrygon akajei. Taxonomy (NCBI): domain Eukaryota; kingdom Metazoa; phylum Chordata; class Chondrichthyes; order Myliobatiformes; family Dasyatidae; genus Hemitrygon; species Hemitrygon akajei. Next base: position 149,246,338 of record NC_133125.1, read on the forward strand.
GGACCTCTTTTGGGGCAGGTGTGATCTGTACGAAAAGGACAGGTTGCACTTGAATCCCAGGGGGACCAATATCCTGGCGGGGAGGTTTGCTAAGGCTACTGCGGAGAGTTTAAACTAGAATTGTTCGGGGTTGGGAACCGAACTGAAGAGACAGGGGATTGTTGTCTGGCGTACTGACTTCTACGTGGCCGAGGCACAGCAACAACTCTCTAATACCTCCTCTTATTTACCCCTTGATCATGACCCCACTAAGGAGCACCAGGCCATTGTCTCCGATACCATCGCCAACCTTATCAGCTCTGGGGATCTCCCATCCACTGCCACCAACCTCATAATTCCCACACCCCACACTTCCCGTTTCTACCTCCTACCCAAGATCCACAAACCTGCCTGTCCAGGTGGACCTATTGTCTCAGCTTGCTCCTGCCCCACTGAACTCATTTCTGCATAAGTTGACACTGTCTTATCCCTCCTTGTTCAAACTTTTCCCACCTATGTTCGTGACACTTTTCATGCTTTGAATTTTTTCAATGATTTTAAGGTAGCTGGCCCCCACCGCCTTATTTTCACCATGGACGTCCAGTCCCTATATACATCCATCCCCCACCAAGATGGTCTCGAAGCTCTTCGCTTCTTCTTGGATTCCAGACCTAACCAATTCCCCTCTACCACCACTCTCCGCCATCTAGCGGAATTAGTTCTTACTCTCAATATTTTTTCCTTTGGCTGCTCCCACTTCCTCCAAACCAAGGGTGTAGCCATGGGCACCCGTATGGGTCCCAGTTATGCCTGTCTTTTTGTTGGCTTTATGGAACAGTCCACGTTCCAAGTCTATACGTGTATCCATCCTCCTCTTTTCCTTCGCTACATCGACGACTGCATTGGCGCTGCCTCCTGCACGCATGCTGAGCTCGTTGACTTCATTAACTTTGCCTCCAACTTTCACCCTGCCCTCAAATTTACCTGGTCCATTTCCGACACCTCCCTCCCCTTTCTTGATCTTTCTGTCTCTGGAGACAGCTTACCTACTGATATCTACTTTAAGGCTACAGACTCTCACAGCTACCTGGACTATTTCTCTTCCCACCCTGTCTCTTGCAAAAATGCTATCCCCTTATCACAATTCCTCCGTCTCCGCCGCATCTGCTCTCAGGATGAGGCTTTTCATTCCATGACGAAGGAAGTGTCTTCTTTTTTTAAACAAAATGGCTTCCCTTCTTCCACCATCAATTCAGCTCTCAAACGCATCTCTCCCATTTCCCGCACATCTGCCCTCACCCCATCTGTCCGCCACCCCACTCGGGATAGGGTTCCCCTTGTCCTCACTTACCACCCCACCAGCCTCCAGGTCCAACGTATAATTCTCCGTAACTTCCGCCACCTCCAACGGGATCCCACTACCAAGCACATCTTTTCCTCCCCCCTCTTTCTGCTTTCCGCAGGGATCGCTCCCTACGCGACTCCCTGGTCCACTCGTCCCCCCCCCCCCCCATTCCTTCCCACCAATATTCCTCCTGGCACTTATCCTTGTAAGCGGAACAAGTGCTACACCTGCCCTTAAACTTCCTCCCTCACCACCATTCAGGGCCCCAGACAGTCCTTCCAGGTGAGGCGACACTTCACCTGTGAGTCGGCTGGTGTGGTATACTGCGTCCAGTGCTCCCGGTGTGGCCTTTTATATATTGGTGAGACCCGACGCAGACTGGGAGACCGTTTCACTGAACACCTACGCTCTGTACGCCAGAGAAAGCAGGATCTCCCAGAGGCCACACATTTTAATTCCACGTCTCATTCCCATTCCGATATGTCTATCCATGGCCTCCTCTACTGTCAAAATGAATCCAAACTCAGGTTGGAGGAACAACACCTTATATACAGGCTGGGTAGCCTCCAACCTGATGGCATGAACATTGACTTCTCTAACTTCCGTTAATGCCCCTCCTCCCCTTCTTACCCCATCCCTGACATATTTATTTGTTTGCCTGTTCTCCATCTCCCTCTAGTGCTTCCCCCCCCCCCTTTCTTTCTCCTGAGGCCTCCCGTCCCATGATCCTTTCCCTTCTCCAGCTCGGTATCACTTTCACCAATCACCTTTCAAGCTCTTAGGTTCATCCCACCCCCTCCGGTCTTCTCCTATAATTTCGCATTTCCCCCACCCCCCACTACTTTCAAATCTCTTATTATCCTTCCTTTCAGTTAGTCCTGACGAGGGGTCTCGGCCCGAAACGTCGACAGTGCTTCTCCTTATAGATGCTGTCTGGCCTGCTGTGTTCCACCAGCATTTTCTGTGTGTTGTTGTAGACTGTGGAAGAGGAGGTTAGTTCACAAATAGAGAAAGCTTGTAGACTATGAGAGCGGGAGGATAAGCAGGTAATAGAGAAGGGAAGCGCTCAGACTGAAGGCTTGAGTTGTGTCTATTTTAATATAAGGACTGTTGTGAACAAAGCGGATGAGCTTAGAGTGTGGATCAGGACTTGGAGATGTGATGTGCTGGCCATTACAGAGACCTGGATGGCTCAGGGACAGGATTGGTTACTTCAAGTGCCGGGTTTTCGAAGTTTCAGAAAGGACAGGGAGGGAGTGAAAAGAGGTTGGGGTGTTGCACTGTTGATCAGAGATAGTGTCAGGGCTGCAGAAAAGGTGAACGCCATGGAGGGATTGCCTCAGATTCTCTGTGGGTGGAGGTTAGGATCAGGAAATGGTCAATAACTTTACTGGGTGTTTTTTTTATAGGCGACCCAGTAGTACAGTGATATCGAGGAGCAGATGGGGAAACAGATCCTGTAAAAGTGTAATAATAACAGAGTTGTTGTGATGGGAGATTTTACTTTCCCAAATATTGATTGACATGTCCCTAGAGCAAGAGGTTTAGATGGAGTGGAGTTTGTTATGTGTGTTCAGGAAGGTTTCTTGACAAAGCATATAGATAAGCCTACAAGAGGAGAGGTGGTACTAGATTTCGTTTCGGGAAATGAAACTGGTCAGGTGTAAGATATGTCTGTGGGGGCGGATTTTGGAAATAGTGATCACAATTCTATCTCCCTTACAATAGCACTGGAGAGAGATAAGTGGAATTATGAGACTATCAGACAAGAAATTGAAAGAATAAATTGGTAACAGATGTTCTCAGAGAAAAGTACAGAAGAAATGTGGCAAATATTCGGGGGTTATTTGTGTAGAGTTCTGTATAGGTACGTTCCAATGAGACAGGGAAGTTATGGTAGGCTACAGGAACCGTGGTGTATAAAGGTTGTAATAAATATACTCAAGAAGAAAAGAAAAACATACAAAAGGTTCAGAATGCTGGGTAATTTTAGAGATCTAGAAGATTATAAGGCTACTAGGAAGGAGATTAAGAAGGAAATTAGGAGCGGCTGCAGGAGCCATGAGAAGGCCTTGGCAGGCAGAATTAAGGAAAACCCCAAGGCATTCTGCAAGTATGTGAAGAGCAAGAGGATAAGGTGTGAAAAAAATTGGACCTATGAAGTGTGACAGTGCGAAAGTGTGTATGGAACCGAAGGATATAGCAAAGGTGCTAAATAAATACTTAACTTCAGCATTCACTATGGAAAAGGATCTTAGTGATTTTAGTGATGATTTGCAGCAGACTTAAATGATTGAGCATGTAGATAATAAGAGGATGTGTTGGAGCTTTTGGAAACCATCAAGTTGGATAAGTCGCCGGGATCGAACGAGATGAACCACAGGCTACTGTGTGAGGCGAGGGAAGAGATCGCTGAGCCTCTGGCAATGATCTTTGCATCATAATGGCGAATGGCGAGGTTCCGGAGGATTGGACGGTTGCGGATCTTGTTCCTTTATTCAAGAAAGGGAGTAGAGATAGCCCAGCAAATTATAGACCAGTGAGTCTTACTTCAGTGGTTAGTAAGTTGATGGAGAAGATCCTAAGAGGCAGGATTTATGAACACTTGGAGAGATATAATATGATTAGGTGTACTCTATATAATATGATTAGGTGTAGTCAGCATGGCTTTGTCAAGGGCAGATCGTGGCTTACGAACTTGATAGAATTTTTTGAGGATGTGAGTGAGCACATTGATGAAGGAAGAGCAGTAGATATAGTGTATATGGATTTCAGCAAGGCATTTGATAAAGTACCCAATGCAAGGCTTATTGAGAAAGTAAGCAGGCATGGGGTCCAACGGTACATTGCCTTGTTGATCCAGCACTTGTTTCCCCACAGACGGCAAAGAGTGGTTGGAGACGGGTCATATTCTGCATGGAGGACGGTCACCAGCAGAGTGCCTCAGTGATCTGTTCTGGGACCCTTACTATTCATGATTTGTATAAATGACCTGGATGAGGAAGTGGAGGGATGTATCAGTAAGTTTGCTGATGACACAAAGGTTGGAGGTGTTGTGGATAGAGCGGAGGGCTGTCAGATTTTACAGCAGGACATTAAAAGGATGCAAAACTGTGCTGAGAAGTGGCAGATGGAGATCAACCCAGGTAAGTGTGAAGTGGTTCATTTTGGTAGGTTAAGTATAGAAACATAGAAACATAGAAAATAGGTGCAGGAGTAGGCCATTCGGCCCTTCGAGCCTGCACCGCCATTCAGTATGATCATGGCTGATCATCCAACTCAGAACCCTGTACCGGCTTTATCCCATACCCCCTGATCCATTTAGCCACAAGGGCCATATGTAACTTCCTCTTAAATATAGCCAATGAACCGGCCTCAACTGTTTCCTGTGGCAGAGAATTCCACAGATTCACCACTCTCTGTGTGAAGAGGTTTTTCCTCATCTCAGTCCTAAAAGGCTTCCCCTTTATCCTTAAACTGTGACCCCTCGTTCTGGACTTGCCCAACATCGGAAACAATCTTCCTGCATCCAGCCTGTCCAATCCCTTTAGAATATTATATGTTTCAATAAGATCCCCCCTCAATCTTCTACATTCTAGTGAGTATAAGCCTAGTCGATCCAGTCTTTCTTCATATGAAAGTCCTGCCATCCCAGGAATCAATCTGGTGAACCTTCTTTGTACTCCCTCTATGGCAAGAATGTCTTTCCTCAGAATAGGGGACCAAAACTGCACACAATACTCTAGGTGCGGTCTCACCAAGGCCTTGTACAACTGCAGTAGAACCTCCCTGCCCCTGTACTCAAATCCTTTTGCTATGAATGCCAACATACCATTTGCCTTTTTCACCGCCTGCCGTACCTGCATGCCCACCTTCAATGACTGGTGTACAATGACATCCAGGTCTCGTTGCACCTCCCCTTTTCCTAATCGGCCACCATTCAGATAATAATCAGTTTTCCTGTTCTTGCAACCAAAGTGGATAACCTCACATTTATCCACTTTAAATTGCATCTGCCATGAATTTTCCCTCTCACCTAACCCATCAAAGTCACCCTGCCTCCTCTTATCATCCTCCTCACAGCTAACACCTCCGCCCAGCTTCGTGTCATCCGCAAACTTGGAGATGCTGCATTTAATTCCCTCGTCTAAATCATTAATAGATATTGTACACAACCGGGGTCCCCGCACTGAGCCTTGCGGTACCCCACTAGTCACTGCCTGCCATTCTGAAAAGGTGCCATTTACTCCCACTCTTTGCTTCCTGTCTGCCAACCAATTATCTATCCACATCAATACCATAACCCCAATACCATGTGCTTTAAGTTTGGACACTAATCTCCTGTGTGGGACCTTGTCAAAAGCCTTTTGAAAATATAAATATACCACATCCACTGGCTCTCCCTTATTCACTCTACTAGTTACATCTTCAAAAAATTCTATAAGATTCCTCAGACATGATTTTCCTTTCACAAATCCATGTTGACTTTGTCCGATGATTTCACCTCTTTCCAAATGTGCTGTTATCACATCTTCCATAACCGACTCTAGCATTTTCCCCACCACCGATGTCAGACTCACCGGTCTATAATTCCCAGGTTTTTCTCTCCCTCACTGTTAAAAAGTGGGGTTACATTAGCCACCCTCCAATCCTCAGGAACTAATCCAGAATCTAAGGAGTTTTGAAAAATTATCACTAATACATCCACTATTCCTTTGGCTACTTCCTTAAGCACTCTGGGATGCAGACCATCTGGCCCTGGGGATTTGTCTGCCTTTAATCCCTTCAATTTACCTAACACCACTTCCCTATTAACAGGTATTTCCCTCAGTTCCTCCATCTCACTAGACCCTCGGTCCCTTACTATTTTCGGAAGATCATTTATGTCCTCCTTAGTGAAGACAGAACCAAAGTAGTTATTCAATTGGTCTGCCATGTCTTTGTTCCCCATGATCAATTCACCTGTTTCTGACTGTAAGGGACCTACATTCGTCTTGACCAATCTTTTTCTTTTCACCTATCTATAAAAGCTTTTACAGTCAGTTTTTTAAGTTTCCTGCCAGCTTTCTCCCATAATCTTTTTTCCCTTTCACTTAAGCCCTTTGTCCTACTCTGCTGGTCTCTGAATTTCTCCCCAGTCCTCAGGTGTGCGGCTTTTTCTTGCTAATTTATATGTTTCTTCTTTGGACTTGATACTATCCCTAATTTCCCTTGTCAGCCACGGGTGCACTACCTTCCCTGGTTTATTCGTTTGCCAAACTGGGATGAACAATTGTTGTAGTTCATCCATGCGATCTTTAAATGCTTGCCATTGCATATCCACCGTCAACCCTTTGAGTATCATTTGTCAGTCTATCTTAGCTAATTCACGTCTCATACCTTCAAAGTTACCCTTCTTTAAGTTCAGAACCTTTGTTTCTGAATTAACTATGTCACTCTCCATCTTAGTGAAGAATTCCACCATATTATGGTAACTCTTACCCAAGGGGCCTCGCACGACAAGATTGCTAACTAACCCTTCCTCATTGCTCAATACCCAATCTAGAATGGCCTGCTCTCTAGTTGGTTCCTCGACCTGTTGGTTCAGAAAACCATCCCGCATACATTCCAAGAATTCCTCTTCCTCAGCACCCTTACCAATTTGGTTCACCCAATCCATGTGTAGATTGAAGTCACCCATTATAACTACTGTTACTTTATTGCACACATTTCTAATTTCCCGTTTCATGCCATCCCCAAACTCACTACTACTGTTAGGTGGCCTGTACACAACTCCCACCAGCGTTTTCTGCCACTTAGTTTTATGCAGCTCTACCCATATCGATTCCACATCCTCCAGGCTAATGTCCTTCCTTTCTATTGCGTTAATCTCCTCTCTAACCAGCAATGCTACCCCATCTCCTTTTCTTTCCTGTCTATCCCTCCTGAATATTGAATATCCCTGGATGTTGAGCTCCCATCCTTGGTCACCCTGGAGCCTTGTCTCTGTGATCCCACTAAATCATATTCATTAATAACTATCTGCACATTCAATTCATCCACCTTGTTGCGAATGCTCCTCGCATTGACACACAAAGCCTTCAGGTTTGTTTTTACAACATTCTTAGCCCTTATACAATTATGTTGAAAAGTGGCCCTTTTTGCTTTTTGCCCTGGATTTGCCTGCCTGCCACTTTTACTTTTCACCATACTATTTTTTGCTTCTACCCTCATTTTACACCCCTCTGTCTCTCTGCACTTGTCCCCATCCCTCTGCCACATTAGTTTAAAGCCTCCTGAACAGCAGTAGCAAACGCTCCCCCTAGGACATTGGTTCCAGTCCAGCCCAGGTGCAGACCGTCCTGTTTACACCGTTCGCACCTCCCCCAGAACTGGTTCCAATGCCCCAGAAATTTCAATCCCTCCCACTTGCACCATTTTTCAAGCCACGTATTCATCTGAAATATCCTCCTATTTCTACTCTGACTAGCACGTGGCACTGGTAGTAATCCAGAGATTATTACCTTTGTGGTCCTACTTTTTAGTTTATCTCCTAACTCCCTAAATTCACCTTGTAGGACCTCATTCCGTTTTTTACCTATATCGTTGGTACCTACGTGCACCACGACCACTGGCTGTTCACCCTCCCACTCCAGAATGTCCTGCAGCCGCTCAGAGACATCCTTAACCCTTGCATCAGGGAGGCAACATACCCACCTGGAGTCTCATTTGCGGCCACAGAAACGCCTATCTATTCCCCTTACAATCAAATCCCCTATCACTATAGCTCTCCCACTCCTTTTCCTTCCCTCCTGTGCCGCAGAGCCACCCAAGCTGTAATGAACTCTGCTGCTGCTGCCTTCCTCTGATGAGACATCTTCCCCAAGAGTATCCAAAACAGTATATCTGTTTAGGAGGGAGATGACCTCAGGGGACTCCTGCACTACCCGCCTACTGCTACGCAGTCTAGTGGCCACCCCTTCCCTTTCTGCCTGCGTAGCCTTTACCTGCGATGTGGCCAACTCACTGAATGTGCTATTCACGACTTTCTCAGCATCGCGGATGCTCCAGTGTGAATCCAGTCGCAGCTCCAGACGCTCAATGCGGTCTGCCAGAAGCTGCAGTTGGACACACTTCCTGCACGCATAGTCGTCAGGGACACTTGAAGTATCCCTGATTTCCCACATGCTGCAGGATGAACAAACCATGGGGTCGATCTCAGCTGCCATAACCTACGCAATACCTGCCTCAACTTTTGAAACTTCCTCCTTTTAAAGTATCTTACTCGGCCTTACCTCACTTCGAGTGAAGCTCGTCCTCAGCCTCTGCTCGCAAAGCCTCACGAGACAAACCCTTCCTACTCTGTCTCCCACTACTCCGTCGCCCGCTGCAACGTCGCCCGCTCCGTCAAACTGTTCTCTTTAAATACTCCCGCTGCCTCACGGTCCGACTTACACGCGCTTGCGCAGTCGTGCCCCCGTTAAACTGCCGAAGAAAATGACCTACTTCCAGAAACTGTTCTCTTTAAATACTCCCGCTGCCTCACGGTCCGACTTATGATGGCCGATTATAGTATTAATGGTAAGACACTTGGCAGTGTGGAGGATCAGGGGGATCTTGGGGTCCGAGTCCATAGGACGCTCAAAGCAGCTGCGCAGGTTGACTCTGGTTAAGAAGGCGTATGGTGTATTGGCCTTCATCAATCGTGGAATTTAATTTAGGAGCCGAGAGGTAATGTTGCAGCTATATAGGACCCAGGTCATACCCCACTTGGAGAACTGTGCTCAGTTCTGGTCGCCTCACTACAGGATGGATGTGGAAGCCATAGAATGGGTGCAGAGGAGATTTGCAAGGATTGCCTGCATTGGGGAGCATGCCTTATGAAAATAGGTTGAGTGAACTCGGCCTTTTCTTGGAGCAAAGGAGGATGAGAGGTGACCTGATAGAGGTGTACAAGATGATGAAAAGCATTTCAAGACGTACGAAAAAGCTGGATGAACTCAGCAGGTCGGGCAGCATCCGTTGAAAGAAGCAGTCAACGTTTCGGGTCGAAATCCTTCGTCAGGGCTAAAGGATGAGGGGGCAGGGGCCCTATAAAGAAGGTGGGGAGTGGGTGGAAAACCAATCAGAAGAAAGATCAAGGGGTGGGGGGGGGGAAGCAGGGAGAGGATAGGCAGGAGAGGTGAAGAAGGAATCTAAGGGGAAAGCACTATGAGTAGTAGAAGAAGGCAGAGTCATGAGAGGTGATTGGCAGCTAGAAGAGGAGACAAAGTAGAGGTGGGATGGGGGGAGGGAGAGGGTGGGAATTACCGGAAGTTGGAGAATTAAATGTTCATACCAAGGTGTTGGAGACTACCCAGACGGTATATGTGATGTTGTTCCTCCAACCGAAGTTTGGCCTCATCATGGCAGTAGAGGAGGCCATGTATGGACATATCTGAATGGGAATGAGAGGGAGAGTTGAAGTGAGTGGCAACCGGGAGATCCTGTCTGTTGTGGCGGACGGAGCGTAGGTGCTCGACGAAGCAATCCCCCAATCTGCGTCGGGTCTCGCCGATGTAGAGGAGGCCGCACCAGGGAGCACCGGATGCAATAGATTACCCCAACAGACTCACAAGTGAAGTGTTGCCTCACCTGGAAGGACTGTTTGGGGCCCTAAATGGTGGTAAGAGATGAGGTGTACGGACAGGTGTAGCACTTACGCTTGCAGGGATAAGTGCCAGGTGGGAGATCTGTGGGGAGGGACGTGTGGACCAGGCAGTCGCGGAGGGAACGATCCCTGCGAAAAGCAGAGAGGAGTAGAGAGGGAAAGATGTCCTTAGTGGTGGGGTCCTGTTGAATGTGGCAGAAGTTGCGGAGGATAATATGCTGGATCCGGAGGCTTGGGAGGGTGATAGGTGAGGACAAGGGGGACACGGTCCCTATTCTGGTGACGGGAGGATGGGGTGAGGGCTGAAGTGCGGGAAATGGAGGAGATGCGGGTGAGGGCATCATTGATGATGGCAGAAGGGAAACCACGATTCTTAAAGAAAGAGGACATTTGGGATATCATGGAACGGAAAGCCTCATCCTTGGAGCAGATGTGGTGGAGACGGAGGAACTGGGAATAGGGAATAGAATTTTTGCATTTGGCAGGGTGGGAGATAGTTTAAAATATCAACCCTGATATTCATGCGGAGACTGAATTATCACCTGATTGATGCACCATTTTAACAAAGTGTCAATGAGCTGCCACTGTCTGATATGTGAAACCAAAAATAAAATAGCTTCAAATTCCCGAAATCTAACATAAAGCAGTTCTGATTAAACGCCTTGGACTGAAACGTTTACTGTTTCTCTTCCCACAAATACAGCCTTGTCTATTACCCTCGTTGTCTCTTTTACTTTAGATTTCCGGTATCTACAGTTATGGTTGTGTCTCTTAGTGTTGAAATCTCTGGTACTTCTCTGCCAGGAATGGAAAAGCTGCGGAATTCTCCTCTGCTCACTGGAATTTCCGGTTGCATCGCCATCGAATACTCTTCGACCTGACATACTAACTCTGTTTCACTTACCGCAGGTGCGGCCCAACATGTTAAGTATTACTCATCTAATTGCCATGTGGTTGAGGTGGGCACAATCGCATTAATCTGTCATTGAACATTCCGTTCAATTTCTTAACACTTTACTCTACCCAGCCGTTCAAGACATCGCCTTTAAGTCAATAAAATAGTTTTATACGGTCTGCCTTTTCTTCATTTCCATCCACTCTACCTGAGAGAAAACCAGTCCTGGGTTGAGAAAGGGCGGGTTCATTCGCACGTGAGATCACTGTGTATGTTACTTCTTGATATTAATGTGTTCTTATAGTAAATACGATCATACGGCTTATGGAGACTCTGCCGGGTCTGAGCACAATCCAATTTCACCGAGTGCCATTCCCTTGCAGAATAGCATTACTCACTGTGAGTATTCTACCGCTCAGCGACACGCTGGGCAGTTTAAAGCGGCCAATTAACCTGCCAACCCGCACGACATTGAAATAATTGGAGGAAACCAGAGTGCCTGCAGGAAAACAACCTGGAGATATCGGTAGAACGTACAAACCCCACACTACCGGAAAATAAGATTGAATCTCAGACATTTTAACGGTAAGGGGAGTTTTAACTCAGTAATAGCTTGTGAAGCCTCACTTATTCGGAGTCAACCTCCTGGCAGAGGAGACCGGTGTGAAGAGCTTCAGTATGAAAACTAAAATAAGCCACTCCTTCAGATGTAGGGGCTCTTGAAACCCGCGGATGATTCTGAGAAAGGGCGAGAGGTGAAATTGCAAACCAGTTAAATGAACTGAGCTATGGGCTCTGATTTATTGCAGCTGCTTAAGTTCTTTATAAACACTAACAATGATAATAAATGGATATGTAATCATCTTCTTTACTTCCTCCCGAAATCTTCTCTGAACTAATGCATAAATACAAGTGTTAGTACAGGAACTCAAATACATCAGCAGAAGCGTGAATCTAATTGCCAGATACAACGACCTCGGAGCACTGACCGCAAAACTTTGTGTGACTTCGAAACATACGTCAAGTATCATAATTGGAGCCCACAATGCAGTAAAGCTGCCCGAGACAGCAAAGAGCAAAATGATGGACATTCTCCGGTTCTTCATCTCGGGGTCACAGCTCTCACAGCTCCCGCGCTGTTTCAGAGCTTTGCGAGCTCTGCTCACCAGTAAAATATGCTGGGCGGTGAGAAAGTTTAACAACAATAGCAGAGGCAGTGGCAGCAAGGGTAGTAAAAGTTTGGAAAGCCATTTGTAAGCCTTCCATGCTGGTGAGGTAACGTACTCCGTTACAGTGCGACAACCCCGTTGTATATCACCAACGACATAACGGGGTTCGTTACGGAAATAAACTGGAATGTGGATCAAAAAGCTGAAAACACACACAATTGTTAGAATCACAGTGGCGCTTCGTTCCGTACAATATTTTGATTTTAATTTCTGGCAACAAATGGCTAGGAAACGGTCAATTGTGAATGCCACTGTAGACCAGACGGAAAATTGCATGCTAGATATTTGTATAAAGGACGAAAGGCGACAAGTAAATGTGTATGCCAGGAATGAATCCAGAAAATAATAGGCGAGGACGTTTCCAACAGTAACATTAAAGATACAGACCATTAGGTCTGCCGCTGCCATTGTTACCATGTAACGAATGACTCCTCTGGAGAGACCGCCCACTCCCCGGGACAGGACCACAAGTGAGAGCACGTTCGCTGCAACAAGATGGAAAAAAAAGCAAATTACCTGAGGTACAGCTCAGCTGCATAGACTCAAGCAATCGAATTGTTCGGAACAATCCAGAAATTCGTAACGTATTTAGTAGTTGTCACAGTGCCGGTACCATTGGCTAGGATATGTGAAACAAAACGGGAACTTTCCGGTTTGAAAAAACGAGATACTGCAGAAGTTGGCGTATGGGACAATATAAAACAAATTGCTAGAGGAACTTGCTGGATTGAACAACATCTATAGAGGGAAACTCTATAGACTTCTCGTGTCGAGACCTTTCATTACTAACTATTCAACATCCGAAGCCATTAAAACCGCGGAGAATTTGGGTTCGACATTTCCTTCCAACATAGACTTTTTGTGAATGTTCTGTTGAGAGGAGAGTTGAAAGTAAGTGTGCTCTGCTTCCTTCCAATATCTTAAGCGAACTTTAGTTAAATTATTGTTCACACCCTGACAAAGTGATAGCTGAACGTTTTTCTGTCTCTGTCCCAGTCAGGGTCAGCTCCGTGCTCGGAAGCGGCAGAGACACGAAAATCTTCCAAGCTGGCAAATATAAGGTTTTCACCCGAAGCGTTGACAATTCCTTTTGACAATTTTTGACAATTTGAGCAATCAAAATCAAAGCTGGGAGATATCAACAAGGTAACTCACCAGGGATACCGACAATGGCAAGAATCGGATAGCAAAACACCGTGACATCCACCACGGCCGTTCGTTCCATTTTACACGGATAGGAGTAAGATGTTTTTTTAGCCACAGTCTAAATCTCGCTCTGAAGCGTCTCGCTGTACGGTCTGATTTATAACCCTTCGTTCTCTTCTGGGAAAATATGTTACACAAGAACACATTCCATCTAACAACTCGTTCAGTTCTTACTAACTGATTGAAATGCGTCAGCTCCGTGCACGGTAATTACCACGGGTGATTGAAACAAACAAGGGTTCACCAGGCAGGTCCAGGCTCGTTACTGAGCCTGTGGTGGAAGTGTAACACGGACACCTACGTTTATCTGTCACCCATCGTTCAAATGTGTCTGCATCAGTGAGGGCAATAGGCCACATTTCGAACTTTCTCCCTCTTTGTCTACCTCTCTTGGTCACTTTTAGTAGCGTTCATTCGGTAAGCCTACGCGTTAATTCGACCTTCGATACCATTCTTTTGGTTTAAACACAATACCCACATTCTGTTTAATGTAATAGCAACAGAGAAACGTATAAATCCTACAGCTCAACACAGGCCGTTCGGCCCACAAAGCTGTGCCGAACATAAACTTACTTTAGAAATTATCTTGGGTTCCCCAGAGCACTCTATTTTCTAAGCTGCATGTGCCTGTCCAAGAGTCTCTTAAAATACCCTGTTGTATCCGCCTCCACCATCGTCCCGCGCACTCACCAGTCTCTGCGTAACAAAAACTTACCCGCCATCTCCTCTGTACCTACTTCCAAGCACCTTAAACCTGTGCCCTCTCGTTTTAGACATTTCTGCCCTGGGAAAAAGCCTCTGACTATCCACACGATCAATGCCTCTCACCGTCATAAACACTTCTATCAGGTCACCTCTCATCCTCCATCGCTACGAGGAGAAAAAGCCAAGTTCATTCAACCTGTTCTCATAAGGCATGATCCCCAATCCAGGCAACATCCATGTAAAACTCCTCTGCACCCTTTCTATAGTTTCCACATCCTTCCTTTCTCAGGTGACCAGAATTGAGGACAGTACTTCAACTGGAGTCTGACTAGGGTCCTATATAGCTGTAACATTAACTCTCGGCTCCTGAACTCAATCCCACGGTTCATGAAGGCCAATTCACTGTGTGCTTTCTTAACCATACAGTCAAACTGCGCAGCAGCTTTGAGTGTCCTATGGATTCGGACCCCAAGATCCCTCTGATCCTCGTACTGCCAAGAGTCTTACCATTAATACCATATTCTGCCAAAATGTTTGACCTACCAAAACGAACCACCTTACACTTAACTGGGCTGAACTCTATCTGTCATTTCTGAGCACAGTTTTGCATCCTATTGATGTCCTGTTGTAAGTTGTTTTATTTATTTAATTTTTATTGTAGGAATGACACAATACAGAATACGTAATGCATTGCATTTTCCTCCATTTTACTTTTATATCTTACCCCTAAACAAAACTCCCCTCACCACCTTCCCCGAACATACCATGGCAGCTAATGTATTTAGAATACAACACTTCACAAATACAAGTACGGACATTTCACAGCCATACCCTCATACTCCTTCAAGACAAAGGCCCACACATATCCACATTTGTGGATATGTGGATATCCACATATATCCTGCTCTAATTCGATGTCACACTAATCAAGGTCCTTTTCACTTGTGAATACTGAAGCAAAGTATTCATTTAGGACCTCCCCATCCTCCTTCGCCTCCAGGCACATGTTGTCTTCTTTATCCTTTAGCGGCCCCACCTTTATTCTTGTCATCGTTTTGTTCTTCACATACGCATAGAACGACTTGGGGTTCTCTTTAATCCTACATGCCAATGCCTTCTCATGTTCCCTTCGAGCTCTCCTAAGTCCTTTCTTAAGCTCCTTCCTGGCTACCCTATATTTCTCATGAGCCCCTCCTACTTCCTACTTCTTATATCTAACATATGCTTCCTTCTTCCTCTTGAAGAGTTGCCTCACGTACTTTGTCAGCTATGGTTCCCTTTTCCTACCATTTTTTTCCTTGTCTCAGTGGGATAAACCTATCCTGAACCCAGCACAAGTGGTCCCTAAATTTCTTCCACATTACTTCAGTGCTTTCATCCTTGAACATCTGTTACCAATTTACTCTCGTTAGTTCCTGCCTCATCCCTTCATAGTTAGCCATTCCCTAGTTAAGCTCTTTCCCATTTTGTCTGTTTTCATCCTTTTCTATAGCTACGCTGAAGCTAAGTGAGTTGTGGTCACTCTCACCAAAATGCTCCTCCACCAAGAAGTCTGCCACCCGATCCGGTTCATTACCCAGAACTAGATCCAGTATGGCCTCTCTTCCCGTCGACCGGTCCACATACTGTGTCAGGAATCCTTCTTGAACATACTTTGCAGTCAGGATGTGCCAATCAATATGAGGGAAGTTGAAATCACCCATAACTACAACCTTGAATTTTCTGCACCATTCTAAAATCTGCGGGCTTATCTGCTCCTCGGTGTCCCGAGGGCTATTTGGGGGTGGGGGGGGGGCTATAGACTACTCCCAGCACAGTGATTGATCTCTTCCTATTTCTGAGTTCCACCCACACCGACTCAGAGTCCTCCCTTTCTATAGCCGTGATACTATCCCTGACCAGTTATGCTAGCCCTCCCCCACCCTTTCTACCTCCCATCCTATTCTTTTTTAAAAACCCGGTACCTGCATCAGCCAATCCTGCCCTTCCTCCAGCCAAGTTTCAGTAACTGCCACAACATCGTAGTTCCACATACTGATGCATACTCTAAGTTGATCCCCTTTATTCCGAATACTCCTAGCGTTGCAATTGACACATTTCAACCCCTCTATCTGGCTACATTTATGCTTTGTCCCCTTCCTCTCCTTCCTCCCCAACGCAGAACACATAGCATCATGTCCTTGTCCTTCTACCCTAATCTCTGCACTCACATTCTGATTTCCACCCCTCTGCCAAACTAGTTTAAACCCTCCCCAACAGCTCCAGCAAAACTGCCCGACAGGATATTGGTCCCTTTCCAGTTCAGCTGCAGCTTATCCTTTTTGTACAGGTCAGACCTTCCACAGAAGAGATCCTAATGATCCAGAAATCTGAACCTCTGCCCTGTGCACCAACTCTTCAACCACGCATTCATTTGCCATAATTCCTGTTCCTACCTTCTCAGTCTCGTGGCACAGGCAGCAATCGCGAGATTCCCACCCTTGAGGTCCTGCTTTTTAACTTCTTTCTTGACTCCCTGTAAATTCTTTATTCATGACTTCATCCCTACTCCTATCTATGTCATTTGTCTCCACGTGAACCACAACATCTGGCTGCTTACCCTCTCCTGAGATTACCGAGAACTCGATCCGATATATCACGGACCCTGGCACCAGGGAGGCAACAGACCATCCGGGATTCTCGATCTCTCTCAGAGAACCTCATATCTGTCCCCCTAACTAAGGAATCCCCTATCACCACTGCTGTCCTCTTGTCCGTCCTTTCATTCTGAGCTGAGAGTCCAGTCTCGGTGCCAGAGAAGCGACCACCACAACTTGTCCCTGGTTGGTCGTCCCCACCAACAGTACCCAAAACAGTATACTTATTGTTGATGGGAACGGCTATAGGGGTGTTTTGCTCTTTCTGTCTATTCTCCTTCCCTCTCCTAACAGTCACAGAGTTACCTGTCTCCTGACTTTTAGGGGTGACTGTCTACCTGCAACTCCGATCTATTACTGCGTCTGCCTCCCGAATGATCCGAAGTTCTTCCAGATCCAGCTCCATTTCCCTAACTCAGTTTGACAGGAGCTGCAGCTGCATTCACCTTTTGCAGGTGTAGTCGTCAGAGACAATTGTGCTGTCCCTGACTTCCCACATCCTACTATCGGAGCACTGGACTGCCCTATCTACTACCTCCATTACCAACTCCTAAGTTAATTGAATTAATTAAAGAAACTTACCCGGCCTTACCTCACTGGGATCAAGCTCGTCCTCCGCCTCTTCTTGCCGAAGCCTCTCAAGCCAAAGCCTCAAAGCTCCACTCCTTCACAAGCCCACTCATTCACTGGCGGATCTTCAGAGTGGAGAGCGGCCAGAGAGTATACCGGCAAGAAAATGCATCTCAGAATTGCATATCGTAACATGTATGCACATTTGTCATAAATTCACTTTTGAGATGAATATAGGGAACAAAGTCCCAACCGCTCAAACTTTTCCCTAAAACTCAGGTGATCACCAAACTGCGGAGCTGTGCTTTTGTGAACGCAGCCTAGCATATCACAAAAACCATCCTCTCCACTGTGCACTCATATATGTTTGTCAAATTTCAGCATGGAAATTGATAAATGACAATCGAGAAGGCTGGGACTGAATTTTAATTACACATGCATAAGAAGCAATGGGAGAGCAGCTTAGACTGCAGCTTTGCTTTTGTGAAGAGCGGTGGAATGATAAATTCACACAAATAGCATAGAACTGTTGTACCATACTTTGTAGTGATTCTGAAGAAAGAACGCATTTCCTTCACACAATATGACGACATCAAAAACACATAAAACCAGAGTTACCCAAAATAATATACAGCTAGCTAGCTCTACTGCAGAATCAGAATCAAGTATATTATCCGCAGTGGGTGTCATGAAATTTGTAAACTTAGCAGCACTAGCAAAAAGCAATACATTATAATATAGAAAGTAGAAAATAAGTAAGTAGATTGATTACAGGAAGTATATATGCTTATATTAGATTAAAATAGTACAAAACAGGAATAATATACGAATTTATTATATGTAATTTAATATATATGTGAGGCAATGTTCATGTGTTCTCTGTCAATTTGGGAATCGTATGGCAGAGGGAAAGAGGCTGCTCTTGAATCGTGAGTGTCTGTCTTCAGACTTGTGTACATCTTTCCTTACAATAATAATGAGAAGAGGGCATGACCTACTATGAAGGCCGGTACCCACGATGTAGCTGAAAAATTTTACAACTTTTTGTAGCCCTGCCCCCAACAGCAGACAGTGATGCAGCCTGTCAGAATGCTCTTCACGGTGCATCTGTAGAAGTTTCTGAGTGTTTTGGGGACAAACCAAATCTTATCAAATGCCAAATGAAATATACGCACTGTCTTGCCTTCTATATAACTGCATCAATATGTTGGGAATAGGTTAGATCCTCTGCAATCTTGACACCCAACAGCTTCAAACTGCTCACTCTCCTCACTTCCGATCCCTCTATGAGGATTGGTTCGTACTTCCTCGTCTTACTCTTCCTGAAGTCCACGATCAGCTATTTCGTCGTACTTACATTGAGTGCATGGTATATCTCGTTCCATCTCTCATCTCGCCCTTTCACCTCCATCTGAAATTCTACCAACAATGGTTGTATCATCAGCATATTTGTAGGTTGCATTTGAACTATTCTCAGCCACACAGTAATGGCTACGGAGGGAATAAAACAGTGGGCTAAGTACACACTCTTGAGGTGTTCCAGTGTTGATAGTCAGTGTGGAGGAGATATTATCACCAATCCGCACAGACTGAGGTCTTCCATTTAGGAATCCAAGGATCCGTTTGCAGAGGGAGGTATAGAGTCCCGAGTTCTGTGGCTTATTGACCAGGTTTGTGGGAATGATAGTGTTAAACGCTGAGCTATATTCAACGAACAGCATTTACATAAGTGTTTATATTGCCCAGGTGATCTAAGATCATGTGAAAAGCTGTTGAGATTGTGCTTTCCGGGGGTCTATGGTGGCAATAGAAAAACTGCAGTGCGTCCAGGTCCCTTGCTGAGGCAAGAATTCATTCTACACATGACCAAACTCTCAAAACATTTCATCACAATGGATGTGAGTGATACTGGACAGTATTCATTAGTGCAGCTCACACTTCTCTTAGCATTGGCAGGTGGAAACTTCGACCACAGCAGTGAGAGTTTGAAAATGTCATAGAAACCCTACAGCACAATACAGTCCTTTGGTCACAATGCGGTTCCAAGCAAGTACATACATTAGAAATTACCTAGGGGTACCCAGAGTCCTCCACTTTTCTAAGCTGCGTGTACCCACCACCGTCACCGTTAGCCCATTCCACACACCACTCTGTATAATAAATTACCCGATATATCCTCTGTACCTACTTCCAAGTACCTCAAAACTGTGTCCTCTCACAGTTATGCCCTTGAGTACTCCCGCCAGTTGTTTGACACAGGTAATCAGAGCCTTACCAAGTATGCATCAGAGCATGCCACCTTGCAAGGGTTCGTATTCCTGAAAGGCAGCCTGACATTGGCCGCCAAGACAGAGACCACAGTGTCTCCGCATGCTGCAGGGATCTTCACAAACTGTAGTTCCTGTGCTGTGAACAATCATATATTGCTTATGATTGCTGAAGGATATTTCTCCGAGAGTTATATATACACGGAGATGATGCTTTGCTGTATCGGTCATCTTGATGTGAAAGCTTTAGATCAAAAATGAATGTGCTCTAGGTGCCTCAATTAACCATGTATTATTCCCAGTTATCTCTACTGTTCCATTACTGAAAAGAGCCCGACTTCTAAAGCTAAATATTCAACTCCTGGCTGATTACATAGTCACTCAGCGCTACGTTAGTAGTATCCCTTCACAAAAAAGCAAACAAGTAAGGAAATAGATAAGTTCAATACAGAAAGATTATTGATGTACTGCTACATGTTCAAAAACTTACAAACGTTTGTACAAGAATATAAATTTTAAATTCAGCTGAGCTGAGGTTCCTGCACTAGTCACCAGAATTTTGAGGGTCGAGAATGCAAACTTCGTTAAAGCTATACTGCAACTGGCATTTCCATGGCTCATCACTGCCGTTTAAACACCCGTAAAAGTGTATCGGCTATTGACTGATAATTAATTTAGATTTACATACGCATATACTTAGTACAGAAACAGACCGTTCAGCCCACTATATGTTCGCAAGCATCTAAACTATTACCATTTGCCAACATTTTCTCCAATAGCATTTTATTGATAATTCAAGTGAAGGTCCAGTGATTAGGTACCACGTTCTAGTTACTGATCATTGTCATTACAGCTGAAATCTCGTTTTACTGGCGTCTCTAGAGATGCGACTCATTAGCCCCTAGCTAACATTCACCCGACTCAGTGGTGAGAAAACTACCATTTTTCAGGTTCTGTACGTCTTGGGTCATATGACTCGGTAGAGATCGTTAAGAGCACCCACCAAAGCCGGGAAGTCGGGATGGCTCGCCCACTCGAACCCCGATCTGTGCGAATATTGTGTAATTACTGTCCTCGTGCAATCACCCGAAGGCAAGAAATAACAGGATGTTCACTGCATAAAATTATAAAGAAAGCATATTTACAAATTTCAGCTTTATTGAACAGTAAGTAGGAAAAAGATAAATAAATAACGTCCTTTACAGTTAATTTAGACCAAATGTGCGCATGTTGGAGGTACAGCGGCTAACGGACTGGTGCAGAACCAAAAACCTGTCTCTTAATGTGAACAAAACAAAAGAGATTGTTGTTGACTTCAGGAGGGGATGGAGCAGCTAAAGCAGAACAGACTGCTCTTACAGAACAGCTAAAATGAAATAGCTACATCATAGCAGTAAAAATCTGAACCAGAGCGTTACAGAGTATGATAAATCATTTAGCAGCTGCCATGGTGTTCAGTATTGGTTTCTGAATATCTCGGAAGATTAATCACTTCCAATACTTTACCATTGTACTAAACATGCAAAGGACAAACTGTTGGTGTCAGGTAGCATTTGCGGAGGGAAAATGATAGTCGCTGTCTCCAATCAAGAACCTGCCTCAAGGAGAATGACGGTGGATATTTGAAGTCGTTTCTAGCAACACAGTTTCTTACGTCCTTACTAAATTTCTATTTTCATATACCCTGCGATTATTCCTGCTCAATAACTATTTACTGTCACCACATCCGCGTCGAAATGTGTGCATATGTACAAACTTTGTATTTTCAACTTGTGCAGCTGGAAGATGCCCTTTTACTGTCTAGGCTGTGACTCTGAAAAGGGTTTGCCGCATTAGCTTCCCCGTCCCCTTTGAGAGCTGGCATATGTTGCCAATTTCGGAATTCATGCCAGTTTGTGAAACAGGGGACTCCTTTGTCCATATGCTGAAATTAGGCTGAGAATCAAAATATCTTCGTTGCTCCTCAGCAACAGTACAGTGTAAAGACCACTAACTAGGCTACTTGAGCTATTGCCATATTTCAACAGTTAAATCCATAGCACTACGAATCGGAGATCTTTAATATACTATTTAATATTAGACCAGAGAAGCATAGAGTCACTTGGGTATTAACTGACATTTTCTGAAACTGATGTCCTCAGATTCACAGCTGATGCATGAACAAGCCTATGTAATCTAACTCAAAGCAGATGCCCTTACCCACTAACTTGGTGATCCTGATATAGACTGGCTCTTGTCTCAATCATTTCAAAATGACAAATCGTTTCAGTGAGTCCCCCATAGCTTCTACCATGCAATATCCTCCAGCCCCTCAACCATCTGACATCTCTATACTCCTGTGTTCAGCAAGAAGGAAAATGCCTTAGAGGAACTTTTATACAAATGTTTCATAATTGGATCAAACTTGATTCAAATGAGCAACCAGGAGTTTCCCTATAGATACAGGATTTCCATTCTGCTCTATGGCTTTTTCCCTATCATACTAGACCACATGATATATATATCCTGTAATTCTACTCCCACAACCCCACCAACTCCCTCAGATATTGCATAAGCCTTGTACTTGCTAAATCTCTCGACCTAACCACATCACTGTGCAGCATCCCCAAACAGCTGACACTTCCGCACATCTATAGGCGTGGAAACGTTACAGTTATAGTGGTTCTCCAATATAAACCATAAATATGTGTCGTTGGAGTCAATGCACTAATTCTTCTGATCACCCTGTAGAAGCTGTCCAACAGAGGATGCCTAATTGTTCTGAATCTTGCTTTCTGTCTGCCAACTATAAGACATTCGACAGACCTCAGGGGACAGTGAGCAGTTTTGACCCCCTTAGCTGAGAAGGTATGTGTTAGTATTGAAGATAGTACATAGGTGCTTCATAATCTTGGAATTAAAGAGTGACAATATGCGGAAAATTTCATCACTCAGAGCCTTTACTTTCTTGAGTTTAGAAGAATGAGAGGGGATCTAAGTGAAAGCTATTGAATACTGAAAACTCAAGAAGTTGAGAGGATACACACAACAACACACAAAATGATGGTGGAACACAGCAGGCCAGGCAGCATCTATAAGGAGAAGCACTGTCGACGTTTCAGGCCGAAACCCTTCGTCAGGACTAACTGAAAGGAAAGATAGTAAGAGATTTGAAAGTAGTGGGGGGAGGGGGAAATGCGAAATGATAGGAAAAGACCGGAGGGGGTGGGATGAAGCTAACTGCTGGAAAGGTGATTGGTGAAAGTGATACCGAGCTGGAGAAGAGAAAGGATCATGGGACGGGAGGCCTTGGGAGAAAGAAAGGTGGGGGGTGGTGGAAGCACCAGAGGGAGATGGAGAACAGGAAAACAACTAAATATGTCAGGGATGGGGTAAGAAGGGGAGGAGGGGCATTAACGGAAGTTAGAGAAGTCAATGTTCATGCCATCAGGTTGGTGGCTACCCAGCCGGTATATAAGGTGTTGTTCCTCCAACCTGAGTTTGGATTCATTTTGACAATAGAGGAGGCCATGCATAGACATATCAGAATGGGAATGGGACGTGGAATTAAAATGTGTGGCCACTTGGAGATCCTGCTTCCTCTGGCGGACCGTGCATAAGTGTTCAGCAAAACAGTCTCCCAGTCTGCGTCGGGTCTCACCAATATATAATAGGCCACACCGGGAGCACCGGACTCAGTATACCACACCAGCCAACTCACAGGTGAAGCGTCTCCTCAACTGGAAGGACTGTCAGGGGCCCTGAATGGTGCTGAGGGAGGAAGTGGAACGGCAGGTGTAGCACTTGTTCCGCTTACAATGATAAGTGCCGGGAGGGAGATTGGTGGGAAGGGATGGGGGGACGAGTGGACAAGGGAGTCGCATAGGGAGCGATCCCTGCGAAAAGCAGAAAGGGGCGGGGGAGGAAAAATGTGTTTGGTAGTGGGATCCCGTTGAGAGAATATTTCTTATAGCGGGGAGTCCAGGACTAGAGGGCATTGCCTCAGAATAGAAGGAAGCCCCTTTAGAATAGGGATGAGGAGGAATTACATCAGCCAGATGGTGCTAAATCAGTGGAATTGACTGCCACAGATGGCTGGGGAGGACAAATCGGGGGTATTTTTAAAATTGATAGGTTCTTGAATAGTGAAGGCATCTGAGGTAACAGGGAGAAGACAAGAGAATGGAGTTCAGAGGGATATATTTTAAAAATCAGCCAAAGTGGAAAAGAGGGGTAAATTCTGGAATGGTTCCAGAAGAATGGAAAATTGCAAATGTAATTCCACTCTTCAGGAAGGCAGAGTGGTAGAAGAAAGTATCGGTCAGTTAGTCTGACCTTAGTGGTTGGGAAGATGTTGGAATCGATTACTATGGATGATATCACAAGATATTTGGAATCTCATGATAATATATGCAATAGTTTGTATGGTTGCCTCAGGTGAAAATCTTGCCTGACAAATCATAGAACATTGAACAATACAGCACAGTGCAGGCACTTTGGCCCACAATGTTGTACCGACCCTTAAACCCTGCCTCCCATATACCCCCCCCCCCACCTTAAATTCCTCCATATACCTGTCTAGTAGTCTCTTAAGTTTCACCAGTGTAACTGCCTCCACAATGACTCAGGCAGTGCATTCCATGCACCAACCATTCTTTGAGTAAAAAACCTTCCTCTAATATCCCCCTTGAACTTTCCACCCCTTACCTTAAATCCATGTCCTCTTTTATTGAAAAAGTGGTGCCCTGGGTAGAGACGTTGGCGGTCCACTCTACTTATTCCCCTTAATATCTTGCATACCTCTATCATGTCTCCTCTCATCCTCCTTCTCTCCAAAGAGTAAAGCCCTAGCTCCCTTAATCTCTGATCATAATGCATACTCTCTAAACCAGGCAGCAACCTGGTAAATCTCCTCTGTACCCTTTCCAATGCTTCCACATCCTTCCTACAGTGAGGCGACCACAACTGGACACAGTACTCCAAGTGCAGCCTAACCAGAGTTTCATAGAGCTGCATCATTACCCCGTGACTTTTAAACTCTATCCCTCGACTTATGAAAGCTAACACTCCATAAGCTTTCTTACCTACTGTATCTACCTGTGGGGCAACTTTCTGGGATCTGTGGATATGTACCCCCAGATCCCTCTGCTCCTCCACACTACCAATTATTCTGCCATTTTCTTTGCACTCTGCCTTGAAGTTTGTCCTTCTAATGTGTACCACCTCACACTTCTCTGGGTTCAACTCTATCTGCCACTTCTCAGCCCACTTCTGCATCCTATCAATGTCTCTCTGCCATGTTCGACAATCCTCAACACGATCCACAACACCACCAATCTTTATGTCGTCTGCAAACTTGCGAACCCACCCTTCTACACCCACATCCAGGTCGTTAACAAATCTCATGAAAAGTAGGGGTCCCAGAACAGATCCTTGTGGGACACCACTAGTCACAACCCTCCAATCTGATTGTACTCCCTCCACCACGACCCTCTGCTTTCTGCAGGCAAGCCAATTCTGAATCGACCTAGACAAACCTCCCTGGATACCATGCCTTATGACTTTATGAATAAGCCTACCGTATGGTACCTTGTCAAATGCCTTACTAAAATCCATGTAGATCACATCCACTACACTGCCTTCATCTATATGCCTGGCTACCTCCTCAAAGAACTCTATCAGGCTTGTTAGACACGATCTGCCCTTCACAAAGTCATGCTGACTGTCCCTGATCAGAGCACGATTCTCTAAATGCCCATAGATTCTATCTCTAAGAATCTTTTCCAACAGCTTTGCCACCACAGATGTAAGGCTCCCTGGTCTACAATTACCCGGACTATCCCGACTACATTTTTTTGAACAAGGGTACAACATTCGTCTCCCTTCAATCCTCCGGTATTCTTCCCGTGGAGAACGAGGACATACAGATCCTAGCCAGAGGCTCAGCAATTTCTTCCCTCGCCTCGTGGAGCAGCCTGAGGAATATTCCAGCAGGCCCCGGGGACTTAACCGTCATAATGTATTTTAACAACTCCAATATCTCTTCTGCCTTAATATCAACATGCTCCAGAACATCAACCTCACTCATATTGCCCTCACCATCATCAAGTTCCCTCTCATTGGTGAATACCGGAAAGAAGTATTCATTGAGGACCTCGCTCAATTCCAGAGCCTCCAGGCACTTCTTCCCACTTTTATCTCTAATCAGTCCTATCTTCACTCCTATCAACCTCTTGTTATTCACATAATTGAAGAATACCTTGGGGTTTTCCATTACCCTACTCACAAATGTTTTCTCATGCCCGCTTCTTGCTCTCCTCAGCCCCTTCTTAAGCTCCTTTCTTGCTATCCTATATTCCTCAATAGACTCATCTGATCCTTGCTTCCTAAACCTCACGTATGCTGCCTTTTCCACCTCACTCGTCACTCATGGTTCCTTCACCCGACCATTCTTTATCTTCCTCACCGGGACAAATTTATCCCTAACATCCTGCAAGAGATCCCTAAACATCGACCACATGTCCATAGTACATTTCCCTGAAAAAACATCATCCCAATTCACACCCGCAAGTTCTAGCCTTATAGCCTCATAGTTTGCCCTTCCCCAATTAACAAATTTCCTGTTGGAAATCTGTTGGAATTTTTTGAAGGAACTACAAACAGCATAGACAGATGTGAATCAGTTGATGTTGTGTACGTGGATTTTCAAACGGCCTTTGACAAGGTTCCACACATGAGACTGCTTAACAGCCTACGAGCCCATGGTATGACAGGAAAAAATCTTGCATGGATATAGCAGTGGCTGATTGCCAGAAGGCAATGAGTGGAAATAAATTGAGCCTTTTCCAACTGGCTGACAGTGACTAGTAGTAATACACAAGGGTCTGTGTTAGGATCAATTCTTTTTATGTTACATGTGATTGACTTGGTTGATGGAATTAATGGATTTGTTGCGAAGTTTGCAGAATGTATAAATATGGGTGGAGGGGCAGGTTGTTTTGATGAAGTAGAGAGGCTACAGAAGGATTTAAACAGATTAGGAAAATGGGCAAAGAAATTGAATATGGAATACTGTCAGGAGGTGTATGGCCATGCATTTTGGTAGAAAAAATGAAAGGGTTGCCTATTTTCAAAATGGAGCGAAAAAACAAATAAACTGAGGTGTAAAGGGACTTGGGTGACCTGCAGGTTTCCCTGAAGATTAACTTGCAGGTTGAGTTGGTGTTGAGGAAGGCAAATGCAATATTAGCATTAATTTCCGGAGGACTAGCATATAAAAGCAAGGATGTAATGTTGATAAAGCACTGGTGAGGCCTTACTTGGAGTATTGTGGGCAGGTGGGGCCCTTATCTTAGAAAAGATGTGCTGAAACTGGAGAGAGTTCAAAGGATGTTAACGAATATAACTCGATGTTTGACAGTTTGTCATATGAAGAGTCTTTGATGCTATATTCATTAGAATTCAGAAGATTGGTGAGTGACTTACTTGAACACTAACAAATGGTGAAAGACCTTGAGAGAGTGGCTCTGCAGAGGATGCTTCCTATGGTGGGAGAATCTAAGACTAGAAGAGACAGTCTCAGAATACAGAGTCATCTTTTTAGAAGGGAGGAGGAATTTATTTATCCAGACAGTGATGAATCTGTGCAATTCAAGGTGTGGAGGCCAAGTCTTTACATATATTTAAGAGAGGTTGATAGATCCTTGTTTGGTCATGACGTGAAGTGATATGGAGAAAATGCAGGAATTTAGGGCCGAGTGGAAAATTAAATCAGCCATGATGATGTGAGTGGTGGGGTGGGGGGAGCCCTAATTCTACTCCGATACCTTATGACCTTATGGACTCAATTCTGCTCCTATATCTCTATAGCTTCTGGTCATATGGTATCGTACAGCTAATCTCACATATTTCAACTCTGCACAGATACTCTATGTGGGTTCATATCAATGGAACTCAGGAAGTCTTAAAATAGCAGAACTACTGGGCCTTTCAAAAATAATCTTTTAGTTCTGTCTCCATTTTTTGGATTCACTTGGGTATATAAATGAGTCAGAGTCCACAGAATTTTGAAAATTGATTCTCAATGCAGCTATTAATTTGAAATCCACTCTTTAAATACTGATGGATATAAATATCAGGCCAGGGGATTTTTCAATCCCAATAAATTTTGTAATACCATTTACCAACCAATGTTGATTTAATTTAGCTCTTTTCAATTTATTTTGTTCTCCAGTGTTTCTGCGGGTTAGATATAGTTCCCATTGTAAAAGCAATTTTTTTAAAAATATATATTTTATTTTTTTATGATTAACATCATCCATGTTAATGCGGAACTCTGCTGACATATTAATTAATTATTTTTCACAATGCAACACCTAGTTTTGGATGGCAAGTTCTATAGTCGGCTTTTCAGCATGTTACTTCAACTAAAAACTATTGAAAACCACTCCTTTGATTCATTCCCTGCAGAATTGTTGTCAATTTGTTTTCCCAATCTCTATGAATATTAAAGTCTATGGATAATGACTGTTGATAAGATCTGTAAATATCCTTTTGTATCTTATTGTGACAATTTCCTGTTTAATAATTACAGATGTTCCTTCTCACCACTGTTTAATCACCACAGTAGGATCCATGTAATGTTTCTGCACTTTTGTTTTCCATTGCTCAATCCATATCATATCTGGATTCTCCTTCCTCACTAGGGCATTTTAATTCCATTTTTACATGTAGATGATTAGTTTCCATCCAGTTATATCTGTATTTCTGTAATGACAACTACTTTCATCTATGTGTGTGACTAATAATGGCCTCCTTGTGAACCACAATGCTTGCAACTTGTCTTTCTGATATTCTACATCATCTTAGCAATTTTTGCACTATAGCCCCACTTGTTCTTTGCCTTCTATTTTTGTGATTTTGTTTCCTGCCTTTTGTCTCTATCCTTGTTTCTACCACCTGAGCTTCCCCACTCAATTTCCCCATTCTTCTGTCATCCTAATCTAAATCATCCTGAACAGCATTCATAAATGCCACAAGATGTTCCCGCCCCCCCCCCCCCACACCGCCTGAACAGAAGTCATGTCCCAAGTGCAGGTCCCACCTTCCCAAAACTGGTAATGTCCCAGGAATCTAAATTCCTAGCTGCAACACTCTGCAGCCATCCAGTATATCCATGTTGCTGAGAAAATAATCTTGAGGTTACTACCGTTGAGGAAATTTTGCTCTGAATTCTTTAAATTCAGATTATAGGACCTGATCTAGTCTTCTGCATATGTTCTTCCATGTTAGAATATCCCAAAATCACTGAGACATCCTTGATACCAGGGAGGCAACATATCATCTTGGATTCTCATCTGCAAACATAAAAACCTTTCTCCATTCCCTTTGCAATTCAAAGTTCAAAATTCAGAGAAAATGTTATTATTAGATTTCACATACAATCCAGAAATCCTACTTCCTATGGGCATATTAGAAAATGTGTAGAATAATGATTATAAAAAGATCATTATAAGACCAGGTAGAGCACAGATGACAACAAACTGCAAATAACAAGACACTGTGCAATTGAAACTTATGTTACTATAGCTCTGTCTTTTTCTTCTCTCCTTTTAAGGGCACATTTTCCAGATATGTCAATTTAGAGTATCTACAGAATATTGGTTAATATTATTGGGTTAAAATTATTTTATGTGCTGAATGTGATAAAAATTCAAACAGAAGGATAGAAACATAGAAAACCTACAGCACAATACAGGCCCTTCGGCCCACAAAGTTGTGCCGAACATGTCCCTACCTTAGAAAAAACTAGGCTTACCCATAGCCCTCTATTTTTCTAAGCTCCATATATCTATCCAAAAGTCTCTTAAAAGACCCTATCGTATATGCTTCCACCACTGTTGCCGGCAGCCCACTCTGGACACAAATAACTCAAGAGAAGTGGTGCATTCTGTTGTTCTGAGCAACATTGGCCCTATACAACACAAATGTATACTTTTACTCGGCAATATATCAATTTTCTTCATGGCAGCTGCTGTGTGAAAATTCAGTTTAGTATAGACTAAAGAGCCTATTTCTATGTTGTCCAACAATGACACATAGTGTTGCCCAACTGCAGGAGTATCTCACTGATGATAAAGCATGTTCCAGAAACAGGCATAAAACTATTTTTAAACTTTGCTCCCCCATTATATTGGAAAATATTAGTTAAGCCTGTTGAACCCATGTGGTGACATTCATCACCCTAAATAGACATGTCACATATCAGCTAAGTAAGAAGTAGTGATTTATCTGTATTAGTACAATAATAACTAGCACCAAGTGGATAATCCCACCCAACATATCACACAGCCAGCAGTCAGTACTAATAAAGTCAATGAAACTGAACATTGGAAAGATCATAAAGCAGGTAACAAAAGAGATTCTAGCAGTTTTAAAATCCTAATTAAATCAAAACTTCTCCCCAAAGAAATTAAAGTGCAAGCAGTGCAACTGGTTCAAATGTTTTGCTAGTGTAATTTTTAAATGCTTCCCAAGAAATACATCGGTGGAAGTGTAAAGGTGAGACATGCAATCGGCATCTTCCCGCAATAATAGTCTAGATAAATCCCTAATTACCAAGGCTCCTTTTAATGAAAATTGGAGTGAATTCATTTTTTCTGCCCTGTAGTCATACTCTTTAACCAAACCTCTGATCTAGTAACCCTGTGAAGATATAGTGAGGATACCCTCTACAACACAGAAACTTTTGTTTCCAGCAGCCAAAGTAGCATCAGCCTGATGTGAAATGCCATAAAATCAAAGCACATAAGAATCCATTAAAATTCACTGGGATTCAGGAAAATAATCCAATTCTTCATCATTGTTTACACTAAGACGACGCTAGGAAACAAAAAGCTGCTCATTTTCTGTCTTCAAATCTAGGGACTGAAATAAAACACAAAAAATGAAGCATTAATCTTCTTAAGAAAGGGATTGAAAAAAGAAATGTAACAGATTATTGTCATTTTGTCAGCTCCTCTTTGATGAAATCCAGTACAAAACATTTGAAGCATTTCCATTGCAGAGGCTTTGAAACAGGTATCCCTCCTTTGAATCTGCACCACTTTGTCAGTACCTATTGCCCAGCACATTTCGCCTTCACATATGTGAGAGCATTATTCCAGTACAAGGTGAGGACTCTTCCCTGAGCCCACAAAACTTTTATTTTAAATGATTGACTGGTCTCATGGCTAAAGTAGGAACTATAGGACAAGTGAAGGTTGAATGTTGTGTTTCATAATACTTCAAGTAGTGAAGCAGTTTCTGCAGTGTTAAAAGTGGCAAATGTAAACTATTTATTTAAAGATGGAGAAAAATACAGATTAGTTAGCCTTACATTAGTAGTGAGCAATGCTAAAGCCTATATTAAAGAATGTGGCAACTGGCAATGAGATAGACAAAAGATGGATTTAAAGATTTATTTTGATGAAGATGGATTTATGTTGACTTAACTACTGGAGAAAATTAGGAAGAGACTGGTGAAATATTTACAGAGAACCAGTAGGTCCAGTGTATTTGGATTTTCTGAAAGCCTCCCATAAAGGTGTCAAGTCAGAATTTAGCATGCAAAATTAAAGCACACAGAGTGACATATTGGCTGGGATTGAGATGTGGTAGGAAACAGTGTGGAAATAAAGGAGACTTTCTCAGGTTACAGCCACTGAAGAGTCAGGTACTGCAGGTACCACTGCCAGTGGCCCCAGATGTTCACTATATACAGTACAACAATCATGTAGATGAAGGAACCAAATATAAATGACATCAAATGCGGATGCAAGTTATGAGGAAGAGATAATACACATTAAATGCAATTTTGATATGTTAAGTCAATGGTTGATGCTATATAACATAGTTAAATGTGACAATAACCTTCTTTGTGAGAAAAATCAAAAGGTAGGGCATCTCATCCTTACCACTACCTCAGACCCTATTACCAAAACACCTCACCATTCATATATCTAAAATTCTCATTGCAGGACAAGGTACAAATATTGATGGAATACAGAACATTTTGGCCCATGATGTTGTACCAACCTTTTAATCTACTCTAAGGTTAATCTAATCCTTTCCTCTTCCATATCCCTCCATTTTTCTATCATTCATTTCTTAAGTGCCACCAATGTAAATGTGTCTACCACCACCCTGGCAGTGTATTCCATACACCCAATACTTCCTATATTAAAAAAAATACCTTTGACATCCCCCTATACTTTCCTCCAATCACTGTAAAGTTATGCCCAAATGTATTAGCCATTTCTGCTCTTGGTAGAAGCTTCTGGCTGTCCACTCTATCTATGCCCCTTGCCATGTTGTACACTTCGACCAAGTCACCTTTCATTTCCTGCCCTCCAGAGAGAAAAGCCCTAGAATGCACAAGCAATATTCATAAGGCAAGGCTCTAGCTTCAGTCAGCATTCTCTCTGAAGAACCCTACATCCTTCCTAAAATGTGGTAACCAGAACTGAACACAATATTAAAAGGGTGGTCTAATAAGAATTTTATATAGCTGCAACATTACCTTGCAGTTCTTGAACTCAATGCCTTGACTAAAGAAGGCTAACACAGGATATACTTCCTGAAGCACTCTATCAACTTGTAATAGACTGGGGAAATTGGGACAATGGGAACTAGTGGTCATTGGAATCAAGTGTGTAGGTGCAGCAATATATTGGCCTTCTTTGCAGGCTGTGTTGAATGCAGGAACAAGCATGAATTGCTACATGAGAGAAGGCTGTAGTTAAATCACAACTCAAGTATTATGTTTGAAAAAGTGTATATTTAACAGAAATCTGTAACAACAACTTCACAGTTAGGATGTAGGGAAATACTACTCCAGGCTTGGGGTGGAAGTAGGTGCAGGTCGCAGGTTAGAATAAGAGAATCACAGAATCATTATATGGTGCAAAACATTTGGAACTGAGGTGAAGAAAGAATTTTACTTTCACAGGCTTATAAACTTGTGGACCCCACCGCACAAAAACTGATGGATGCTGTCACTAAATATGTTTAAGAAAGTTAATACATTTCTGCATAAGGCATAAGGAAGTAAGTGTTAAGCTCAAAGAAATCAACGATCATTGTACTGATTAGCAGAGAATGCTTATGTCTTCTCCGTCTTGTGTTTTCAGTGACTATATCATAAAAGGTGGGAGAAATGGTAAAAAGGCTGGTGAAGAATGCATACAGATTACTGGTCTTCATTACTGGGACATGGAATGAAGGTAATGGCACAACTTTATAAAAGTTTGGTTCAGCCACATTTGGATTATTGTGAGAATTCTAGTTACCACATTATCAGGGAAAGGAACTTACCTAAACTATCAGGTACCCCACCAGCACTGACCCCCCACAATACCACCAAATCTCCTTATTCATCCTAAATCCTTGATCAATCACTTTCACCTCATCTGTCTAACTATAGCTCTGCAATCTTCAACTACATCTTCACTCACTTATTATAATCAAGTTCATAATCCCTGATTTCTTCCACTTTCCCATATCATGTCTTCTTCACAAACACTATGAAGTGCCATCTCCACCAACACTGTATAGTTGACCCAATAATATTGCTTCCAACCTCCCATTCCTCATACTGACAGCTTCAATCGGCCCAGTCTACATCCAGTAATATGGCTGCTCTGGCTCAACTCCTACAGTGTGCACAGCCTATAGGGGCTGACTGGCCTTGTGGCCAATTTGCCAACCCTGACCTTCAGGAAAGAGTCCGGCAACACATTCTGTACAAAGAAATGTATCCACTTTTCACAACATGCTCCATAGTCCTGGGACGTGCAGCTGACCAATTTATATATTTCAGTTTGGTTGCAGAGTGATAAATATTGGGTCAAATGGAGAAGAACTATTTCACCTTTTTTTTGAAGACAACATGCCAAAGTTCTTCCTCATACTCAAGAATAGGTTCCATTTAATACTTCTGAAATAATTTGGGAAGCACGACTACAAGTGGACAGGAAGAGATTTTAGAAATACTGTTTGGGGCACTGGCAGGTTTTCCCAATTGAGCAGCTGTTAAATCAGTACCTGATCATCTGATCACCTGTATTGTAATCAATTCCTTAGAAACAACTCTCCCCCATAGCCTCTAAATATAGGGGAACAACTGAACATAGACACACACACACACACACACACACACACACACACACACACACACACACACACACACACACACACACACACACACACACACACACACACACACACACACACACACACACACACACTTACTTACCTGCAACGATCATTCTCCTCATATCCTCCCACACTCTGAGAAATGGAAGCAAAAGCCCATCAAGGACTTTACTGGTTAACTTAATGTTGAACTCTTCCACCTCATGGCACTGGACATGACATCTGGGAACAGGGATAGTGCAGGTAAGCAATAAAATTAAAACAATATAGCACGTTCCACACAATGAAATAGGACATACGTTTTCAGGAAGTTTTCTGCATCCTAAGAGGAGGAAAAAGAGAAAACAGTATTAGCAACAAAACTTATGCAAATCCCAAATCCAGGCCAGATTTTTAAAAACATTATGACTACCTTGAGTATCTCAACTGTTTGATTCATCGCTAGTCGTGATTTTATCTCCAGAATTCTTTCCTCAAGTGTTGATATATCATTGTTAATTACTGCCACTGTGTTGTCCAGTCTTTTCAGTGTCATCTTCTCATTGTTTCTCAGCTGACATCTCATAACCTTTTCTTGCTCTTTCAGGAAATAGTGCATCTTCAAAAATTCTTGTCCAATTCTTTCCGACAGCTGTTCCACTTGCACCTGCAGGATTGTTGAAAGTAAACATTCTTGATGAATATTTATTCTACTGTTCTGTAACAAGATAATCATTAATACAGTCTACCAAACAGAAACATTTTTATCCAGCTAGAAAATAGAGAGAATGAGGCTCGTTCACTTTACCAGTGTGCTTCACATACCCTTTCTTTCTGTTTATATAAAGAAAGGCAGTCTTGGGCACATCCAGAGAAAAGGTAAAATATTTTCACCAATGTGAATGCTTTTAGCTATCACTTCTTTGACAGTACAAGATCAGACGACATACAGAATGGTTTTCAGATATTACCACCTCCACATGGTCAACTTTTCACTCATAGAGTCCCTGTTTTAATGGATTTATCTGGAGAGAACATTTCCATTAGCAAAAGAGCTTACGATCTGAGGTGCAGCCTCATGCCAAACAAATACTCCTTTAACCATAGAACACTACAGCACAATAAAGGCCCTTCAGCCCTCCATGTTGTGCTGACCCATATAATCCTTAAAAAAAGTACTAAACCCACACTACCCCATAACCCTCCATTTTTCTTTCATCCATGTGCCCATCCAAGAGGCTCTTAAATACCCCTAATGTTTTAGCCTCCACCACCGTCCCTGGCAAGTCATTCCTGGCACTCACAACCCTCTGTGTAAAACACTTACCCCTGATGTCTCCTCTAAACTTCCCTCCCTTAATTTTGTACATATGCCCACCCGTGTTTGCTATTCATGCCCTGGGAAACAGGTACTGACTATCCACCCTATCTATGCCTCTCTTAATCTTGTAGACCTCTATCAAGTCCCCTCTCATTCTTCTATGCTTCAAAGAGAAAAGTCCCAACTCTGCTAACCTTGCTTCATATGACTTGTTCTCCAAACCAGGCAACATCCTGGTAAATCTCCTCTGCACCCTCTCCATAGTTTCCACATCCTTCCTTTAATGAGGTGAGCAGAATTGAACACAATACTCTAAGTGCGGTCTCACCAGAGGTTTGTAGAGTTGCAACATGACCTCTCTACTCTTGAACTCAACCCCCTGTTAATAAAGCCTAGCATCCCATAGGCCTTCTTAACTACAAAAGATTAAAACTACATTTAAAGATTAGATGTGCAGGAACTTTTTCATCACAAGAGTGGAGAATCTGTGGAAGTTGTTGCCACTGAGGGTTGTGAATCAGCCCATGATTGAATAGTGGAATAAATGAGATGGGCTGAAAGACTTAATTCTTCTACTATATCTTATAATCTTCTGCCCTTTGTTTAGTTGACAGTTAAAATGGTGACAGTCATACTAGATTCATTATTTAGAGTGCCTATAACAAGTACTCACCCCTCCCCTTCTAATGTTTTATTGTTTAACAATATTGAATCACGTTGGACTTAATTTGGCATTCTTGACACTAATCAGTAGAAAAAAACAGTTTCTTGTTAAAGTGAAAACAAATTTGTACATATTGGTCTATCTTAATACAATTATTAAAAATAAAATCATTGACTACTTAACTACTGATCCCCTTCAAGTCTGTATTTAGTAGATGCAACTTCTGTAACAATTACAGCCTTGAGACTGTGTGGATAGGTCTCCATCAACTTTGCACATTTGGGCACTGCAATTTTCCCCATACTTCATTACAAAACTGCTCAAGCTCTGTCAGATTGTGTGGAGATCATGAGTGGACAGTCCTTTTCAAGTCCAGCCACAAATTCTCAATTGCATTGCGGTCTACAGTGTGATTTTTTTTTTTTGTTTTAAGCCATTCCTGTGTAGCTTTGGCTTTAAGTTTGGGGTCATTGTCTTGCTGGAAGACAAATCTTCTCTCAACCTGCAGTTCTCTTGCAGACTTCATCAGGTTTTCCTCACTGTATTCGGCTGCATTCATTTTACCCTCTCCCTTCTCAAGCATTCCAGGGCCTGCTGCAATAAAACATCCCCTCATCATGAAGCAGCCACCAGCATCTTCACAGTAAGAGTGGTGCATTTTTGATGATGTGCAGTGTTTGGCTTACACTGAATATAGCATATGTTCAGCCAAAAACCTCAATTTTGGTTACATCAGACCATAGAACTTTCTTCTAACTGACTTCAGAGTCTCCCACATGCTTTCTGAACTTCCAACAAGACTTCATGAGATTTTTTGCAACAGTGGCTACCTCCTTGCCACTCTTCCATAGAGCTGCAACTGATGAAGCACCCAGGCGACAGCTGTTATATGTGCAGTCTACCCCATCTTAGCCACTGAAGCTTGTAATTCCTCCAGAGTTTTTATAGGTCTCTTGGTTGCCTACCACACTAGTCCCCTTCTTGCACAGTCACTCAGTTTATGAGGACAGCCTGCTCTAGACAGATCTACACCGGTGCCTCATTCTTTCCATTTCTTGATGATTGACTTAACTGTACTCCAAGGAATATTCAGTGACTTGGAAATTTTCCTGTATCCATCTCCTGACTTTTGCTTTTCAACAACCTTTTCCTGGTTGCCTGGAGTGCTCATTTTTCTTCATGGTGTAACTTCTGCCAGGATATTGACTCACCAATAATTGGACCTTCCAGACAGAGGTGTATTTTTACTACAATCAATTTAAACACCTTGAATGTACAGTAGTGATCTCCATTTAACTAATTATGTGACTTCTAAAATCAATTGGCTGCACCAGTGGTGATTTGGTTTGTCACATTAAAAGGAGTAATTAATTTAGATTATTTTCCAGAGATCTAATTTGAATATGACAGGGAAAGGTCTTTATCTATTGATTACTATCAAAAAAGGAAAATTAAATCCACTGTGATTCAATGTTGTAAAGTAACAAAACATGAAAACTTGCAAGAGGGGGTGAATACTTCTTATAGGCACTATAAGTCTACAACTCTCCTTAGGATGATTAAATTGTGCGCCATTTCACAGAACAGATGTGATTCATCGGGTGCTTTGGCATGAAGGATTACCCTGTGAATTAAAAGCAATTTTGTTTTTTTTTGTAATACAATATACCCTGTGTCCGACCATTTCACTTCACTTACAGGAACACAGTTTCTGCAGTTAGTTCAGCTGATATTGTCTGCAATTCACTGGCTGCAAAGGTGATGGAAGTTGATGCATTATTTCAATAAAGAGAATTTTTTTTTCCACCACTATTATCTGCTACAGTGACCAGAAGCTCAGTAATCCAGTACAAAAAAGGTACCTGAAGGACTAATTGCTCTTACCTGCTCAAGTGTAATTCACCAGTTTGGACAAACAGATGTGACACTTCACTTGCTAACTACTAAAATATAATTTCAAAGGTTCTTGAATCCCCACTTCTAGGTATCAGCAGTAACAATGAAAAGCTGAAGTTCTTCAAGACTATGTTAGTGTTTAAATACACCTTCCATGAACCTGTCCAAAGGGGTACTTGGTAAGGCTCTGAAAACCTGTGCCATCCAACTAGCGGGACCATTCTAGGACATTTACAGCCTCTCACTACTATGGGCAGAATTTCCCACTTGCTTCAAAAAGGCAACAATTATACCAGTGCCTCAGAAGAATAATGTGGGCTGCCTTAATGACAATCACCCAGTAGCGCTCACATCGACAGTGATGAAATGCTTTGAGAGTTTGTTTATGACTAGACTGAACTCCTGCCTCAGCAAGGACCTGAATCCATTGCAATTTGCCTATCGCCACAATAGGTCAATGGCAGACACAAGCTCAATGGCTATCAACAAGGCTTTAGACCACCTAGACAACACAAACACCTATGTCAGGATCCTGTTCATTGACTATCACTCAGCATTTAATACCATCATTCCCAAAATCCAGATTGAGAAAATGCAGAACCTGGGCCTCTGTACCTCCATCTGTGATTGGATCCTTGACTTCCTAACTCAAAGATCAGAGTTTGTGTGGATTGGGGATAACATACCTTCCTCGATGACGATCAACACTGGTGCACCTCAGGGGTGTGTACTTAACCCATTGCTCTATTCTCTATATACATATGAATGTGTGGCTATGTATAGCTCAAATATCATCTATAAGTTTTCTGATGATACAACCATTGTTGATAGAATCTCAGGTGGTGACAAGAGGACGTACAGGAGTGAGATATGCCAACTAGTGGAGTGGTGTCGCAGGAACAACCTGGCACTCAACATCAGTAAGACGAAAAAGACGAAAAAACTTCAGGAAGGGTAAGACAAAAGAATGTACAAATTCTCATAGAGGGATGAAAAGTGGAGAGAGTGAGCAGTTTCAAGTTCCTGGGTGTCAAGATCTCTGAAGATCTAACCTGGCCCCAACATATCGATGTAGTTATAAAGAAGACAAGACAGCGACTATACTTTATTAGGAGTTTGAAGAGATTTGGCATGTCAACAAATACAACTGTAGAAGTTTTTGAGTGTACCATGAAGAACATTCAGACAGGCTGCATCACTGTCTAGTATGGAGGTGCTACTGCACAGGACCAAAAGAAGCTGGGGAAGGCTGTAAATCTAGTCAGCTCCATCTTGGGCACCAGCCTACAAAGTACCCAGGGCATCTTTAGGGAGCGCTGTTTCAGAAAGGCATTGTCCATTCTTAAGTACTTCCAGTACCCAGGGCATTCCCTGT
Source organism: Hemitrygon akajei (assembly GCF_048418815.1). Lineage (NCBI taxonomy): Eukaryota > Metazoa > Chordata > Chondrichthyes > Myliobatiformes > Dasyatidae > Hemitrygon > Hemitrygon akajei. The sequence goes on from NC_133125.1 coordinate 149,285,206, forward strand.
TCCCACTGTTACCATCAGGTAGGAGCTATGGAAGCCTGAAGGCACACACTCAGCAATTCAGGAACAGCTTCTTCCCCTTTGCCATCCAATTCATAAGTGGACATTGAAGCTTTGGACACTACCTCATTTTTTAAAAAATATACAGTATTTCTGTTTTTGCAATCTTTTTTTATCTATTCAATATACATAATTGATTCACTTGCTTATTTACTACTGTGTTTTTTTTTTTTTGCTGCTAGATTACAAGGAGTGATTGATATGTCCATGGCCTAATGTAGGAGTCAATTTCAGAAAACCTAGCACAAGCCAGGACTTGCAAAGTTTGGCAAAACCATTTGTACATCCACAATTGCCCTAATCCACGTCTACACATCTGGCACTGCAAGAGTCCAGGAATTATCACCAAAGTCTATGATTATAGAACACAAGAGCAGATGAAACAGAAATAGGAATAGCCATACAACCGTTCTCTATCGTCTATAACCTTTTACCTCAGTGCCACTTGCACGAACCCCATATCTCTTGATTCCAATAATACTGTATCCAACAATATTATTTAAAATACTTGATGGCACATTGGTTAGAGAGTTTCAAATAGTCACTACATATAGTAATTGGTAAATAATTTTCTTCACATCTTGAACTGGAATGCCTAAACCCTTAATTTGAGGCCATGACTCCCCACCACCCACCCTTCCAAACCCTCTAATCCTTTACGAGTAAGGCATCTGGAGAAAAACAATGTTGGCAATTTGGTTAAAGGAAACAACTTCTCTGCATCTATCGTTTTAACCTACTAAGAGTTTTATATGGTGCACATTGTAAAAAGAGAATGAGATTGCCCCATATTAACATGAACTCTGGAGATTATGTGTGTAATCTGCCTATATTCTGCTCAGAAGACAAATCCTCTGATCGCAATCTGGTGAACCTTTATTATATTGCAAAAGGTGCATCCAACTGCAGCTCCTATCAGACTGAGTTAGGGAATTGGAGCAGGATCTGGATGAACTAAGAATCATTCAGGAGGCAGAGACAGAGATAGATAAGAGTTATCAAGATGTAGTCACACCGAAAAGACAGGAGGTAGGCAAATGGGTGACAGTCAAGAGAGGCAGGGCGAGCAGACAGAGAGAGCAGAGCACCCCTGTGGCCGTTCCCATCAACAATAAGCATACCGTTTTGGATACTGTTGGTGGGGATGACCTACCAGGAACAAGTTGCAGTGGTCCTGTTTCTGGCACTGAGGTTGGACCCTCAACTAGGAAGGGGAGGAGGGAAGAGAAGAGAGCGGTAGTGATAGGGGAATCTATAGTCAGGGGGCCAGATAGGAGATTTTGTGGGGAAGACCAGATCGGGTGCAGGTTATTCTCGAGAGGGAGGGCAAGAACCCAGATGCTGTGGTCCATGTAGGGACCAACGATGTGGGTAGGATGAGTGAGGGGGTCCTGCGTAGTGAGTTCAGGGTGTTAGGTGCGAAGCTGAAGGGCAGGACCTCCAGGGTAACAATCTCAGGATTGCTACCTGTGCCACATGCGAGTGAGGCAAGGAACAGAAGGATTATACAGATTAATATGTGGCTGAGAGGATGGTTCAGGAGGCAGGGCTTCAGGTTTTTAGATAATTGGGCTTTGTTCCAGGGAAGGTGAGATCTGTTACGACGGGATGGTTTACACCTGAACTGGAGCGATACTAACATTCTTGCAGGAAAGTTTGCCAGTGCTGCTCGGGGGGTTTAAACTAAATTTGCAGGGGGCAAGGATCCAGAATGTTTGAGAGAGGATAGCAAGATGAAGAATAAAGGACAGGTGGGGACTACACGGTTCCAGAATATTGTGTGTAGTAGAGAAAGGTGAGGCGGAACAAGTGATAAGGAGGACTCATGTACAGAGGGATGGTCTGACGGAACATGGAGTTAAATGTGCAGAAAGAATAAGTAAATTTAGGAAGGACAACAAAATTCAAGGGGCGTATAGCCTGATGGGAGCTCTGGGACCTGGGTAAAGCACAATAGGCAGCGATTCAAACAGAGAGAGGAGAAATGGGCTAAAAATTCTATATCTGAATGCACGGTGTCAGAAATAAGGCGGATGAGCTTGAAGCTCAGGTGCAAATGGGTAACTATGATGTTGTTGGGATAATGGAGACATGACTGCAGGGAGATCAGACCTGGGAAATGAATGTACAAGGGTATACGTGCTATCGTAGGGACAGAAATGAGGGCAGAGGGGGTGGGGTGGCCCTGTTGGTGAGGAATGAGATTCAGTCCTTTGCAAGGGGGGACATAGGATCAGGAGAAATAGAGTCTATGTGGATAGAACTGAGGAACAGTAAGGGCAAAAAAACCCTAATGGGTATTGTCTACAGGCCCCCAAACAGTAGCATGGATATTGGGTGCAAGTTGAATAGGGAGTTAACATTGGCATGTGGCAAAGGTAATGTCGCAGTAGTTATGGGGGATTTCAACATGCAGGTGAACTGAGAGAATCAGGTTGGTGCTGGACCCCAGGATAGGGAGTTTGTAGAGTGCCTACGGGATGCATTCTTGGAACAGCTTGTACGAGAGCCAACCAGGGACAAGGCTATTCTGGATTTAGTGTTGTGTAATGAACAGGATTTGATAAGCGATCTTGAAGTAAAGGAGCCATTAGGAGGTAGTGACCATAATATAAGTTTTTATCTGCAATTTGAGAAGGATAAGGGCAGATCGGAGGTGTCAGTGTTGCAGTTGTACAAAGGAGACTATGGAGCCATGAGGGAGGAGCTGGCCAAAGTTAAATGGATGGATATCCTAGCAGAAAAGACAGTGGAACAGCAATGGCAGGTATTCTTGGGAATAATGCACAAGGTGCAAAATCAGTTCATCCCCCTGAGAAGGAAGGATTCAAAGGGGGAAAAGGGGCCACAGTGGTTGACAAAGGAAGTCAGAGATTGCATAGCATTAAAAAAAAAGTATGACAGAGCTAAGGTGAGTGGGAAGACAGATGATTGGGAAATTTTTAAGGAACAACAGAATTTAACTAAAAAGGCAATACAGGGAGAAAAAATGAGGTACGAATGCAAGCTAGCCAGGAATATAAAGGAGGATAGCAAAAGCTTTTTTTAGGTATGTGAAGAGGAAGAAGATAGTTAAGCACAATGTTGGGCCCTTGAAGAATGAATTGGGTGAAATTGTTATGGGAAACAGAGAAATGGCAGAAGAATTTAATAAGTACTTTAGATCTGTCTTCACTAGGGAAGACACAAGCAATCTCCCAGATGTATGGATGGGCCAAGGACATAGGGTAACAGAGGAAATGAAACAGATTGACATTAGGAAGGAAACGGTGATGAGTAGACTGATGGGACTGAAGGCTAACAAATCCCCAGGTCCAGATGGTCTTCATCCTAGGGTACTAAAGGAGGTGGCTCTGGAAATTGCGGATGCATTGGTAATCATTTTCCAATGTTCCTTAGATTCAGGATCAGTTCCTGAGGATTGGAGAATGGCTAATGTTATCCCACTTTTTAAGAAAGGAGGGAGCGAGAAAACAGAGAACTATCATCCTGTCAGCCTAACATCAGTAGTGGGGAAGATGCTAGAGTCCATTATTAAAGATGAAATAGCGGCATATCTAGATAGCAGTGATAGGTTTGGGCCAAGCCAGCATGGATTTACCAAGGGCAAATCATGCTTGACTAATCTATTGGAGTTTTTCGAGGATGTAACCAGGAAGTTAGACAAGGGAGTTCCAGTGGATGCAGTGTACCTCAATTTTCAGAAGGCATTTGATAAGGTCCCACATAGGAGATTGGTGGGTAAAATCAGAGCTCATGGCATTGGGGGGAAGATATTGACATGGATAGAAAACTGGTTGGCAGATAGAAAGCAAAGGGTAGCGGTGATTGGGTGTTTCTCAGAATAGCAGGTGGTGACTAATGGGGTGCCACAGGGCTCGGTATTGGGACCACAGCTGTTTACGATTTACATCAACGATTTAGATGAAGGCTTTGAGAATAACATCAGCAAGTTTGCTGATGATACTAAGCTGGGTGGCAGTGTGACATGTGATTAGGATGTTAGGAGAATTCAGGGTGACTTGGATAGGCTGGGTGAGTGGGCAGATACATGGCAGATGACGTTTAATGCAGACAAGTGTGAGGTTATCCACTTTGGGAGTAAGAACAGGAAGGTAGATTATTATCTGAACAGTGTAGAGTTAGCTAAGGGAGAAATACAAAGAGATCTAGGAGTCCTTGTTCATCAGTCACTGAAGGTGAATGAGCAAGTGCAGCAGGCAGTGAAGAAGGCTAATGGAATGTTGGCCTTTATTACAAAAGGAATTGAGTACAAGGAAATCCTTTTGCATTTGTACAGGGCCCTGGTGAGATCACACCTGGAGTATTGTGTACAGTTTTGGTCTCCAGGGTTAAGGAAGGACATCCTGGCTGTACAGGAAGTGCAGCGTAGATTCACGAGGTTAATTTCTGGGATGTCCGGACTGTCTTATGCAGAGAGGTTAGAGAGACTGGGCTTGTACACGCTGGAATTAAGGAGATTGAGAGGGGATCTGATTGCAACATATAAGATTATTAAGGTATTGGACAAGATAGAGGCAGGAAATATGTTCCAGATGCTGGGAGAGTCCAGTACCAGAGGGTATGGTTTAAGAATAAGGGGTAGGTCATTTAGGACAGAGTTAAGGAAAAACTTCTTCTCCCAGAGAGTTGTGGGGTTGTGGAATGCACTGCCTCAGAAGGCAGTGGAGGCCAATTCTCTGAATGCTTTCAAGAAGGAGCTAGATAGGTATCCTATGGATAGGGGAATCAAGGGATATGGGGACAAGACAGGAACCGGGTATTGATAGTAGATGATCAGCCATGACCTCAGAATGGTGGTGCAGGCTCAAAGGGCAGAATGGTCTACTTCTACACCTATTGTCTATTGTCTATATTCTCACTTTCACAAATATATCTACCTCTAGCTGAGGGGCAGGGGGTGGGAGACAAATTTGTACAAAATATCCCAGTTGCATTCTCAATAAAGGCTAATTGAACTTCACTGTGATTTTACGTTTGTACTCATAAGCTTTTGTTGAAATGTCAAATGTCCCAATAATCTTAATAATTTTGCTTAAACCTAAATATAGCTTCAATGATTCATGCACAAGCACATATGGAATGTGTTAGCACGTGGCCTGGTGGATAAGGCATTGGCCTAGTGATCTGAAGGTCACTGGATTGAGCCTCAGTTGAGGCAACATGTTGTGTCCTTGAGCAAGACACTTAACAACGCATTGTTCTGCGATGATATCAGTGCCAAGCAAGTGGGTCCTATTGCCCTTCCCTTGGACAACATCGGTGGCATGGAGGGGAAGGCTTGCAGCATGGGCAACTGCCGGTCTCCCATACAAACCTTCCAAGGCACAAATCCATGGTCTCATGAGTCTAACGGATGCCTATAAATATATGGAACATTTTGCTCAGTGACCACCATTTTAAAAATCCAGCAAAGTGAATGATCCCACATTTATCACATTATATTCCATATGTCATGTCCTGGCATACACAAAATATAAGTGTAGATTGCCACATTCATATTAAAAACATCTTCTTCCATGAGCGGAAGGGTTACTATCACAAGGCACATATTAAAATAACTCACAAAAATGGAAAGCACAAGGGCACTGTTAGTAGAAACACATCTCATTGCAACCAGAGACCCAGGTTCAGTCCTGGCTTTTGCTGCTGTCTGTGCATTCTCCCCATATCCTCTAGGTGCTCTAGTTTCCTCCCAATCCCAAAGAAATGCAATTTGGCAGCTTAATTGACCATTGTAAATTGCAGAGGAATGATAGAATCAGAAATTAGTCAATGGCAATGTAGAGCTTATTAAAAAATTGAGAGTAATGTATGATTAGTATAAAAGGATGTTTGATGACCAGTCTGGACTTGGTAGACTATAGGGTCTGTGTCCATAATCTATCGGTTCAGGAATCTATACACAGTGGATGCATGAAGGAAAATATTTTGTAGGGAGGTGGAGAGATATTAGGAAAGTAAGACTTGCAGACTGTTGTTACAATATGTAAACCCAGAGACAACAGGCCAAATGACCTACTTCCCAACTCTACCCATTGTATAATTTTTTGTTTGCTTTTTGCAATGAAATGTCATCATAAGAATTGCACACCTCCCTAAAGTATAATTGTCAGAACTACACAGTGTTTGAATGGGAAGCAAACAACTGCAGATGTTAGAAATCTGAAACAAAACTACAAAACACTGGAAGCAATCAGCACATCAAGAAATGTCTGTGGGAAAGGAATGCATCAATATAATCTCCATTAGCAGCACATTTCTGATATCAACAACTCTGTAAAAAAAAATTAAAATTCCAATCAACTTTAAAGCTTGTTCTCACCTTAAATCCCTTTCTCTTTGAACTTGATACCTTTTCCATGAGAAAAAGATGACAATCTCAGAAACAGAATCAGGTTTAATATCATTGGCGCATGACGAGAAATCTGTTGTTTTGTGACAGTTGTACAGTGCAAAACCAAAAAACATAAATTATGATAAAAATATTTAAAAATTAAATAGTGCAAAATGAGGGCAAAATAGTGAAGTACTGTTCAAGGGTTGGTTCACTGTCTCTTCAGAAATCATGGTGGAGAAAATATTAGCTGCATCTTATCCTAGCTACACCTATTAAAATTTAATATACCTCTCTCAGGTCACCTTTCAACCTTCTTTGCTTCTGGGAACTTACCAACCTTTCCAATCCCTTCCAATAATTAAAGCCCTTGCTAACCACATCTAACTGAATTTCACACAAAAAATGCTGGAGGAACACAGCAGGACAGGTAGCAGCTATGGAAAAGAGTAAACTATCAATGTTTTGGGCCAAGACCCTTCATCAGGACTGTGTGTTTTTGTGTTTTGCTTGGATTTCAATTCATTTGTGTGGGTGCTCTTCACTGCTGTTTCTCAACCCTTCCTCATCAAAGCCAAAGAGGTTGTGGGCTGACTCCATTTCATTCTGTGCCATTGGGTCAATGTTTAAGCTTTCTCACACTAAAGTCAAAATGTTGAGCTCCACTCAGATGGTAATCAAAACAGCTGGTAGAACCCTGTATCACAGCACAAGAGATCCTCGTTCAATTCTGGCCAAGCGTGCTGTCCATGTTGAGTTTGCATGTTCTTCCTGCAACCATATGGGGTTCTGACGGGTACTGCAGAATCCTCCCACATTTGAAACAAATGAGAGTTAATTGTCTATTGTATATTGCCCATACTGTGTATGTGAGTGGGAGAATCTCGTTGGAGTTTAGGGGAAGATGGGGAGAACAAAGCAGGATTCATCTGTAGACTGCTTGATGATTGGCACAAATGGTCATGTCAAGTTCAATTTATTGTCATTTGCACAAGTACATAAATACACATGTGCAATGGAAACCTTACCTATGGGCACATAGCATTATTTTAGAAGCATTTACAAGAAAAAAAACATAATAAAACAAGTAAAAACATAATTAAACATAAATTTTTACAAGAACACAATCAGAACTAGAACACAGAAGGGCCTGCTCCTGTGTATCTTTTCTCTTTGCTATTTTTACTGACTCCACAAGCCAGGACTTGCAAAGTTTGGCAAAAAATACAGTGGAATAAAAGGCTTGTTTTTGTTTTATTTGATTCTAGAATTAAAACCAGCATCAACTTAAGACTAGTTTTAGGTCACAGGCTTCACAGAGATCTCACACAGATCCTCAACTGAATGTCAAATATCAACTGTTGTTAGTGAAGAAAAGCAAAGAATTTGTCCTTGGCATCCTGGCCAACATTGATTTCATTGATGAGCTATGCAAAACAAAATCAAACTATCTGGTCCTTATTATTTTGGGATCAAGTGAACTTGCAATGCACAAATCAAGAACACAAGAGATGCTGGAAATCCTGGGCAATATATACAAAATGGTGGAGGAACTCAGGAAATCAGACAATATCAATGGTGAGAAATAAACAGTCAATGTTTCAAGCTAAGACCCTTCATCAGGACTGGAAAGGAAGGGTGAAGAAATCAGTATAAGAAGGTGGGAGGAGGGAAAGGAGTAGAAACTGGGTGAGGGGGGAGGGAATAAAGTGAGAAGCTTAGAGAAGGAATAGGAAAATGGATGAAGAAGGAGCATCTGATTGAAGATGAGCATGGACCATGGGAAAAAGGTAAGGAGATGATAGGCAGATGAGGAGAAGGGTGAGAAAGAGCCAGGATATGTGTTGCAATACATGAACTAGTCACTGTAATTGCTCTGTTAAAATAATAAACCTTCAAAGGTACATTATCTTAAAAGACTGTGAACTACTTAGGGAACATCACCAAACAGAAGCAAATCCTGGAAAGACATTAAGTACCACCCACTGTTTACACTTTAAAATAGATGCTTGAAATGCAGGTAAGTAGCTGGGCTGCAAGAATTCACCTCCAATGAAAACCTGAGTAACAAATTAATATCAGTCTTATGCAATAAATACTCAATACTTATATATCAGTGCAATGCAGTCTTACCTTCACTTCTCCCATTTTTCCTTCTTGTTTCATTTTGTCTTCAGTAACTATTTGCAGTTCTCCTTCCAACAAGGCCAAAGCCTCCTTGAATGCTTTCTGGAACATGAAGTATTTTAGTTATTTGATGGAATTGAGATTTCAGCAAAACTGGAAAACTAGTCTCATCAGTTGTCAACTGTGTAAACTACTTAGATATGGTAGCATATGTTAGCATATGCATGGCTATACATCAAAGCTCAAGGATTACTCATGCACATAGCAATGTACCGGTAATGTCCACACAGCCAACATATGACATCATTAGAGCAGGCAAATCATTCCAATGCACTTCACAGGGCCACATTCCCATAATATTCAATGCCAAACCAATGACAATGCTCAGAAACAACAACAAAGATGTAGAGAGATTGAGCGATGCATATGCAAGGGCTTAAAGATAAGGCAACTGAAAGACCAGTGGAAATGAAGATATGCAGGCCAGAACTACAGAAGTGCACAGATACAGAAGGAGTGTAGCAGTGGAGGGAGGTGCAAATTTAAGGATCCACTCTTCCATCCATCATCTTTTTTGATATTCTATCATCAGGCAGGAGACTACGACGCTTAAAGACAAGAACAGCCAGGATGGGAAACATCTTATTCTCCCAGGCCTTTAGGCTACTAAACTCCCGGCCGTGTAGTATTCGAAGTTGCACTGGTTAATCTGTTCCGTACTTTACAACATTTAATATTAATGTACTTCAGTTTGTTATTTTTGTGTGATTCATCTGTAGATTTTATCCTTACCTTCATAAATTATCATTGGTTATGTGCTTTACACTGATACAAAGTAACATTTACATTATATACCTTATATGGATGCATGTAGTTACATAATAATAAACTTCACTTGACATTTAACTTTTCTGCCCAAGACTGCAAAAAAATTGCAGAACTCAATCTAGATTCTGCCTGGTTGACTGTCAACTTCCTGCTGCCTCTGGAAAGTTGCCAACATAAACAATGATCCCACAGCCTGATCATTCTCTCTTCTCCTCTGTCCACCAGAAGATAATAACGCTTGAAAGTACCCACTTCCAGGCTCAAGGGCAGCTTCTGTCCTGATGTTATAGAGATTTATTTCATGTGCTTTGCACTTTATTGATCTATCTGCACTGCATTTCTCTGTACTTGTTGTACTATGTTCCGTTTTCCTTTTGTTGCATCTTGGTTTATGTAACAATGATAAACCTACACCAATACCCTTCCTTTTGACTACCCTCTGGTGTTATTCCAATGGCAGTCGCCCATTACTGTACCTTGTACAACGAGGCTGCCCCCTTCACCGGGATGACTTTGTGACCTTGATGCCGGACGTTCCAGCAGTCCACACAAATAACTTCTCGTTCCATTAAACAGAACAGCTTAAGCTTCTCCCCGTGTTCCTCACAGCAAGGTTCCCGCTTCTGCTGCGCCAGCTTCGCATTCAACACCTTAACCTGCTCCGCAATAATACCGAGCCTCCGAGCAGACTTCACTTCAGCGAAGACGTGACGACACTGGGGACAAGTATTCTGTTCAGGGAACTGACCCAAGATATGTGTGATGCAGTGACTGCAAAAGTGATGACCACATTGTAGAGATACCGGGTCAACAAATATCTCAAGACAGATGGGGCACGTTAACTCTTCAATTAAACCGTCCATCTCTCTCTCAGACGCCATGGCGCTGGTCTGTTCGTCAGATATACGTCCTTTCCTGACTTTCGGTTCTCTTTTCCCATATATGTTCCGCCCTACAAAGACGTCACGTAGTTCAGAATCATAAATTAGGTTTGTGTCCTCTGAATCTAACTACTACAGAAGCTGCAGAAAATAATTTTATCCTCTGGAAATAGTTAATGCTTCTTAAAGTCTCCATTATTCTTTCTATATTAGTGTTGACGTCTTTGCTAAAATTACGCTCAGTGGGGAATCCAGAATCACGCTCCGGCAGGGTTAGGGAGGGGATGGCAGCGCCTTTTTGCGGGGACAGGGGACGGTACTACGGCGCCTCTGGCGGGGACAGGGGGCGGGACGGCTGTGCCTCTGGCGGGTACAGGGGGCGGTACCATGGCGCCTCCCGGGATTGGTGGTGTCGTATTCAACTCCGGGAGAAGTGTCTGTCTCTGTCATTTGAGCAGGAGTAAGCTGCATAGGGAGGTAAGTGTGTTATAAATAAAATAAAGTTCAGCAGTAATTTTGGAACAACTGTAATTCGGTTCATTATCCCCAGCTGAGTACTAAACGAGCAACAGTTGTCGGGTTATCGCGGTGTCCGAAACTAGAACATGCAAAGCTGTGAAATGGCGCCTTGACTGTCTGTTCCACAGTGCAAACGGGCTGTGAAGGACACAGTTCCATTTAAGTAAAATGCGCGGCCGAGTAATTTGCAGCTTAGCGAAAGAAATAGTAAATGTATTTGCAATGTTTCTGTGAGCCTCTGTACTTTTAATTATAATTAAGCGTCACATTTTTAATTGAAACTATGCAAAATTACTCTGGGGTTTGGGGTGAAGTAAACTGAAGACTTGAGTAACTTTTTAAATGACCTTGCGAAAACGAGCACTTTAAATAGCAACTCGGAGTTTCAGGCTGTAAAACATGGAAGCCTGGGCCCAGGGAGCAGCCAAAACTGGGAATCAAGCCTGTGCTTGAAACAAGTTCTGTGACTCTCACTTAGCAAGAATACCACTGTCAATGAAACATAACCGCCAAGGGGAGCAAATCTGAGCGGTGGCAAAGACTTTAAATGTTTCAGATCAGTGACCATAATCTTTTTGTTCTCTTTAAACTCAAAATCGTCTAAACATGCCTTCCCGTCGTGCACGTGTTTACTGTTCTATTTCAGTGGATTGCATATTTCACACGTATTCAAATGAGTTTTTTAAAAACTAAATACTGGCATGGTGAAGTTGTGGCTGCAAGCTTTCTCTGCCGCTCAAAACATCCCTGGTTCTGGCTTTTCCACTTTTGAAACCAAGCCCTCCACACCATGCATGAGAAGAATCCTTGAAATTTGCCATCTTTTTATCTCCCCACGAACTCTGTGTGACCTGGTGAGAGCTTCCACCACTCACAGTAATTATTTTCAATTTCCATAACAGCTAGCTTATTTTTGCTGTAATAAATTCAAAGTACATTTATTATCTATGTATGCAATGTACATCCATCCCTGAGTTTTGTCTTCCCACAGACAGCTATGAAACAAAGAAAACCATGGAACCCGTTAAAAGAAAAACAACACTAACCGCTGCCCCCCTCCCCAAAACCATGTGCAAAAAAAAGACAAATCATGCAACTTTCGGGGGTGCTAGTGAGATGAGTGCATTATAGATGTTTTTTTTTAGCTCCTCATGGTACAACAAACTTTACGAGTTAAAACTGCCTTTTTGAACAATTGACTCTAAATTTTTGTTGCAAGATCTCCGTTGTTTGTTTCTCTTTATGCCACCAAAAAGTGTAACGTGAACATGTCCAGTAAAACCGCACGATGCGGGAAGGGAGCCACTCGCCCGCAAGCCGATGCTACAGCTCATGTTAGCCGGTACCAAGCTAGCACGAACTCTCCAGAAATGTCATCAGCAGAAGAGGAGGATGAGCTTCCTCTTATTTGGCAGAAAATGTTAAACAAGCTCTTGCAGTCCTTCAACGAGTGGTTTGACAAGTTTGAGCACAGTTTCTTGAGTCTGTTGTCTGCCCAGCAAGCGCTCACTGAGAGACTGTTGAACACCAAAAATCAGACCTCCGACCACGAGCAGCGAATCCACGTCGTGGAAACTTTGGTCGCCAAGCTGCAGCAAGAAAATAAAAGGCTGCGGGCCACGCTTTCAGATTTGGAAGGGAGATCCAGACACAATAATATAAAAATTTTTGGTGTGCCAGAAGGTGAGGAGAAAGGGCGCCGACTGAATTTGTCGCTAACCTGATCCCCAAGCTGCTGGGGGATGATAACTTCACTAAGCCAGTTGTTATCGATAGAGAGCACTGCTTACAACAGCCCAAACCACCGGAAGGCTCAAGGCCCCGTACGATAATTGCACGGGTGCATTTCGCACAGGAGAAAGAAAAGATTCTACGGCTCGGGAGGGAACGCTCGATGGAAAACGGAGGTCATCGAATCTTAATCTACCTGGACTACGCCGCAGAGGTTATGGAGGAACGGCGGAGTTTCTGTGAGGTGCTGCAACTGCTGAGAGAGAAGGAGGTCCGGCATTTGCTACGTTTCCCGGCCAAGCTCCATGTTCATCGTCAAGGGCAAGTAAAAGTATTCAGCAACCTGGTTGAAGCCAAGACTTTTGTAGACCAAAAACTTTGAAAGACTATTTTTAACAACATAAATGAAGAGAGGCTAAATGTGCACTGAGCAGAATTTAATTATAGCAGTTCTTTTTTCTATCCTCAATTTGTTCTTTACTATGTGTGCTAATGAGGGGCTGTTAGTTAGAAGTGTTTGTCTCAGATTTTGTCCGGCGGTCCCAGGTTAGGATGAGGTCAACTCTGCTCCTTTGGGGAAGCAATTGTTATCGGGGTTTTGTTCATATATTTGTTAACTGTTCATGTTATTTTTTTTGTTGGTTTTTGCTGGCTGCCAGACTGAATGTTAAGATTGCGTTTTATTGTAATGCAAAAGGTACCACAAATGAATAATACTCTTGACTCCATAACCTTGGTCGCTTGGAATGTGCATAGTTTAGGTCACCCAATAAAGCGAGGTAAAGTTTTCACACATTTGAAGTCACTGAAATCTGATATTATATTCTTACAAGTAACTTATGTTAAAGCCACTCAGCATAGGAAACTCGGGGCTAATTGGAGTTCACAGGTCTATAAGGCACCTTTCACTTCCAAAGCTAGAGGCGTTGCCATTCTTTTCCATCAGACTGTGCCTTTTCGTTTTCACTCATCCACAGTTGATCCAAATGGCAGGTTTATAATTTTAACTGAGCATATCAGTTCACTTCCCATTACACTGGTAAACGTTTACAGGCTGAACTCGGATGATCCAGGATTTTTCCGTAAGGTGTTTGGCTTGATCCCAGATAACGATTCAAGCCACATATTGATTGGGGGTGACTTTAATTGCTACCCGGACCCGTATTTAGACAGGCTCTCCTCTGCCCCCCACCCAATATTCTTGCTTAATAATTTGATGAAGTCCAAGAAGGTGGTGGAGATTTGGAGACTACAACACCCATCTGACCATGATTATTCTTTTTATTTTCATGTACACAGATCATATACATGGATCGATTATTTGTAGTTGACTCTAGATTAATCCCTAATATTGATCACACCAAATATCACAGCATAATAATATCTGACCATAGTCCAGTCAATCTCAATCTTCAATTTTCCTCCCTAAGCAAGCCTATAACTGGTGCTTTTAATCCCTTTTTGCTCAAGGATCAGGCACTTAAAGAATATATTACAATGCACGTCTTGCAGTTCCTTGAGACCAGTGACAACAGCGAGGTGAATGACTCAACACTCTGGGAAACACAAAGTGTATATCAGAGGACAAATTATTTCTTATGAACCAACACTGAAAAGGGCTAAGCAAGGTAGATTGGAAGGAATTAAACAATTACTAGTGGTTGAACAAGCCAACAAAAACTCTTTGCTCCAATCAGATTATAATAACATTCTCAAATTAAAAAACAAATACAACTCCATTTTAGGGGAACAAATTGACAACATACTACTTAAATAGTGACATTTTGAGTTTGGTGACAAACCACAGAAGTTATTGGCAAAGCAGTTAAAAGGAGAACAAGCAAAATGAGCCATTTACAAAATGAAATCCAAATCTGGCCTGATGCTTACAGACTTAAAGGATATTAACAAAAGATTTAGTGAGTTCTATTCAGAAATTTACACCTCTAAATCAACAGCTACACAGGAAGATTTTGATAAATTTTTTGATCCGCTTTACATACCACAATTAGATGCAGCTTTAAGGGAGGATTTGGATTTTTTGCTATCTGAGTTACAGGATGCCATCAAAGCATTTCCCACTGGTAAGGCAGCTGGACTGGATGGGTTCGGGCCAGAGTTCTACACAGCCTTCCGAGATGTCCTTACACTGACTTTGCTGAGAATGGTTCAGGATACCTTTAAAAACAATTTGCTCCCACCCTCTCTGTGAAGCAAGTATCTGTGTTTTATTAAAAAAAAGCTAAAGATGAAACAGACCCCGGAAGTTCTAGGCCCATTGCACTACTAAATTATAACCATATATAACCATATAACAATCACAGCACTGAAACAGGCCATTCCGGCCCTCCTAGTCCTTGCCGAACTCTTAATCTAGTCCCACCTACCCGCACTCAGCCCATAACCCTCCACTCCTTTCCTGTCCATATACCTATCCAATTTTACCTTAAATGACACAACTGAACTGGCCTCTACTACTTCTACAGGAAGCTCATTCCACACAGCTATCACTCTCTGAGTAAAGAAATACCCCCTCGTGTTTCCCTTAAACTTTTGCCCCCTAACTCTCAAATCATGTCCTCTCGTTTGAATCTCCCCTACTCTCAATGGAAACAGCCTATTCACATCAACTCTATCCATCCCTCTCAACATTTTAAATACCTCGATCAAATCCCCCCTCAACCTTCTACGCTCCAATGAATAGAGACCTAACTTGTTCAACCTTTCTCTGTAACTTAAGTGCTGAAACCCAGGTAACATCCTAGTAAATCGTCTCTGCACTCTCTCTAATTTATTGATATCTTTCCTATAATTCGGTGACCAGAACTGTACACAATATTCCAAATTTGGCCTTACCAATGCCTTGTACAATTTTAACATTACATCCCAACTTCTGTACTCAATGCTCTGATTTATAAAGGCCAGTGTTCCAAAAGCCTTCTTCACCACCCTATCTACATGAGACTCCACCTTCAGGGAACTATGCACTGTTATTCCTAGATCTCTCTGTTCCACTGCATTCCTCAATGCCCTACCATTTACCCTGTATGTTCTATTTGGATTATTCCTGCCAAAATGTAGAACCTCACACTTCTCAGCATTAAACTCCATCTGCCAACGTTCAGTCCATTCTTCTAACCGGCATAAATCTCCCTGCAAGCTTTGAAAACCCACCTCATTATCCACAACACCTCCTACCTTAGTATCATCAGCATACTTACTAATCCAATTTACCACCCCATCATCCAGATCATTTATGTATATTACAAACAACATTGGGCCCAAAACAGATCCCTGAGGCACCCCGCTAGTCACCGGCCTCCATCCCGATAAACAATTATCCACCACTACTCTCTGGCATCTCCCATCTAGCCACTGTTGAATCCATTTTATTACTCCAGTATTAATACCTAACGACTGAACCTTCTTAACTAACCTTCCAAGTGGAACTTTGTCAAAGGCCTTGCTGAAGTCCATATAGACTACATCCACTGCCTTACCCTCGTCAACATTCCTCGTAACTACTTCAAAAAATTCAATAAGGTTTGTCAAACATGACCTTCCACGCACAAATCCATGCTGGCTGCTCCTAATCAGATCCTGTCTATCCAGATAATTATAAATACTATCTCTAAGAATACTTTCCATTAATTTACCCACCACTGATGTCAAACTGACAGGTCTATAATTGCCAGGCTTACTTCTAGAACCCTTTTTAAACAATGGAACCACATGAGCAATACGCCAATCCTCCGGCACAATCCCCGTTTCTAATGACATCTGAAAGATCTCCGTCAGACCTCCTGCTATCTCTACACAAACTTCCCTCAAGGTCCTGGGGAATATCCTGTCAGGACCCGGAGATTTATCCACTTTTAAATTTCTTAAAAGCGCCAGTACTTCCATCTCTTTAATTGTCATAGGTTCCGTAACTTCCTTACTTGTTTCCCCCACCTTACACCATTCAATATCCTTCTCCTTAGTGAATACCGAAGAGAAGAAATGGTTCAAAATCTCTCCCATCTCCCTCGGCTGCACACATAGCTGACCACTCTGATTCTCTAAGGGACCAATTTTATCCCTCACTATCCTCTTGCTTTTAATATAACTGTAGAAGCCTTTCGGATTTACTTCCACCTTATTTGCCAAGCCAAACTCGTAACTTTTAGCTTTTCTAATCTCTTTCTTAAGATTCCTTTTACATTCTTTATATTCCTCGAGCAATTCCTTTACTCCATGCTGCCTATATCTATTGTAGACATCCCTTTTTTTTTCGAACCAAGTTTCTAATATCCCTTGAAAACCATGGCGCTTTCAAACCTTTAACCTTTCCTTTCAACCTAACAGGAACATAAAGATTCTGTACCCTCATAATTTCACCCTTAAATGACCTCCATTTCTCTATTACATCTTTCCCATAAAACAACTTGACCCAATCCACTCTCTCTAAATCCCTGCACATCTCCTCAAAGTTAGCCTTTCTCCAATCAAAAATCTCAACTCTAGGTCCAGTCCTGTCCTTCTCCATAATTATATTGAAGCTAATGCTATTGTGATCACTGGACCCGAAGTGCTCCCCAACACATACATCTGTCAGCTGACCTATCGCATTCCCTAACAGGAGATCCAACACTGCCCCATCTCTAGTCGGTACTTCTATGTATTGTTGCAAAAAACTATCCTGCACACATTTCACAAACTCTAAACCATCCAGCCCTTTTACAGAATGAGCTTCCCAATCTATGTGTGGAAAATTAAAATCTCCCACAATCACCACCTTGTGTTTACTACAAATATCTGCTATCTCCTTACACATTTGCTCTTCCAACTCACGCTCCCCATTAGGTGGCCTATAATACACTCATATCAGTGTTACTACACCTTTCCCATTCCTCAATTCCACGCAAATAGCCTCCCTAGAGGAGCTCTCTAATCTATCCTTCCAAAGCACCGCCATAAGATTTTCTCGGACAAGCAATGCAACACCTCCTCCTCTGGCCCCTCCTACTCTATCACACCTGAAGCAACTAAATCCAGGAATATTTAGTTGCCAATCACACCCTTCCTGCAACCATGTTTCACTAATAGCTACAACATCATAATTCCAGGTATCAATCCACGCTTTAAGCTCATCCACCTTTCTTCCAATGCTCCTAGCATTAAAATAGATACATTTAAGATACTCTCCACCTCCTCCTCTCTTTTCATCCCTAGCAATGCATTCAAATTTATTATCCTTTTCTTTCTTCTCCCCTACATCTTCGGGCTGAGCGCATCCCTTCTCCATCACCTGCCTTTCCTCCCTCACACACTGTCTACTTACTTGCTCTACTGGTGAACTAACCTCTTCCATAGTTTCCTCAAATTGATTTCCGCCCCCCCCCCCCCATCTTACTAGTTTAAAGTCTGCCCTGAAGCCTTAGCAAACCTCCCCGCTAGGATATTGGTCCCCCCAGGATTCAAGTGTAACCCGTCCTTCTTGAACAGGTCACGCCTGCCCCAGAAGAGGTCCCAATGATCCAGAAACTTGACTCCCTGCCCCTTGCTCCAATCCCTCAGCCATGCATTCATCCTCCACCTAATTCCATTCCTACTCACTGTCGCGTGGCACAGGCAGTAATCCCGAGATTACTACCTTTGCGGCCCTTCTTCTTAACTGCCTTTCTAACTCCCTATACTCTCGTTTCAGGACCTCTTCCCCTTTCCTACCTATGTCATTGGTACCTACATGTACCACGACCTCTGGCTCCTCACCCTCCCACTTCAGGATATCTTGGACGTGGTCAGAAACGTCCTGGGCCCTGGCACCAGGGAGGCAAACTACCATCTGGGACTCCCGATCACCTCCACAGAACCGCCTGTCTGAACCCCTGACTATCGAGTCCCCTATTACTATGGTCCTCTTTCTTCTATCCCTACCCTTCTGAGCTACAGGGCCGTCCTCTGTGCCGGAGGCCCGGCCACTGTCACTTCCTCCAGGTAGGCTGTCCCCCCCAACAGTACTCAAACATGAGTACTTATTGTCAAGGGGTACAGCCACTGGGGTACTCTCTAGTACGTGCCCCTTCCCCTTCCTGACCGTGACCCACCTATCTGCCTCCCGTGGCCCCGGAGTGACCACCTGCCTGTAACTCCTCTCTATCACCTCCTCACTCTCCCTGACCAGGCGAAGGTCATCGAGCTGCAGCTCCAGTTCCCTAACTCGGTCCCTCAGGAGCTGCAGTTCAACACACCTGGCGCAGATGTGGACGTCCGGGAGGCTCGGAGACTCCAGGATCTCCCACATCCGACACCGAGAACAACAAGCTGCCCTCACACTCATACTTCCCGAATAACTGAAAATAACAAGGAGAACTAAAAGATAAGCCTACTGTGCCCTCTTCCGCCTAAGTCCTCTGAGCCCAAGCCCTACCCTCTGCTCCCGGCTCACTCCACTGCCCGCTGCTTAAGGCTGCGTTCTTTTTATATCTTCCCTCCTTCCCAGGCCTCCTTCACGCGCCTGCGCAGTCCCGCCTCTCAGAACTCCAATCTGAGAAGCAATTTGAAAATGGCCGCCGCCGCACTTCTTCTCAAAGCCTCGCTGTCCTCTTCCAAAAGAGAACTACCTCACTCCTTCTCTTCCTTTTTATATCTTCCCTCCTTCCCAGGCCTCCTTCACGCGCCTGCGCAGTCCCGCCTCTCAGAACTCCGATCTGAGAAGCAATTTGAAAATGGCCGCCGCCGCACTTCTTCTCAAAGCCTCGCTGTCCTCTTCCAAAAAATTATGATCCGAAAATAATTACAAAAGTGTTAGCAAATCGGCTTGGTAAGCATATAGCAAATTTATCCCGGGCAGGTACTCCTTCTGTAAAGTCCGCAAAATTCTCAATATTTTATGTGCCGATTATGGGAAAGATGATAGAGCTGCTATATTGTCTCTAGATGCCCACAAGGCATTCAATATGATAGAGTAGCCCTATCTAATTGCAACACTCAAGAAGTTTGGATTTGGCAACACTTTTATAGAATGGGTTAAAATATTATATACTAATCCAAAATCCTTCATTCTCACAAATGGGTATAAATCCAATAAGATCTCTCTGCGATGTAGTGTTCGCCAGGGGGACCCATTGTCCCCCCTGCTGTTTAACATAGCACTGGAGCTCCTGGCAATTGGCATTAGGGGCCACCCACACATTAAAGGTATTAAGTTGGGCAATATTGAGACCCATGCGTCCCTGTATGTGGACGACCTCCCTGTTTGTCTAGCTGACCTAGCAGTCTCTATTCCCATCCTAGGAGAATATTTAAATTCCTTCGGGAGTATTTCTGGCTATACCATAAATTGGGGAAAGAGCAAATTCATGCCCTTAGTGGATCATTTTACTGAAGACTTCCTGAAGAAGTTGTCTTTTAGAGTAGAGAAGGACTGTTTCACCTATTTGGGGATTAAACTGACTAAAAACCCAAAGCATCTTTTCAAATTTAACTTTACAGAATCCTTAGAAAAACTCAGAACAAATATTGAGTCCAGGAGGATACTGCCCTTATCCATTATTGGATGGGTAAATGTGATCAAAATGGTGAGCCTACCCAGGTTTCTATATCTTTTTCAAAACGTGCCTATATACTTAAATGCATCTTTTTAAAAATAAAACTTGACTCTATCATATTGCCCTTTGTGTGGGGCTATAAATCATACAGGATATCTAAGGCTCACCTACACAAACCTCTTAAGAAGGGCGGTCTTGTTCTGGACAGGGTGTAAGGACAGGGAGGGAGGCAAAAGAAGTGGGGGCGTGGCATTGCTAATCAGAGACAGCGTCAGGGCTGCAGAAAAGGAGGAATTCATAGAGTGGTTGTCTACTGAGTCTCGGGATGGAAATTAGGAACAGGAAGGGGTCAATAACTACTGGGTGTTTTTTAGTAATGGATATCAAGGAGCAGGTAGGGAGACAGATTCTGGAAAGGTGTATTATAACAGGGTTGTCGTAGTGGGAGATCTTAATTTCCTAAATATTGATTGGCATCTCCCTAGAGCAGGGGTGGGCAAACTTTTTGACTTGTGGGCCACAAAGGGTTCTAAAATTTGACAGGGGGGCCGGACCAGGAGCAGATGGACGGAGTGTTTTGGTAATACACCTCATAAGAGAAAATAAAATATCATGGGATATGTAGAAAACATGTGCTTTAATTTCAATTGAAAATGAACAAATGCATTACAACAAAATATCTGTCTTTGCAGTCCCATGGTATTTAGCTATTTATTGAAATGACTTTTAAAACACTGAAAATTAAATGAATAAAATACAGCTTTTTTTAATAGTAACAGTTATTATTTTAAAGCACTGAAAATTCCGTTATCCTTCAAGATATTATCATCATCACTCTCCTCCTGACTGTCTTTATTTCAAAAACGGTAGGAGATGCAGGTCTACTTGTCCTGCTCCTTCTTATTCAATTGTCCCCTGTGCCAAAACTCAACAACAACCAGCACAAGGACAGAACAGTGACAGCGCGCCAGTATGCGGAGCGCGTTATTTGATCTGGAGCGCATTTTTTTATTTTGAGAACGTACGTGCACCTGCGCACTACTCATGTCCATCACTTAACAGAAATGACATGTAACATGTAAGGCTTATTGAAAAAAATATTTTCAAATGCATTTTTTACATAACACAACGAAGAAACTTATTTTTAATTTCAGTGGGAACAGTGTTGTTGGTCTCCCTTTTTAGCCAGCGCATCAAAGTCTGGATTTAGTTTTGTTGTGGCGATTCTCAGGATGGATCTGAGGTGTTGGTCAGTTAACTTGGATCGTGGCTGGCTTTGTTGATGTTCATGACGCTGAACGCCTGTTCACACAAATAGGTCGAGCCGAACAACGCCAGCATCTTCTGTGCCGTCCTCCGGAGGTTTGGAAACACCTCTTTACCAAGTGAAGCCTAAAAGTCATTCAGTTTAAGAGAGTTGAACTTCCCTTTTAAGACGGGGTCAGACTGAAGGTCGATCAGTTCCAGCTGTAGCTCCTCTGGTGCTGTTTCAGGATCTTGTGACAGGGGACAGGCCACCAACTGAAGTGACTTGTCAATTTTTTCAAAATCAGAAAAGGGACGGCAGAATTCTCTGTGCAGCGCATCCAGTGACTCGCTGTATTTTTTCCCATTTACGCCGGCCTCTTCCAGCATGGCTAGTGTGGGAAAATGAGTGAATAACTTATTCAAAATTTGCCTGGAGAAAAAAGCCAGCTTGGATTTAAAGGCTTTCACGTTTGTGTACATGTCATGCACAAACTGATCCTTCCCCTGTAGCTTCACGTTCAGTTCATTCATGTGTGAAAATATATCCACAGCAAACGCAAAGTCACAAAGCCAGCTCTTGTTGCTCAGCTCAGGAAATTCGCCGGCCTTCCTCAGTAACTCCAAAAATGCACCGATCTCCTCTTTGAGCTCCCATACTCGTTGAAACACTTTGCCGAAACTTAACCAGCGGACACGGGAGTGATAAAGTAGGTCCTGGTGATCCGCATCAGTTTCCTCCAGGAACGTGATGAACTGACGGTGCTGAAGTCCCCTTGCACGTATAAAGTTGACAAGTTTTACGACAGGATTCACAACATGATTCAGCTGTAATACCGATTTACCTAGAGATTCCTGGTGGATGATGCAGTGAAGGAAAATAACATCCTGGTCAGGATTTTCATCTTTCACTTTATTCTGTATTCTCCTCAGCAGGCCGACATTTTTCCCTGTCAAATTAGGAGATCCATCTGTGGTGACGTTGATAAGTTTACTCCAAGGGAGCTTCATATTTTCGATGACAGCAGACACCCGGTCAAGTCCTCTCCCTGTGCTTTTCCTTTCAGAGACTCCATTGCCAAAAACTCCTCCGTTATTTCAAAAGTATTGTTAATTCCTTGGATAAAAATGAGGAGCTGAGCAGTGTCTTTTACATCGTTGCTTTCATCCAGTGCTAATGAATATAACGTGAACGACTCTCTTTTTATTTAAGTCGCTGGTTATATCTTCGTCTATCAGTTCCACACGGCGAGTCACTGTCCTGCGTGATAAACTGATTTTTTCAAATTTGTCTTTGCTCTCCGGACACAATACACCTGCTGTCTCCACCATACATTCTTTTAAAAACTCGCCTTCAGACAGAGGCTTGCTGGCCTTTGCTAATTTGAATGACAGCATAAAACTCGCCTTGGTACTTGACTCATGAATGGCAGTTTGACGGTGAAAAAAATTTTGTTGAGCCTATAAATTAGCTGCCAACCTCTGAGCATTAGCTTCCCGTTCTTTCGTTGACTGGTTGCTAGCATAGTTGGCATGTTTTGTGGCAAAGTGACTGCTGATGTTATATTCTTTAAAAACCGCCACAGTCTCTTGGCATATCAGGCATACAGCAGTTGATCGGTGTTCGGTAAAAAGATATTTAGTTGTCCACTCCTTATTAAACACTCGACATTCTCTATCCACTTTTCTTTTCTTAGCTCCACTCATCTTTACAGAAGGGGCGAGAGGTCAAAGAGTAAAGCGCAAATGTGGAATAATACGCTGCACCTCAACAAAGGTCAATGTATATAGAGTGTGTCATCTATTGGGAAAACGCCAGAATTGCGGGGAAAAAACGTTAACAAGGTTTATTAATATAATTTCATCAAGTTCTGCGGGCCGGATTAAAAAGCTTAACGGGCCGCAAATGGCCCCCGGGCCGTAGTTTGCCCATGCCTGCCCTAGAGCAAGGGGTTTAGATGGGGTGGAGTTAGTTAGGTGTTTTCAGGAAGGTTTCTTGACACAATATGTATTGGGAAATGAACCTGGTCATGTGTCAGATCCCTCAGTGCGAGAGCATTTTGGAGATAGTGATCATAATTCTATCTCCTTTACCATAGCATTGGAGAGGGATAGGAACAGACAAGTTAGGAAAGCATTTAATTGGAGAAAGGGGAAATATGAGGCTATCAGGCAAGAACTTGAAAGCTTAATTTGGGAACAGATGTTCTCAGGGAAATGTGTGGAGGAAATGTGGCAAATGTTCAGGGGATATTTGCATGGAGTTCTGCATAGGTACATTCCAATGAGACAGGGAAAGGATGGTAGGGTATAGGAACCGTGGTGAACAAAGGCGGGTGAAAATCTAGTTAAGAAGGAAAAAAAGAGCTTACGAAAGGTTCAACAAATTAGGTAATGATAGAGATCCAGAATATTGTAAAGCTAACAGGAAGGAGCTTAAGAAAAAAGTTAGGAGAGCCAGAAGGGGGCATGAGAAGGCCTTGGCAGACAGGTTTAAGGAAAACCCCAAAGCATTCTACTAGTATGTGAAGAGCAAGAGGTTAAGACATGAGAGAATAGGACCAATTAAGTGTGACGGTGGAAAAGTGTGTATGGAACCAGAGGAGATAGCAGAGGTACTTCATGAGTATTTTGCTTTAGTATTCACTACAGAAAAGGATCTTGGCAATTGGGGTGACACAGTCGACTGAAAAGCTTGAGCATGTAGATATTAAGAAGGAGGATGTGCTGGAGCTTTTGGAAAGCATCAAGTTGAATAAGTCACCAGGACAGGACGAGATGTACCCAGTCTACTGTGGGATGCAAGAGAGGAGATTGCTGAGCCTCTGGCATTTATCTTTCCATCGTCAATTGGGACAGGAGAGGTTCCGGAGGATTGGAGGGTTGCGGATGTTGTACCCTTATTCAAGGAACGGAGTAGAGATAGCCCAGGAAATTACTTAAGTGGTTGGGAAGTTGATGGAGAATATCCTGAGAGGCGGGGTTGATGAACATTTTGAGAGGCATAATATGAACAGGAATAGTCAACATGGCTTTGTGAATGGCAGGTCATGCATTATGAGCCTGATTGAATTTTTTGAGGATATGACTAAGCAGGTTGATAAAGGTGTAGTAGTGGATGTAGTGTACATGGATTTCAGCAAAGTATTTGGCAAGGTACCCCTTGCAAGGCTTATTGAGAAAGTAAGGAGGAATGGGAATCCAAGGGGACATTACTTTGTGGATCCACAAGTTGCTTGCCCACAGAAGGCAAACAGCGGTTGTAGAAGGGTCATATTCTGCGTGGAGGTTGGTGACCAGTGGTGTGCCTCAGCAATCTGTTCTGGGACCATTACTCTTTGTGATTTTTATAAGTGACCTGGATGAGGAAGTGGAGGGATGGGTTAGTAAGTTTGCTGATGACTCTAAGGTTGGAGGTGTTGTGGATAGTGTGGAGGGCTGTCAGAGGTTACAGCGGGACATTGATACGATGCAAAACTGAGCTGAGGAGTGGCCTATGGAGTTCAACCCAGATAAGTGTGAGATGGTTCATGATGGCAGAATATAGTATTAATGGTGAGACTCTTGGCAGTGTGGAGGATCAGAGGTATCTTGGGATCTGAGTCCATAGTACATGCAATGCTGCTGCGCAGGTTGACTCTGTGGTTAAGAAGGCATACGGTGCATTGGCCTTCATCAACCATGGGATTGTGTTTAAGATCCAAGAGGTAATGTTACAGCTGTATAAGACCTTGGTCAGACCCTACTTGGAGTACTGTGCTCAGTTCTGGTCGCCTCACTGTAGGAAGGATGTGGAAGCTATAGAAAGAGTGCAGAGAAGAATTACAAGGATGTTTCCTGGAATGGAGGAGCATGCCTTATGAGAATAGGTTGAGTGAACTCGGCCTTTTCTCCTCGGACTGATGGAGGATGAGAGGTGACCTGATGGAGGTGTATAGGATGATGAGAGGCATTGATCATTTGGATAGTCAGAGGCTTTTTCCCAAGGCTGAAATGGCTAACAAGAAAGGGCACAGTTTTAAGGTGCTTGGAAATAGGTACAGAGGAGATTTTGGGTAAGTTTTTTTATGCAGTGAATGGTGAGTGTGTGGAATGGGCTGCCAGCGATGGTGATGGAGGCGGATATTATAGTGTTTTTTAAGAAACTCCTGGATAGGAACATGGAGCTTAGAAAAATAGAGGGCTATTGGTAACCCTAGGTATTTTCTAAGGTAAGGACATTTTTGGCCTAGCTTTGTGGGTCAAAGGGCCTGTATTGTGCTGTAGGTTTTCTATGTTTCTATGAGATACAGCATGACCCTTCGAGATGTGCCACCTAGCAACCCTGGATTTAACCTTAGCCTAATTATATATAACCATATAACCATATAACAATCACAGCATGGAAACAGGCCATTCCGGCCCTCCTAGTCCATGCCGAACTCTTAATCTCACCTAGTCCCACCTACCCGCACTCAGCCCATAACCCACTCCTTTCCTGTCCATATACCTATCCAATTTTACCTTAAATGACACAACTGAACTGGCCTCTACTACTTCTACAGGAAGCTCATTCCACACAGCTATCACTCTCTGAGTAAAGAAATACCCCCTCGTGTTTCCCTTAAACTTTTGCCCCCTAACTCTCAAATCATGTCCTCTCGTTTGAATCTCCCCTACTCTCAATGGAAACAGCCTATTCACGTCAACTCTATCTATCCCTCTCAACATTTTAAAAACCTCGATCAAATCCCCCCTCAACCTTCTACGCTCCAATGAATAGAGACCTAACTTGTTCAACCTTTCTCTGTAACTTAAGTGCTGAAACCCAGGTAACATCCTAGTAAATCGTCTCTGCACTCTCTCTAATTTATTGATATCTTTCCTATAACTCGGTGACCAGAACTGTACACAACATGGACATGGACATGGACAATTTACAATGACCAGTTAACTTACAAACTGGTACATCTTTGGATAGTAGGAGAAAACCAGAGCACCTGGAGGAAACCCACACAGTCATGGGGAGAATGTGCAAATTCCTTACGGATAGTGGTAGGAATTTCTCTCTCCCAGTTTTTTTTGCTTGAAATATTGGCTTTGCTTGTCTTTCATTTGGTGCATCCATGTGAACCTAGATGCAATATTTTTGCTTTGCTTCAGAATTCCAGTATTTGCATTTTTATTAATATGTTCATGTTTTTCTGGTGACGTAGGCTGAGAAATTTAGAGGGAGATCTTCAACACCAACCAAACAGAGTTGACCTTAGCTTCATTGAATGCTCCATCTAGATGGATACTTAGAAACAAAAAAGCACATCACATCAACTGAATTTTAAACTTGTTTATTATTGTCACATAGTGAGGTACAATGAAGAGCTTTGCTTTGTATGTGTAACCCTCAGGTTTGGCTAACGGCGTTAATCCAGTGGAAGACGGCCTCCAGCTTGGCTAAGCTTGAGAAATCTTGTTTGGGTGGATGCTGTGTGATGTGTTCCCCTGTTACAAATCAGTACCATGAACAAACAGTACACAACATGCAATTAAATGATTTAGCTTTATAATTAATTTGACTATAGGGTTAGTAAAGAAAAAGGGCCCATTCTCATGAAACAGTCTAATGCGTAACATTGCAGCACACTGTTTTCCCATTTGTTTGTTCTCCCATCGATTTTCCCCCAGGCCTCGTCAACTCCGGACCCCATTCCAAGTCCGCTCCATCCTGCAGTCTACAATTTCTCCGTTCTGGCATCTTCTCTCTCCATCTTCCGCTGAACAAGAGACCGTGAAACCTTCTCTTGGACACACAAGAGAGAAAAGCACCTCCCCTCATTGGCCAGCACACATTCCAAAGCTCCCACTATTTCTAGTCATAACACAAATACTGAGCTACAGAGAAACCATTACATTAGCATTGAAACCTTTCACAGGTTGTTAAACATGATATTTGTAAAGATAACTTTATAGCATTGAGGTAGTACATGGTAAAACGATAAAATGCCCAACAGTGTTACAACTACAGAAAGCGCACACTGCAGGCGGAGTGTACGATGTAAGGTCATAATGAGGTTGTTTATGAGAGACTATTTCATTGTATAGTTTTATGACAATGGGATAGAAACTGTCCTTGAATCTGGTGTACAAGCTTTTAGACTTTATATCTTCTACTGATGTGAGGGAGAGAAGAGAATGCTGAGGGTGGGTGGAGTCTTTGATTATGTTGCCTGTGTTAACAAGGCAGCAAGATGTGTAGAGTAGACAGGGTCCAGGAAGTGCAGGATCTTTTCCATGATCTGTTGAGCTATGTCCACAATTCTCTGAATTTTCCACTGGTCAACTGCAAAGCAGTTGCTCTACCAAGCTGTGATACATCCAGATGGGATGCTCCTCTGGTGCATCTATGAAAATTGGTGGGGTCAAAGGGAGCATGCCGAATTTCTTTGTCCTCTGCAGGCACTACAGGCCATCTTGGCCTGTCTGTTTTCTTGGTTATCATATCTAAGTGATCAGAACACAAAGGCTATTGGTGATATTCTGAGATTGAGGTTTTCCACCCTTGTGAGCTCAGTGTCATTGATTCAAACAGGATTTTGTGCATTGCCTCCCCCTTCCTGAAGTCAATGAGTAGCTCATCTGTTCAGACATGAAATGTTGTTGTCATGACACCATGCCATGCCATGAGGCTCTCAATCTGACATATTGTTACTTGAGATTCAGCTATCTATGGTGGTGTCATCTGTTGAAGCAATTGTGGGTGTTTAAAAAGTAAGTATCACTTCATCATTAAATAAGGATTATTTTTATTTCTGCAGATTTTTAGGGACAATAGTTGACAAGACTCGCCTTTAGAAAATGGCTGCTCCTTCACCTCTCGGTAGACTCTTCAGTGAGGTGACCTGCTCCATCTGTTTGGACTTCTTCCAGGAGCCGGTCACTCTGGAATGTGAGCACAATTTCTGCCGGCTGTGCATCTCACGGAGCTGGGAGCAGGGCGAAGCCTTCTACTCCTGCCCTGAGTGCAGGAAAGTATTCAGGGAGAGGAGGCTGAAACCCAACCGGCTGTTGGCCAACATCGTGGAAGGCGTGAAGGAGCTGAAACCAGAGCCCCGCTGGGGGAGCCCCACCTTCTACTGTCAGAGGCACGAGGAGAAGCACAAGCTCTTCTGTCTGGGGTGCCAGGGTCTACTCTGTGTGGTATGCTCATGCTCCAGTGAACACAGTGGTCACAGAGTCATCCCCATCGAGGAGGCTTCCGTCATGTACAGAGTAAGTGGGTTGTCATTCTGCAAGGACTGAGGGGGATGCCTCATGAAGAGGGGTGTTACGCACAAGGTAGGTGGAATGCGGTTTGGAAGGAAATAAACTGGAGGCATTGGAATAAACAGCTGGTAGGAAGTGGTAAGGTTGGTAAGTAGTGGGATGTGAAGTGTCTTTGAGGGAATATTGTCTTCACATTTTTCACCTTCATAACCCATCCTCCAGCTGAGTGATTGAGCAAAGACATGCCGGATGGAGTAAATGCACCATTAGCCAAAACAGAAAAGTAGGTCACTTTAAATGGTGGTAAGTGTTGTTCTGGAAGGGGCCAAGGTTTTCATGGATTCTTACTATTATACTGAATGCCAGCAAAGTGTAGACAAGCTTGCAGTATGCCGCCTTTACCAGCATATCTACTTGAGTGGCCACTTTGATGCCTGAGCCTCAATCTCTCTCCTAAGGGTCCTGCATTTTGGTGAGAATGTTCTCTATCTATTTGACCTCCCAAAGAGCAACCACTCACACTTATCCAGATTAATCTCCACCTGCCACTTTTCTGCCCATAATTACAATGGATCTATGTCCTACTGTAACTTTTGACAACCATCTTTGCTATCCACAGTTCCCCAATGCCTAGCAGTTGAAGGGATGTGGATAACCAAAGCAGGGTCTAAGAGGGCAGATATGAGAGTTACTGGTTCTGGAGGTGAATAGTGAGAGATATGGATCTGGTGTAAGCAGGATGTGGCAATGTGCCAGGGCTGGGTATTCCTGGGAAAGATGGAGATAATGGAAAGAATATGAATGTACTGAGTAGGATGAAATACAGGAAGGGTGTGAATATACAGATAGAATGTAAGGCGGTCAGGAAGCTGAGATATAGTGTGGACAAAGACATAACTACAAAATAAATAGCCCCTCATTTAAAACTGAGAAGCATAGAAATTTCTGCTCTCAGTGGTAAATCTCTTGAACTCTCAGCCTTGAGGATACTGGAAGCCAGACTGTTAAATATATATGAAATACAGATAGACTAATAATTGAAAGATCAATCCATTAATGGGTTGGAGGAACTGGCATGAATCAACCATGATTATGTTGAATGGTGTCACAGATTTAAGAGGCCTACTCCTATATTCTTGTGTTCTTGGACACCTGTGGTAAAGCATAGTTAGAGCCAAGTGAAAGGAATGAAACGGTTTTTAAAAGAGGAACGTTTAATGGCTCTGGGTCTGTACTTCCTGGAATTCAGAAGGATGAGGGGAGATCTCATTGAAACTTTTTGAATGTTGAAAAGCCTAGACAGATTAGAGGTGGAATGGATGTTTCCCATGGTGGGAGAGTCTACAACAAGAGGGCACAGGTTCAGGACAGAAAGGCGTCCTTTCAAAACAGAGATGTGAAGAAATTCCTTTAGCCAAAGGGTGGTGAATTTGTTGCCACATGCTGTTGTGGAGGCCAGGTCGTTGGGTATTTTTAAAGCCGAGATTGATAGGTTCTTGATAGGACATGGCATCAAAGGTTACGGGGAGAAGGCCAGGAACTGGGTTGAGGAGGAGAAAAAAAGGATCGGCCATGATTGAATGGCGGAGCATGCTTGATGGGCCAGATGGCCTAATTCTTATGTGTTACGAACCCCGTAACTGGGTATCTTACCAGCAAAGATAGGAGTATCCGTTGAAGTCTAATGATACTATTTTTAACAGTATTTATTAGTAAAAATACACAAAAATAATATCAATGCAAATATACAGATAATATACGACATCAATACTAAACCTAAAAGTGCGGGTATAATAATAATCAATAAGAAATAAGCTCTATCGTTGTCTAGGGGGATAATGAATTCTCCAATGGAAATATAAAGTTCAGTTCGGTTCATGCAGGCTGCGGTAATTGCTGATCACTGTGTTGCAATTGTTGGAGAGAGAGAGAGTAACTTGCTGACTTTCCTTTTACGATCTTGATCCGTCGATGCATTGTTTTTGTGGCCATTCACGTATGACCCCTCCGTCTTTTAGCTAGACTGTTCCGTGGAGGACTCGTCACCCAGGCAAGGATGGACACACACACAAGCCCCCACCGGTCTCGTGGCGGCTCTCCTAGTGCGTCTGAGGGGTGTTCCCCAGACCCTACTTTTATCCCCACTCATGGGGTCTCAGATGTCAGTCAGGTTGGGATGATGCAATCCCTCAACCAGACCACTCGGGTTGCCCCCTGAGGAGTTTCAGTGAATAGAACAGTACTCAATACACGATTCCTTCTCCAAGAGACAATAGCAGTAATCTCTCTCTTTGTCAATAGGAGACATTCCAACCTGTGCTGTGCCCTTCTCTCATAAATTTGTATGAGCTGTTTATCTCTCTCATTTCCTTTGATAACAGCATCGGAATAGTAGCGATTTGCGATTCTCCAAGGGGGGGGGGGCATTGGCGATTCGGTACCCTTCTGCCCATCAGAGTTGCTCCTCATTCGTAACATATGGTTTTATGGTCACATCCAAAGACAAAATGAGGAGAAATTGCTGTCACATCCCATGCCTTCACATTACTTGGTGTCTTTCTGAACTGTGGTTTAATCTGGCAACCGGCTAAAGATTAAACACTGTAAACTTTAGTTCACTTTCTCATTCATTGACAGAATCAGTTCTGCTAAGTATTTGTGGCATACTGGTTGTGGATATTTTGTGTTAGTGACTTAACCTGCTCAGTAACATGTTAGTATCAGAACTAAAACAGTACATCATTTCTCCAGGAAATGTTGGAAAAAGCCAAAGATTTTCTCCATGCCCAAAGAGAGCAGGCAAGTCAACGTCAAAGCCAGCAAGAAGCAAAGATTTCCAAAATCAAGGTGAGCATCAATCCCTTGCACCAGGTGTTGTATTCCTTGGCTCTCGGGGTACAAAAGGTTTGTACAATTGTTTCTGTATCGATTATGCACTCCTGAATTCGGAGAAACAAGAGGTGATCTTTGTGAAAGGTATAAAACTTTCATGGGAGTGATACAGAGTTCATGTTTCCCCTATCTTATATATTTAGAACTCGAGGTCGCAGCCTCAGAATAAAAGGCCGGTTATTAAGGATAGGCACATAGAGAAATCTGGAGACACAAGAAATAACCAGTGCTGCAATCTGGTGCAAAAAAAATTGCTGAAGGAGCTCAGTAGGTCAAGCAGAATCTAAAAGTAAAAGTCTTGATTACTGTCATGTGCAGAAGTACAGGTAAGCCCAGATGCAATGGAAAAACTTGCCTACACTTCTACGTACAGCAGCTTCACAGGCACATAGCATCAGATAAGCAGCATTTCCAAGGGGAAAAAAAAACATGTAGATGTTGCAGAAACATAGTTAGAAAAATGTTAAGCAGAAAACTAAACCTAATTTAAAGAATGAAAGATTAGATTGTTTTGCATCAAATCAACAAGGATTATGTTGCAACTTCTCTTGCGCCGACAAAGCATGCTCACAGACTACTAATTCGAACTATTGCCATACTTATTTGGAATGTCAGGGGCAACTGGAACACCCTTAAGAAATCCACATGGTCACAGGAGAACCTACAAATTCTTTACAGATGCTGGTGAAAACTGATTTCTGATGGACAATTACTGGTGCTGTAAAGTGATTACACTAACTGCTACACCACTGTGTGG
The DNA here is from genome assembly GCF_048418815.1 of Hemitrygon akajei. Taxonomy (NCBI): domain Eukaryota; kingdom Metazoa; phylum Chordata; class Chondrichthyes; order Myliobatiformes; family Dasyatidae; genus Hemitrygon; species Hemitrygon akajei. The sequence goes on from NC_133125.1 coordinate 149,317,372, forward strand.
CACTTAATACAGTCTGATCGAGTGTAGTGATTAGAATTACTTCAAGTTGTTTCAAGAACTGACTGGTTGAGAGGAAATTGATTTTCCTGAACCGGTGGTGTAGGACTTCAGGCCTTTTATACCTCCTGCCCGATGGTAGCTGCAATTGAGAAGGTGTAACTGGAACATTCACCAGTCTATGTTGGGGGATTGGCAATGGAGAGAGTAGCCTTAAATTCCTGAGTGTTGACATTTTGGAGTGACCTGTCCTGGGCCCAGCACATACATGCAATCATAAGGAATGTGCATCAGCTCCAGTTAAGCAGCTTTTTTTTCTTTTTTTTTACAGGGTTAAAGTTTGGCATGTCACCGAACAAACTCGTACAGATATACTGTTGACTGTACCTTGACTGCTTGCCTCATGATCTAGTTTGTCAGTTCAAATGTTCAGGAATGTAAGAAGCTGCAATGGGTAATGTACTCAGCCCAATATATAACAGGCACATCCCTCCCTGCCATCAGTAGAATGTCATATCGGCAAGAGGGGTTGCCTCAAGAAAGCAACATCTTATCCTCAAAGATTTGCACCAGCGGGTCTTGTCATCAATGGAGAGAAGTTGGCAGTTGATGTTTTGAGTCTAGGCCATTCATCTGGACTGAAAGATAAGGGGGGGTGGGTCGACAGCATCAAGTGGTGAAAGGAGAGGCTGGGCCAACCGTATGCAAGTGATAGGTAAGGAGAGGTGATGAGCAGATTGAAAAGGGAAGAGTGGAGGTTGTGACAGAGGATATGTAGTGAAAAGGGTTGTGGATGATATTAAGTAATACGAAATGAAGGTGGAGTGCAGAACCAAATAAGGGAGGTTGGGTTATTGGGTGGGAACAGTAGGGGAGGGGAACCAGTAGGAGCAGTTGAACAGAAATGATTCATCAGCAGCGACAAATTCTTCTATCAGTAACAATTAGGAACTAATACAGTCTTATTGTACTGTAGTAGTATTGGTGGTATTCCTATTTGTTCTGTATTTCATTTAAATCCATAATGTATTACTTAATTAAACAGTAGCTTATCTTTATTATACTTTTAACTATTTCCATGAAACTTCAGCTATTTGAGGCACCTGTTTAATTGGGCCAAAATGTACTGGTCCTGAAGTGTCCCAATTAACCATTATCCACTGTAATTTTTAATGGATTTTCTTTGTTGCATTATGACAACAGACCATAGCAAATTCCTAATACATGTAGATGTAAGCAATCAGTTTCATTTGAAGCTATCTTTGGCTTTGTGAGGGTGATGCTGAAAGTCGGTTACAGTGAAATGTATTGAGGTTGTTATTTCTGTGCAGGAGAAAGGTGAATTGCTAAAGGAGCAGGTTAAGGCTGATTTGGCCGGCATCTATCAGTTTCTCGATGAGAAGAAGCGGGAGCTTGAGGCAAAGATCGATGAGGAGGTCTGCAAGACAATTCACCCCTTGCAAGAGGACCTGCTGAAGATCTGCCAGGGTGCCTCCGCGATTGAGCAAACATATCAAGATACGCAAGTACAACTGAGCTTCATAGAGCCGCAGGAGCTGCTTCAGGTGAGTGGTAAAAGGCAGTCCACCTGCCATGCGATAGACCTCAACTCTGTTCTTTATTTTAAGCATGTTCTGAGTCAATTTCTCTGGATTATATATTAAAAAATCAAGTTTGCATTAAAATGCTCCTCCTGATCTTGACACATTCCCTGAGTCAACTTTTCAGCAATTAATGACTTTAAATGTGATCAGAAGGGAGTGCAGTAGCCATCAATTTGTGCACAACAATATCTTGATCAGTTAATTAATGTTCAACATGGCATGTCTGACATTGTGATTTTGCCTACCTCAAAGATGTCTCATTCGCAAGACCAGTATCTCTGACAGTACAGCTGGCCCTTGTCATCTTTTGATCTCTGCTGGGCTTTACTAAAGCTGGAACCACAGTGTCTGGACTGAGTGCTTCTTGCTGTGACTTGGGGCCTGTCTGCTGAGTGCAATCCCTGGCGGGCTGCGTTTCCTTTTGTCTCAGGGATTTTCTCAAGTCCTGAAATCGGACAATTTCCCATGCTGCTACCCAGCAATGTTTACATTCCCCTTAATACTTTCAGTTTGAAGTAGTGACTGAGGTGCCTCTATGCAATAATGAGCAGACATCCTACACTGATAACCCACACCCATCAATGGCTGTCAGAGACACCAGCGAATTCGGGTGCTGGAATCCGGAGCAACAATGCTGATGGAGCTCATTAGATGTGGAGTGGCATGTGTTTGGGGAGAGTACGTTCTCAACATTTCAGGAAGAACCTCTGCATCATCAGAAAGTGGAGAAGACAGGGAGTGGAATAAATAGGAGAGAGGGGTGAGACGGGCCAGAGTTGACTGGTGAACTGGGGAGGGCCGAAGACGTCCAGTGGTGTTCCTGCCTGATATTAGATTAGTTTCAGGAAGCTATAAAGTAATAGAGCATGGAAGTTGTGCCCTCCCCCTCTCTCCTTTTCCATTCCCTAGTCTGGCTCCCCACTTCTCTTTTCCTCATCTGCCTATAAACTCCCTCTGGTGCTCCTGCTAATTCCATTTCTCATATAGTCCTCTCCTATCTGATGTTCCTTCAGCTTTTCCTCTTCCCCCTCCCAACCTCTCGCAATCCTTCCCTCCTCCACTCACCTGGCTTCATCCCCTCCCCCATTACCTTGTTCTGGCTTCTTACCCATTCCTTTCCAGTCTTGATAAAGGGTTTCGGCTTGAAATGTTAATACTTTGTTTTTCCATAGATGCTGCTTAATCTGAGTTCCTCCTGCATTTTGTGTCTGTTTCCAAACTGCCATCAAACTAGTTCCTTATTTGGCCCATACTCCTTTAAGTCACCCCCTCCCCATTCATGTGCATATCCAACTGTCTTTATGCTATTTATCTGGTACCTACCTTAAAGTAGCTTGTTCCATATAAACTTCACTCTCAGTGCGGATAAATTGTGCATCAAGTTTGCTTTAAGTCTTTCACCTCTGATCTAAACCTATGCCCGATAGATTTAATTCTACTTCCCTGGGAAAAAGACAGTGCATTCACCTGAACTGTATATCTTATCATCTACAGTACAAGGAATAAAGTGCTAGCCTGTCCAGCTCATTCCATTTGTTCTATTAGAAATCCCTTGTGAGACAAATTCTCAGATGAAAGACCATTGCACCAGAGGTGAGGACCAAGAAGCTATGGTCAAGGGAGGTGGAAGAGTACTTACAGTACTGCTTTGAGTCAGTGGCTTGACAATTTTCAGGGATCAATCTTGGGATCTGAATGAATACACCACTATTGTCACTGACATCATGAAGATCCGTGTGGACGAGTATTAACCTTTGAGAATGTACCGGACTTACCCAAACCAAAAGCCATGAATGAATCAAGAGATTTGTAGTCTGCTGATGGCTGGATCTGCGTCATTCAAGACCAGTAATCCACAACTATACAAGCCGTCTCGGTACAAACTACAAAAGGCTATTTTAAGAGCAAAAAAAACACAATTCTGATTTAAGTTAGAGGAGGAATTGGAATTACGTCAGCTCTTGCAGGGTTTGTAGGTCTCTACTTCCTACAAGGCAAAATCTAATGTGAATGGCTGTGATGTTTCACTCCTAGATGAGCTCAATGACTTTTATATATGCTTTGAGATGGAGAATGAAACTACACTTGTGCAAATCCCTGCAGCATTTGGTGACCCTGTGATCTGTCTGAGAGCCTGATATCAGAAAATCTTTAATGAGGGTGAACCCTTCTAACACAAGGCCCTGATGGTGTACCTGGTAGGACACTGAAAAACTGTCAACCGACTTGTGAGTGCATTCAAGGATTTATTTGATCTCTCACGGCTTCATTCAGAGGTTCCAACCCACTTCAAAAGGTCAACCAGGTACCAGAAAGAGCAGAGTGAGCTACCTTAAAAGAGTATCATCCAGTTGCTTTCATATCTATTGTGATGAAATGTTGTGAGAGGTTGGTCATGTTCATGGCCAGAATTAACTTCTCACTAAGCATGGACTTGGGCCTGCTGCAATTTGCCTTTCACCACAATAGGTCTACAAAGGATGCAATCTCATTGGCTCATCATGTGTCTTGGAATTACCTGGACAATAGTAATATCTAAGTCAGTCTACTCTTTATTGATTACAGCTCGGTATTCAACACCATCGTGCTCTGAATATTAATCAAGAGGCTCCAAAACCGGGGCCTGTGTACATCCCTCTGCAACTGGATCCTTAACATCCTTATTGGGAGACCACATTCAGTGCAGATCGGAAATAGCACAGCATCTTTGCTGTCAATCAACATCAGTGAACCACAAGGATGCATGCTTAGACCAGTGTTTTATTTTATGTACACACACAGCTGTAATGAGGCACAGCTCAAATGTCATCTTTAAATTTGTTGATGACATATTATTGGCTGAATCTCATATGGACAAGGAGGTGCACTGAATGTCATTAAGACCAAGGAATTGATTGCAGACCAGGAACGGGAAATCGAGGGAACGTACCAGGGTGAGCAGTTTCAAGTTCCTGGGTGTCAACATTTCTAAAGTTCTTTCCACATATTCATTCAATTAGAGAGAAGGCACAACTATATTTAATTAGGCGTTTGTGGAGGTTTGATATGTCACTACAGGCTCATGCAAATTTCTACATGTGTACCATGGAAAGCATTCTAACTGGTTGCATCACTGTCTATTGTTACGTACCCCGTAACTGGGTGTCTAACCAGCAGAGAAAGAAGAATCCGTTGGAGTCTGGTGGTACCAAACTAAAGATGTTTATAAATAAAAATAAGCAAAACCATATCAATAATGCAAATATACATATAAAACCAGTTAGCAGTAATAAACCTAAAAGGGTAGAAATAATAATAATAAGCAAGCTCTATCGATGTCTAGGGGTAAATGAATTGTCATAGAATATAAAGTTCAGTTCATGAGTGCTGATGTAGTTATGGTTATTGTAATCGTTAGAGAGAGAGAGAGAGAGAGCGAGTGAGCGAGATGTAACAGCTACAGTCAGGCAAACCTTCCTTTGCTTTCTTAATCCGTCGTATCTTTGTGGTCACTCAGTTATGACCTCTCCGTCCTTCTGCTAGACCGTTCTTCTGTGGTGGACATCACTCTGGCATGAGTGGACACACACACAAGTCCCCACCGGCCCTGCTTTTACACTGATAGCCTTAATGACCGACCTCCTGGTTCGGTCTTCGAAGCCCCCACCTTTCTTGTGGGTTCCAACACTCAATCAGTGTCCACTGGCGTGTCTGGAGGGTGTCTCTCCAGATCTGACTTTTTATCCCTACTAACGGGGACTCAGCTATCTATCACTCCTGAATGACTGTGTCCATCAAATAAGGCCACTCCTTCAGTCCACTGAGGAATGTTTATGAGCAAACTATTGTCCTTGCAGTGAAACAGTAAATAATTCAAAAAAGGAGTCACAATACAGTTAATCAGCAAACTCCCTCTCTCTTATCTGTCGCAGATGTTCTTGCCTGTTTTTTTGTCTCTTTCTCATGGTCAGCATAGCAACAGTAATAGTTCGTGGTTCTCGGGGGGGGGGGGGGATGGTTAACTTCACCCCATTGTCCATCAGGTCTGTTCATCAATCATAACACTATGGAGAGGTATAGAAGGCCCAAAGCACAAGATCGGAAAAAGCTGCAAAAAGTTTCAAACAAAGCCAGCTCTATATGGGCACAAGCCTCACAGCATCGAGAACGTCTTCAAAAGGCGATGACTCAAAAAGTTGGCATTGTCATAATGACCTCCATCACCCAGGAAATGCCCTCTTCTTATTGCTACCACCAAGGAGAAGATGGAAGAGCCTGAAGATATACACTCAACATTTTAAGAACCGCTTCTTCCCCACTGATAGCAGAAATCTGATTGGATAATGAGCCCGTGTGCACTACTAGTTTAATTTTATATAAAATATTCTTAATGTAATTTATGTCTTTTATTATGTTTTGCAATACAGTACTGCTACAAAACAACATATTTCCTGATATATGCCAGTGATATTAAACTTGATTCTGAAAAGGACCTAACATCTCCCCAAAGTTAATATGGGGCAGCATAGAATTGCAGTGGGTAGAACCACTCCCTCCGAGCTCCAGGGACCTAGCATCCCTGATGACTTCTGTGACTGTGGAGTTTGCACCTTCTCCCTGTGACTATGTGGGTTCCCTAGGGGTGTTTTGGTTGCCTTCCACATCGCATAGATGTGCAGTCAACTAGCCCCAATAAATTACCCTTGCTGTGTGGTGACTGGAAGAATCAGGGAAGAATTGTTTAGAACGTGGGGAGAATTAAAAATTAATATATGTTTATTGTAAATTTGTGGTTGATGGTCACACAGAATTGATGAGCTGAAGGGTCTGTTCTATACTGTATGACCCCAGAGCTGTACTCTCTGTGGTGCTTTTTCACCTTTTCCTTGTTTTATAGATCCATACAGCAGGAAATTAGGTCCTTGAGCAGATGAGTCTGTGCTAACCAATGCCCTTTTACAAATACTCATACTAGATTAATACCATTTTATTCTCCCCATGTTCAGATCAACTGCATCAGATTCTACCGCCCACTACACACAGGATGCAACTCAAAGCATCCAGCTAACCTATTGTCTCACAAGCTGTTGAGATGTGGGAAGAAAATTGAGCAACCTGTTTGGAAACTCAGTGGTCATGGAGAATGTGCAAACTCACTATAGATAGAACCCAAGGTTGGAGTGGAACTACCATTATAACTGATGCAGTACCCTGACCAGCCACACCATTGACCCAGCTGTACCTCAGTTAATCATCTTTCATCGCTTTGCAATAGGTAGCAAGCTATGCTGACAGAAAAAGACAGACAGACAGATATACTTTATTGATCCTGAGGGAAATTGGGTTTCGTTACAGTCGCACCAACCAACAATGGTGTAGAAATGTAGCAATATAAATACCATACATAATTAAATAATAATAAGTTAATCATGCCAAGTGCAAATTAGCCAGGACCAGCCTATTGGCTCAGGGTGTCTGACACTCTGAGGGAGGAGTTGTAAAGTTTGATGGCCACAGGCAGGAATGACTTCCTATGACACTCAGTGTTACATCTCGGTGGAATGAGTCTCTGGCTGAATGTACTCCTGTGCCTAACCAGTACATTATGGAGTGGTTGGGAGACATTGTCCAAGATGGCATGCAACTTGGACAGCATCCTCTTTTCAGACACCACCATCAGAGAGTTCAGTTCCACCCCCACAACATCACTGGCCTTACGAATGAGTTTGTTAATTCTGTTGGTGTCTGCTACCCTCAACCTGCTGCCCCAGCACACAACGGCAAACATGATGGCACTGGCCACCACAGACTCTTAGAACATCCTCAGCATCATCCAGCAGATGTTAAAGGACCTCGGTCTCCTCAGGAAATGGAGACGGCTCTGACTCTTCTTATAGACAGCCTCAGTGTTCTTTGTCCAATCCAGTTTATTGTCAATTGGTATCCCCAGATATTTGTAATCCTCCACCATGTCCACACTGACCCCTTGGATAGAAGCAGGGGTCACCAGTGCCTTTGCCCTCCTCGAGTCCATTACCAGCTCCTTAGTCTTTTTCACAATAAGTTGCAGATGATTCTGCTCGCACCATGTGACAAAGTTTCCCATCGTAGCCCTGTACTCAGCCTCATCTCCCTTGCTGATGTATCCAACTATGGCAGAGTCATCAGAAAACTTCTTAAGATGGCAAGACTCTGTGCAGTAGTTGAAGTCCGAGGTGTAGATGGTGAAGAGAAAGGCAAGGGTTCTGCCTAAAGTAACATTAACTGTAATTGATTGTGAACGTTGAGTGCTGCAGTAAGCCAGTTAGGAGCAAAGAGCAGATTTTGCTCCATCAATCAGGGCACAGTTCTTAATTGACCTCTGGGAAATTGTTCTGATGGTGAATGCAAGATCTTTAATTGTAATACAGGATGTAAATGCTAGGGGTTTTGTGCATGTTATAAGGGGCAACATGTGCATTAATGGCTGTATAAAAGCACACAAACACAGCAATACATGAACTTAACAGGAATGGAATATCTACAAAAGGCTGCTTATAATAATTTGTTTCTGTGTGTACATATACGTTTGAAAATTCTGTCAAATTCTGTCCTGGTCCATTTTATTTTCTGTTGGGTGGTGGGCATAAGTAACACAAGCAAGTGTAGGCTATTCAGCCCTCGAGCCTGATCTCCTAGTCAAAAAGATAATGGCTAATCAAGTTTTGGCTTCTGCCTTGCTTATGTTCCCTTCATAACTTGTGAGTCCCCTAGACTTTAAATATCTATCAATCAATCAATGTCTGCCCTGGTAGATCCAAGAATTCTATCTCTGCTGAGCTCTGATGTGAAATATTGCAATGAATAATGAAGGATAGTATAATGGGCTTTCAGAGATTGGTTCAATTATTGTGTGTGTTGCTGATGTGTGCCTCTGGTCTCACTGCAAAAAGGAAAAACCCTTGGGCTTTTCCCCTGAAAATTCAAGGTATTCCTGAATCGTGAGTTACTGACATTATTGACTGGGAAAACTTTTCATAAGTTGGTCTTGGGCACAAATGACATAGAAATGAGATCTTGGTTTTCTGAAGGAATTTAGTTGAGCTTTAGACATATCACTGACAACTCTCCTCACTGACACCCCCCACTTTTTTTTTCAGGGACCCTTGCTCCAATTTGGTTTGCTTTTGCCCCCTTAATGCTGCAGAGGGCTGTAGACTTCACTCCATCACATTGGCTAGTGGCTCCAAGGTCCCGGAAGATTTCCAACACAGGTCATAGATCCAATGATGCACGCTTGCACACATTACACATACTCCACATGAAGTGCTCTCTATTTTTCACGAGTCCGCGAGATTTGGATGGCCTCCCACAAACTAGGGTGCTTCCCTTAGCTTAATTTCCTGTTCACTTTGGGGCACTCTTTCGACACCTGATCCTGACTCGGCCCCATGACCGTTCATTATTCATTCTCTCCTCATTCCTCACATTCCCATCACCCATGTGAATAAACTTTGATTTTTTTAAGTATCTCTACATGGAAATCCCACCATCAGTTTATTCTTCATGTCATAAATACTCTATTCTGTTTATGAGTTGAATGATCCTTTGGTGAGCAATAAAACTTTGTTTTTAACTTTTTAGGATATCAAGCAGCTGTTGGACAGGTACGTGGCTTCTGTTGTGTTTTGCACGTGGCTTTTTTAATTCACATTGGTGGATGTGCAGGAAAGATCTCAGCTCTTTGAGGGCCCTCCACATTCACTCCTCAATCTGCTTGATAGAGATGCCCTCATCGTGGGTCAGATCCCTATTTATTATTAGCCAGACCCTTGTGGACCACGAAGGACTCCCATTTCCGTTTGTTTGATAGTGACTGTTGAGCATATGTAACATAATCAGAGGTTCACTTCGTAGTAAGCTGCAAGCCCAATCTCCTAGAGGTTTGAGGAAAGAATCCATTCTGACACTCCTGCAGAATGACATGTTAAACCAAGGTCTTGTCTGTCCATGTGTAAGATCCCACAGCAAAGTCTTCACCAGTATTTATAACTTAACCACTCTCCAAAGTCTGGATTATCACATTTAATGGCACCTAACTGTGAACAGTTTGGCTGCTACAGTTCCTGGAGTCCTCGGAAATGATTGGGCCCAGCAATAAAGACTGTAGAATATATTTATAAGAATTATTACTCTCTTATTTTGTTTGAGCACATTTTGAGTTTGGCAGGTGGTTTTGACTGATTACTTCCTCCTTTCAACCTTGCTATCTGAATTTCTGTAGAGGAAGTGGCCATAGTGTTGGCAGGCTATATGGTTTCAAGACTCAGATTCAAGACAAGTGTGGATAAGTTTGTGTTACCTTGTTTCTGTATAGCTTCCTTACTGTCATAAAAACTCAACCCTCCTGTATTCTAGGTGCAAGCAGAATCACGTCGCACCAGCGGATATTCCCACTGACCTCCACATTGACTCTATCATCACACCTTTCCGCTATATTAAGATCTGGGATGAAATTAAAGTACTTGTGCCGGGTAAGTGGTTGGGCTTTGAGAGGTGGTTAATGGTGGGTGGTGATGGTGAGGGCAAACTGTTATTTTATCCTTGGCATGGGGGTTTATGATGAGCCGTGACCCAGTGAAAGCATGTGTATCCTTGGGAAATTTTACATTAATATTTGTGGGAGAAGCCAGAGAATGATCGTAGTGGAGTACTGCGGGGATCAGTGCTGGGTCTGTTGTTGTTTGTCATCTATATTAGTGAGATGGATGAGCATGTGGTTAACTGGATCAGAATATTTGCAGATGACACCAAGATTGGTGGTGGAGTGGACAGCTATCAGAGCTTGCAGTGAGATCTGGACCAGCTGGAAAAATGAGCTGATAAATAGCAGATAGAATTTAATTCAGACAAGTGAGGTGTTGAACTTCGGTTGGACCAAGCAGGGTAGGTCTTGCACAGTAAACAGTAGGGCACTGAGGAGTGCTGTAGAACAAAGGGATCTTGGAATACAGGTCCGTAATTGATTGAAAGTGGTGTCATAAGTAGATAAGGTCTTTGAAGAAAGCTTTTGACACTTTGGCCTTCATAAATCAAAATATTGAGAACAGGATATGGAATGTTACGTTGAAGTTGTACAAGATGCTGGTGAGTATTGTGTGCAGTTTTGGTCATCTACCTACAGGGCCTTTTTGCTGCTGTACTTTTGTATGACTCTGTCCTGCTTCAGATGCTGGACTAATGTGTGTTGGTGGCAGAAGCAAGGGAGTGAGTGCATTCAGAGACAGAGAATGCCAATTAAATTTGTCTTGGATGGTGAAATCACAATAGAAGGTCCCGGAAATACACCGCTGGTCAGGCAACATCTAGAGAGAAACAGTTAATGTTTTAGGGAAAAGTTGGGAAACAAAAGTAAAATTGATTAGGGTCACACTTAGTTGAGAGAACAAGGGGGGTGGCTGTGTAGGATGGAGTTAGAAGTTACATTTGCTGACGATGACATGTAAAGGAAGATAGTGAAGGTTTTATTATTCACCGATCTGTCTGGGTGATTCAAATAAGAATGATGAAGAATATGTCTGCAACTGTGAGATATATTTAACAAAAATGGTGGCAAAATTATGAAATATAACAATGCTGGGAATATGCCCTAGATCAGGCTGCATATGATGGACTAACCTGAAATTAACTAGAAACAGTGGCGATCTGAAATAATTGAATTGAACGGTAAGCAGAAAGGGCTGCAATGTGCCCAGATGGGAGATGAGAAGGAGGGAGTAATCCTGGAAATCTCGCAGAAAATATTCAGACCCTTTGAAATCCCATGGCACCAGGTCAAACATGAGGGAAACCTTTATGTTTATTATCTACCTAAGTTTCTTGGCTACATCAAACACTGTCAGCTCACTGTCGATAGGCCATATGACACTGTATCCAGTTCTGGCCACCATACTGTGGGAGCCACCTAAAGGTCATTGAGAGGAGATAGAGCATATTTACTTGAATAGTTCTGCGATGAGAGATTTTTGCTATAATGCTTATTTGGAGAAGTTTGCCTGATTTCCTAGGAACAAGAATTGGGGAGGGGATTTGAATGAAATGTTAGGGTAGAATTGGGTATATTGACAATGAATAGAAACAAGGTAATGGACAGACTCTGGACGAGAAACTCACCAAGCAGCACAGATGGCCATTCAGCCCAATGCCCATGCCAGTTGTGATGCCTATTCACACAAATCCCATTTCCCTACATTGGGCCCACATTCCCTTCCTTTACTATCCCAGTACAAATGCCTCTTATAACATTGCAATTGTACCTGCCTCCACCACCTCCTCTAACAGTTCATTCCCAAGTAGTCACCACCCTCTGTGTGTGGGGTGGGGTGGGGAACCTGGTGTTTAAATCTCCTTTCAATGTCTTCCCACTCATCTTAAACCTGTTTTAGACACCAGTACCAAGAAAAAATATTTTGGAAAAACTAGTCTACCTCTGCTTTGCATAATTGTACCAACTTCTCTACCCTCCACACTCAGCCTTCGATGTTCCAGTAGGAACAAACCCAGCCTGTCCAGTCTTTGTAAATGAGCCTTCCATTCCACGCAACATCCGAGTATCCTGGTACCTATCACCTGACAGCTCTTCTTGCACCCCTTCCTGACACCTGTGTGTACTGGCTGTCTCCCCTTCCATCTTTTTCTGAAGGGTCTCAGCCCAAAATGTCAACGGGTCCCTTTCCCTCCACAGATGCTCCCTGGCTCAGAGTCCTTCAGTAAGTTATTCGTTACACTGTGAATGGTTAAATGTTGGGAGTATTGGGTATAGAGTTGAGGGGTTGGGGAGGGGCGAAATTGGGGAATTATAATTTTACGCTCCGTGACTTCTCTAATGGTGGACAGCGAAGGTCTCGGATTATTGGGAAATAGAGTGGGAAAGGATGTTATATTCAATGACGGAACTGTGAGGGTCTCGGGTGATGGAGTGAGGTTCCAGAGCTACACACTGAGCTGTGCATTATTGGTGAGTCAGTGGGTGGGTGCTCTCTAGTAACAAGATGGGGAGTGGCGGAAATGGGTGGTATCCCACTGCTGCATTCTGAGCTGCTCAGTGATGGATAGTCTTTACTGACTGAGCCCCTGTACCTTTCAGCCCGAGAGTCCCTGAGGCTGGATGCCAGGACTGCGCACCCCCGGCTCGTCCTCACTGAGGACCTCTGCAGCGTGGTGGACAGCGGGAAACGGCGGGAGTGCACACTGGGCCCACAGCGCTTCGACTACTGGCTGTGCGTGCTGGCCACCAGCAGATTCCAGTCAGGGAGGCACTACTGGGATGTGGAGTTGGGGGGCAATAACTCCTGCGTCCTCGGGGTGGCTAGCGAGTCAGCCAACCGGCTGATTAATGGTCCACTCATGCCAAAGGAGGGCTACTGGGTGCTGGAGTTGATCAAAGGGAACTTGGTCAACCTGGACGGGCTGGGTGCCCGCAGCCTCCCCCTTCGCCACCAGCCACGTGCCATCCGGGTTTACCTGGACTATGAGGAAGGTCAGCTTTCCTTCTACGACGCCGACAACCTGTGCCACCTCTACACCTTGCGGGACAGCTTCACACAGAAGCTCTTCCCACTCTTTAACCCCCACAACAAGAAGGAAGGCATCTGCGAGCCACTCAGGCTGCGTAACCACGTGCCGTGCTGAGGTTGACTTTCCTGGGGTGTGGGTGTGGTGGTGGTATCTGTTCATATGGAGCAACTCTGCCCTGTGATGAGTAAACAAAACCTGGGATTTTTGTTTGGTGTCTTCACTTTTGGCGTTGAGTATTGAAAATGCTGCTGACAATTAACTAGAAACCAATGTCTGACAGGTTTTCGGAATGTTTCTTCAGCTAGGATGACCAGCTGAGGCCCTGCAGCAGTTCACCACAGTAATGGACACAAGCTGATGCTGTTCCATTCCATTCCTAATGATAAGGATTGTAAGATTTTATGGAGCTGGGGAGGAGTGGGTTGCTGGTGAGGAAGGGCTGTGCATATGGTGGGCTTCATGGGTCACTGCCACTGTCTGGTATAACTGGGTCTTCAGGTACAAAGTGAGATTGAAACCAGAGGCTATGCTTGACACCATGCCTCAGTATCGTGGCTGGCTAGGAGTGTTTCTGAGGTGAGTGGACTGTTGTAGGACCTCAGAAAGCGTGGCCAAGGCAGGTTATGTTGAGGTGAGGAGTTGGGGAGTGTGGTTCTTGCAAAGATCAATAAAGTTTTCCTGGCAAATAATCAGTGCGTATCTCTACATCCATCCATTATGGCTGCCATTCTGAAATTTCTTCCCTCATGCTACTCAGCTTTTCATTAGAACATACGGAACAGATACAGGAACAAGCCTTTCAGCCACAACGTCTGTGCTGAATTTCATTCCAGATAAAACCATGTTCCTTCTGCCTACTCATGACCTATATCCCTCCAATATCTCTGTATTCATGTGCCTATCTAACAGCCTATTAAATCCCACTATTGTATCTACATCCAATACTACCTTAGGCACCTATCACTGCTTAAAAAAAAATCTTGCCAGCACATCTTTAAAATTACGCCATCTCACTTTCAATGCATGTCATCCAGGGCTTGAAATTTTTTACCCTGGCAATGAGATCCTACTGTCTATTTATGCCACTCATTTTATGAACTTCTATCAGGCCTCTCCATAGGTTAGTGCAGCACATGATCTTTGGTCCATGATGTCTCTGTAATTGAAATTATGTTGATTTAAAGATTACCCTCCATTCCCTGCCTGTTCCATGTGCCTGTCTAAATCACTCCTTAACATTGCTATCATACCTACTTCCACTACACCCACCCACCTCCCAGAAGTGCATTCAGGCACTCACCATTTTGTTTAAAATAAAAAGTCATTACCTTCAAAATCACCATTAAACATTTCTTCTCCCCTCCACCCCCAACTTAATCTATGTCCTTTAGCTGTCCAGATTACCCCGGTGATTCCCTTCCTTTTATCCCTGTATTTTGTCAGGTCACTAGTATTTTCAATTACTTTTCATAGATCTATTCATCTTCCAATATGACAGTTCTGCCTTTGTTTTCTTAATCTGTCTCATCATTCTTCTGTGTGACCAGTCCAGTACAAACCCACTGTTCCCAGCTTCACCTTTCCTGTATTTACCAAACTAACTTATATCCACCAGAATCTGAGAAAACTCTTAAGATTGGAAGGTCCGTGGTTGAGTTGGAATATTCTCCACTGCCTGGATGTGTGCATCTTCAATAGCACAAGCTTTTTACAGGACACAGAAGTCCAGTTAGATGAAACCTTATCCACTTCTGTCAAATGCTGTCATGTAACGATAGCCTCTACAGAAAGAATAATAGGCAACCAAGACTACCAAATCTAAATGCTGCAGTGTAGCATTGTTTCAGATTTGCACTGAAATAACTGTGGTTCCAACTAACAGAGACAGAGAGAAGGCATGGGAACAGGCCCTTGGTCTTGACTAGTCCGTACTGAGGGAAGACATGCATTTGTGTTTGGAGGCTGACAGTTGGTTAAACACATCAGAATACAACAGTAATAGGTCGTTTTCTTCATCATGCCCTTGTGATTTCCAGAAAATGATTGCTGAACATTTAACCGTGCAACGCTCAGCAGGAACACATTGTATGAGAGTCATAGGGCACAGACACAGGCTCTAACACCCAAATTGACTATGCCAAACATTGTGTATGCCAGAGTTAGTCCATTAGCCTGCATTTGGTTGATAAACTTTTAAAAGTTTATATCCCTGCATATGTTTAAATACCAGCTGGTGTGCAGTGACATCAGTGCCGGTCTCCGGAGCAAAGGTTCTCAACTTTGAATCCAGTCGGGCCACTCCCAGACACGCTTTCCATCCATGCCGGGTTGAGTGTTGAGCTCATAACTCGGCCTCATTAAAAAAACAACAACTCTGTGCTGTGAGAAGGACGTGGGGGACCACTCACTGAATCTTTCCTCCAAGACAACCACTTGAAAAAATAAGTGGTCACCGAGGCTCTGGCAGAGTATGTATGGCACACAAAAAAAAGTTTAAATTTGTAATGGCACCCACCTCTACTACTACTTTGGCATCTCATTCCATATACCCACCAGCTTGCCCCTCTGGGCTACTTGAAATCCTTCCTCTTGGAAAAGGACTGTGACAACAAAATCACCCCTCAGAAAATAATCCCAGCCTATTCAGTCTCTCCTTGCAAGTCAAGCCCTCAGTTTCAGCAACATCCTTGTGAATCTTTTCTGCATCCTGGCTACTTAATTACATCCATACATCATGTGGTGATTGGTGCAGTCTCACCTATATCTTCAACAGCTGCAACATGACATCCCTGTACTCAATACCTGTCTGCTGAAGGGAAGTGTGCCTTATGCCTTCTTCATTACTCTATTTACCCATGTCACCACTTTCATTGAGAAATATATACATACCCACAGTACTTGTAGCCCTGAACCTCTGTATTCTACAGCACTTTCCAGGGCCCTGTTGATCTCTGAGGAATTCAGCATCAGATGAGCTGAAGAAAAAGATTTTTCTGTAGATGCATGATGGAAATATAGTGGATTCCAGTTAATTGAGCCATTGGTTAATTAGGGCAGCATGCTTCTTTGGAACAGCTCTTGATCCAAAACTCATCAAAAGAATAGTCAGGATTCCTTCATTTATTTGGGATACTACGGTTTAACTGGGGCTAGACTTGCGAAACAATTTATAACTAGTGTCAGACACGTAATTTGTGTGGCCATTAGACACTACTGAGCTTGCTGCAGACAGTTTTCATATAGCTTCAGCTGTGTGTGGTTTTGCTCAAAGCAGTGATTGTCATTAATAGCTGGCAACAACTAAGCAGTAAGACAATTCAAACTATTTTGCTCACTGAGGTTTAAACCATTTGAGCTTGAAGATCCCAGAAATGGCTGGAAAATGAAACTACTTCACCGCCTCAACAAGTTAGGGACTATGAAAAATTGTAATGCAACAATAATCATCTTGAATTTTACAATGAAAATGAAGATTTTGATAATGCACTCATTGAAAATTGTATGAAAGCAGTCCATTATCCACACTACATGTCTACACTGATTTTGTTTGTTTACAGTCAAGTAAATGAACACAGCGGCGTGCACTGGATGGATTCCTCTAATAACTATTAGGAACTAATACACTGTTTTTTTAGCACTGTAGTAGTATTGATAGTGTTCTAATTTGTTCTGTATTTTATTTAAATACAATTTCCATGTAACCAGGAAATTGGAGCAGCTGCCTAATTGGGCCAAAATGTACTGGTCCTGATGTGTACCAATTAACCAGAAACCAGCAGTAGTTGTTCGTAATTGCTGGCAAATATGAAGCATGCAAATCAACAGAACATAAAATATGATGCCTGGGTCACAAGTAGTTTTGCCCAATTTCAGAGATGTGGTGATGGAGATTAAACACACAGCTGGAGTCTTCCAGGAACTGAGTTAGAATGATGTTTTGTTCATCCAATACTGAATGTTGACCAAATGATCTGATGCTTCAGGAACATCAAATAAGAGGAGGACCTGACACTGAAATGGAAGTCATTGATGTATACGTCAAGCCAAAGCCATTAATTTGGATTAAGTCAATGAGGATTGGCAAATAGAATAGAATTCCTGAGAGCAATTGAAGCAATGCAAACATTTTCCACGAAAGACTGGTGGGATCAGAAAGAAACTGAATTAAGTGTAGCACTGCCCAGTAGATGGCAGTGGCGGGTCACAGACGGATCAGCATATATAATTAAGAGAGCAGAGGTAAGAGGTCAAAGGTCCTGACGAAGGGTCTCGGGCCAAAACGTTGACTATTCATTTCTATGGACGTTGCCTAACCTGCTGAGTTCTTCCAGTGTGTTGTGCAAGAGGTAAGAGGAAGTAGGAGCGAAGTTGTAGCGTGTTCCAGGAGAAGTTGGAGTCAGAAACGAAATTGGAGCAAGTGGGGTGAAGAAAAGTTCAAGCGGAGTTGTTTTGGAGCCCATCCACTTAACGTGGGAACAAGGTTTGATCCATCTAAGTACCTCACCGATTTGAAAGGGTTGAGTATGGGCCAGAAGTGGCCCAGTGTTTATCACTCTGATGGGCCACGATCCAACTGCGGGGAATGACCCCATGCTTGGGCAATTTGGACACTGAGCTAGATGGACTGAAACGATATGATATCAGAACTGGAGGAGAGTGTCAAGCCTGTTCTGCTACATGATGTTTTACTGTACTCTCCCTGGCGCTGAGGCTGTATTGTGCTGCAGTTGCTCTGGATTTAGTGTCTGCAAGTTTGACTACGATTTGCTCCTCTGTATGATGACCATTAGACGGATGAGCATACTCCTGCTGCTCCAGGCTTCCAGTTTATGGACTCAATTTCCTTCTGAATGTTAATGCTTGCTTTATTGCTTGCATGATTTTTTTTGTTTTTTCTCTCTCTCCCTCTCCCCCCCCCCCCCCCACACACATTTGATGTTTGTCTTTTTAAAATTTAGTTCTTTTGGGTTTCTAGTTTTGTGGCTGCCTGTACCTCCAGCACACAAATCTCCAGATTGTGTAATTTTTAAATACTTTATAAAGCTATACAAAATGTACTTTGAACTTCAAATATACAGTATGTGGGTTTGCACTACACAGATGTATAAAGATTATGTTCTGCGTTGTTTTCCTTTTGTTCTGCATTCTGTTTTTGCAATATTGAGAGAGGTTGTTGTCTTGAATCACTGAGTGTGTGCTTTTATACTCCTGTACTACATTCATTAATTTGGATTTTTAGAAGGCATTAATAAAGTGCCACTCATGAGGCTGCTTAACAAGATAAATCCTGTGGCATTACAGGGAAGATACTGCCATGGATAATGGAATGGTTGACCAGCAGGAAGCAGTGAGTGGGAATAAAAGGGCCTTTTCTGGCTGGCTGCTGGTGACTAGTGGTGTCCCTCAGGGTTCAGTATTGGCACTTTTCACATTGTTTGTCATTGATATAAGATAATGCAATTGATGGTTTTGTGGCAGAGTTTGTGGATGATACAAAGATAAATAGCTGGACTTAGACAAGTTGGAAGAATGGGCAAAAAAGTAGCAGATGGAATACAGTGTAAAAGGAACAATAGTGTAGACTGTTATCTAAATGGGGAGAAGGTTCAAATATCAGAGGTGCAATGGGACTTGGGAGTCCTCATGCAAGACTCTCAGAAAGCTAATTTACAGGTTGAATCTATGGTAAAGAAAGCAAGTGCAATGTTGGCATTTATTTCAATGGTATAGAATATAAGAGCAAGGAGATAATGCTGAACCTTCATAAGACATTAGTCAGGCCACACCTGGAATATTTTCAACAGTTCTGGACCCACTTCTCAGAAAGGACGTATTGGTGGAGAGAGTCCAGAGGAGGTTCATGAGGATTGTTCTGGGACTAGATAGGGTGGATGTGGAGGATGTTTCCTATGGTGGGGGTATCTAGAACTAGAGGGCACAGCCTCAAAATTGAGGAGTGACACTTTAGAACATAGGTAAGGAGATTTTTTTTTAACTAGAGAGTAGTAAATCTGAGGATTGCTCTGCCATAGACTGAGCTGGAAGCGATGTCTGTGCATATATTTAAGGCAGAACTTGATTGTTTCCTGTTTGGTCAGGGCAGCAAAGGATATGGCAAGAAGGCAGGTGTATGGGGTTGAGCGGGTTCTGAAGCCATGATGGAACGGTGTCGCAGACTCGATAGGCTGCATGGCCTAATTCTGCTCTTATGTCTTATGGTCTTCCTGATGCTTTCAATGAGAAGAGGACATTTCCTGGGTGATGGAGATCCACAAAGGTGAATGACACCTTTCTGAGGCATTGCTCCTTAAAGTTGTCCTGGATGCTAGGGACGATCGTGTCCACGATGGAGCTGAGTTCACAACTTTCTGTGGCTTTTTTTTTATCCTCTGCAGTGCCCCCCTCCATACCAGACTGTGGTGCAGCCATTTAGAATGCTCTCCACAATACATCAGTAGAAATTTGCAAGTGTCTTTGGTGACATAACACATTCCTCCAACCTTCTAATGAACTATAGCTGCTGTTGTGCTTTTTCTAGTAATTGCATTGATATGTTGAGCCCAGGATTGATCCTCAGAGATATTGACACCAGGATCTTGACATTACTCACTTTTTCCATTTCTGATCCCTTAATAAGGTCTTGAGTGTTTTCCCTCAATTTAATCTTTCTGATGTCCACAATCAATTCTTTGGTTTTACTGACTTTGAATGCAAGGCTGTTGCTTTGACACCACTCAACCAGTTGATCTGTTTTGCTCCTGTACACATTCTTGTCACCATCGGAAATGCTACCAACAATTGTGTCATCAGCAAATTTATAGGTGGCATTTGAGTTGTGCCAAGCCACACAGTCATAGGTGCAGAGAGAGTAGAGCTGCGGACTAAGCACATATTTTTGAGATATGCATGTGCTTATTATCACCGAGGTGGAGATGTTATTTCTAATCCGCACAGACTGTGGTCTTCCAGTAAAGAAGTCGAGGATTGAGCTGCTGAGGGAAGTACAGAGGCCCAGGCTTTGAAGCTTTTTGATCAGAAATGTAGGAATGATTGTGTTAAACACTAAACTGTAATCAATAAACAGCAGCCTGACAAAAGTATTAGTATTGTCCCGGACATCCAAGACCATGTGAAGATCATATCCACTGTAGATCTATTGTGGCAATAGGCAAATTATAGTGGTGATTAAGGTCCTCACCAAGGCAGAACCAACCTCTCAAAAGTATTTCATCACCATAGATGTGAGTACGACTCCACCATAGATACAAAATAGATAATTTAAAACCACACAAAGCAGAGAACGTATGTCTTCTTTGAACTCATTTACAGCCCCATACATCCCTCATACCAGATCCACACACCCCACAAGTTAGACCAACTCAAGGAGCACCCCATGTTAACCTGCAGGTAGATCTACAGCAGTGTGGTGCTCCAGAACAACTATTCCTCAAGCAGACCAGGCAAAGACCATCCATAGAAAGAATCCCCTCTGCCGACCAGGACCCCTATCTCCCCCTGCAAGGAACCCCCTCCCACCCCTTCCCACACCAACCCATCGCCTTGATTTCCCCCATCCTGACCAGTAATCATAACCTCCACATCCCTCTCTCCTCCATCGCCTAACCCGTTCCACCATACTAACCCTAACCTCCACACTTACACAAACCCTGGCCTGGCCAGGCACCTCTCTCCCCACCCATATCCATTTCCCAACCCACCCCTAATATTAATCTCCACAACCCTCTCTCCTGCAGCCCTTTGCCTACATCTCCAACCCTAACCTCCAAATGCTCTCCCCTCCAACCCCTCACCTCCATCTCAACCCTATCCCTAACTTCCAACACCCTTCTACGGACCCATCCCCACAAACCTTCACCAGCACCCCTCCTCTTCTCCCTCCACCACTTCCCCTCCCCCACCTCTACACCTTGCGCATCCCGCACTCCCCTCTCCCTTCCCCTTCCCCTCTGCACTGTCACACTGCCGCACTCCCCTCCCCCTTCACCTCTCGGCTACCCCTCCCCTTACTCCCCCTTCCATCCCCACTTCCCTCTCCCCACTCCCCCTCCCTTCCCCTCAGACCTTTCCCCCTCCCCCTCTCCCACCTCCCCTCCTTTCCCTCTCCCTCTCCCACCTCCCCTCCTCTCCCGTCCCTCCTCCGCATATCAGTATCTGGTACTGTTACCTGTGACAATAACATTACAATTCTAACACCTCCTGACTCAGTCCACCATCCCCCTCAGTTCTCTCGCTAATTGCCCTTCCCCTTTCTCTTACGCTCCACCCCGTCTGTCCGTCCCATCCCTCCCTTCCCTGATCGTATTCGGCCTCACCCACCGGCATGCAATACCAGCTATGCCTCCCCAATCAGAATCGAACATTAGTTCGGCCGCCCACTTCCGAATAGAGTGCCGATTACCGGTGCACTGACGGTGAGCCGCTGGATCCTAGTGCTCGGTTGTTTAATAGATGTGGGAGTGAAAACTGACTCAGACTTTATCATTCGTTTACCCTCAACCCACGGGAGCTGTCTTCCCCACCCCAACTCTGTCCCTGGGTACTCTGACTCCGCTCACCCTCATTCCTCGGAACTTCTGTCTCTCCTCCCCCTTCGGAACCTTTGTCTCCTCCCCGAGCCCACGGGTCCCTTGAGGAACTAGGACCCAAGAATCGCTATTTAAAACAATTTCCCTGCAGTTGATTTTATTTTTCTCTTAGAAGACTGACTTCTTGGACCTCTCTCGCAGAGGGTACGGTCGCAGCCGATTATCAAGAGATAGGAACGAGGAGCTGTAGACAGTAATGTGGAACCGAATTTACAATCAGGTCATGAGAACGTTACTGGGACTGGAGTCATAAGGAAAGGCTGGATAAGCTACGACTGTTTTCCCTGGAGTGTCGGAGGCCGAGGAGCAATATTGTATGAGGGGCAAAAATAAAATTTAGTGGAGTTAAAGTCACAGTTCTTACCCTTTGACCTTTATCGTGGAGTAGGGGAGTCAAAAAAAATAAGGGGGTGAGTGGGGTGAGGAGGAAAGGACGAAGGTGAGGGGGGGAAGATAAAGGACCTAAGGGGTTATGTTTGATAATGAGCAAATGGAACGATTTGCCAGAGGAAATGATATAGGCGGGTTCAAGCACAATGTTTAAAATCCTTTGACAAGGTGGATGCATAGAAAAGGTAATTTAAAGGGATGGTGGTCAGCATGGACGAAAAGGACATATTCTCGTGCTGACTGACTGACTGATTAGCAATGTGGGCGGACGCAGTTTCAGCGCCCTTGTTGCCGTAGGAAGGCGCAGTCACGTAACACAGAAACGTATATTGGCTTCCTTACTAACATTTACACCAATCCACCCTTATTCTCTCCAAGTTTCTTGTACTCCATCTGTCACCCACACAACATTTTTAGATGTTTATTTTCCCGCTTTCTTTGGAACTTTTATTTTGTTTTCAGATCTGTGCAGACAATCACACCCGGAAGCAGCTGACTTCCTAGTACAACGAAAGTGAAAAAAGCATTTCCCGATCTCGGAGTCGGACTTACAAATGGCGAACTTTGACGTGCTGAAGTCGATGCAAGATGAAGCGATTTGTCCTATATGTCTGGAGTTCTTCGTTGATCCTGTGACAATAGACTGCGGTCACAACTTTTGCCGGGCCTGCATTTCAAAGCACTGGGGATCCAACAGAGGGACGGCCTCTTGCCCCCAATGCCGGGCTCAGCTGCCCCAGAAGACTCTCAGACCGAACCGGCTCGTGTCCAACATCGTGGAGAATGTCATGAAGCTAAAGCTAGAGGAGGTGTCGGCACAGCCGGAGCTCCGTTGCCAGGAGCACGACGAAAGGCTGAAGCTGTACTGCAGCGATGATATGCGGCTGATCTGCGTGGTGTGTGCGACCTCCAGAAATCACCAGGGTCACCACACCAGTCCTGTTGGCGAAGTCGCCGAACACTACAAGGTGAGGGTACATGATAACTTTTCCCAGCGAGCTAGTCCGCAGCAGACCCTACACACGGATCCAGCGCTGATCCCGTTTTATTCTCATTTGCCGGAATCAGGAGCAAAATAAATATTGGAGGAAAATTATTCAGCAGCATCTGTGAAGCAAAGGTGTACTAGGCGTTTCTTTTATTTATTCCCCCTTCAGTTGTTCCCATTAACTACACACAACGGAAATAGTACAGCGGCCTATTCATTTTGCAGTCCACGGCAATTCAAGTGGTTTATTTTCATATGCACAAGTAAGGTGTAGTACAGACACAGTGGAGAGCTTGCTTGCCTGTGATGTAGGGGCAAGTGTATCTCTGCATCACGATATTTCAGCGTCTGACAACAAACTCGACTTCAAGCCAAAAGCATATAGTCCTGAGCAAAATCTGGCTTCTAATGGAGAGACTGGTTTAGTATATTCGTTTATTATTGTCACATGTATCAAGGTAAAGTGAAAAACTTTGGTTCAGGTATGTTATCACTGATATGAAATTTGTTAGCAGCAGTACAGTGCAAGTCATAACATTACTATAATTTACAGAAATAAATAAACGGAATACTAGGGTAGAGTGCATGAGTTTGTGACCATTTAGAAATCTGACAGTGGAAGGGAAGAAGCTGTTCCTGAATAGTTGAGCATGGGTCATCAGGGTGCTGATCTTCCAGCTTGATGGCAGTAATGAGAAGAGGGCATATCCTGGAATGTGTGAGTCCTTGGTAACAGTTGCCACCTTACTGAGGCACTGCCTCAATGGTGAGGAGTGTTGTGCCTATGACACTTCTTACAGTCCTGTGCATTGGAGGCTCCATACAACTCTGTGATGCAACCAGCCAGTATGCTCTCCACTGTAGAAATTTATAAGACTCTTGGGTGACAGAAAATACAGGGAGGGAGGCAAAAGAGGTGGGGGTGTGGCACTGTTGATCAGAGATAGTGTCACAGCTGCAGAAAAGGTAGACGCCATGGAGGGATTGTCTACGGAGTCTCTTTGGGTGGAGGTTAAGAACAGGAAGGGGTCAATAACTTTACTGGATTTTTTTATAGACCGCCTAATAGTAACAGAGCTATCGATGAGCAGATAGGGAAACAGATCCTGGAAAGGTGTAATAATAACAGTTGTCGTGAGGAGAGATTTTAATTTCCCAAATATTGATTGGCATCTCCCTAGAGCAAGGGGTTTAGATGGGGTGGAGTTTGTTAGGTGTGTTCAGGAAGGTTTCTTGACATAGTATGTAGATAAGCCTACAAGAGGAGAGGCTGTACTAGATTTGGTATTGGCAAATGAGCCTGGTCAGGTGTCAGATCTCTCAGTGGGAGAGCATTTTGGAGATGGTGATCATAAATCTATTATCTCCTTTACAATAGCATTGGAGGGAGATAGGAACAGACAAGTTAGAACAAAGGGTTTAATTGGAGTAAGGGAAATTATGAGGCTATCAAACAGGAAATTGGAGGCTTAAATTGTAAACAGATGTTCTCAGAAAAAAGTACGGAAGAAATATGGCAAATCAAAGCAAGAAGCGGAGAGTGAAGAAGTGAAGGCATCTTGGAGAGAAGCCTTTTTTTAAAATCTGATAGGGGCAAAGAGGCTAGACTGCACAGACATGTGACATAGTTTTTTTTTAAAAAACACCATATATGGCAGCCATCATCATAGCAGACTGAGTCAGAGTTGGACGGCTTTGGCTCAACAGGCTTCGGTGTGAACAGGCAGAGGCATGGGTAGGTTCCGGTAAGTTCTGTTTTGTTTGTTTAGAGCAGAGAGAATGCCAGGTAGGATGTTGGAATGCTCCTCTTGCAGGATGTGGGAAGTCAGGGAGACCTCTGGTGTCCCTGACGACACATGCAAGAAGTGCATCCAGCTGCAGCTCCTAACAAACTGCATTAGGGAACTGGAGTAGGAGCTGGATGATCTCCGGATCATTCGGGAGAATGAGGAGATTATAGATAGTAGCTACAGGGAGGCAGTTACGCCAAAGGAGCACCACACAGGTAATTGGGTTACCGTCAGGCAAGGGAAGGGGAAAGGGCAGGCAGAGCAGGGCTCCCCTTTGGCCATAACCCTCAACAACAAGTATACCGATTTGGGTACTGTTGGGGGTGATGACTTACCTGGGACAAGCTGTGGCAGCCGGATCTCTGACACTGAGCCTGGCTCTGCAGTGCAGAAGGGAGTGGGGGAAGAAGAGGAGAGTGGTAGTGATAGGGGACTCAATAGTTAGAGGTACAGACAGGAGGTTCTGTGGTCGTGACAGAGACTCCCGGGTGGTTTGTTGCCTCCTGGGTGCCAGGGTCAGTGATGTCTCTGATCGTGTGCACAGCATTCTGAATTGGGAGGGTGAGCAGACAGATGTCATCGGTACAAAAGATGTAGGAAGAAAGAGTGTGGAGGTCCTGAAGAGTGAGTGTAGAGAGCTTGGTAGGAAGTTAAAAGCAGGACCTCGAGGGTGGTAATCTCAGGATTGCTACCTGTGCCACGTGCCAGTGCAGGTAAGAATAGGATGCTCTGGAGGATGAACACATGGATGAGGAACTAGTGTACAGGGCAGGGTTTCAGATTTCAGAATCATTGGGACCTCTTCTGGGCAGGTGACCTGTACAAGAGAGATGGGTTACACCTGAACTACAGGAGGACCAATATCCTTACAGGGAGGTTTGTTAGTGCTATTGGTGGGGTGGGGGGAGGTTTAAACTAGATTTGCAGGGGTATGGGAGCCAGAGTGACAGAGTAGATAGTGGAGCAGGGGTGAAAATAAATTATGTTAATGCTTCATGCATAATCACAAATAGAAGGGTTGTGTGTAGTGGCAATAATCTATTGAAGTCTGTCTGTTTCAATGTGAGGAGTACTGTGGGGAAGGCTGATGAGCTGAGCGTGTGGATTGACACATGAAATTATGATATTGTAGCCATTAGTGAAACTTGGCTACAGAAGGGGCAGGACTGGAAGCTTAATGTTCCAGGGTTCCCATGATTCAGATGTGATAGAGGCAGAGGAATGAAGGGTGAGGGGTGGCATTGTTTGTCAGGAAAAATGTTTCAGCAGTGCTCAGGCAGGACAGATTAGAGGGTTTGTCTACTGAGGCCATATGGGTGGAGCTGAGAAGCAGGAAAGGTATGATCACATTAATGGGGTTGTATTATAGACCACCCAATAGTCAGCAAGAATTGGAGGATCAACTCTGCAGAGAGGTCACAGACAACTGCAGGAAACATAAAGTTATGATAGTAGGGGATTTTAATTTTCTGCATATTGATTGGGACTCCGATACTGTTAAAAGTCTAGACAGGTTAGAGTTTTAAGTTTTCTAGGTCAATATATAGAGGGAATGACTAGAGAGGATGCAATATTAGATCTTCTATTAGGAAACAAGTTAGGACAGGTGATGGAAGTGTGTGTAGGGGAACACTTTGATTCCAGTGATCATAACTCCATTAGTTTCAACTTGATCATGGATAAAGATAGATCTGGTCCTTGTTTTGAGGTTCTAAACTGGGAAAAGGCCAAATTTGAAGAAATGAGAAAGGATCGAAAAAGTGTGGATTGGGACAGGTTGTTGTCTGGCAAGAATGTCGTTGGGAAGTGGGCGGCCTTCAAAGGAGAAACTTTCAGAGTGCAGAGTTTGTATGTTCCTGTCAGGATTAAAGGCAAAGTGAATAAGAATAAGGAACCTTGGTTCGCTCGGGATATTGGAACTCTGATAAAGAAGAAAAAAGAAATGTATGACATGTATAGGAAATGGGGAGCAATTAAGGTACCTGAGGAATATAAAAAGTGCAAGAAAATACTTAAAAAAGAAATCAGGATGGCTAAAAGAAGACATGAGGTAGCTTTGGCAGTCAAGGTGAACAATAATCCAAAGAGCTTCTACAGGTATATTAAGAGCAAAAGGATAGTAAAGGATAAAATTGGCCCTGTTGAAGATCAGCGTGGTCGGCTATGTATGGAACCAAAAGACATGGGAGAGATCTTAAATGGGTTTTTTGTGTCTGTATTTACTAAGGAAACTGACAATGGAAATAAGGCAAACAGGTAGTGAGGTCATGGAACCTATACAGATTGAAGAGGAGGAGGTGCTTGCTAACTTGAGGCAAAGCAGAGTAGATAAATCACCAGGACCTGACAGGGTATTCCCTCGGACCTTGAAGGAGACTAGTGTTGAAATTGCAGGGGCCCTGACAGATATATTTAAAATGTCACTACCTACGGTTGAGGTGCCGGAGGATTGAAGGACAGCTCATCTTGTTCCGTTGTTTAAAAAAGGCTCAAAAAATAATCTGGGAAATTATAAGCCAGTAAGTTTGATGTCAGTAGTAGGTAAATTATTGGAAGGAGTACCAAGGGATAGGATCTACAAGTGTTTGGATGGACAAGGACTTGTTAGGGAGATTCAACATGGCTTTGTGCATGGTAGGTCATGTTTAACAAATCTATTAGAGTTTTTTGAGGAGGTTACCAGGAAAGTGAATGAAGGGAAGGCAGCGGATGTTGTCTACGTGGACTTCAGTAAAGACTTTCACAAGGTCCCGCATGGGAGGTTAGTTAGGAAGATTCAGTCACTAGACATACATGGTGAGGTAGTATATTGGATTAGACTTTGGCTCAATGGGAGAAGTCAGAGAAAGGTAGTGGAGGACCGATTCTCTGAGTGGAGGATTGTGACTAGTGGTGTGCCACAGGGATCAGTGTTGGTGCCATTGTTATTTGTTGTCTATATCAATGATCTGGATGATAATTTGATAAGTTAGATCAGCAAATTTGCTGATGATACAAAGATTGTAGGTGTAGTGGACAGTGAGGAAGGTTTTCAAAACTTGCAGAGGGATCTGGACCAGCTGGAAAAATGAGCTGAAAAATGGCAGATGGAGGTTAATACAGACAAGTATGAGGTATTGCACTTTGGAAGGACAAACCAAGTTAGAACATACAAGGTAAGTGGTAGCACACTAGGGAGTGCAGTAGAACAGAGGGATCTAGCAATACAGATACAAGATTCCCTAAAAGTGGTGTTGGAGGTAGATAGTGTAGTAAAGAGAGCTTTTGGTACATTGGCCATTTTAAATCAAAGTATTGAGTATAAGAGTTGGAATGTTATGGTGAGGTTGTATAAGTGAGACCAAATTTGGAGTATTGTGTACAGTTTTCGTCACCGAATTACAGGAAGGATACCAATATGGTTGAAAGAGTGCAGAGAAGGTTTACAAGGATGTTGCCAGGACTAGAGAAACAGAGTTAAAGAGAAAGGTTGAAATGGTTAGGACTTTATTCCCTGGAGTGTAGAAGAATGAGGGGAGACTTGATAGAGGTGTATAAAATTATGATGGGTATAGATAGAGTGAATGCAAGCAGGCTTTTTCCACTGAGGCCAGGGGAGAAAAAAACCAAAGGATGTGGGTTAAGGATGAAGGGGGAAAAGTTTAAAGGGAACATTAGTGGGGGCTTCTTCACACAGAGAATGGTGGAAGTGTGGAATGAGCTGCCAAATGAAGTTGTAAATACGGGCTTACTTTTAACATTTAAGAAAAGCTTGAACAGGTACATAGATGAGAGGTGTATGGAGGGATATGGTCCAGGTGCAGGTCATTGGGACTAGACAGATGAATGGTTTGGCACAGCCAAGGAGGGTCAAAATTCCTGTTTCTGTGCTGTAATGTTCTCTGGCTCTATATTCAGGAGATATTTGTGTAGAGCTCTGTATAGGTACGTTTCAATGAGACAGGGAAGTTATGGTAGGGTACAGAAACTGTGGTGTACACAGGCTATAATAAATCTAGTCAAGAAGAAAAGAAAAGCTTACAAAAGTTTCAGAGAGCTAGGTAATGTTAGAGATCTAGATGATTATAAGGCTACCAGGAAGGAGCTTAAGAAGGAAATTAGGAGCCAGAAAGGTCATATGGAGCCAGTGATCATTAATGGAGAATGTGTGGAGCAGGTTAAGACCTACAAGTATCTGGGAGTACAGTTAGACGAGAAGCTAGACTGGACTGCCAACACAGATGCCTTGTGCAGGAAGGCACAGAGTCGACTGTACTTCCTAAGAAGGTTGGCATCATTCAATGTCTGTAGTGAGATGCTGAAGATGTTCTATAGGTCAGTTGTGGAGAGCGCCCTCTTCTTTGTGGTGGCGTGTTGGGGAGGAAGCATTAAGAAGAGGGACGCCTCACGTCTTAATAAGCTGGTAAGGAAGGCGGGCTCTGTCGTGGGCAAAGTACTGGAGAGTTTAACATCGGTAGCTGAGCGAAGGGCGCTGAGTAGGCTACGGTGAATTATGGATAACTCTGAACATCCTCTACATAGCACCATCCAGAGACAGAGAAGCAGTTTCAGCGACAGGTTACTATCGATGCAATGCTCCTCAGACAGGATGAAGAGGTCAATACTCCCCAATGCCATTAGGCTTTACAATTCTACCGCCAGGACTTAAGAACTTTTTAAAAGCTATTATTAATGCTTTTTGAGATAGTGATTTAGATGCATATCATATTTTTTACTGAGTTAAGTATTGTATGTAATTAGTTTTGCTACAACAAGTGTATGGGACATTGGAAAAAAAGTTGAATTTCCCCATGGGGATGAATAAAGTATCTATCTATCTATCTATCTATCTATCTATAAGAAGGCCTCGAAGGGCAGAATTAAAGGAAAACCCCAAGACATTTTACAAGTATGTGAAGAGAAAGAGGATAATATGTGAAAGAATAGAACCTATCAAATGTGATAGTGGGAAAGTGTGTTTAGAGCTGGAGGAAATAGCAGAGATACTTAATGAATACTTCAGTATTCACTATGGAAAAGGATCTTGGTGATTGTAGTAATGACTTGCAGCAGACTGAAAAGCTTAACCATGTAGATATTAAGAAAGAGGATGTGCTGGAGCTTTTGGAAACTATCAAGTTGGTTAAGTTGTCAGGACTTGACAAAATGTACCCCAGGCTACTGTGGGAGGTGAGCGATGAGATTGCTGAGCCTCTGGCAATGATCTTTGCATCATCAATGGGGACAGGAGAGGTTCCCAAGGATTGGAGGATTGCGGATGTTGTTCCGTTATTCAACAAAGGGAGTAGAGATAGCCCAGGAAATTATAGACTGGTGAGTCTTACCTCAGTGGTTAGTAAGTTGATGGGGAAGATCCTGAGAGGCAGGATTCATGAACATTTGAAGAGGTACAATATGATTAGGAGTAGTCAGCATAGCTTTGTAAAGGACAGGTCATGCCTTTCGAGTCTAATTAAATTTTTTGAGGATGTGACTAAACATAGATGCAGGAAGAGCAGTAGATGTAGTGTATATTGATTTCAGCAAGGCATTTGATAAAGTGCCCTGTGCAAGGCTTATTAAGGAGGCATGGGATCCAAGGGGATATTGCTTTGTGGATCCAGAAATGGCTTGCCCACAGAAGGCAAAGTGTGGTTGTAGAAGGGTTATATTCTGCATGGAGGTCGGTCACCAGTGGAGTGCCTCAGGGATCTATTCTGGGACCCTTTTTGTGATTTTTATAAATGACCTGGATGAGTAAGTGGAGGAATGGGTTAGTAAGTTTGCTGATGACACAAAGGTTGGAGGTGTTGTGGATACTGTGGAGGGCTGTCAGAGGTTACAGCGGGACATTGATAGGATGCAAAACTGGGCGGAGAAGTGGCAGGTGGAGTTCAACCCAGCTAAGTGTGAAGTGGTTCATTTTGGTAGGTCAAATATGATGGCAGAATACAGTATTAATGGTAAGACTCTTGGTAGTGTGGAGGATCAGAGGGATCTTGGGGTCCGAGTCCATAGGACGCTCAAAGCAGCTGCGCAGGTTGCCTCTGTGGTTAAGAAGGCATATGGAGTATTGGCCTTCATCAATCGTGGAATTGAATTTAGGAGCCGGGAGGTAATATTGCAGCTATATAGGGCCCTGGTCAGACCCCACTTGGGGTACTGTGCTCAGTTCTGGTCGTCTCACTATAGGAAAGATGTGGAAGCCATAGAAAGGGTGCAGAGGAGATTTACAAGGATGTTGCCTGGATTGGGGAGCATGCCTTATGAGAATCGGTTCAGTGAACTCAGCCTTTTCTCCTTGGAGCGAAGGTGGATGAGAGGTGACCTGATAGATAGAGGTGAACAAAATGATGAGAGGCATTGATTATGTGTATAGTCAGAGGCTTTTTCCCAGGGCTGAAATGGTTACCACAACAGGACACAGGTTTAAGGTGCTGGGGAGCAGGTACAGAGTAATGTCAGGGGTAAGTTTTTTACTCAGAGAGTGGTGGTGCATGGAATGGGCTGCCGGCAATGTTGGTGCAGGCGGATATGATAGGGTCTTTTAAGAGGCATTTAGATAGGTACATGGAGCTTAGTAAAATAGAGGGCTATAGGTAAGCCTAGTAATTTCTAAGATAGGGATGTTTTCGGCACAACTTTGTGGGCCAAAGGGCCTATATTGTGCTGTAGGTTTTCTATGTTTCTATGACATGCCAAAGCACCTCAAACTCCTAATGAAATAGAGCCACATGTGCCCCTTTCATTATTGCATCAATGTTTTGGGCACAGAATAACTCCTCCGTGATGTTGATGACCAGGAAATTGAATCTGCTCACCCTTCCCTCTGCTGAACCCTTGGTGAGATCTGATGTGTGTTTTCCCAATCTCACCTTGCTGTAGTCCACAATCATTTCCTTGGTCTTCTAGATGCTAAGGGTGAGATTGTTGTTCTGACACTACTCTAATAATCAATCCTATCACACTTGTACACTATGTCTCATTGCCAACAGTACTGTCATCAGCGAACCTATCGTGCTTCAGCTGTTCTTAGCCATAGAGCATATATGTCAAACTCAAGGCCCGCGGTGGAATTATCTTTGGCCCGCGAGATAATATCTAATTACTATTAAAGCTGGCCACAGTAATCGAAGCACCTATGGCGTATGATATGGCTAATGCTGAGTTTATTCAGGTACCAGATTTTCAGGGTTTTTAGTGTTTATTCGGCAGTCTTCTTCATAAGAAATGGAATTTGTAAAGTGAAACACTTTGTAGTTATAGCAGAGACTGAGACACATGCGAGCAGGCTGAAAAAACGGAGGCAACGAAAGCTGCGTTTGCACGCGTCCGACTGATCCGGCCCGCATGAAGCTGCATTTTGCTCAATCCGGCCCGTGACCTAAAATGAGTTTGACACCCCTGCCATAATGTCATGAATACAGAGAAAGTAGACTAGTGGGCTAAGCACTCAATGTGATGTTTGCCTATGTTGATCATCAGTGGGGATGAGATATTACTGATCAATATCTATTATGATTTCCTGATGTGAACTCCCACAGCCCCAGTGTTTTCAGTCTCTGAGATAGTTTGGCATTCAATAAAATCATCCCCTCAGAGCTAAACAATAAGCTCCAAGACTTTGGCCTTAATACCTCTTGTACAAATCGATCCTTGAGTTCCTTACTTGCAGATCCCTATAAGTTCAGACTGGCAAAAGTACCTCCTCCACAATCTCCATATACTCAGGTCCACCACAAGGCTGTGTAGTTAGTCCCTGCTCTACTTGCTTTATATTTATGACTGTAAGGCTAAGCACAGCTCCAGTGCCATATTTAAGTTCACTGGTAACAGCACTGTGACTGGCCGAATCAAAGGTGACAGATCAGCATATAGGAGGGAAATTGAAAACGTGGCCCTAGTGGTGCCACAACAAGCTCTCACTCATTGTCAGCAAGACCAAGGAGCTGATTATTGACTTCAGGAGGAGGAAACAGGAGATGCACCAGCCAGTTCTCATTCGGGGATCAAAGGTGAAGTTCCTCTTGTTATCTGTCCTGGGCTCAATGTGTATGTGTACTTAAAAAAGAAAGCCTCTACTTCCTTATAAGTTTGCGAATATGAGGCATAACATCTGAAACTTTGACAAACTTCGATAGATGTAGGGTGGAGAGCATCATGATTGCATCATGGCATTGTATGGAAACGATAACACCATTGAATGGAAAATCCTACAAATATAGTACATACAGCCCAGTCTGGCACAGGTAAAGTCATCCACTTCACTGAGCACATTTACACAGAGTGTTGTTGCAAGAAGGCAGTATCCATCATCATGGACCCCCACTACCTCAGCCATGCTCTCTTCTCGCTACTGCCATCAAGTAGAAAGTACAGGAGCCTCAGGACCTACTTCACTAGGTTCTGGAACAGTTATTACCCTCAAACATCAGGCTCTGAACCAGTGGGGATAACTTCTCTTGCCACTTGCTTCATCACTGAATTGTTCCCATAACCTATGGACTCACTTTCAAGGATTCTTCATCTCTTGCTTTGATACATATTGCTTACTGCGGTTTTACCCACTTATGTAGAAGGCTTCAGAAATAAACCTCAAGGGGTAAATCCAGAGCTGGAGTCCCTAAAGCAGTCCTACATAGAGTTCAACACTGACTGACAACTTCTGTGATTAATCTGATACCAAACTGTATCAGACTTTGCTTTGAGTTCATCAGATGCGTGGAGAGGGGGAGCTTGCTACATGGGCAATGGCTTGCTCTCTAAGTCATACTGCCCAGGCTTGCACATTTAGACAGCTGGGATGCAATATCCATGGGCAACTCTGACTAATGAAGGCCTCAGAACTCAGACAGATTGATGACTATTATTTCCTTTTTTTGTATTTGCACAGTTTGTTGTCCTTTGCACATTCGTCATGTATTAATCCTGTTGGGTGTGGTCTTTCATTGATTCTATTATGTTTCTTGACTTTACTGATATGTGCTTGTGTTAACAATTTGCAGGGTTGTATGTTAACTTTGAAATTTGAGGAAGTCAAGGATCCATTTGCGGAGTAAGGTACAGAGCAAGGTTTTGAGGCTAGGTTAATAGTACTGTGAGGATGATGATATTGAATGCCAAAATAAAGAGTATATTGTTATAACTAAAGAGAGCTCAGAGCAGGCAGACAATAGAGGGAAGCATGGAACAAAACAGATTGAGGTCAAGAGTCCATCTTATCATAAATCATAAGCTTAGATCGATTGTTATACTTCTAGACTTCAGTATCAGAGTTTCAATATTATGTATTTCCCCTTTAAGTAAAGCAGTTGTATGGGATCATGTGATGTGTTGTATAGCATTGCATGATTTGGGAACTGGTGAATGCCATTAGAGTTTCTGATGATTTCATCTACAGCACAGGGAAAGGTGTTGAGGAGGAGGAAATCATTTCCTTTTTTTGTATTTGCACAGTTTGTTGTCCTTTGCACATTCGTCATGTATTAATCTTGTTGGGTGCAGTCTTTCATTGATTCTATTATGTTTCTTGACTTTACTGATATGCGCTTGTGTTAACAATTTGCAGGGTTGTATGTTAACTTTGAAATTTGAGGAAGTCAAGGATCCATTTGCAGAGTAAGGTACAGAGCAAGGTTTTGAGGCTAGGTTAATAGTACTGTGAGGATTATGATATTGAATGCCAAAATAAAGAGTATATTGTTATAACTAAAGAGAGCTCAGAGCAGGCAGACAATAGAGGGAAGCATGGAACAAAACAGACTGGGGTCAAGAGTCCATCTTATCATAAATCATAAGCTTAGATCAATTGTTATACTTCTAGACTCCAGTATCAGAGTTTCAATATTATGTATTTCCCCTTTAAGTAAAGCAGTTGTATGGGATCATGTGATGTGTTGTAGCATTGCATGATTTGGGAACTGGTGAATGCTATTAGAGTTTCTGATTATCTCATCTACAGCACAGGGAAAGGTGTTGAGGAGGAGAAAATCAATCAGCCATGGAGCAGACTCGATGGGCCAAAAGGGCCTAATTCTGCTTGTATGTCTTGTGGTCTTATGCTCATGTTGGTTGCTCAAGGAACTCTGGCTCAAAGTTGGAGACCTGGAATCCGAGCTTCAAACACTGCCATGCATCAGGGAGGGACAGTGTTACAAGGGCACTGTGTTTCAAGAAGCTGTCGCACACATTAGAATAACTACTTCAAATTTGGTTTGTGGCCAGGGCAAGAGGGTGTCAATGTGAATGATGCAGCTCAGGGAATGTAGAGATAGTGCAGGAGTAAACTTGACCTTCAGCCTCAACAAACATTCTGAGATTATTGTTCCCTGTAAGAGGGAGAGTGGGAGTTGTAGGAAGGATGAATGAATGAACAGCGGACGAAAGCAATAAAATGATGTTGAAAGGGAAAATAAATCCACCGAGATTAAAAAGTCAGAGCACTCAATGGGCCAAATGGTTTAATTTTGGTCCTATGTTTACAAGTTTACAGATACTATTTTTCTTATTCACAAAGTTTCAGCAACCTCATTTAGCTGAATAACCTCAATTTGTGTCATTCAGTCATGCTGAGTCTCCACTCTAGAAAATAAATTCCTTTTGTTCACTTCACTTGCATCACTGCATCTTAATCATTTTATCTATAAGTTTTTTAAACTGAGAAAAATCAAACTCATCCCCATCTTTAAGTTCTTTTCATTCTTCACAGGTATTGCTTGAGCTGCTAATTACTTCTTGCTTTCTCTGATTTTCCCTCGTATTCCCAGCATCTGCAGCATTTTTACTTTTGTATAACTTAACACTTAAACAGAGCAGCATTATTGGAATATACCTTATTGTTACATAATTGAACCTCCTGGTGTATTTTGGAGAACACTTCAAAATGGATCACAGGATTTTATTCTTTTTGAACTGTATCTTTCAATGGGTTTGAATTCTGAGTTTTACCCCTGCAAATCTTGTACATGGAACATAGAAGATTACAGCATAGGGACATGCCCTTTGTCCCATGATGTAATTAAATGCCTGACTAAATTAATCCTTTCTCCCTCAAGTTGTCTGTATTCCTCCATTTCCTGTACATGTATGTGCCTATCTGAGAGCTTCTTAAGTATCTCCTTCTTAAGCACCTTCTAAACCATGTGTGGTAATGTTTCCACATTGCCACCCTCCCACGCAACTTCCTTGAGTGTGTTGGTTGCTAATGCAAACAGTGCATTTCAGTATATGTTTCGATGCACATATGATAAGTAGATCAGAATTTAAATCTGAAACCTACATCATGTTCGAACAACTCTTTTGGCAGCGCATGCCTGGCACTCACCACCGTATCATAAAACAACCTTGCCCCATACATTTCCTTTGATCTTATCCTCTAACCTTAAAGACATATCCTGCAGTGTTAGATATTTCAAACATCAGAGCTACCAGCTGTCTACTCTAGCAGAGTCATTCATTGTACAGCCTTCACCAAAGAAAACAAGCTTGTCCAATGTCTCCTCATAACACGTCTCCAAATCCAGGCAGCATCCTTGTAAACCCCTTTCTGCACACTCTCCAAAGCCTCCTGCTTCTTACTTTAATGGGGTGACCAGAATTAAATGTAATACTCCAGATGTGACCTAATCAAATTTTTATAACTTCCTGACTCTTGAACTCACTGCTTCAATTATAGGTGAACGTGCCATGTGCCGCTTTGGTGGGGCATAGTGGTTAGCGCAGCACTTTATATGGTAGGGAGTGTTGTGCCCATGATGGAACTGATTGAGACTACAACCATCCGCAGCCTCTTGTGATCTTGTGCATTGGAGCCTCAAATCAAGCTGTGATGCAACCAGTCAGAAAGTTCCTCCGTACATATTAGAAATTTGTTTTGAAACTTATGTTAAAAGAAAAGGTCTGGTCTCTTTCATCAGAAGTTAACATAGAAACATAGAAAACCTACAGCACAATATAGGCCTTTTGGCCCAAAAAGCTGTGCCAAATATATCCTTAGCTTAGAAATTACCTAGGGTTCACCATAGCCCTCTATTTTTCTAAGCTCCATGTACCTATCCAGGAGTCTCTTAGAAGAACCCATCGTACCCGCCTCCACCACCTCTGCCAGCAGCCCATTGTACGCACTCACCACTCTCTGCATAAAAATCTTGCCCTGACATCTCCTCTGTACCTACTTAACTTCCTCTGAGAAGTAGCTAATAGGCAAGTGAGCAAAATCTGATAGATGCAGAATAATACAAGGTAAAGTGCATTTAGTCAGAAAAATAGAAAAATAACAAACATTGTTTAAAAGGAGAGAGATTGTTATAGCAAAAGATCAGGGTGACCATGCACAAAATGCAATGTTGCAAACCAGAAGCTAAGAGGGCAAATAGAATATTAGTGCTTGTATCAATAGCTTATTTTAAAATAAAAGGTTTCCATTTAAACCATTGTGTCTACAAAATTCCCAACTCTGCAATCCATTGGTCTAATTCCTTCTCTCCTTGTGCCCATTGTGCCCATGATCTGTAGTAAGCCCACACTGGGAGTACTCTGTACGATTGTTGTGGTCACATTTAAAGAGGTGATATACTTGCAGTGAAGGCAGTTCAAGTAATATATATTTGTTAAATTACTGCATGAAAACAGTTGTCGTATGAGTAATAGTTGAGTTGATTTGAATCTGTAGTACTTCACAAGTGGGAGAGTGAGAGGTGACTTTACTAAAGCAGGTAAGATTATGAGGTGAATTTGCAAAGCACTGCATCTGAATAAGTCATTGTCAATTCCAACTGGAAAGTTGGAGGAAATGCTGGAGGAACTCAGCAAGCCAGGAAGCACCTATAGAAAAGAGTAAATAGTCGACATTCAGTCTCGGCTTGAAATGTCAACTCTTTACTCATTTCCATAGATGCTGTGTGTATTCAAATATTCAGTCTGTCCAAAGAGTTTGGTGATATTTTTCCAAACATCTCTTCTACCAGGGAGTTCTGCGGAAGGAGATAGATTTACTCAATGAACAATTGCAGGAGATTTGTAGAAGTCTGGATGAAGAAGAAACAGACATAAATAATCTGAAGGTAAGAAAAAATGAGAAGCCAAACTGTTAATATAAAACCAATATTGTGTTGTCTAATGGTGTGTGTGAGAGAGATTGTTGACTCAGTCTAGAATCAGGTGAATGTTTATTTTTCTTGATCAATTTGATTTGCTTTGAAGCCCATTTTACATTTAATCCATTGTAGCCTATTTAAATTCTTTCTTTTCATGTCCACGGTAACAATGGAAAGTCAATATGTAAACTGCGTAGAGCTCAGCCATGACTCATTGTGTCAGTGCTGGTTTTTTATTCCCTATTCCATCTTTATTTATTTAAAGTGACTGAGAAGAAAGTCACTGTTTGCTTCACCAAGCAGAAGAGCAATCTCATTAATCCTACTCTCTTATTTCCACTTCCTGTAGTTCAACAACTTCTCCTCTCTAACATTTGCATTACAATCTAACTACCCTGGTCAAACAGCTACAAGTTTCTTTGTTCATGACATGCATGACATGCAGAACATGTCTTTGCTCACCTTCTCACCTTTCCTAGACTAAGCAGTCTTTCTAAATACAGTCGGCCCTCCTTATCCGCGTGGGATTGGTTCCGGGACCCCCCACGGATACCAAAATTCGCGGATGCTCAAGTCCCTTATTTAACATGTATCAGTGCGTAGGTCTTTAGGACCCAGTGGAACCCTGGACTTTATTTAACATGTCTCTGTGCGGTGGACATTAGGACCTGGCGGCGCCGCTCTAAATTCACAGCGTTTCAGTTTGCAAAAGTGATCGCGATTGAAAATAAGGTGGAAGTAATAATGCGATGGAAAAAGGTGAAATGCCATCGGTCATTGGAAAAGCGTTAGGCTACAGTCAGTCAATGATCGGAACAATTTTAATGGAGAATGTGAAAGGCCCTGCTCTGATGAAAGCTACAATTATTACTAAGCAACACAATGGTTGAATTATTGAAATACGTACGTTTCTTAAGTGTTTTATATGCATAGAAGGGCAAAATATGTACTATATACTAAGAAAAACATTTGACTAACTGACGCTAAATAATACCGGGAGTACCTGTTCCGACTTCAAATCCGACTTAAAGACGGACTCAGGAATGGAGCTCATTCATAACCCAGGGACTGCCTGTACTAAGTCATTTCTAGATTACTTATAATACCTAATACAATGTAAATGCTATGTAAATAGTTGTTATACTGTATTGTTTAGGGAATAATGACAAGAAAAATAGTCTGTACATGTTCAAGCAATGAGTGCTGGAGAGAGAAATTCTGGGTTTTTCCGATCCACGGTTGGTTGAATCCGTGCATACGGAATCCGCGGATAAGGAGGGCTGACTGTACGGCTCACTTGTTTCCTTCTAATCTCAAGCAGTACATTTTGTGTTCACACTAGGGCTCAATCTATGCTAGAGGCACAACCGTAGTTAAATGGCCATGTTGTGAGAACCCATACTCAGTTCACAGGGCCAATTCTGAGCTTTCTTTCACCTAATAAGTTAATTCCCCAACCATTTCCACTTTGACCAAAAGATCTGTGGTTTTCCAAACTGCTATATTAAGGATCAATGTAAGCTTCAGGAATAACACCTTATGTTCCATTTGGAGATATAGCTTCAGTATCAAACTCAGCAGCATCAGGCAGTGCTGTTCTGTCTATATAAAGACCAAATAGAAAAGCCTGCCCAAGGCTCCTGTCTGGAATAATAATTCAGTTCATGTCTGTCCATTGAGATGGCCTGACTTACTTATTACTTCCTATAATTTTGAATTTAAGGTTTTACATTCCCTGTTTTGTTTTATTATTTTCCCTCATCTCATAGATTTTGAGTGCCTTTGTTAATGCTGTATCTTTGTACAGTTGGCCCACCTTATCCATGGGTTCCACATGCGCAGATTCAACCAACCGCAGATCGGGAAAACCCAGAAGTTGAGCATTGTCTCATTCGGTCGCTACTTGTGTTGTGAACGAGAGGAAGGAGTTTAAGGCTAGTAAGGGATGGCTGTCTAGCTATGTAAAGCGCTACAGTCTCATGCACTTAAAGATCATGGGAGAATCGGGATTGGCTGATGACGAGGCGGCATCAGTGTTCCCACAAGATCTACGATGGTTGCGTCTGTACTGAACATGTACAGACTTCTTTTTCTTGTCATTATTCCCTAAATAATACAGTATAACAACTATTTACATAGCATTTACATTGTATTAGGTATTATAAGTAATCTAGAGATGATTTAAAGTATACGGGAGGATGTGCATAGTTTATATGCAAATACTACACGGTTTTATATAAGGGACTTGAGCATCCGCATTTTTTGGTATCCACAGTGGGTCCCGGAACCAATCCCCCGTGGATAAGGAGGGCCAACTGTAATGCCCACCATTAATTTATCAGTCAGGTTACCTCATCAATCTCTGATCCCCACAAAAAAGCTGGTCTCACCCTATCAGGGATATTCCAGTTTTCTTATCCACCCTTCCCCACCATTTCTTCACTTTACCTCAACAGAATCATAGAGATGTACATCATAGAAACATACCCTGCAGCTTACTATTGCCATGCTGTCTGTAGAACACCCATTTATACTATCCCACCATTCTTCCCCCACTCCCATCAACTCCGCTCCAGATTCTACCACACATCTACACACTAGAGGCAAGTTGCAGAGACCAATCAACCAATCAGCCTGAGTATCATTGATATTGTGGGTGGAAACTGGAACACTGAGATCACAGGAAGAATGTGCAAACGGAGGTCAGAATTGAACATAGGTCTCTGGAGAATTGAGGCACCAATGCTATTTGCTGTGTTACAGCACTATCCACTTGTCTCCACTTTTGTAATTCTTTCACAATGCCTCCAGCTTGTTTATCTCTCTGCAGATGCTGCCTGAGTGCCTCCAACATTTTCCATTTTTTATTTCAGAATTCAATGGCCAGTTCTTGTTTTTTGATTTTCATAATGTCTCCACTTATAATTAATGTACTAGTATATCTGTGGGATATAGGAAGAAAATTTGCACCCAGCAGAAACCCATACGATGACAAGGAGAATATGCAATCACATGCAGCACTGTACTGGTGTTTCTTGAGCTGTAAGGCAGTAGCACTATGCCTCCCCCCCCCCCCCCCCCCTTAAGATAGGCAAAGAACACTTTCCTTTTCATATATTAATCACGTACCTTTTATTAATGAATCAACTTCTCAATTTTGGGAAAACATTCTTGAACATAAGAACTCACTGTTAATTTAAATTTCTTAGAACTTTTGGCTGCTTTGCAAAATAATGTCAACCTGTTCATGCAGGTTAACATGCAACCAAAAACATTTAAACATTTTCAAATCCTGTCTCAAATTTCACACCAGCACCATCTACTGTAAAGGAAATTGTTTGGTTCAATAATTATGCTAAGAAATTTAATACTTCATCACTGAGTTTACTGTCATTAATCTCCCCTGCTCCCTATCAAAGACTTCTTAGTTACAGCCTTGTCAATATCTTCTGTTACTTAAAAATACTTACTTGTGTAATTTCTATTACATCATGGGGATAAGGGAGAGAAACAGGGCACCCAGGGGAACATAGAACAATACAGCACAGTACAGGCCCTTCAGCCCACAATGCTGTGCCGACCCTTAAACCCTGCCTCCCATAAATCCCTCCACCTTAAATTCCTCCATATACCTGTCTCTTAAACTTCACCAGTGAGTCTGCCTCCACCACTGACTCAGGCAGTGCATTCCACACACCAACCACTCTCTAAGTAGAAAACCCTCCTCTAACATCCCCCTTGAACTTCCCTCCCCTTACCCTTAATGCCATGTCCTCTTGTATTGAGCAGTGGTGACCTGGGGAGGGGCCAATCTGCTTAAGAATGACCCCAGGTAGCCATTGCTGATTGTTTCTCACATAGACATTGTCATCCGGTTTTAACTGTCTCTATCGCGCAGGTTGATCATCTGCTTTTCCTGCTTTCTCTCCACTTTTACCTTCATGTCTGGGCACAGTAGGTCCAATCTTGACTTATGCCTACGCCCCATCAGCATCTCTGCTGGAGTGCGTGCCATCATAGTCTGGCGTGAGATGGTATTTAAACAGGAAACATGAGAGCCAGGTACGAAGAGATTCCCCTGTCATCCGCTTCAGGCCTTCCTTCACTGTCTGAACAGCTCGCTCAGCCAAACCATTTGAGGCTGGGTGGAAAGGGGCTGTCTGAATGTGATGAATGCCATTCTGCTGCATGAACTCACTGGTGAACATCAAGCCATTATCAGTGACCAGAATGTCAGGCAACCCGTGGACGGCAAACACTTGCCTGAGTTTGTCTATGGTTGAGGGGGCTGTGACGTTGCTCATGATGTGAGCTTCGATCCATTTGGAATGCGCATCTACCATTGCAAAAAACATATGCCCCATAAAGGGACCAGCAAAGTCCAAATGTAGCTGAGACCATGGGTAGACTGGCCACTCCCATGGGTGCAAAGGAGCTGGTGGTGGTATGTTCTGATTGTTCTGACATTGCGTGCATGATTTTACCTTGTTCTCCAGATTCTGATCCATTCTTGGTCACCAGACATTGGATCTTGCAAGGTGTTTCATTCAAGACACCCCTGGATGAGTCTCATGAATTTCCTCCCCAATCTGTGAATGGCCAGGGGGAGGCACGATGACCCTCGCCCCCCCAGAAAATGCAGCCATCATGCAGGCTCAATTCTGTCTTGCATTTGGCATATGGCCTCAGTTCCTCTCCTTCCACGACTCTGGACCAACCTTGTAAAAGAAAAGCCTTGACTTGAGATAGGACTGGGTCCCTCTCTGTCCATTGCTTGATCTGGTTCGCCTTTATAGGTGTCTCAGACAGTCTCTCCAACAAAAACACAGTCTCTGGAGTCACATATGTAGTAACAGACATCTCAGGTAAAGGTAGTCAACTCAGCACATTGGCGTTTGCATTATCCCTGCTCGCTCTGTACTAGCCTGGCTGAGGCTTGCAGTGGGATGTATCTGGTCGCACTAAAAAGGCTCATCAGTGGTTTATTGTCCGTATAAATTGTGAATACATGCCCATAGAAGTACTGATGAAAGCGTATGACCACAAAAACAATGGCCAGACCTTCTTTGTCTAGCTGTGAATATCCCTTCTTAGCAGCCGTCAGGGTAAGTAAAGCAAAACCAATAGGCTTCTCCAAATGGTCCTCCATTATGTGTGAGAGAACTGCCCCAACTCCATAGGGTGAAGCGTCACATGAAAGGGTGATCTCCTTGTCTGGGTCATAGTGAACAAGCGGCTTTGCTAAGTGGAGTTCTTTAATTTACTTGAAAGCTTCCTCCTGCTCTTTACCACACTGCCACTTAGTGTCATTGGGAAGCAGCTTATACAGTGGGGCCAAAACCTTTGAGAGGTCAGGAAGAAACTTGCCATAATAATTCATCATGCCCAAAAATGAAATGAGTTCAGTGACGCGCTTGGGGCCTCCTTAATATCTCTCACTTTGTGCTCCACTGAGCAAAGCCCTTCAGCTGTAATCTTGTGTCCCGGGTAGTTCACACTCGGAGCCAGGAACACACATTTTCCGTGATTCCCTGCGTCTGAGAGCCGCTTCAGCACCTGTTCTAAGTTAGCCAGCTGCTTCCCCTCCATGGCTCCCATGATCAAAATATCATCAAGATACACTGCTATGTTTGGAATCCCCTGCAGCAAAGAGTCCATTATCCTTTGGAAAATGGCAGGGATAGACACCACTCCAAACACCAGGCTATTGTATTTGAATAATCCTTTGTGACATTCTCCTTCGAATCCTCGTCGAGCAGCAGCTGTTGTTAGGCATGGCTCATGTACAGCTTTGTGAACAGCTTACCCCCTGACAGGGTCGCAAACAGGTCATCTGCCCACGGCAATGGGTACACCTCCATCTTAGAGACCTGATTCACTGTAAGCTTGTAGTCCCCACATATCCTCACCATTTTATCTGCCTTCAAAACTGGAACAATGGGAGCAGCCCACCTTGAAAACTGGACAGGTTCAATGGTGCCCAGTCCCCGTAAATGTTCCAGCTCCTCCTCAACTTTGCCTTTCATGGCATAGGGCACTGACCTGGGCTTAAAAAAATGTGGTGTGGCCTCAGGGTCGACATGGAATTTCAAGGTCACGCCCTTCAGTGGGTGCCCAGCTCGTCCCTGAAAACATAACTATACCACTGCAGAATGTCCTCCATCATGTGTGCATACTTAATTTTATGCCAGTTGAGCCGGATTTTGCGAAGCCAATCACGGCCCGAAAGACTGGGCCCACTGCCCTTAGCTATCACCAGCCTGGCTTCAGCCTTCTGAGCCCCAGCTGAAATATCCACATATAACACCCCTAAATGAGGTATGGGCTGCCCTGGATAGGTCCTGAGTTTTAGCTTGGATGGTCTGATGGGAGGCAGGTTGGACCCCAATGTCCTCTTGTATGTCTCCTCACTGATGACTGATGCAATAGCCCCTGAATCAATCTCAAGCTTAATGTCCTTTCCCCTGACAGTAACTGTGGCATAATATGGTTCAGGTGGTTCCGCATCCGTTTCCACTCCAAGCATGTTGTAGGCACACACTGCCTCCTCGTCTGCTTCTTCTAGATGGTATGTGAATGCCTGAGCCTGTTGAGCTTTTTCCTCCGCAGGCTGAACCTTACCCTTTAAAAACTCCTGCACCTTTTAGCTAAATGTCCCTTTTTGCTACAAGGATGGCAGACAGTATCTTTGAATTTGCAGTCATTTGCATAGTGCGTCCCTCCACGCTGAAAGCATTCCACCCACTTTGCCTGTTTACCAGACTCCCTCCTGACTTGGTGCACTGCCGCCGACTGCGACCTCCCCATGATCTTTCTGGATATCCTTAGCATTATTAGCAGTCATCTCCATGCCTTGGGCAATCTCTAGGGCTTTCTTGAAAGTCAACGGTTCGGTTTCCCCCAACA
This sequence comes from Hemitrygon akajei, assembly GCF_048418815.1. Lineage (NCBI taxonomy): Eukaryota > Metazoa > Chordata > Chondrichthyes > Myliobatiformes > Dasyatidae > Hemitrygon > Hemitrygon akajei. The sequence goes on from NC_133125.1 coordinate 149,362,261, forward strand.
AGTGGCTTTGTGTAGCGTCATTATTAATGCTGCGTACTATATATCATGGAATATGTCATCCAACCCTGCTCCGAAATCACAATGCTCTGACATCTGCTGAAGCTCGGCCACAAAATTGGCCACAGACTGACCTGGCTTCCTGAAATGGCTGTGAAACTTACACCATTGGACTATCACAGAAGGTGTCGGATTGTGGTGGTTCCCTACGAGCTTGACCAGTTCATCATTTGGAATTTCTCCCAGTTTCCGCAGTGTGGCTAAGTTCCTTATCAACTTGTAAGTCTTTGCCCCACACAAACTCAGGAGAATAGAGTGCTTCTTAGCCTCCTAAGTAATTCCATTAGCACAGAAGTGTCCCAACCTTTCGTCATACTCCAGCCAGTCTCGTTTTCCTCCACAAATTCACTGATAGTCCTGAACATAGCCATCTGAACACGAGGCTCCTTGTCCTCTCACAACTCCTGTTCAAAATGGGCCAACACGTCCACAAAACTAGTTCACTTCATTTCCAAAAATATGTGGTAATTTCTACTTTAAAAAGGGCCACTCGACAATTTCATGGCCAAAAGAACATCTTTATCTGAGATGGCAAATGATATTTTCAATACAGAGGCTTCCAGGTAACTCATGCGGCATGAGTGGTGGAACTATATATAATGCATACCGGGAGTAAAAAGAACAGAACTGAAACCCCGCTGACCCTGGAACCAGCCTCGTTTTAAAAACAGCTTCCCGGTTAGTATTAACTTACTTTAAATAATGCTCACATTACAACACTATGGCTAAAGGAATTCTGCTCATCTCCATTCTCAAAGGATGCCTCTCTATTCTGAGGCTGTGTCATCTGGTCTAAGACACTCCCACCATAGGAAATACCTTCTCCACATCCAGTCTATCAAGGCCTTCACCAATCAATAGGTTTCAATTAGGTCGCCCCTCAATTTTTCTGAATTCCAGTGACTACATGCCTAGAGCCTTCAAATGCTCTTCATCTGACAAGCTGTTTAATCCTGGATTCACTTTCAGGAACCTCCTTTTAACCCTCTCCAGTTTCAGCACATCCTTTCTAAGATAAAGGGCCCAAAACTGTTAACAATGCACCGTAAGGCCTCAGCAGTGTTTTATAAAGTCTCAGCATTACATCCTTGTTTTTATGTTCGAGTCCTCCAGAAATGAATGCTAACATCATATTTGCCTATCTCACCACAGACTCAACCTGAAAATTAACCTTTAGGGAATCCTGCACAAGAACACCTAAATCCCTTTGCACCTCAGATTTTTGTATTTTCTCTCCATTTAGAAAATAGTCAACCTTTTTATTTCTTCTACCAAAGTGCATGACCATACACTTCCCGACACTGTATTCCATCTGCCACTTCTTTGCCCATTCTCCTAATCTGACTATCCTTTTGTAGCCTCTCTACTTTCTCAGTATTACCTGCTCCTCCAGTTATATTCAAGTCATCTACAAATTTGCAACAAAGCCATCAGTTCCATCATCCAAATCTTTGACATACAACATAAAAAGGACTGGTCCCAAGACAGTCTAATATGGAACACCGCTAGTCACTGCCAGCCAGCCAGCAAAGGCTCCTTTTATTCCCATTCTTCTTCTGCCAATTAGCCAATGATTTATCCATGCTAAAATATTTCCTTTAATAGCACAGGCTTGTAGATTATTAAGCAACCTCATGTTTGGAACCTTGTCAAAGGTCTTCTGAAAATCATGTACACAACATTAACTGATTTTCCTTTGTCTATCCTTCTTGTTATTTCTTCAAAGTATTCCAACAGATTTGCCAAGTAAGAGTTAAAGAAACCATGCTGACTAGGGCTTATTTGAAGAAACTTTGAGTATCCTCTAAAGTATTATTGGCTAGTTTACTTTTGTAATCCAGCTTTACTTTTTTATTGTCTATTTAGTTGCCTTCTTTTGGTTTGTAAGCTTCCCAATCCTTTAACTTCCCACTAATTTTTGTTCTATTATATGCCTTCTCTGGTTTTTAACTTTGGCTTTGACTTCCCTTATTAGCCAAGATTGTGTAATCTTGCCTTTAGAATACTTCTTCCTCTTTAAGATGTATATAAGCTGTGCCTTCTAGATTGCTTCCAGAAATTCCAGCCATTGCAGTGCTGCCATCAACCCTGCTCGTGTTCTATTCCAATCTGCTCTCTCATGCCGCTGTAATTTCCCTTACTCCACTGTAATACTGATACATCTAACTTTAAGTTCTTCTTCTCAAACTTTAAAGTGAATTCAATTACATAATATTATGATCACCTGCCCCTAAGGGTTCTTTTACATTAGCCTCCTTAATCAATTCCAGTTCATTGCACAACACCCAATCCAGAATAGCTGATCCTCTCGTGCAGTGGTCCCCAACCACCGGGTCACGGCCCGGTGGTTGGGGCCACTGCTCTAGTGGGGCAAACAATGAGCTGCCCTTAACAAGCCATCTTATAGGCATTCTAGAACTTCCCCTTCTTGAAATCCTGTACCAATCTGATTTTCCCATTCTACCTACATATTGATATTCCCCATGACTATTGTAACAATGTCCTTTTGGAATGCATTTTCTACCTCCCATTGTAACTTGTCGACCACATCCTTACAACAGTTTGAGGGTTTGTATCTAAGTCCCAACATAGCCTTTTTACCCTTGCAGTTCCTTAGCTGTATCCACAATGATTCAACACCTTGCAACCCTATATCACGTCCTAATGATTTAAGTTCATATTTTTACCAACAGAACCACACCACCCCATCTGCCTTCCTGCCTATCCTTTCAATATAATGTTTATCCTTGGACTTTAAGCTCCCAGTTATTATCTTCTTTCAGCCATGATTGAGTGATGCCTACAAAATCAAGATTGCCAATCTGTAACTGTGCTACAAGTCCATCGATCTTATTCCATATACTGCACATTCAGATACAACACCTTCACTCCTGTATTCACCCGTTTTGAGTTTTCAACCTTTTACATTACAATTCATCCTGCTGACTGTATTTTTGCCCTAAGATCAGCCTCTCCTTGCTGGGACTCCAACTACACATTCCCTCTGTGAGTAAATCAACTACCTCATCTTCAGCACTATCATCCCTGTTCCCATCTGCCTGTAAATCCCTTTTGTGTTCAAATTTTACCAAACATTAGAAATCACCTCCAGTTTCATATACTTCTGTGTACTCTTCCATATTTGACGTGTTGTGCATTTCCGGTTTCCCCTGCAGTCCACCATGTACACTTATTGCATCAGTCACTCTTGGCATTCAGCCACTAAACAGTTTGTCTTTCAATGGATAAATGAGTGTTGTTTATTCCATCAGAAACAATCTCTGAAACTGCAGCAGAACATTACATCCAAGTTCAAGCACCTGCATGAGTTTCTGTATGAGGAGGAAAAGAGCTTGAAGACAAAATTGGAGGAAAAAGCGGACACCATATTGCAACAAAAGAATGAAAACTTGAAGACAATCTCTGAACAGCACAGTTCCTTTAAACAAGCAGTTTCGGAAATGCAAGGAAAACTGAGTCTGGAAGATGCGGAATTTTTGCAGGTATATTCTACTGTTAGATAGTAAATTAGCTGCTATTTCTGTAGTCCTTTACACAATAAAACTATTAGTCAAGCATGTTCAGAGCTTTTGCAGAGCCAGACTCATAGATTTTCCAGACCGTTCGCTATTACTCCAACACATTTTAAAAACCAAAGGACCATAGGCCATAAGTCATATGAGCAGAATTAGGCCATTTGGCCCATTGAGTCTGCTCTGCCATTACATCATGGCTGATCCATTTCCCTCTCAGATCCATTCTCCAGCCACCTTCTTAAACCTTTCACACCCTGCCTAAGCAAGAACTCATCAACATCAGCCCTAAATGCATCCGGTGACCAGGCCTCCACAGCCACCTGTAGGAACAAATTCCACAGATTCACCACCTAGAGGCTAAAGAAATTCCTCTTCACCTCTGATCTAAATGGACATCCCTTTATTTTGCTGCTGTGTCCTCTAATCTTAGACACCACCACAAAGACGACATCCTCTTTGCATTCACTCTATCTAGGGCTTACAACATTTGATAGATTTCAGTGTGATTCAACCTCATTCTTCTTAACTCCAGTGAGTACAGGCCACAAGCCATCAATCACTGCTCATATGATAACTCTTCCATTTGTGGGATTATTCTTATGAACCTTCTCTGAACCCTCTCCAATGACAGTACACGCTTTCTTAGATAAGGAGCCCAAAACTGCTTACAAAACATCAAGTGAGGCCTCACAAGTGCCTTATACAGCCTCAGCTTTACATCCTTGCTTTCATATTCTAGTCCTTTTGAAATGAATACTAATGTTACATTCACCTTCCTCACAAGTCATTCAAGCTGTGAATTAACCTGAATTATAACTCTCAAGTCCATTTGCACCTCTAATTCTTGAATTTTCTCCACATCTAGAAAATAGTCAACCATTCCACTTCCTAACACTATATTACATCTGCCACACTTTGCCTATTCTCCTAACTTGTCTAATTCCTTCTGCAGCCTCTCTGCTTCCTCAACACTACCTGGCCCTTTACCTAGCTTTGAATCATCCCCTCTGGCCACAAAACCAATAATTCCATCAACCAAATCATTAGCATACAGTGTTTATCCCCACTCTTTGCCTCCTGCCTATCAGTCAACGTGCTATCCATGCTGGTATCTTTCATGTAATACACTGTGCTCTTATTGTGTTTAGCTGCCTCATGTGTGGCACCTTGTCAAAAGCCTTCTTGTAATCCGAGTAAACAAGATCCACAATTCTCTCTTAATTATCCTGCATGTTATTTCCACAAAATTTGTAACAGATTTTTCTGACAAAATTTTCCTTCATGGAAACCATGGAACTTTGATCTATTTTGTCATGTTCCTCCCCGTTAACATCCAATGCCAACAGCTTCCCAATCATTGAAGTTAGGCTAACTGATCTATAATTTCCTTTTTTCCACCTCTTTTCCTTCTTGATCAGTGGAGTCACATTTGAAATTTTCCAGTCCCCTGGAATCATGTTAGAATTAATTTACTCTTGAAAGTCATTACTAATGCCTCCACAATCTCTTCAGCAATTAGTTTTAAAACTGTAGGTTGTAGTCCATCAGGTCCAGATGATTTATTTACCCTCAGACCTTTCAGTTTCCCCAGTACCATCTTTCTAAAAATAGCAACTGCAGTCACTTCTGTCCCTTAACACTCTCAAACTTACAGCATTCGTCAAGTGTCTTCACAATGAAGACTGATGCTAAATAATTATTAAGTTCATCCACCATTTTCTTGTCCCCCATAAAACCGTAAGACGTAACAGAATTAAGCCATTCAATCCATCCAGTCTGCTCCACCATGCCATTCATGGTTGATGCTGAATCCCACTGAAACTCATAATACCTGCCTTCTTGCCATATATTTGATGCCTGACCATTCAGGAAATGATCAACTTCCGCCTTAAATATACCCACAGATTTGGCCTCCACCACACTCTGTGTAGAGCAGTTCACAGGCTCACTATTCACTGGCTAAAAAAATAAATCCTGCTTCTAAAAGGTTCAAAAGGTCAGCCCTGAATTTTGAGGCTGTGCCCTCTAGTTCTGGATACCCCCACCATAGGAAACATTCTCTCCACATCAATGTTCTCTAGTCCTTTCAACATCTAGTAGCTTTCAAAGAGATTCCCTGCATTCTTCAAAATTCCAGTGCATACTGGACTAAACCTTCCAAATGCACTCATAGTTTAACCCCTTGATTCCCAGGATCATCCTCATGAGCCTCGTCTGGATTCTCTGCAATGACAACACATCCGTTCTGAGATATGGGGCCCAAAACTGTTGACAATACTCCAAGTGCAGCCTGACAAGAGTCTTATAAAGGCTCAGCATTATCTCCTTGCTTTTATATTCTATTTCTCTTGAAATAAATGCCAGCATTGCATTTGCCACCTTTACCACAGACTCGACCTGTAAATTAACATGTTAGTCTTGCATGAGAACTTCCAAGTCCCTCTGCACCTCTGATGTTTGAACCTTCTCACTATTCAGATAATAGTCCACACTATTTTTCGTTCTTTCTACCAAAGCGAATTATCATACATTTCCCAACGCTATATTCCATCTGCCACATTTTTGTCTGTTCTTTCAATTTATCTCAGCCCTGCTGCAGTCACATTGCTTCCCCAGTACTATCTACCTCTTCACCTATCTTCATATTATCTGGAAACTTTACCACAAAGCCATCAGTTCTGTTATCAAAATCATTGACAAGCAATGTGAAAAGTGACATTCCCAATACTGACCCCTGAGGAATACTACTAGTCACTGCCAGCCAACTAGAAAAGGCCTCTTTTATTCCCACTTGCTACCTCCTGACTGTCAGCCATTTCCCTATCCTTGCCACTATCTTTCCTGTAACACCACAGGATTTTATCTGATTAAGCGGCGGCCCCCATTACTATCTCTCCAGTGTCATGTTCCAACAGTCTAATATCTATTCCTGCTTCTCCTTTTATATAATCTGACAAACCTTCTGGTTTGATTTTTATACTATTGGCTAGCTTACCTTCATATTTCATGATTTCCTTCTTTACGACTTTGTAGTTATCTTCTGGGTTTTTCCCTTCCCTAAACTTGCCACTAATTTTTGCTTAATTATATGCTCACACTTTTGTTTTTATTTTGTCTGACTTCCCTGGTCAGTCATGGTTGTGCCATCCTGCCCTTAGAATAGTTTATCTTTGCAATGTATATATCCTGTGCCTTCCAAATTGCTCCCCAATGCTCTGCCATCGTCTCTGCTAATGTCATATTCCAATCAAATTTGGCCAGCTCCTCTCTCGTACCTTTGTAAATCCCTTTACACCACTGTAATACTGATACATTTGACTGTAGTTTCTCCTCAAATTGCAGGGTGAATTCTATCATATCATGATCACTATTTTCGAAGGGTGCCTTGACCTTAAAGTCCCTAATCATATCCAGTTCATTTCACAGCATTCCTCCCTCTGGGAATTCCAGAATTGCCTATCCCCTAGTGGGTTCAACTGCAAGCTCTCCAAAAAGCCATCCTGGAGGCACTCCACATATTTTCATTTGGGATCCACATCCTTAATGTGTCCAATTTATTGACATATTGAAATCTCCCATGGCTAACTTAACATTAACTTTATGATATGCTTTTTCAATCACCCACTGTACTTTGTAGACTACATCCTGGCTATTATTCAGATGCATGTAAATGACTCCCGTAAGGGTTCTCATACTCTTGCAGTTTCTTAACTCTAACCACAATGATCCTACATCTTCCAGTCCTACTTCACTTCTGTCTATAGATTTGATTTAATCTTTTACCGGAAGGGCCACTCCTCATCCTCGTCCTCTGTTTTCCTGCCTGCCCTTTTGATGGATTGATTATCCTTGGATATTAAGTTCCCAACTACAATCATGTTTCAGCCATTACTCCGTGATACTCACAATATCATATTTGCCAATCTCAAACTGCAATCAAGATCATCTATCTTATTCTGTATACTGTGCATTCAAATATGTCACCTTCAGTCCTGCATTTGTCACCTTTTTCAGTTTGACCCCCTTTACACTGCAACCCATCCCACTGACTGTAGTTTTGTCCAATCGTCTGCCTGTTCTTCCTGGGTCTACCTTATCCATGTCCCAAATCTTGCCCCCTGCACCAGTTCCTCAGCCACGCATTCATCTACCAAATTATCCTATTTTTGCCCTCACCAGTGCATGACAGAGGCAACAACCCAGAGGTTGTTTTAATTCTCTGTGCATAGTTATTACATAGTAGAATAATCAGTTTTCTAGTGTCAAGGCAAGTGTTAATGGGACACTAGAAAAAGAACCAGGTTAATTTCTAGAGAATGTGGTAACTGGGACCATAAGACTATAAGAAATTGGAGAGAATTAAATATTTTGGCCCATTGGGTCTGCTCTATTGTTCCATCATGGCTGATTTATACCCCATTCTCCTGCCTTCTCCCTGTATCCATTGACACCCTTATTAATCAAGAACCTATCAACCTTCACTGTAGTATATCCAATCATTTGCCCTCCACAACCATCTGTGGCAATGAATTCCACAGATGCACCACCTTCTGTCTGAAGAAATTACAACTCATCTCTGTTCTAAAGGGATGTCATTGTATTCTGAGCTGTGCCCTGTGGTCCTAGATTCCTCCACTATAAGCAACATTCTCTCTATGTCCACTCTATGTAGGTCTTTCAATAATAATAATGATAATAAACACTAAGTAATACAGGATGAACAAACAAGAACAATTTATTAATACATACAGCCATTCCAAACGCATGTAACACACAGAAATCACAAAGTGAAAAACACCAGAAATGTGCTGAATTAAAAGAGGAAATTGAAGACTGTGGAACATGAACAGAGCTTGTATTGTCTCAGCAGTAATATCTACAACTGGTATCATCCCAAAGTCACTATACTATAGTGTTAAAGAATTAGGCCTACACAGTAATATTTATGCTTTAAACCAAGAAAGCCACAATACTAAATACCACCAGAATAGTCCAAAGGTTCCTAGCAATTGAGAAATAATTGTGCTTGGTTATGCAAGTACTTAAGGTTTTACCAGCTTGAGCTGAGATAAAATAAAATTACATTAATAATAGTTTATTTACAGAGCACTTTTCATATGGACAATGTAGTTCAAAGTGCTGTACACAAAAGTAAAATTAAAAATAAGTAAATGAAAATAAAAGACGAAAAGTTGTTAGCTAAAAGCTAAGCTAAATAAATAGGTTTTCAGCTGGTGTTTAAAAGTATCAACTAAGTATATATCCCTCATAGTTTTGGGGATTGAATTCCACATTTTGGGAGTGCAGTTCAAAAAAAGGTTGACCTTCCTGCTTTGCTTGTCAGTTCAGCTAGTAACCGAGCTGAAGTTATCTACTTCCATCATGCAGGCTGATTAATTAAGTTCAAAATCTAACAGCATAACTGGAAGTCTTTTATTCCAAATTTGTTCTCTTGCAACACACACAAAATTCAGGAGGAACTCAGCAGACCCGACAGCATATATAGAAAAAGGTACAGTTTTGGACCAAAACCCTTCATAGAATTGGAGAAGAAAAGCTGAGGAGTAGATTTAAAAGGTGGGTGGAGGGAAGAGAGAAGCACAAGCGATAGGTGAAACCTGAACACTCCCTCTTCTCCAGCTCTGTATCTCTTTCACCAATCAACTTTCCTACTCTTTATTCATCCCTTCCCCCTTCAGGTTTCACCTCTCACCTGGTGTTTCTCTCTTCCCCTCCACCACCTTTTTAATCTACTCCTCAGCTTTTATTTTTCCCAGTCCTGCCGAAGGATCTCAGCCCAAAACATTGAGTATACTTTTGTTCCATGTATGCTGCTGAGCCTGTGTGTTCCTCCAGCACTTTGTGTGTGATGCTTGGATGTCTAGCATCTGCAGATTTTCTCTTGCAGCTGCTATTTTTGGCACCATTTTCAGCAGTTTGGCATCCTGTTCAGCACAGACACTGTGGGCTGAAGAGCCTGTCTATTGGTCTATTCTATTTTCTTTACCTGATCGTATGCTTCTTTCAGTCATGTATCTATCTAATTCTGCTTTGAAAGTTTGCATTGAAACGGATCTTACCACTCTTTTCAGACAGTATCTTAGACAAGTTGCTGCATTAAATATCCACTTCTTCCTTATGAAACTTTTGGTAAATCTCTTCTGTTCCCCAGTTACCACTTCCTGTCATGTTACACTTCCACTCTCTCAGCCCACATTCCTGCAACTGTATGAGGTTCAGATACTGCCTTTCCCCCCCTCTTTCCTTAGCAATATTTAGAATCCTAATCTTTTCCAGATGAAGCATTGGTTCACTTGCACTTCTAACAATCTAGTGCAGTGCATTCAATGTTCACAATATGATCTCTTCTACACTGGAGTAATCAAATGAAGACTGAGTGATCACTTTGCAAAGTCCCCTGAGTTTGATCTGCAGGAATGACACAGAGCTCCTGGTTCCCTGTCACTTCAGTCTTAAGTATTCATGTCCACTTTGACCTTTCTGTCTAGGAATATCTGCTATATTAGATCAGGCTTTAATGCTAGTTGAGGAATACCACCTTATCTTTCATCTTGGAATAATGCAGCTTTTCAGATTTAATATTGAATTTTCAATATTTACATAAGATATTCTGCTGTTTTGTTTCTCATTCCATCATAACTGGTCATTTCTGAATCTCACTTTAGCACAGTTTTTCTTGTTATTTTGTGTAATGCTACACAAGTATATGCTACACTTCTACCAGTTGTATATGTCTCACAGCCTTACCATTCGTAGCTCTCTACAAAAAGCATAATCCAATCCAAATGGCTTCTTGATTGCACGTGGATCTTTGTCTCACCCTGTCAGAGAGATTGATTTCCATTTTTTCTACTCATCCCACCACTACTTTCTCTGCAAAGTAGAACTAGCTTGTTTTCTATCCTTCTCAATTCTGATGAAACATTAACAGTTTTTCTCCACACAGATGCTGCCTGATCTGCTCAGCAATTACTTTCCATTTTTTCATATTAGATTTACAGCATCTGTAGATTTTCTTTCATTTTCAAACTTCTTTCAATTCTTTCTCTAATCAATCTCCCACTGAAATTTGTGACTTTGCATTTACTTAATCAAAAGTCACCATGAGGAAGCCCAAAATATATCCCCAAGAAAAATGGAAATATGATCCAGTTAGGTAAAATGTGTTGGGTAGTATAATAAAGGAATTCTCTATCAAAACAGTGTTAACTAAACATAAAGAAAATAGAAGTAGGTGCACTTCCTTCAATGTAATTATGGCTTACCTATGCCAATCTTGTATCTTTTTCCATGCTATTTCTCCAGAGATTACTCAATTTATCAAACATTTAACCTCCTCTGGTTTAAATACTTATAAAAATCCAGCTTCAATACTCAACAAGGAAGAGAATCGGAATCAGAATCAGGTTTATTATCACCTGCATGTGACATGAAATTTGTTAACTCAGCTGTAACAGTTCGATGCAATACATAATACAGAAGAGAAAAAAAATTAAAACAATAATAAATAATAATACTCAAAAAAGTAAAACAATTACAATATACATATATTAGATAGATTAAAAATCACACAAAAAATAGAAATACTATATATTAAAAAAGTGAGATTGTGTTGAAGGATTCAATGTCCATTTAGGAATCGGATGGCAGAGGGGAGGATGCTGTTCCTGAATTGCTGAGTGTTTGCCTTCAGGCTTCTGTATCCTACCTGATGGTAACAGTGAGAAAAGGGCATGCCCTGGGTGCTGGAGGTCCTTAATAATGGAAGCTGCCTTTCTGAGACACCACTCCTTGAAGATATCCTGGGTATTTTGTAGGCTGGTACCCAAAATGGAGCTGACTAGCTTTACAACACTCTGCAGCATCTTTTGGTCCTGTGTAGTAGCTCCTCCATACCAGGTAGTGATGCAGCCTGTCAAAATGCTCTCCACAGTGCATCTATAAAAGGTTTTGAGTGTATTTGTTGATATGCCAAATCTCTTGAAAATCCTAATAGGCGCTGCCTTGCCCACTTTATAACTATCTCAATATGTTAGGATCAGGTTAGATCTTCAGAGATCTTCGACATCCGGGAACTTGAAACTTCTCACTCTCTCCACTTCTGATCCCTCTATGAGAATTGGTATGTGTTCGGTCGTCTAACACAATCAGCTCTTTTGTCTTATTGACATTGAGTGCTGGGTTGTTACTGCGGCATCACTCCACTAGTTGGCATATCTCACTCCTGTACACCCTCTCGTCACCACCTGAGATTCTACAAACAATGGTTGTATCAAATTTATAGATGGTGTTTGACTTTATGCCTAGCCATACAGTCATGTGTATATAGAGAGTAGAACAGTGAGCTAAGCACACACCACTGACGTGCACCAGTATTGATCATCAGCGAAGAGCAGATGTTATCACCAATCCACACAGATTGTGGTCTTCTGGTTAGGAGGGTGAGGATCCAATTGCAGAGGGAGATATAAAGGCCCAGGTTTGGTAACTTCTCTATCAGGATTGTGGGAATGATGGTATTAAATGCTGTGCTATCGTTGAAGAACAACATCCTGACATAGGTGTTTGTGTTGTCCAGGTGAACTAAAGGTGTGCAGAGATCCATTGAGATTGCATCTGCCATTGACCTTTTGTGGCAATAGGCAAATTGCAATGGGTCCAGGTCCTTGCTGAGCATTTATGCATATCCTGAGTCCCAACTAAAAGTTAAATCTCAGTTTTTGAGCAACTTAATTGATGAATCATTCTCATCTCTGTTTAAATATTTGACAAATCTTTATAACAACTTTTATTTTCTCTTTCAGGATCTTAAATCCATTCTTGGCAAGTAAGTGCTTTGTTTGACCATATTTGGGTAAGAATTAGTTGTCCTTTACATTATTGTATGTGGCTTTACATCCAAGCAGAAGGAAATATATTCAATAATTCAGGTCCATGACCCTTCATTAAAAACTGGAACATGTTAAGAAAATTCTTCTTTGTGTCTCCATGGATGTTGCCTGTCATTCTGATGGGTTTCAGCATGTCTTGCATTTTTTGTTACAGCACTGCACACAAGGAAGTTCATCTCTGCATTGTCTCTCTGCCACAGCAACTCACTAGTTCCACCTATTGGCTGTTTATCCATACCTTTGCAAAGTTGATTCCAGCACATGGTTATCCACATGCCCCAGTAAAGCATTATGTACACATGACATCTGTCATGTATTTGCAACATTTCTTCTTTTTATTGTTCTCATTTCCAAATCCACATTTTCACCTCTGTGCAAAGATACTTTGTTGGACAGTGACGAGTGTTATTATTTTATGTCCATTTTTCCCAGTGTGAATATTTACTCCTCAAATTGTGCTGCTAAAATGTTGGAAAATTCTGTGTAGAGTGTGAGCATCCTAACCATGTTCTGAGGTGAAGAAATTAGAGATTTAGCACTGATTTACTGATGCCCTGAGTAATATTTATAAGACTTAATCATTTTTAGTATCTCAGTGATATTCTTTATTTCAAATGCAGGTGTTCCGATCTGCAGTTCAAACAGCCCCAGAGAGTTTATGTTGATCTCAGCCAAGGTGATATTAGTGGCCCTTTTCAGTACAGCACATGGAAGCGGATGCTAAAGGTGATTAATCCAGGTAAAAATATTTTCTTATATTGATAGGGGATTATTGATGTAATGGATGGGACTTTGATGGAAAAATTAAATAATAGGCAAAGCTGTGACAATGCCAAAGTACCTACACAGGCCCTTTGACCAACATCTGTGCCAAGCACTATGCCATTCCAAATTAATCCCATCTGCCTGCACATGATCGGTCTCCCCACAAACCCTGCTGGCTCATACATCTGTCTGAATGCTTCTTAAATGTTGCTACTATAACTGCTTCTACAAGTTACCCTGCCAGCACATTCCAGTCACCAGATCCTGTCTGTGTGGAAAAACACTGGCTATGTAAATCTCCTTTAAATTTTGCCCCTTACCTTAAAGCTATGCAGACAAATATTTGGAATTCCTCTCCAGGGAAATAGGCTCTGACTGTCTACCCTTTCTATGTCTCTAATAACTTCAAACAGGTCATCTCTCAGTTTCCAGCTCTCCAGAGAAAACAAACCAAGTTTGTCTTCTCTTTATAGCAAATTCTCTCTAATATAGGTGACTTTCTCATGGCACTAGAAGTGATCCAGAGATTATTATCCTTGAGGTCCTGCTTTTTAACATCCTTCTTAACTTTCTTCGAATATTCTGCATCCACTTTCAGTTATCCTTGATCCTGGCACGAGAAAGGTAACACACAATCCTGGAACCCTTTCGGCGGTGGCCACAGAATCTTCTATCTGCCAGCATGTCCATCGAGTCTCCTTTCAATTACCTGCAGTCTGCCTTCTCCTTTCCCCACTGAACCTCAGAGCTAGTCTTGGTGTCACAGATCTGGCTCTGATGTTGCTTTATCTTGAACAGTTATTCCTCATCCCCACTGCCCAACAGTATCCAAAATAGTATACTTGTGTTTGAGGGGAGTGGCCACAGGGGAATCTTGCACTACCTGCCTACCCTTTTTTCATCCCTGATTGGTCAGAGAGTTATGGGTGAAGAACAAGTTGCCAGTGGAAGCATTGGATGTGGGTTCAATTGCAATATTTAGGATAAGTTTGGATAAGTGCAGGGATGGGGGGAGGGAATAGAGGGCTATGATTTAGGTGCATAGATGGCACTAAGCAGAATAACAGCTGAACATGAACTAGATGATCTGAAAGGTCTGTTTCTGTGCTATAGTGTTCTCTGATCCAACTACCTGAAGCCAACACCTTAAACATAAAACATAGAACAGTACAGCACAGTGTGGGCCCTTCAGCCAACGATTTTGAGTCAGCCTATTCGAACATGCTCATTCTAAGTTATGTGGGAGGGAGGGGAACCATTCTAACCCTTCCCTCCTACATAGCCCATAACCCTCCATATGCCTATCTCCTAAACATCATTAATGTACCAACTACAACCATCATCACTTGCAGAGCATTCTGTCCAGTTCTCCATATATAAATACTATTTCTGACATTTTCTCTCAACTTTTCTCCACTCAACTTAAAAGAATGTCATCAGATATTAGGCATGGCCATCCTGGGAGAAAGGTGTTGGCTGTCCACTCTATACCTCATAACTTTATACACTACACCTCTATCAAGTCCCTTCCTATACTCCACTCTAAATTAAGAAAGCCCTAGTTTGCTCAGACTTTCCACATAAGACCTGTTCTCGAATGTAGGCAGCATATAGGTAAATCTTCTCTTACACACCTTCCTATAATGAGGTGACCAGAAATGAACACAGTATTCTAAGTGTGGTCTAACCAGAGTTTCATAGAACTGCAGCATTTCCTTCTGGCTCTTGAACCCAATCTCTCATCTAATGAATGGTAGTACACAATGCACCTTCTGAATTTATGTGGCAACTTTAACAGATCCATGGAGTTGAACCCCAAAATCTTTCTGTACCGCCACACTGCTAATTTCTGCCATTAACAATGACAAGATTTGTACCCACCTCAATGAATCTCCTTTTTTGATGCTGTCAGCATCCCATATAATGTTAAGTGTATCCAGCTTCAGTTTTTTAAATCAGTTTGTGAAGAGCTACAGCTGTATGCATTTCCCACATGGACACTGGACATTTTCCTGATCTCCCACATCTTGAAGGAGAAGCATGCCACTGCCATCCTGGTGAAGAACTGGGGAGTACTTTTGAGACTAGGCAGGGAATGGTGAACAGACAGAGAACAAGTGTTTATGGTGGTTTGAATATTATTGAATTACACAAGGGGAAGCACTGCTAATATGTTATAAAACACCCATAGTGTAGTGAGAGAAAATGCTGAAACACTCAGCATGTCAGGCAGCATCCTTAGAGAGAAAAGAAAAGAAAACAGTCAACATTCCAGTTTGGAACTTAAATAGAGAGAAATTGATTCATCTAGCATTTTCTGTTTCTATTTCAGATTTCTAGCATCAGCAGTTTTTTTTTTCAATTTAATTAACTGTGCTGGTATTGTCTAAGCAGCCACCAAATGTTACCAATATGTTTGATGTCAACTTGTATCAGTTGTCCTCACAAGAATGCCAATATTTGTTTTGTTTAGTTCCATTTGCTCTGAAGTTGGATCCCAATACAGCACATCCAAAGCTCGTCCTTTCCAGCGACCAGACCGCCATGAGACTTGGTGATAAGCAGAAGGTCCCTGACAAAGCAGAGCGATTCACAAAGTGGCATAGTGTTTTGGCTCTGCAGAGCTTCAGAACAGGGAGACACTACTGGGAACTGGAAGTAGGAAAGAACAGCATGTGGAGCGTGGGTGTGGTGAAGGAGTCTGTGCCAAGGAAAAAGGAATTCACACCTGAGCCTAAAGCTGGAGTCTGGGCCTTGTGGCGCCTGGGAGAGGAATACACCACTATGATTGCACCTCGTACTGCACTCCCTGTGAAAGTAAAACCCAGCAGGCTGGGAGTTTACCTGGACTATGAAGCAGGTCAGCTATCACTGTACAATGCTGATGACATGTCACATCTGTACACTTTCAAGGACAAGTTCACTGAGAAACTCTACCCTTTCTTCTTAACAGGTTGTAACATTGATCCATTAGAAATATTCAACTTAAACATTTAAGTTCATTTAGGTTTTACAGGGAGCCACTTGAAACTGATCCACTTCCAAGGATGAGCAATCTTTAACTGTTGAACAGATTACGACATTGTGAGCTAGTGTAAGCAATGTTTAATTACTTTATTAGATGCCGAGACCCTGACCCTTGAAATCCATGTCTCAAATCTCTCTGTTATGATTTCCTACCATGTGTCAGATCAATTAACACTAAGTAATTGATCCATCTTCACTTACTTCTAATCTTCCAACTTAAATGTGTACTAAATTCTGGAAGTTCCCACACTGGTCTGAGAGACTAATTTTCAAAGCTCTGTTCCTAAACACTCTACAATTGGGAATGGACTGTGCAGCCATCCTTTAGCATAATGTAGTATGTGGAGGAATTCTGTAACCTATGAGTTCCTGGCTGTAAACCAGGACTGCAACATCCTTTCACACAGTCATTTCATAGACGTTTTGGAATGCTAAACCAGTGGCGGGGTTGGGGGGGTGTCTCAGTATTTTCCGCTTTTTTTCAGATTTCCAGCATCTGAAGAGTTTTTTCTGTAATTTTAGTTTACCCATGATTTT